>NC_057373.1:1878430-2504574 GCF_016906535.1 Rhizoctonia solani
CTCTATGCGCGCTCCAGGCATCAAAGCAAGCTTAACGCTTTTGAGTGATCTCCCACATTACTTGGACTTGTATAATATTAGCTTTACCCAAATGAAAGTCAATTTACAATTGATGTACTTGAATCAGTTGAACAGCTCTTGTATTTATCATTCTCTGAAAGGTGATGAGGCGGTAAAGTAGAGTATAGTATGCTGGGACACCCTCCCCAAAGGGACTCATTACGTCCATATGTACCGCACCAGGCTAATCAGGCACAGAGGATGTCCGTAAGAACCTTGTTGGCTACCTTATGATGCGGAATAGGCAACCCATTATGGTGCCTAAGAACTTATCTCTGTCCAGTCCCTTTGTAGACCCTATGGAGTCTGCCCCCGTGGATCTGTAACATGCACATCAGCACTCGTTCTTTGGAGCCGATTCGCCATCCTGGGACTGGTGCGTGTGCAGCCAGAATGGAGGAAATGGCTATTTGTTTTTTCTCGCTTCATCGCTATACTCCACGGCTAGTCCTTCATTTATCACTATCTAGATCCCTTTCATCTATGCACTCACTCTATCTGCTGTATAGATCATTTCAAGGCAAGAGGGACAGGAATTCAGATCATCAAAGAGGGTTCTAGGTCCTGAATTTATCCGTCGTCTACTCGCCGAGAAATCACGATCGCGATTCGTGAAGGGCAGGACATTGCCGGGAGACATGCTAGCGCTGAATATACCAAGCTCAAGCTATAAAATGATCAAGGAAAAAATGCGTACACCAAACTTTCCGTCCTAGTACACCCGCTATGCCTTCTACCCACATCCACCAGATCCAATCCACTCCGATCACATACTATGCAGGCTATCGCCAGGCTTTACGCGACTCGTTTCGAAAAGGGATTCCTCGTCCTGTCGAATACCGCCAAAGGCAACTTGCACAGCTTGCATACATGCTACAGGACAACCATGCGCGCTTTACCGATGCGTTGTACCAAGATTTAGGAAAACCCGCGCTCGAGGTGTACTTGGCCGAAATTGGAGCCGCGTTGAACGGCGCGTTGAAAGCAGCTAGGGAGGTCGCCAACTGGGCCACCCCACAAGACGTCCAGACAGACGACATGTGGAAACCATTCGGGCCGAAGATTTACAAAGCCGCGAAGGGTGTTGTGTTGATCATAGGGTGAGCAATGATGTACCGCCTGTATGCCGTAGCGTATTGATAATATTTTGCCAGGCCTTCAAACTATCCGTGCATTCTTACTCTCCAGCCGCTTACGGGCGCGATTGCTTCGGGATGTTGTGCCGTGGTTAAACCTAGTGAACTCACTCCGACATACGCAAACCTCTTGGCCGAGCTCCTTCCTCAATATCTTGATTCGGTGAGTTTGCTTCTTTCCCTGAAGTATCTAGATGTGCTCACATCGTGTAGTCCTGCTACCGCATAGTCAACGGCTCCATTCCCGAAACCACTGCTCTTCTGGAGCTCAAATGGGACCACATCTTCTACACGGGTTCTGCCGTAGTTGCCAAAGTCATCGCTACGGCCGCTGCCAAGCACCTCACCCCGTGCTCTCTTGAACTGGGTGGCAAATGCGCGGCCGTGATCGATCCGAACGTTCCGGCCGATGATGAAGATTATGTCCTGCGCGCTGCGAAGCGCATCTTATGGGGAAAAACTCAGCATGCGGGACAGGTCTGTGTTTCAGCAGATTATGTACTTGTAAAGGAGAGTATGGTGGATGAAATCGTGGAGGCCTTTAGGACTGTGTGAGTATTGGGCCTGATAGAGTCGCGTTGCTTGGATTGACTGGGCCACAGGTCAAAGCAATTCTATCCTGACGGGGCACTTGCAAAGGATGCGAGCTACTCTTCCATTCTGAATCGCGCCCATTTGGCTCGCCACGAGAAGCTCCTTGCCGATACCAAAGGCAAAATCGTCATTGGCGGCCAAGTAGACGAAACGAGGCTCAAGCTCGAGCCTACGGTTGTCGTTCTTGAAGATAGGCAAGACGTACTGATGCAAACGTATGTCGAGTTTTGGCTCACACGAAAGAGCGAAATAAACAAGTGCTAATGTCTGGACTCCCAGCGAAATATTCGGCCCTATTCTACCAATCGTCCCTGTGCAAGACATAGACGACGCGATCGAGTTTATCAACGATATGCCCGAAGCTCTAGCGCTCTACGTCTTCTCCGCAGACCAAGCTGTCAAATCTCGCTGTAAGTTTGCTCGCCTTTTTTTTTTTTTGTTCAATCCCGTTCCTGTTTCTCACTCCGTCCCCCTCCCCCTCAGTCATCAATGAAACACTCTCCGGATCGATCGTGTTCAACGACACGTACCAGCAACTCGGGGTGACGAACCTTCCGTTCGGATGCGTCGGTGCGAGCGGGTACGGGTACCAAGGCGGGAAGTTCACCTACGACGGCTTTACGCATCTGAGGAGTTCGATTGATGTACCTAAAGAGTGGGTTGCACATTCTGTGATATAAAGGAGTGTACTAATGCGGGGGTATTGATAGGGCTGAACCGCACATCTCCATTCGCTACCCCCCGTACAGTGTGAGTACCGTGGTTATTTTGAGAGATGTACAAGAGTCTGACCGGTTGTTGTACAGGAGCAAGCAACGAACATCTTTTTCGGAGCTGTCAAGCAACCTATTCCGTTCGAACGTATCCCTCCCATCACTACAAATGGGGTGGAGACAAATGGAAAGAAGGTCGAAACAAGTGGAAACGGTCGTGCGACAGTACTCGCCGCGTGAACCCAGACAAGACCAAGATTCCTGTCGACCCATACCACACACATGTAATAAAGCTGTATCATTTTGGATGTACGATGACCAAATATATTAAAACTACAACTACAATGTCATGAAAGCGGCAGGGTGCGTGTAAAAGACACATATAACACAATGGGTCTATGTATCAATCGGGGCTTACATTCAAACGACAAGATAAAATGTCCAAGAATTATCAGGCAGGTCGAGACGCAGCGTCGCGTACAGCCGCCAGGCGAGATGCACGAAGTGTCGCCGGGTCGGTTGCACGATGGCGGCTCTTGCGGGCTGCAGGAAGCGGTGCAATGGGTTTGGAGATGGCATTTGTGACCGAGGCTAGATTGTTTGGTTCGGGTCATCAATCCCGGGTTTTCGTGACTATGACGGGTATGATACGTACCTTGGGCAGCTGTCGCAGTTGCATGTCGTGTCTCGTCAGTTGCGAATCCGGGTATGTGGAGGTCGTAGTTTTTCTCTATAGAAAAAGTTCATGTTTAGATGCGAAATGATAGGATAGGAATGTGCTCGCCTAGATGAAGTTGCAAGTCTTTGACTTCAAGTGTGTCCGAACCTCGATGTTTGGCCACACGACACGCAAATTGGGTGACTGATTCTATAAAGTCGTCTGCAGCTTGTAACAAAAACTACAGAACTATTATCAAATGAACGAGGAGCAGTAGATAAAGCGGTCTCACCTGTTCAGCATCGGGATCCACCCTGACGTCTGATTCGAAACCGTATACCAAGTCCTTCAAGGCTCGTCGAGGTACAGGGGCAGGTCCAGTTGGAGCAGCAGGTGCATACGCAGGAGCCGTGGCAGCATATTGTGGGAGCAGCTGGCCGGAAAGAACAGGGACAGGGCGAGACCATGACTGTTGTGTCGCGGGTGGATAGGTCGCTGCTGGTGTGGTGGCCGCGGGTTTGGCCGCCGTTTGAGCCATGGTGGCCGGGGCGGCTGTTGGCTGGAGAAAGTATGAGATGGGTAACGGGTAACGGAGGGAGACATACCTGTGGTGTGCCGGCTGGCCTGGGTGGGGCTGTGGTTAGTGGGCGTGGTGTGGTCGCTGCTGGAGTAGGCTGTTGGTTTCCAGGAGCGACAATGCCAGCGAGTGTTTTCAACTGCAGCAAATTAGTCTTGTTCAGTATGAGCTGTATATACTCACCTGTGCCATCTGACTCTCTGTCAATGTTCCCTGCTTTGCCAGATTCATGATCTGTGTCATATGCGGCGCCAGAGCAGCAGCAATCTGGGCAGAGTGAGTCGCCGAAGCTGGGGTCTTTAACAAATTGCTGAGATTAGCTTGAATAGTGTTCAGAGTCGGTTGGACATTGCTCGCCGCTGCAGCAGGGACCGGGGTTGCCGTGTTCGCCGTACTTGTCGTGCCCACTGTGTTCGTCGTCGCAGCTGGTCTTGACGCTGCAGTTGGTGTCGGCTGATACAATGTCCCACCCACATTCACAGGAGTCGCCGGCGCTTGTTGTTGTTCGTTGCCGTTGGTGTTGCTCGCCATCGCGCCGCGGCGGTCGAGTCTAGTCCAAAGCAAACAGTCCAATTGCCAATCAAACTAAGCGCCTGGATGGCGATGCCCTTGTGCTACCATCTTTCGACCATCACCATCCACTGACACACGATATGTTTGGACTCGGCAGTTTGTTCCGTTTGGGTGTCGAGGCTGCATTGCTGTCTGCTTTCTTGGCTGGTGTCCAGAGATCCACTGGTATAACGTGAGCCACGGCCAAATTGACTGCGGTGGATCGTTAAGTTGTTAATGCGCATTGCAGTCCTAATCTCAACAGAATCAAGAACAAGGATATAAGGAGTATATATGCTCCCAAAGAGTATTGTCCAATGCTGACATTTGGTAACAGACGTCTTGAAACAATACTTGGAGTTTGGAGGTAACTGATCGCTCATGGTCTTGATTCGGTCCACTGATCTTAATTCAGAATATACGTTTGACTTTGCTGTCGTCTTCTTTGGGGTAAGTAACCTCACTCTCCTGTCTCATCGCTCGACTGACATGTAACCCAGCGCTCCGAATACTTCGAGAGGAAGCGATGAATTAACCGCATCCATTAACAGTGGCCTGTAACGACGATGCAAGCACACCCAAGCCAGCCTATTATGCTGGATGATAGTATTTTGTATTACCACTTCACTCAATCTAACGTGTAACAACTCGAATGCATTTATCCCAAAAAGTTGAATACGAAAAAGTGCAGCACTATTGACCCGAGGCAAAAGTCTGCGAATGCTCTAGGCGACAGTTGAGTATAGGTGCATATAATAGAGATTATGGGCTTACCGCTCTGGCGATACATCCTTGAAATGGGCTCGGTTTTCTGGGTTAACTTGAGACCTCAATGAAGCGGTCAATACGAATTGGCCAATCGTGCTCCCGAAGCTATATGCCCATGTTAGCTAGCGTAAACCCACATTCAGCATTGGTACTAACCCAGACAAGAACGCGTTAAAGGGATAGTTGGTAACAAGTATGCAATATAGGAACTGCACAATGCCCGAAATCATAATGAACACCAAAAAGGCGTCAATCAGTTTCAACCTATCGGGCGTGTCCTTTTGATATGCCTTCCATAGCTGCTGTACAGCATTGGTCGTAGATACGGCCCCAGTCTGGGCGTTGGCGATTTTTGGAGGAGGCATCGAGTCGGGTATGGGAGTAAAGTGCGAGTGCTGCGCCCGTGTCGACGTGGAGAAGCACGTGACTTGCGATTACACAATCGAGGATTTATCTCAGCGCCTTTTTCGCAGCGATCATTAGTCTCTAGGTATTTATATTCCTCGTGCAAATGATGAACCGATGCTTGGTTCGTTCGTTGCGTTCTGTACGGACTTGCAGACCTACTCCAGCTCGGTATTTCCCTAGACATGTTTCCACCTCGGCGGACCAACCTAATGTTGAGCTGCATGTGAGGCGAGAGTTGGAGTATCCTCTCGAGGGTGGTGTAGGAGAATTTCTTACCCCCGAAGGATTGAGGACGATTGCTGTGGAATGGCAGGAAGGCTTGCTTAATAGATTGAACGAGGAGGTCAAAGGTATGCAATTTCGTCGATGAATGCGGTCTGGTTAGTTAACAATATACAGATACTGAGCTCGCGGGGCAGAGTGTTATGCAAACTCTCATTAACACATCCACTCAGAAGAGCGCAAGCCTCGCGTTCGTGTATGCAAGTCAAGCATTAAACAATAGTTTCTTTCTCGACAACCTGGTAAGTTCAATTAATCTGCATAAAATCTCAAATTAAATTACATATCACAGAGACCTCTTGCTCAAAACGAAACATCACACGAAGCCAACATCTCCCCTGCTCTCCTTCAAAGGATCAAACTCGATTTTGGCAGTCTAACACATCTCAAATCGACCGTGTCTGCCGCCGCGCTGGGAATGAGTTCCTCCGGTTGGGTATGGCTCGTTCAGGATGCTAGTGGTGCGCTTGGAGTCGTACCCACATTCGGAGCTGGTACCGTCCTCGTACGAAACAGGAAGCATAGGGCCCCGACATTTACTGCCATCGTCGGCGAATCGTCCGACCCAAGAAATATCCCAAGCTCCTCTGCCTCTCCTCAAACCCCATCTGCGGCATCCCCCTTGACCGGAAGCACGGTTCCACGAACTTCTCAGAAACTCACCACCGATAAATCTCGCACCCCGCCCTCTAGAGAATACGCAATTGGATCATCCTATTCCCAAGGACCTTCGTACAACCCAGGCGATATTAATAATATCCTTGGTCAGTCACACATTACCGACTTTACAAAGATCGGTGATGTTCTGAGTCCGTTGTTCTGCATCTCGGTACACGAGCACGCATGGATGTCAAGTGGGTATGGTGTATGGGGTAAAGAGCCCTACCTGAAGAAATTCTGGACCGCGCTCGACTGGGAGAAAGTGAGCAGGACATACGAGTACTGGCTGGGCTCTACTGTTCAACATTAGCTGTAACTTGTATCCATAAAATAACACACATATGACGCATCTTCATCACTCGATAAATTTCAGAGCCAGAGGTGGCCCGGGGTCCAAGTTCAGCGGTTAAGCGCCAAGAGGACCGTGGTAAGCGGACTCCCACCACCTCTTTCCGCTCCCTTTACTGTGCTTTCTACCATGCCCTCGCCAACACGGAGGGCTGTTCCTCGGTTCCTGTGGTATATTTACCAGGACTTCCTCAACGCCGCAGCCGGACTCAATTATTCATTCTCCCCCTCGGTGACGTTTGCCAAATTCCGCGCACACAAGTTTACATGGACAGAAATCGGCGAATATGGATTCTTAACTGTCCTTGCGACCTTTTGGGTGACGATTATGACGGCTCCCCCCTTTCCGTATAAGCTGATGATTCCGATGCTATACACTACGGGTATTATTATCCCGTTTACCAGTCAGTTCCTTGTTCCCGCGACACCGGTATTAGCATGGGTTATCACTTTCTTCTCGTCGCGATTTATCCCTACCGAATGGCGACCGTCGATCTCCGTTTCGTTGCTTCCGACACTCGAATCGGTTCTTTATGGTGGAAATATTTCGGATATCCTCACGCGCTATACGAACCCTGTGCTCGACGTTCTCGCGTGGTTGCCGTATGGTGTTATCCACTTTACAGCACCATTTGTGGTTGCAATCGCATTGTGGCTTTGGAGAGGGAATGCAGGAAAGGGCAACAATGAAGCACTCAAGTTTTGGGCGAGGGCATTTGGATATATGAACCTTGCTGGGGTCTTGATCCAGATCGTCTTTCCATGCGCGCCTCCTTGTACGTGCATCATCCGCCCGCTAATCTCTTACTGACCTTGGACCAGGGTACGAACTTATATACGGTCTTACACCCGCCAATTATTCGATTCACGGCGCGGCCGGCGGTCTAGCTCGAATTGATGCGCTGTTTCATTCAAATGGGTACCAGACAACGTTTTCAGCTTCACCCGTCGTATTTGGGGCTTTCCCGAGCTTGCATTCTGGTTGTGCGACAATGGAGGCTTTATTCATTAGCCATTTTTTCCCCAAGCTTCGTCGGTGAGTATCAGTTGCGATCAGTGAATCCTGACTAACACGCAGCAACAGCTACATCTGGTGCTATGCTGCCTTGCTATACTGGGCAACTATGTATCTGACCCACCACTACCTCATCGACGTTGTTGGCGGAACTTGTCTCACCGTATTCATGTTCTACTTTTTCCTCCCTCCAACCTTGCGCACACCCTACGACTCTCCATCACCTTTTGCCTCGACCAAAATGAGTTCCGTGTTTGCAAACGGAGCCTCTGGATCAGGTTACAGCGGAATCGGGCGCGGCGGCCGCTCTAAACATGAACAATATGATGAAGAACGCGGACCTTGGCGTTCTGGCTCACCTGCCTCTTCATCGGGATCCCACCGCTCAGGAGAGGCACCACCTCCATCCGGCGTTCCATTCCTTCCCCGCGGGTCGGGGACAGGCGTCCGTGGCCAACGAGCGCATAAGCACACTGCTTCGATCGCGAGCTTGATTCGCGCCGACGAACGGGTGGACGAAGGCTGGAGTCCGGTCGGGGCAGGCCCCAACGGGACGCCGAGAGCGTTTGCGTTCCCGCGTGGATCGGAGGATAACGGCCGGGTAGGGCATTCGAGAGGAGGAAGTTTGGGGAGGGTGATTGGTGAACTTGTGCCCCCCGCCGTCGCTGAGCAGGATCCTGCGTCGGGACGGGCGAGCCCGAGGATCAGGTCGCCTCAGGTTGGAGGTACGGAACATTAGGTGGTAGTTGGGATACCTCTTTTACTTTTGTGTATATGCACCC
The DNA here is from genome assembly GCF_016906535.1 of Rhizoctonia solani. Lineage (NCBI taxonomy): Eukaryota > Fungi > Basidiomycota > Agaricomycetes > Cantharellales > Ceratobasidiaceae > Rhizoctonia > Rhizoctonia solani. The sequence continues at coordinate 1,886,984 of NC_057373.1, forward strand.
AGTGATAATACATATCTAATTTTAAGATTGAGTACAAATATGCTTCTGAAGACCAGGTGCTTGATACTTTAGCTTCGGAGCCTCGTCCGGGTGGCACGAACTACCGGGTTTAAGATTTAGACTTGGCTCGGGGTTAACTCGAACCTCGTTTCAGGCCGTACGGCATAGAGCTAATCTTAGGGGCGATCGACGCAAGCGGATACCTAGAAACTCACAGTTTACAATTTGCAGGAGCGAGGAAGCTGGGCAGTTGTAGCTTGAGAAACTCTCATTGCAGAACGCCACATTTTGGTTTACTTCAGGGCATGGTGTTTTCATCAGAGTTTAAATCTGGGCTGCGTCATGTCCGACTAAAGCCCCTAATTGTAGTGTTCAGTTGCCGACCTTAAACTTAAATCACGAAAACTAGCCGTAGTGCACGCTGCATGGGAAAATGACTAGCCGGTCGAATCTTGTGACCATAAAATCGAACATGCACTGCTTTGTAGAATGTTCAAGGCTAAACGATAGTATGTGTGTCGGCTTTTAGCGCATGTACGCAGATGAGTTTGGTTCTGGTATTCCTTGATTCACGTCTGCAGCTCCGAGGGTATCTTTTGGTCAAACATCCGAACCCTGCTAGTAGGTATTGGGTCATTCGGAGCTTATAGACATATTGTACTCGTACGTTAGATGATTGTTGTCTCAGGACACCGTATGTTAGAAAGGTCAACTAAGTGCAAAATTATGTATACGAAACAAGTAGTTTTTTCGGTACCGCTAGGGAATGCTCACTTGGTCGCCAAGTGCTGCAAAAAGTCCGACAGTTACAGGATTCGAACCTGTGCCCTCGAAGAGGAATTGATAACTTCGAATGAGTATTCGAATCAATCGCAGTAACCACTTTGCTAAACTGTCTGCTTGTCACTTCGACATTGTAAAAATTATAATATAAGTAGCCGGGATACATGTCGCGATAGACGATTTTTAAGAACATGAATATGCGAGCTTTACGTTGTGAACTCGGTCATGCTCATTCAGCCTTTCTCGTAGTCACTTTACTGTCTGAAATGTAGCCTGACTCCAATCTCTCTGAGCTCAACTTGCCGAGCTTTTCTCCAAATGATTTTCTTTGAAATGACAAGGCACATCATGATTATCAGATTAGATCCCCCGTATTCTTGTCAAGCGCAGCCTGGGGAACCTACTCTAATGAGGATATATTTCGAATGCCGAAGAAGAAGAAAAAAAGTGAGAAAAGGAATATAAAAGAATTCGTCAGGAAGTGGGATGGTACTATTCCGGATCCTTCTCACCAATGTCAACCATGTCTGAGAAAGCCGAATTTACCAACAAACTTCCCTATGATGGGCGTTTGGTTGATGGACCTGGCGGCAGCGATGACGACAAGTCTGAGCCATCAGCTCAAGAGAGGGCGCTGGAAGTAGACCCAACTGAAGGCGCGCCCTGGAAATGGAGGATCATCGCTATGGTATTTGCACTCTCATTGGCTGGTATGCCGTTCAACACACTGCGGGTTGGTTTTATCCTGACCGTATCGCCCAGTTGGGAGTAGTTTCTCAGAGGCGACTTTGGGACCACTAAAAAGCACGCTTGTCAAAGAGCTTCATATCACTAGTATGTTATTTTATTAAAGGTTAACCGTCTGGGCTAATTTCTACTCTCGGCGGTAGACGCTCGATATGGTACAATTTCCTCAGCTACGTCAGTCGTAAACATGTTTCTCCCCATTATTGGCGGGTACCTAGTGTACGCAGCTCTGTACCCCATATTTTCAATCTACTCACCATCAATCACCAGGGACTTTTATCCTATCGAATACGGTATGATTTTCTGTGCATTTACAGTGTTTGCCGGGGCGATCGTCTCCGCCGTGGGAGCGCAGCACAACGCGTTTGGCCCAGTCTTAGGCGGACGTCTTCTGATGGGATTCGGGAGCACGGTTATCGAGATTATCCCGCAGAAGATATACTGCCATTGGTTCAAAGGTCGGGTACGTTAGCCCATCCGGCTTGATAAACAAATTATACATATGTAATATTTGATATCGGCATAGGGGTTGGCATTTGTCCTTGGACTCGACGTCAGTTGGGGCAAAGTTGTTGTGCTAGTTGCGAAAGCCACGGCAGTCCCGATGAGTAAAGTTGGGGACGAGTGGGCTTGGGCCTTGTGGGTAGGTTATCAAAAAGTGGCTTCGATTCGCGATTATTGCATTCTGACAAGAGTTTCGGCGTAATAATACAGATCCCGGCCGTGATATGTGGAGTAAATATTATGCTAACGTTTGCATACATGCTGTGGATACGCACGCTTCCCCAAAAGTTCCGCATGTGTAAGTCCGAGGAACTTTGAGAGGTACGATAAGGTACTGAATGGTTTGCGCTTGGGGTGGCGGTGTGGCGGGCGTAAAGTGTCGGCCCAGGAAAGAGCACGGTCACAGTTGCGTCGGCCGAGTCTCAAAGCCGCACGAGAGATTCCGTCCTTTTTCTGGTTCATGTTTTGCACACAGGTGAGAAGCCTAGACTATCCGGTCTTCGTATCTCGAGGCCGATAGCGCATATACCTGTAGATCTGTCAAGCGGGCGTGGTAGGGGGGTTCAACGGTTTGAGCGCCGATATAATCCGTGCGACCAGAGGCACCACCGCACAAGTTGCTGGGTACCAGGGTAAGTAAAATAATAATAATCCTGATTCAGCCTTGTTAGTTGTCCTTATACTGACCTGGCCCCCACCTGGCTGCCTCCAGGCTCGGTCCAGCAGGTCATCCCGATCTTTCTGTCGCCGTTTTTAGGTGCATTTTTCGATCGATATGGTCGCCGCATGTTGTTCAGTAGGTGATCGTGTATATGGGACGGTATATGCCGCTGACTGATACTGATGGCAGTCTCAATCACATCGTGTATCTGGATCATCGTTTTCGCTGTATTGGGATTTTCGACGGTCAACGCCCTATTCCCGATGGTGTTTTCCTCGGTCGCGCTAGGCAAGTTAGAAGCCAGGAGGAAGAGGGGCACCAATATACTGAAACTGAGCGTAATTCCAGCCTTCAATGCTATGCCATTTGTATGTTCCGTACCGATACTAGTCGCCTCGCAAGATCAAATCGGCACGGGTTACGGGCTCTACAAGGCTGTGAGTGGAGCGCAAACTGAAAGTTCTGGGCTTGGAATTGATAAAAACGCGTGTTGGTAACAGTTTAACAACGCAGGATCTGTGATTATCGATGTTGCTGCTGGTGCGATCCAGGACACGACACCAGGAGGCGGGTACAACGGCGTGATTGCGTTTTTCATAGTACGTGACGTGAAAGCGGTGTTAATGCTAGTAGCTCCAAAGCTGAGTGCGTTTGACAGGCGTTGAAGGGCATGGAGGTTTTCTGGGGATCCATTTACGGGGTGCTTGACCGACGTCTGTTGCGTGGGGTGCTGAGCATGAGTGAAAAAGAGCGAGTCGAGACGGAGAAGAGGATTGATTTGAGTGCGGAACCTGGGCGTCGAGCTATCAAAGCCTGGACCTATGGTGGATGGTGAGTTTCGGAAGTATCTAGTCGACTGTTGCTTACTTGGTGATAGGACGTTCCTGGGCGCTTGTATCACAATTGCGCTGGTTCTGTTTATTAAATATTCTATTTGAGCTACGGGGATAAAGAGATTATTCGAGGACACCGCAATGAGTTGCGACGCTGGAATCCACGTCATAGGAACTCAATTTAAGCTCAAAGTGAATACAAATGGGTATGGCCAAAGGGGGATCGACGCGCGATGTGTATTCGCAGACACGTGTTCGAATGTAAGTTTGAACGGCGGCCGCAGCTCATCCGTGCGAGCCGTACTGGAGGCAGGATTGGACAGAGGGCGCATATAATCAAGGCGGAATGTGGAGCGTCACTACGGTGACATCTCAGTTTGTCTCACGTAACTGCCGACCGGGAAATGTGCGGGGTCGAGACTCTGATCCCTTAAAATTTGACATCATCCGTATCATCGCTCACTGCGAGGGGAAAAAGAGGATTAAATATTAGAATAAAATACAAGTCAAGGGGATAGGATTGAGTATGTGTGATTGACGGATGCGGGTGTGTGTGGAATAAGATCTAATTTGACGCGCACAAGGCGGGAAAAATTGGAATGAAGCGGGGGAGCGGGGACATGTGACAGCCCTGTGATATGGCGTATGTTTGTTTGCGTCACTGAGCTTTGATAAAAAGCCGGGAACAAACGACGTCACTCCCTGACGTCGTCCGTCTTCAACGCAATGCCTACCAAGTCGAACGCAATCAACGCTTCTAAGCAGAGTCCCCCGCCGAGCGAGGAGCGACCATCTCGAGCATCGTCGTCGACCGATCTCTCGTCGCTGCCTTCTCCGCCCCAACACCGCTCCTCTTCTCCCGCCCAGCGCCCAGTGTCCCCGACCGATCCCACCAAAAAGGCCTCCAAGGACCAGGCCCCTGCCCCATCCCGCCCTGGTGCACGTCCTGTTGCTCGCAACAACTTCGATCTCGAGCCCAATCCCTTTGAGCAGTCTTTTTCACGCGGCTCGGGCACATCCATACACACCCTTGTAAGTCTAACTGCCCGACCCCGACTCGATCTTATCTCTTCTCCAGACCAACGGTGCCCGTTCCCCAGGCTCGACCCGCCGCACATCACCTGGTGCTACGCTGCCCCCACCCGTTGGAAATGGCCCAGAGACGCCCAAGCCAGTCCTTCCCCCACTCGCCTCGCTCTCCTCGCCCGGCGGTCCCAATGCGTTTGGCCACTGGGGGCTAGGCAGCGGCGGTCTCTCTGGTAGCCTACGCAGTGGGCCCCTCTCCCCTGCCCTTCTCAACGGCCCAAAAGACCAGGCCGGCAGACCCAATGGCACCGGTGTCGGCGGCTGGGACCCCTCCCACCCTGCCTTCCGTACCGGCCTCACCCCAGACGTTGGCCGCACGGGTCCGTACTCTTACTCGCCATTTTACACTCGCTTACTAAACCTTACGTAGGTCTCACCCCCTTGGTCGGTGGTCCCGTCTCTTTCCCCCCGCCCTCACCCAATACCGCCGCCTTTCTCGCCATGGTCACAAACCACACCTCTGGTGTATCTGGAGCCATGACCGTCGGCGGTGCGCTTACAGGTGACATGGTCCCCGGCTCCAGTGCCACGATTACACCCGGAACTCTCACCGCTCTTGTCAATAGCATGTCTCAGGTACGCAAAATCCCTCTTCATATGCGCTCCTCTTCTTACACATGAGTCTAGACCAACACCAACCAAAACCAGCCTCACCCCTTGTCCATGTCTCATCTTCCCGGCAGATTTGGTCAAAACAACAATCAACAAAATGAGCAGCGCACCCAGGGCCAGTTCCCACCCAACTCGTATCAGAACAACACCGATCCTTACCATGGTGCTGCTCAAAACGCCGCCGCTGCCGCAGCCAATGGCCTGTTCTTGCTCAGCCAGGCCCATCAGGAACTCACGAAACGAGAAGAGGCCGCACAAGCTGCCAGTCAACCTGCCGGCTCCAAGCGCAATAACAGCATATCTGGACACAACAAGCGCAAGTCGACCGACAGTGGCCCATCCAAGCCTGTCGCCAAGAAGACCCGGTCCATGCGATCCAAGCGAGGCCGCCAGAGCGATGATGACGGCGATGGCAGTGATGACGACGACATGTCAGACATGGAAGGAGAATCCTATGAACCCGAAAGTAGCAAACCCACCAACAAGCCGAAGAAGGCTGAGACAGAAGAGGAGAAGCGAAAGAACTTCCTTGAACGCAATCGACAAGGTATGTGTCAACTGTATGCACTCTGCACACACCCTCACTTTTCTTCAGCCGCTCTCAAATGCCGCCAGCGCAAAAAGGCATGGCTCACTCAACTTCAGGCCAAAGTCGAATATCTGACGGCCGAAAACGACCGGCTCACATCCACACTGACAGGTAAGTTTGCATATTGATGCTCCACAGTGATTCCGTACCGCTTCCGTGCTCACTAACCCTGATTGATAGGCATGCGGGATGAAGTCACACGGCTATCGGCCATCGTGGTCGCGCATCGGGATTGTGGGCTAGGGGGCGTTGCCTTGGGCACTCAGCTAGCACATGGAGCAACCAGTAGTATAAACAATGGCCAACCCGGAGCACCCGTCAGCATCCCCGTGAGCGTTGCCCAGACGGGTGCTAGCAGCGTAGCGTCCGTCCCGGTGGGCGCTGTCGGGGGTGCCAGAACCCGTTCTGGATATGGATACTAATCTTATCCGGACTTTCCGCTGCCCGTGACCGCTGCCTCGATGCCCCAGATTTACTCAGACGATGTTCGGATCGCTCAAGCTGCAGGTCTCAGAACTTGGATGCATCATCGCCTGCCTTGTCTGTGTTTCCAGGCATTCATCTATGACGTCCATTGTACTTTTAGCTCTATGCGTGTGTGATCGTGCCCAGGCTCATGCGTACCCCTCGTTTCTCCACGATTTTCGTCTTTTGTTTCGTCCCCTGGTGTCTCGTCATTTTACGGAGAGGAGCTACAGTAGATTATATGATACACGACGTGGTATACTATTGTACACTTTCTGCTACTTATTCAGATGTTTTTACCTATGTGTTCGATGTTTACTATGGCTTGAATGAATTCACGATTGACTTGCGCACTTGTTTTAAACTTCCGCTGTGAATAAACTTTGACACTTTCATTCCCTCATGATCACCGCTCATGCGGGGGAATTTCCCGGCGGCAACTACGTAATAGTATGGGGGGATTGTTGAAACACGAGGCAATGCCTGCTATATACTTGTGAAGCGAGCCCGATTATCAGTTATACATTCACCTCAAAGGCGTGAATTGATGTGTGGCCCGTCGACGGACCCGGATCGGATCGCTCTTCCGACTCGGAAGCTACTACGAATACCAGGTGATATAATCAGCGGTTTTAATGAAAGCGACATCCTGAAAATCTTATTCTATTCACACCAAATAAAGTGTGTACAGTACAAGGGGCCTTGTGCCTAGTACCCAGTTTCTTCATCCAATACGTCGATCTTCCAGACTGCACGTCACATGACAGGTTTTGGTCATACACATTCATTTCACCAATATTAATATACCGCATACAGGAAAACAAATTATGCTGAGTTGCGATGTACTTACCTCATTACTAACTCATCCGGTCCCGCAAGCACCTCATAGCCGCAGGACCTAAAATAGGCCTGATAAAGGTCAATTCCCCTTGGCTTAAGCGTACCTGAACTCGACGATCATCGGCCTTGTCCCATTTGTTCCTACCGATTCGATAGCTGCTCGCTCCTTGTGATAAAAAACCATGTCGAGCTCGAAACTCTCACAAGGACTGCGACACCTGCTCACCCTTCGAGGTGCATCCGCCGTTCCAGCTCCGGCTGCGCACATCCTCGATCAGACCTTTACCTCTACGCGCAACACCGCCAAGACTCCAGGTCGTGTGAATGCATGGTTGGCTATCGCGGTGAGTTACATTCATAGCGCTGGGGCCACGTGAACCCGACGACTAACAAATAGGGGAATGGGGAGATCAGACAGGCACACTCCTCACAGTCAATTCTCCCGATTCGATAGGACATTTATACAAATTCGCCACTCGAGACGATGGTGCATCCCAGCAGCTCAAAGAGCTCAAAGACCGAGTGGCGGCAGCAGCGCTGATGCGCGAGGCAGGCGTCAAGTGTGGAGTGTTTGTAGGGGTACCCAAGGTGCGCTATTGTTTTTTTTCTCTTCCCCGAGGTTTCTTTTTCTTATGGGCGGATGTCCCGTGGGTTATGTCATGCAACATGTTAGACCATAAATGGTCTTGCCGGGTTGTACCAGGCCCTAGAGGATGATGTAAAGGCAGCTCTTCCGAAGGAGAATCCAAGGTCGGTCTGTGAACGAGGAGAGAAAGCCGTGTTTGGACTGATTAGCAAAACAGAAACCAGGCTAGCACCGTAACGAACCAAGAAAACGGACTCAAGCTCTTCAAGTCCGTGTACGACCCGCATACCGATAAGCTTCTATCTAAACTGCAGAGCTACCATCCAGATTTTGCCGGTAATCCCGATTTTCTTGTTCCTTCCTTTGTTACGGGGCTCTAATTAGTGTTTCTTCCCTTGCGCACCGCGGGGTGGGTGGGGGGTTGATCAGGATGGATCGTGGAGCACGAGTATGGCGCGCTGCTTTCAAACGTACCAGGCCATAACCATCTGTCGCGCACGCTCACCTCGGCGGTGGCGGTCGCCAGCTTGCGCGCTTCGGGGGGCGTTGGACCGCAATTAGTCTCGCACGTGTATGGGCTTCTCAAAGCGCGTGGATTCGATCCAGAGTCTGAAACCGACGATGATCGGTGGCTTGCCAGCGAGCAAGGGGCCGAATGGGTGATTGCGCTGGCCGATGCTATCTCTGATGCGGTGGTAGGAATACATCTTGAGCGTGCCAGGCTCTAGTGCTGTTGGGTCGTATATCAATAAACATGTAGATTGTGCTTTCTTTGATCCGTTCTAGCGTGGCCTAAATCGGAAATCTGACACTAGGCATCCTCCCCTTCGCGACCACTTGTTGGCAACCAGATGGTTTAGAGCTCACCTTCGACGTACTGCCACAAATGACAGGACCAGACTATCGTCACTTGCTTTCCATTGTCCAGGGTGATGATCGCCAGTGATCGGTGTCTTGAACTAGATTTAATTTGGGCCAGTTGATGACGACACGGACTTAGGCACCGATTGGCTTCAGTGGGGAAGGAATAAGATACTTGTTCTTCATTGAACACAATCCTAGAATATAGTACAGGGCTAAGTATCAAGCCAAACTTTTTACAGGGTTCAAGGGAAACCAGACACCGCTATACTTTAATGGATAGAAAAAAAAAATATAGACCCAAGCCCGAGCTTTTTTTTTAGAGATTGTACATGGATACGAGGCGGTATAAAAGTGCCGTCACGCATACCATATCCATAAGTGGCTGCCAAGAACAGTTAGATATACCAATTTGAAGTTCACGCAAGAAGACTTACTGGATGGAGGACGGTCCCAGCGCCAGCACCCGTGAGAAAGTGCATTTCACCGTATACTTCACCAACGTTGAATCGTTTGACCGGAGTCGGTCGATAGAACGCGATTACATTCCCGCGCGAATCTTTTAACTAGATGATGATACGCGTTCATCAGGATATAAGTGGTAGCTCTTTGTGGCGCGTTGGCCCGAAATAGAAATCATCACTCACCAGAAGATCCTGGCTATCGTGGCTTGGGGACCATTGGTATGGGTAGCCATCGGGGCCGTTAAAAGTGCTGAGTACGATTCAGATGAGCGTGCGGACATGATGGAATTTTTCGATTGTAACTAACCGACTTCCAAAGGTACTATCGGGGCGAACGAGATCAGCCATAGGCACGATCTGGCGACCTGTTTGACGCGCACAAACTGAGTAAAAATCTCAAAGTTTCACGGGACTAGCAAAACTCACCAATCACAGCGCGACCAAGTCCACCGTTGGATGCCCTGATGCCCAAAGTAGGGTATATGCTTGAGCAAGTGAGATGAAACGAAGCACAGAATCAACGTACCATTCCAGTTTGGCCACACGGTCTTCCCTGCCTTGGCGAATGGCTCTATGCAGGGTAGTGACCATACGGCCGAGTGTGTTTTCTGTGGTGAAACGGTAGAGCACGCCCCAGTGAGTAGTAAAGAGACTCGATTCGCGGGGGTCCTGGGAGGTCCACGAGAGAACTTGAGACTCCATGGTATGAGATGAATGTAGTAAGGGCGGAGTGCAAGGGTGGATGATAGGGTTGAAACTTGTCGCTGGGCGCGGTAAGAGGAGGATCTGTTCGAGTGCTGGGTTGCAATGGAGGTGGGAAGCACCTCAACACGAGTTTTATACCTCGAGGCAGGGCCAAACTGAAGGCGCATGGCGCGGGATAGAAGGAGAAAAAGCAAGTAAATCGGAGGACATGCGCTCGGTCACCATGTCAGCGGAGCAGCCGTGCCGCATGATAGGAAGATCTGCTAGGTGCGTTGCTTGGATGGGTGAAAGGATCTGAAGTCCACCTAGACTCGAGCAGCGATCTTGGCTATTGGACCGAGAAACTACTACGTGCTTCCGGGCGAGGCGAGATGAACAGGATTCACGGTAACTGACACATGCATGGCACTAAAGCGCGCGATCGAAGCCGGTACGAAATGACAAGGCAAACATGCGCATGAACCAAAACACGCGAAGTGTAATCCATTTCTGGGTACGAAATAAGGGAGGGAGCAGTCGACCTGACGACCGCTCAAACGAAAGCCGCCGAGGCCCTGACTGAATACCTGCTGGTGGCCACAAAGATCGCCACCAAGGGGTGACGATCGACCAGAGTTCTCCTCCAGAGTTCCCAGATGAAGACTGGCAACGAACACTGAAATGAATAACAACGAAATGGGCAGAATTTGTGGATAAAGGAGTCTGCGAAGACACAATACGAAGCTGCTGGCATCATGCGACGGCGCTGCCCGGGCGGCCTGGCCAAAGACTGGCGGGACGACCCACAGGGACCGTGCCGCGGGGAAATGAACCCTTAAGGGCATTGCCAAATCAGACACAAGTGGTCCTGTGCAGTGGATCGGAGCCGGCGCTTAGCTCCCAACACCCAAACATCCGCGACGATTTGCCAGATGCGGCAAGGAGCGCCCCCACCACCGACACGACAAACGTTCGCCGCTCGGACAAAGGACAGAACATTGGAACTTTTCCCATGAGCGCACGAAGTTGGTGCTATGTTGTCCGTTGGCTCTCGTTCACATCTAAGCGCCTCAGCAACCGCTAGCCCTCCTCGTTCCACTTTCTGCTTGCTTTCTTGTTGCCAGTTCTTGGTCCACTTGGATTGCTGTGCTCTTGCAATCAATGCATGCATCTACGGGTTCTTGTTTTTGCGTAGTCATACAACATGTTCTTGGTCTCAAGTTTTCACACCGCTCCACATTGTTGTAGTTGCCTAACATTCTCCGAGCGCGTTGTTAGCTTTTTTTCGGTCTGCTGATACTTTGCCGAGTACCGACATGCGCCTTGAGCTACCCCAAATACGCCTCGCAGATCAGGCGTGTCTCCAGAAGCGGGCGCATGTCGTTTTGACGGTCCGCACTCTGCAATCGCATCAGCCCCTCACATAGGTTCTACCGCCAAATCCCCTCGCCGCTTCCGGCTTGCGTATCTGCTAGTAACCAATCGTTTGGAAGCTTCCCATCTCCACAAGTTGTTTAGATGCTTAGCTTTCTCTTGACGCTTGACTCCTGCCATGCGTAGCCTAAGAAATTACTGCAGTGCCCCCTCCTCTCACCGCATGTCTAACACATGCCCTTCCTAACACTATGCTTTGCACTATTCCTGGATTATCCGCCATCGTTTGCCGGGACGTGGGTCGGTTTGGCGGGACCTGCCCCACAAATTCATCGCATATCGTGATTTGGGCATTTGGCTTCATTAAACTCACTCCCGGGTTACGGACAACTGAAACTCCGCCCTCTCCTTCGTGGCCGTCCGAGCCATCTGGTAGGGTTAATCATGCGAAGCTGTATTGTTTGGGAAGCCATAGCCATATCGGTTTTCTAACGCATGGCTGTTCCCATAACTTGGGATTATGCGTGACTTATTCGTCCTGCCTAGCACCACTAGTTCCTTCTCTGGGATTGCCACTACCAACTCGGCGGCTAAGGAATTACAGTAACTGGCACCCGAAGGAGCGTACCTGGCCCCGTCCGAGTACGTCACCATTCGAGTCGGGCAAGCCACCAAGTTCAACGGCTCTTTTTCCTTTATCACTTTCCCTATCATCATCCCAGCCGACTTTTCTATATCCAACACGTGCAGTGTGTCTCCTCTATCTCAGGCCGCGTTTTGGGGAGTGTACAGCGCAGTGTCAGCTGACTGTATACAGTTATCCTCTCTTGCTGCGTGTCCAGGCCTGGACCTTGCTTCTGAATAGCCGGTCATGCCCTTTACCGTGATTTCCCTTCTCTCCACGCTTTACGCACGCCGTCCCTCTCCACGATACTATTTCACTTTTACGAAAACCTCCGGCTGCAACATCTCTCCGGATGTTATATCAGCACCATTGGTCTAGGAGTGAGGTCGATCAACATCGATCTTATGAGGAAGTACAGCAATATCGAGTCACCACGTTCACTACTGGAACATGCACACACACACGCGTAGCTTGAGAAGGTCCATAATTATATTACTAGGTTATCATCTCACTGGTGAGGACAGGAATCAATGCAAATGAAACTTAAATGACTCCCAATACTTTTTGTTTACCTTTGAGCTTAACTGAACCTGTCTTCGACTCATCCACCTGAGAATTGCGCGAGGCTTTCATCAAGCAGTACGGAATAACCCTGTTTTTGTTGAGTCTGAAAATTTGTGCTCAGTTTGCGTTCTCTCGGATCCTGGATTTTTCAAGTACCGCATTGGATATTAGAGTGATAGATCCTGAGCCAGCCAATCAAAATCCATTGATCCAAGTACACCAAGTATTTTCGATCAGATGTAGTATACAGCACAAATACGATTAGTGTTTCTCATACGGATTTTCAAGGGTCAACTAAGCTATTGCTAACGCTTAGTAAACGGGCGCAACTAAGCGGACCGTGCGCACAACCTGGATTATTGATATGTGACGATGTATGATACTGCATGCACGTTGGCCAAATGAATTACGGTAGGACGGTTTGTGCTTTGTGTGCATGATATCACGTGATCGACTGGGCAACTAATCCTTCCCATTCATCCAAAATATGTCTAAACCTGCTGTTGCTGCGCAGATTGTGGTATGATTTACGTATCAATTTATAATATGAAACTTAGAGAGACTATTATAGCGCTTGCTTGTACCAGCCGGAAAGGCTGCTCCAACCCCGCCTGTCGGGCCTGCACTCGGTGCGCGTGGTGTCAAGTCGATGGATTTTTGCAAAGAATTCAACGCACGAACAGCTCATATGGAGCCCGGGATCCCCACTCCAACATTGATTACGGTCCAACCAGACCGTACTTTTACGTTCGTTACCAAGACCCCACCCACTTCGTATTTTTTGAAGAAAGCTGCAGGAATCGAAAAAGGGACGGCAAGGCCAGGGCATGATTGGGTTGGGACCTTGACATTGAAGCACATCTATGAGATTGCCAAGATTAAGGCAACCGATGAGCACATGAAACACATCGGACTAGAGGGTATCGCCAAATCTATAGTTGGGAGCGCACGCACGCTTGGTATTAAAATTGTACCATGAATTCACTAAGCGGATGGTTCTATACCCAATAATTGTGTACTGCTACTGATTTTCCTAACACGAGGGTCAGGAGCACATGGATTTACTCGCATTCATATTTTTTATCGTTTTCCCAAACTGGCGATCCTGTTGTGTTAGTTGACTAATTTCGGCTTAATTTTAGTAGTAAGAACCTTCCTCGCTTGATGTCACGTGTATTGGGTGTTGAACCAAGCGAAGCAGCATAAGAAGCCATGCGCCAGTATTAATTACATCGGGATTACCCATATTAATACCTCGTGTCGCATCGCTAGGAAATTGAAGGGGACGGAAATTAATTTAAAAAGATGGCTCTTTCAAGAACCCTGACTCAATGCCATGCTTGTTAGGCTATCTGTCTGATGAACGGACGACCCGGCCCCGCGTCACACGACTATCCCTTGATAATATTGATAGGATCTTACAGCATGTAGCTGATTACTATATGAAGCTTTGGGCTCCGACTCGAAACTAGCTTAGAGTATAGGGGATGGATACATAATAGTACTGACCTTAATTTACTTTGTATAATCCGCCGAATATAATTTCAAATATCCGGACATGTACAGAACCATAGGACCAAGCCACTCAAAGCTGGTTTACATCCGCTGTTGACGCATTCAATTCACTAACCTCAAGACACCACCGATATCACCATGGTTCGCGATAATATTGCTTTGCTGAGACCTCTTCTCAGTAGGCTAACCCCTATACTTTGTTCTGCATAGGCTCCCAAGTCGAAGGCATCTGCCGCCGGCGTAAAGCACAAATTTTTTGTTGATTACTCTCGCCCTGCTGGCGACGGTGTATTTGACGCTGCTGCATTCGAGGACTATCTCCGTGGTCGTATCAAGCTCGAGGGAAAAACTGGCCAACTTGGTGATAAGGTCAAGATCACTCGTGACTGTATGTGATTTCCCTTGTAGTATTCACTAATGGCCACCTTACGGTCGAGTTTTTAATAGCCAAGAAGCTCACTATTGCATCGACCGTTCCTTTCTCCAAGCGTTATGTCAAGTATTTGACACAGAAATTCTTGAAGAAGAATTCGCTCCGTGACTGGATCAGGTATGTTTTCTCGAACAATTACAAGTTACTTCCGACCCACATATCGTCAGGGTTGTCGCTACTTCTAAGGATGGTTATGAGCTTCGCTTCTACAAGATCGAGTAAGTCTATCAAACGTTCCAATGCTAACAGTTTCTAACCAATTAATATAGCGGTCTTGGTGATGAAGACGAAGATGCATGATGTGTATATATTATGACAGTGGTGTCGTCTTGAAGTTAAAATGTATTCATTTGGCGGTCCCTCGTTATATACCATCCTATCATCGATATATACCCTATTTTCGTTTCGACGAAACCATTTCGGCCGTTTATACATTAAGTGTCACGTGTCAAACGCCCGGCGCCTGAGCTGTGAATCCTGTACTTATACCAGTTTGAAGTGTCCTCTGCGTGACTATCAACGTCAACTAGCATCAACCGTTCATAATGTTATTGTCCGCTCTCTTGTGCAGCTCTATCGCTCTTTCTTCTGCTTCGCCGCTCCGCACAGCGGTGGATAATCAGGTTACGTTTGGGCTGGGTGCTCCAGAGTCCTCCATCAAGGTCCCCAGTGGCTTCAACATCGATCTTGAGTCTAAGCGTTTGGTCCAATTTAGTGATGAGGAGGAGCCGGTGTTGGTGTCAGAGCTGGAAAAGGTATGCATCAGTCTATACGTAGAAGAACGCAATCTCAATCTCTCCCTTGTTACGGCTAGATCGTTGCCAAGGCTGCTGGCAGGAAGTTCTTCGATATGTATGTTTTCTTTTAGGGAGCCACTGATGACATAAAATAAACGTGATTGTACTCATAGCACGGACCACCCGGAATCTGCCTTCTCGCCTGTTCGCGTGTTCAAACACAGTATGTCAACAATTGATCTAGATACTCACGTGGGCTGACGGGTTGGTTAACAGACTACGGGTCTCCGAATGCCACGGAGCTCGTGAAGCCGGTACTCAAAACTCTTAGTACCGATGGTCCCAAGGCAAACTTGGAGAAATTCACTAGCTTTAGGACCCGATGTACGTATTGCCACAATATAACATTATTGCATGTGCTGACCAGTAGTCCCAGACTATCGCAGTGAGGTAGGGCAAGTCTTGAGTCGGAGGTAGAAACCGATTGATCTGTATTTTTTGGGTAGACTGGCAAGCAGTCTCAGCAGTGGCTCAAGTCCAAGATCTCTGAAGTGAGTGCAGATGCTACTCCAATAATACGGCCATTTAACGTTATTTTACACAGACCACGGATAAGTTCGCATCTTCCAAGTTGCAAACCCTGATCAGTATTTCCGAATTCCCTCACTCTTGGGGACAGAATAGCATCGTGAGTCAGCATGAATACGAGAGGTTGTCGGATCGTTGACGCTCAATACCCGTGTAGATCTTGAGAATAAAGGGATCTGATCCTAGTGCTGGAACTGTGATCATCAGTGCCCACCAAGTACGCCAGATCGACTTCAAATTAACCACAAACGTTGACCCACTAATATAGGATTCTACTAATATGTGGCCATTCTTGCCTGCACCCGGAGCCGATGATGATGGTGTGCATTTTAATTACCAATGCGTTATGTGTTGGATACTTACTCATTGGCTATAGGATCGGGTACGGTGACGATCTTGGAGGCGTACCGGGCTTTGATTGCCGCCGACTTCACTCCTGTCCATGACGTCGAATTTCACTGGTATTCCGCCGAGGTGAGTTCATCGAACCGATCGTATGGCGCATGATATACTCACATCAACCACTTGCGCTTCCGTGTGGCACAGGAAGGAGGCCTACTGGGCTCGCAGGCGGTCGCTAAGCATTATCATGACCATAGCGCGAACATTAAGGCACAGATTCAGGTATGGCCCCCCAAGTCTCGCTCAATTCAATTTCTAATTCCAGTGTATAGTTCGATATGACAGCTTGGGTCCAGCGTGGCTCTCGCGAAGAAGTCGGGATTATCACAGACTTTGTTGACCCCGAGTATGTCCATTACTAGCTGTATCCACCCCTGCTTACCTTGCCTTAATCTTCTAGTCTTACTTCGTATGTTACCAAGCTCGTGGAGACATACCTCTCTATTCCTCCCGCTCATACCAAATGCGGCTATGCATGCTCCGACCAGTAAGTACCTTGTGAGAACAAGAGTAGCATGAACAATTCCCCTGAAAGACTGTAATGTTCTAGCGCATCTTGGACCAAGTATGGGTATCCTTCTGCCTTCTCGATAGGTTCGTTCTATCCAATGCTTGCTTTCCCTCGAGAGATTGCTCACTCTTGTTCCATTACAGAGAGTTCATTTGAAACCACCAACCACAACATCCATTCAGCGAACGACCGCATCGACTACAGTTCCGAGTTTAGCTTTGATCACGCCCTCGAGTTCTCGAAACTCGCTGTCGCATTCGCTATCGAACTTGGTGGATGGCAGAACTAAGTCCGCGCCCGGCACTGGTCGCTGAACGCCTATTTCATACCTGCTCCACGTCTTGTTTACGATCATGTAATGTTTTGAGAATACGAACCAAACGATGGGTTTGCGCATAATTGATATTCTGAGTTACAAGCATTGTTCACACGAGGCATAAATTTCAAAAGGTCGCGAACCCAAAAAACAAAGTGAACCGTTGATCCTGAAAAGACGCAGAGAATACTCGACATAACACATTGAAAAGAAAAACGAGGAAACAAACATAACATAGGGTGTGTTGTAAATATAAGCCCCGCGGACGGCCATCGATGCCTGAATCAACGCTAAAGGGCGCGAATCTAATGTAGAAAGTAAAGTTTAAAGAAGTGCCACGGGCGTTGGTTATTGGGTCGTGACGGAATAAAGGGCCAGAAATGCTTGTGAAATCGTTAAAAAAAAGAACAGTCCATGGAGGGAAGAATGTTTCATTTGTTGGGCTCGGAATATTCCGACGTTGGGGGTTGGATGTCCTGCATGGTGAGTTCGCGCTCCCCCCGCTTGCGTCTCCAAGGGTTGATCGACTCATTCAAGATGGTCTCGTCAACAAGGAAACTAATGATACCGGTTAGTTTCGTTTAGTTGAACTGGGGAATATGACATACTGATACCGCTTTAACCAGTTGAGACCAATCTCCCAGTTTGCGTGTGCAAGAACGTCGTCGCCATGTATGATTACCGCGCGCATCAGGTCGGCGAAACACTCGGCCAAGTCGAACCGACCTGGAATCCGCCGTGAATAAGAGATCATGAATACAACCAATCAATGACATACCTGAGAGCAAAATCGCACGGTCTCGCATCGGGGGGAAAATAAGCCCATCAATAACACCGCCTAACAGCAGTCAGAATTCATGTTGTATAACAAAATATTTGTACTCACTATGCTGCACAGTCCTTTGGGTGAGAGTCGGTCGCAAGGAAGGAGGGAGATGATAATTTTCACTTCGGCGATAGTTATCAATATGGTACCTATTCACACCTTTTAGTACATCGCGCTTGTCCATAGGAGCATTATGCACTCACTTGATTAATGCGCCGGCCTCTCTCAGCTGTGGATCAGCTTCACCGAAATCATCTGCCACAGGAGGTGGAGGATTTAATGTCTGAGAGTCGGCCCCACCCGTGCCACTCGCACCGCCAGGATGGAGCGTGTAGTACATTGACGATGGAGGGCCACCTGCAGACATCGGGCGCCCAGCGCCCACACTTGTAGTTGGACCGTACGCTGCAAGTTGAGGGGGTACACCATATGCGGTCGCAGGTGGCTGGAAAAGTGAACCTGCTTGTCCTGATCCGCCAATGTTTACGCCTACGCCCACACCAATGCCTACAGAGAGTCCGCCAGATCCCACATCGAGTGGAGGCGGGCCGAGCGTCGAGATGGAAGGGAGCGGAGGAATAATGTCAGCACCGTGAGTGGTGTCTATAGAAGGCCTAACTCGCGTACGCGTGGACGACATCTGTGGGGAGATGGCCGAGAAGGATGACATGCTTCCTCCTCCCGGACTTGGGTTTATCCCACCAGTCCCTCCTGGTGCAGTGGTTGGTGAATGTCTGTTTGTCGTCTGAGTTGGTCCAGGGTATGTAGTGTTTCCACTTGCGAAACTTGAGGAAAAGCTGTCGGTGAACGAGGTTGGGTTGGTGGTTCCGCTCGAAGTTGACGGAGGACGCTCCAAGTCTTTGCGCGATCGTGCGTTCGGGTTAGACTGAGGAATAGTGAGACCGGTCCTGCCCCAGTCAATATCGAGCCCGTCTAGGTGAGGCCGAGGCAGTGAGATATCAGAGGGGACTTTATCACTGTCGCTTGCTCCTAGAGGACTAGGGCCAAATGGTGCGTCAAGTTCAGAGTCCTTACGAGTGCTGCGTCGACGCTTTCGTGAACCGGAGGGATCGTCGAGATCATCGTCCGCGTGTTCGCTGCCAACCATTCCAGACCCTTGAGCTCCCGTTGCTCGAGCACGCTTGCGCGCAAGCCAACCCTCATATGCAGTATCGGTCTCCCACGCTCACAAAACTCCCGAAATTTGTTTGGATCCCAACCGGTACGTGGTTTCAAAGTTCCACCCAGACCTTCGCCTATAGAGCTGTGAGCATGAATTTCAAGCGGACGGAAGGTTGATTCCATACCGACAAAGCCAGCAATATCCCTCAGCAACCCCGCAGAGCAGTATTCTCGTCCATAAGATCACGAATAACATCTCGGAGTTGGGCATAGGCCTCATCTTGTCCCTCAGACAAAATCTCCACTCGAGCCTCGAGATCTCGTATCTGTCGAATCAGGTCTGGTGAGTGGGAACGCCCCAAGCCATGTGTAGAAAACGACTAACACGCTGCTGTTTGCGGAGCCGAAATTCACGCTGTGCAATTCGATTTTGGTCTCTCCGAGCGGCCTGAGAGCTAGAGAGAAGAACCGACTCAGTAGACTGAAGTGCTTCATGGGTAGATACCCACTTGGTTGTGGACTTCTTGCGACCCGATTTATTGGCACCTGACTTGCTACCACTCCCAGCACCGCTCCCATCGAGATGGTCATCGGCAGCCGAGGGAACAGGAGACAAAGCCTCATCACCATCGTCAAAATCGGCCTGATGGTAATATGAAGGTATTGAGTTCGGGTTAAAAGCGGTAGGAAACGATAGTAATGAAGATGAGGGAAAGGATTTTGGAGAAAATGGATCAAAGCTCATTACGAGATGATGTGTATATAAAAAGAGTGTCCCAGAGAAAGATCAGATTCAGACAACCAGAGAGAAGATGATGGTGGCATAAAATTAAGTGGGATGCATGTCTGAACTTGAAAGCGGGACGATACGAGTGTGTTGAGAGGGTAGAGGTAGTATATGAATGCTTACCTCTGGGTGAGTAGATGACTCCCGAGCCTGACTAGAAGGATTTTGGTTCATGGAGTTGATTCAACGTGGAGGGGAAGTACACGGGATAGTGGAGCTGTTATAGAGATAGGCTGTGAAGGAGGAAGCATTTGCCCAGTGTTGGCGGAAACGGTGGACTTACACTTCGCCCCGGGCACACTGCGATCGGATTGGCTTTCACCACCCGTCGCTGACCAAATGTTGCTGACGCGTTTGTTATTGTATTCTATTCCAGGCGCCAAACTAACCAGACTCCACCAACACTCTCCACTATTGAAATTTTGAATCGATCCGCAGAGGACAGGTGAAATTCGCTACATGTCATGTTGCCGCCGGTACAGCAACAGGGTTTCGTGACGTCCTTACAATACATATCAGCCTTGTCTTCAGCCCCAATTCCAATCCCCCTCGCTTGCTCCCCTCTCCTTCCCCCTTCGCCACGTGCAATTGAGTACATCATATGATCGAGCACAAGCACTAGCGGATGACTTGATCTTACCCCCTGGGTATCCATGGAAATTATTGCTTTTCCAACAGAAACACCCCAAGCCTGATCCACGGCACAAGTTGGTTGTAACAAACAAACACCGCTTGATGGCGATCAGTCTGTCTCGCTAAAAGTATTGCCCCTGGTTCCTCCGCCGACCTTGGGATCTAACACACGCGAGGCTTCCAGACATTTTCCATTATAGTAGCGTGATACGCTGTCCGATTCAATTTAGCCTCTGCTTTATTAGTATTCCCGTCGAACTATGGCACGGAACTGAGAAACGGACGTGAACCGACGCATACGTTCACAGATGAGAGAGTTTCAGTCCGAATGGTCCACCTAGACTAAAATAGTGCATTTGTAAATGTGTCAAAAATATACTCATTCTCCGACAGTAGGACTCGCTTAACTAAATTACGGGAGGACGCCGGTGCTCAAACTTGCGTGTTCATATACCGGCACAATACCAAGACCGGCCCATTGCCGAATTACTATACATTCCACGCAGCAGCGATATTTTGATGGGTAAAGAATGATGGACCTGCGCAGCACTGAGCTGAGCTATATGCAACGCTTAGCTAAACAGGGGGATTATCCAACGATCTTCCTTTCTCATAATCATTAGACTGCTATTAGTCCGAAAGAAGTCCTTATGCATGGAGACAACACGTGCCAGTTCCATTAACGTGCTTCCCTTCTTTCTTGGTCGTGCGGCACCCAAAAACCGGTGACTTCCACCAAAACCAACTCAACCTTGGACTCTACCTCTCGTTTTATTTGCTCCACTCAGCGCCCTAGTCGTTCTTTCCTGACTCAAATCGCTATCTATCGCATCGCAACGCCCACTTCTTGCGCCCACTTCTTGATCAATGGTCCGCTCGATTACAAGCTTCGGCGCTGGCGCCATACTCGTTGCAACCTCCGTGTTGCCAACCTTGGTTCAAGCTGATATCCACAAACCTGTGCACCGTATTACGCGCCACGCCCATATTCGTCGTGCAACAGCAGTCCCAGCTGGTTGGGAAGCGCAAGGTTGCATCACCGATGCCGAGGCTCCCAATCGCGTTCTCTCAGATCACCACACAGATACCGGTATGAACACCGCGTCGTGTATTAAGGTTAGTTACTTGATTTAGATGATCTCTGTGTTGGGTCTTAATGAGTTGGTACCAGTCGTGTGCTGCGAATGGCTACAAGCTGGCAGGAACCCAGTTCGGCAAAGAGTGTTGGTGCGGGAACTCACTCGCTGCTGCGGGAGGTGCTGGACAATCTTCTAACGGATGTGACATGTCCTGTGCCGGTGACGCGAGCCAAGTTGTGGCGGCAATTACCACATGAATTTATTCGCAGCAATTGCTGGAAAGAATGCCACCACGACCACATCCGCGTCTTACAGCGCACCCACCTCAGGCAGCAAAAAGTACGCCATCCAGGATCGATTTGCCGGCAAGGACTTCTTCGCAGACAAGTGAGTGCATGGAGCATCGGCCTTTCCGGATCAATTTCCAACCGACTGACCCGAACAATCGCCTAATTTAGGAACTGGTGGTTCTTTAACTTCCCGTAAGTCTTTACCCTGCTCCTTTCTTTCATAGCGTACGGTCGACTTACGGGCTCCAAACAGCGACCCTACCAATGGCCAAGTTAATTACCTCAACAAAGCAGACGCCACAGCCGCAGGTTTGGCATACGTCCAGGAAGACGGGGCAGCTGTCATCAAGGTTGACAATACCACTAAGCTCGAAAAGGGCCAAGCACGCAAGTCGTGAGTCCAATATGTCGTATATGGATGATCGGGCACTAAGGTGGTATAAACACCATTTAGGGTCCGCATACAATCGAGCAAGCAATATGATGGTGGTTTGTTTGTTGCAGATTTCTTGCATATGCCTTTCGGGTGCTCAGTAAGTGTCGCCTTTGTCTTATCTTGCACGATTGTTTACCAATTACGCACCCAGGTTGGCCAGGTAAGCCAAAGCCTCGGCTCTGGTTACTTATTGACTAATACTACATTTATAGCCTACTGGACGGTTGGGGATAACTGGCCTAACAACGGAGAGATCGACATCCTCGAAAACGTTAACCTGGCGACTGCTAACCAGTACACACTCCACACCGGCCCTAACTCGACATGCACGCTTGACTCTAACCCCATCGCTAAATATAAGTCTACGTCGAATATGATGGGTAAGACCTGCGCAAGCAAGGAGGGCGACAACGCGGGATGCGGTTTCTCGGACCCAGAGGAGGCCAGCTATGGTAAAGCCTTTAACAATGCGGGTGGAGCAGTCATTGCGATGGAGTGGACAAAAACTGGCATCCGCATTGTAAGTACTCACCTGATTGTATATGTATCTCGCGAAAGTGGCGCTAATAAAGTATATACAGGGCGTTTTAAGCGCGACTCTATCCCAGCTGATCTTCAGGGCGACGCAACTAACCCCAATCCGGATTCTTGGGGTGCTCCAGTCGCCTCTTGGACGGATGCTACTTGCAACATTGCCAATGAAGTCAAGGTAAGATAAGTTTCGCGCCTGAAGTTATGTTTATACTAATAACCTTACTGAACCTATAGAAACACAACATCGTTATCAACACCACCCTCTGTGGGGGTTGGGCTGGTGATGCTTACGGCTCTTCCGGATGCCCGGGCACTTGCACCGATCAGATCATGGAGCCATCCAACTATAACGGTACGAATGTCTATCTTTGTCAAATAAAATGGTTCTCTAATCATATTTCCGTTGCAGAGGCCTATTGGGAGATCAAGTCGGTCACCGTGTACCAGTAGACAGTTCGTCCAGTATGGCGTCGTGCTACTTGCCACGCTTGATCGCTTGATACTACACTCCATGTTCTAATTTGCAATCTAGCTTGGTGGATCTGGCCACATTCTTTTTTTGCTCTCACCCTTTCAGTTTTGGGATGCCGGTGTCGGATTAATAGCTTTTGCACATCATGTATGCATCCACATAACTACATACCATCAATGCACATACATGGCCTAAGCTTTTTAGGGTATATAGTGAGACTCGTAGTTTGTTGCTCAGTCAGTTGGGAGCAGTATGATAGCCTGGTCGTATGATCCGGACCTTGTGCACCCAGTTGTTCAAGTGACTCTCACTATCTAGCATCGCCATCTCTTGAGAAGTACTGATAGACGTGAGAGTACTCACCGCAAAGACATTTTATTACAGGAATGTACGCCAAACTCGCGATTCAATCCAACGAATAATCGCTATAGATTTTGAGGCGATCGCCGGAGCCACCTTAGAGAGCTTGATTGTGAGAAATTGTATGTATAGCGCATAAACTTGCATGATGAAATTAAAGATATGGTATACATGAACACAACTACACCACACCGAATATTACCAAGTCCGAGTCGTAACCTACACGAGAGCCCCTGCTTAATCTACTTGAGAAGCTTTGCGAAGAATCCCTTGCGTGGAGGCTTGGTAGCTTTGACCGGAGTGAGTCTGCAAAGTAAAGAAACAAGAGGGTGAGCTCAGTATACGTTGTTCAACTGGAATGCGGAGCGCACCTACGCGGCAGCTTTGCCCCTCTCGTAGGTCTTGACGACCTCGGCGAAGTGCTTGCCCTGGTACTCGGCGATGGCGAGCTCATTGCTGGTTGCTTGGCGCGAACCATCCGAGCCAGCCATCGTCGCAGAGCCAAAGGGACCACCGGCCTGGACGCCCGACATGTCACCGAGGAGAGGAGACTTGTAACCGATGGGGACATAGTTGATACCGTGGTGAGCGAAGAAAGGCATGGTAGTGAGGGTGGTGGTTTCCTGACCACCGTGCTGGGTACCGGTCGAGACAAAGACAGTGGCAAACTTGCCGTGCTATTCAAAATGCGTTAATAAATCTGGAAATTCCTTAAATCATATACTAACCAAGGCCTGGGTGAACCAAAGAGAGCCGGTTGTATCGAAGAAGGCGCTGATTTGCGCGGGAGCACGTCCATAGCGGGTGGGGACTAACGAAAAACCGAATCAGTATCACATCAATAGAGCACATTATGCACACACTCACTTCCGAAGGCGAACCCATCGAATTGCTTCATATCCTCAGCAGTGATAGTAGGGATATCTGGGTTGCGTGGGGGAGCACCGAGCTTAGTGAGGACTTCAGGACTTAAAGTCTCGGGACTGAAAATCGAAGAGCACATGAGCTTTGGTGTAAAGTGTGGCCACCCAAAAGATACGTACACTTGGAAGAGAGTGACCTCAACGCCCTCGGATTCAGCACCCTTCTTGATCGACTGGGCGAGGTTGCCGATATGCCCGTAAAGCTAATTGTCGCAACAGTTAGCTCTTGGTAAATCCACATCACAAGTTAACCTACAGAGTAGTAGATGACAGCTATGCATACAGTCAGCCTCGAATTCTGTCAAGGTTGCTCAGCCCTGTCACTCACCAATCTTGACAACCATGATAAAGTTAGACGGGAGGTAGAAGGTAAGTGTAGCGGTGTATCGAGAGCGACTCGGATTAGAAGGTGAGATGGGTCTGGTCTTCAGAGGCTGTCAAGCGAGGCCTACTTAAGCCCTTGTCCGGGTGTCCGCTGGCGACCACATCGGAGTTCAGTGTCGGCGCGACCTCAGCACAACCTGAAGGGTCCTGAGCGTGAGTGAATAGGCCCGCACATAGTCGGCAAACTGTTGCTATCACCGGCTCAATTGTGCTCGGCATAGAAAGCGTCTAGTGCATAAGGTACAGTACCGAGGTGAGATTATTCGACGAGTTTGATCAAGTACTATACCAGTGTTGAACGGTGTGAGCTCACTCAAGGTCCG
This sequence comes from Rhizoctonia solani, assembly GCF_016906535.1. Taxonomy (NCBI): domain Eukaryota; kingdom Fungi; phylum Basidiomycota; class Agaricomycetes; order Cantharellales; family Ceratobasidiaceae; genus Rhizoctonia; species Rhizoctonia solani. Next base: position 1,911,933 of record NC_057373.1, read on the forward strand.
GAGAATCCAGTTTCGCCATAATAGCGCAGAATAGAATGCCGAGGTATGATGTAAGAGCACGACGTGCAATTTTCTCACACTACTGGGCTTGTGTTTTGGCTGCATGGGGCGCTTATTGGGCGTCTGATCGTACATAGAGAATATTATCTCCATATGAATGAGGCCCCAAACGAGCAATTGAGATTATAATGCAGATTGGACCAGCTTGGAATCTACAAATCATCGACGATAGAAGAAGAGCTGTGGGTGGGGCCTGATTAGTTGAACTTGCGTGCCGCACCCAAGATGCACTCACCCAAGTAAAACTACCACGATGCTTTCTTTACACCATTAAGTTCTCCCCTGAGTGCTTGTAGCCGTAGTTGATACTAGTTTGTTTGTTCTAGCCTTCAGTAAGATGTAACGATGAGCCATTGTTGACTTACTCGGCACAAACCAAACTTAGATATGATACCCCTCCCTCGTCCAGTTTCTGTGCATCGATTTTTTACGCTGTTCGGGCGAGTATATTTGCTAAAACTGTTTAGTTGTAGTTGTGCCTGGTAACGGATCTGAGGGGGCAGAGTTTGGTTTCGTGCAACAAAGAGATAAGCTCTTCGAGTTATTTCGGTGGCAGCAACACCTTTACGTGCGGCGATATCTCGCAGGACGCGAGCATTCATGATGACTGTCAGAAAGACTCCGATCCTGCCTGCACGTGAATGGGCGACATAAATTATCGTGAAGTCACATGACTCACATCTCGCTTTTACCTTGAGTTAAAATGACGCACATCTACTCCTGTTTAGATCCACCGCGCGGGCGGCCGAGTTTTGTGTATGCAAAGAACGGATGAACGGAGATAAATAATACAAAGGAGTTCGTTGTACATTAACTCAGATAAAGTACACAACCGAACACCCATTAAACAGAGAAAAGTTGTGAGATATATTGAAAGGAGTATCCAAAGTCTAATCCTTGTAAGACACAGTGAACAAGGCGGGTATATATCAAACAAACTAGAACGAGCCGGTTGCATTACTCGTGGTAAAGGTACCAATTACCCAGGTTGTTGGGAGTCCCGTCTTGGTTCATGAGCTGGTTGTCGGGGTTGACATTACCCATATCCTTCATGAAACCTTGAGAGCGGATTAGACAAACTCACAAAAAGCCAGTCATACCAACTTACCGAATGGGCTGTACATTGCAACACCCTCATGCTGATCGAACCAAGCACCCATGGTGTAATGGAACGTTTCGGTTTGTTGCTTGGTGCACTGAGGACCACCTGAGAAATCTTGGCAGGCATACTCCGAGATAATGAGTGGCTTGAAGGTTTTAAAAATCGTCTATTCAGAGTTAATAGATTGGGCAGCTGGGAGGGGTTAACCTACCACGTAAGCTTTGAACGACTCGATGTCCGTGCCATACCAGTGCAAGCCAATAAAATCAAACTAAAAGTTGGTGAGTCACTAATAAGAAAATGAATGTAAAAATGAATTTACCTGGCACGGTCTTCACCACAAGCATTCATCATGTCCTTAATCCACTGTTTACCGGATGGTGCCGATGTAGTAGCAGGGGAGATCAGCTTGGCACCCTTTGCCTTCAGCGGCAGAATCATGCTTTTCCACAGAGCAGCACCGTCCGCAGCACTCATGTTGGACTGGTCTCCCTGGTTTGGTCTGGGGTGTTTTAGTAGGATAATTTGGCCGAAAAAAATATAAAATCATACTCATTGAAACCCAAAATATACTCGCCAGTGACAGACTTGACTTGTTCTGTAAAGGAAGACTTTTGCTTAGTTCCCCAAAGCATCGGGAGGAAACGAATGCCGAGTTTTCCGGTGGTATCTGGATTGTAAGGACTCCAAGTGTACACGCTGTAACACAATGAGTAGACATTTCAAGTTGAATAATACCCGACTTACCCTCCAACTCGGTTCCATATGCAAACTTCTCCAAGTCGGTAGGACCGCTGGTCCAGGCCAAAAGAGCTTCTTGTTGGGATCCAGCCCGGTGCTTCCGCCGCTGCTTCCACCCCCAATGCTTACGCTGGTACTGATGGGAGCGGGAACGACAGATTGAGAGGTCGAAGCTGGCTCCGAGGTGGTAGGCTCAGGTGCTTGGGAAGTGGTGGCTCGGCGGCCTTGGTAGTAGGCTCGGGGGTTGATTCGGCTGGGGCGGAATAATAGGAAGAAGTGGTTGCCGGGGCCGGAGTGGAGCTCGACGGGGTGGCGCTGGCTGAAACCAACGTAGAGGTCTGAGGACGGCATCGTTTGGCGCGCTTTACAGGATTACGCTTGCGCTTTGCGATGGCGTCGTGACCACGGGCAACATGCGCGCGGGTTCATGTACTAGCGCGTCGGTAGGCGTCGCGATTAGAACAAGGAGGAAAATTGCGAATGTGGAATAGCCGAAAAGCGGCAGGAGGCGAGACATAACAGCCATGGCGGCGGTGGTCTATGAGAGACTGTACAGAGAGGAATTCAATGAGCGGCGGGGGGCACAAGGCGCAAGAGGTTTGGAGCGAGAGAGAAAAAGGAACTGAACGCCAGAAATAGGATCGGCAGCGACTTTACATCAAACATCGGAAGCAACCAGGCCCCTTGGTCTGTGCGTACTCATATCCGCTTCGCGCGGTTCCACCATGTGTAAGAACCTCTTTCAAATGTAGGATTTAGAATGCTGGTAACTGTCATAGTCCTGATTGATCATATGTCATGTTCACGTACTGCATAGGACTATAGGCTACTCTTGCAAATTAACGGATACGGTTGCGAGGTTCGAGGGTGGAAAACTAAACTTATGGGCTATACGGGCTCGGCAACGGTCCAGTCGGGCTTGTGTTATTCTTGGACATGCGAGCGAAGCGTGCTGCGGAGTCGCTCGACCGCCCTGTTATATTGCAAGATGGCTCAGGGCTAGTTCTTATTGAGGAAATATTAATCAAATATGTTGTTGTTTGATGCGCATATATTGTATATATGACCATGATGCAAAATAAAATCACCCAAACGCAGCAATCGAAGCGCAGACCCTAGTAACAATGAAACTATTGTCCACAATAAAAGTCAAGACAACCAGCATTTGACATGAAAGTGGAACGTGTAGAAGCCGAAAGATAGTTAATGATAGTCAAATGCAACAAGAAAAACGATATAAAAATACAGCGATCACGAGTCCATAGATATATGTGAATGGATGAATGAATGCAGGAATGAATGAATCTAGGAAACTTAAGGCTTGCTTGAAGTCTTGAGAACACGACGACTGATCGAAGAATTGGAGCTCCCCGCAGAGATGGAGCGTGAATGGGTTTTACGATGTATACGTGGGGATGAATGGGCCGGCAATTCATCCACATCGCTCATGTCTCCTCGTCGCGGAGAGCGAAACTCGGAGCTCGGCATGGTACGTAGTCCTGGCGTGCCGAACGAGTAGTTACTTGGCATCGGGGGCAGAGTTGGCAGGGCGGGAACACTTGGCGGCGTCAAGGGTGAAGGGGAGGCGGTGCCTGAAGCGACCGAGCTACGTCGGGACATTCTGAAACCGGGAGTGGTTGGAGATGGTTGGGGTGACCGCCGACGCAACAATGAAGAGATCGGGGTCGAGCTCTGAGCCGTGTCCGGGTCGAGGGTCAAATTGGCCATTGAGGGCCGTCGGCGAGACATGAGCCGTGAATTTGGCGGAGAGGAAGAACCAAGTTTTCTAGCCGAACTCTCTTCGTGGACAGACTAAGGGCCAAATATCAGATAAAAAATTTATTTGTCGCCATGTGCCTTGGACTTACGTGAATTGGCGGCATATCTAGCGAACTAATACTTCCACGTCGAACAAACGGTCCGTTCTGTGTAACTTTTAGTCAATTTGCGGCACCTCAGAAAAGGTGCCTGGTACTCACGGTCTCTGCACCGTATGGTGCATATCGGGTTCCCCGACTCCGAAAGAAGGACCCAATGAGCGAACCTTAACAGAATCGGGAGCATCAATGACGATCGCAGGTGAGCTGCCAAGTGAGTGTTCTCGAGATGGAGGCGAGGATCGTGCGCATTCAATAGTATTAGGGCTACTAGAAGAACTTCTCAAAGAGGGAGGTGACCCATGACGTTGCGGGGGAGAGCCTTTCTCATCCAGACCCAGGGATGCCAAAAGCTCAATAAATGTAGGGAGTGTCGTCATGTTGACAAGACTAGCTTGAGGAACGGAAGAGGTGAAATGGCGAAAGGAAAAACCAATACCAACAGCGCTGCGGAGAAAGCCAATAGACTGGCTTGGACGCTGCAGCTCTTACGAGGGGCAGGGGTTGTGTCTGAGGGCGATCATTAGTGATGGCACTTTAAAGCGCAGGATCGAACTCTGGATGTGTTGTCACGGAAAACGGCGTATCCACTGGGGAACGACAAAGTGGGGCGGTCTCCTTTCAAAGCGGATGCAACCTCGATGCGGACTGTGCATATTCACAGATGGGTGACTTTTCGTCTGTTGGCTGGCATGGTTACAGCCGAGCCTAAATCGCACAGCTGTTGCTACGTTACCGTTACTCATAGCATGTCCATTCGAACTTCCTCTAGCGTTTTATTAACTCTGTCCTATCAATCGTTACACAAAGCGCACAGGCCGTGGTTAAGTCCTAGATCGTGCTTGAATCGCACCTGTCAGGTCCCGACGCCGCGCGCAGTTCCCCCACTGAAAACGTGGTATACCATAGCAACGGGGGCAACACGCGCATCACGATCTTTGCCCCGAGTTCAATCAAACACGCTCTCTTGTGATGCACCGAACAGGACCTCCAGGGAAAGTGACCGCCAGGGGAGCACACGTATTAAGACCGAAAGAATATAGATCTATTATAGCACGTTACATGTATATATGCGTGTCTATATTGGCCCCCTAACTTATCGCAACAAAGGTCGCGATTCTCCGGCTGCGACTTCAGTGTCATGCGGACTGTTGTCATGACTTGTTGAGCGGTTCGTTGCATATAGGATATAGTGTTGGGAGATGAACAGAAGACCAAAACCCAAAGACAGCATGGATAGGCCGCTACCAATAAACAACTAGCTTCAGGAACAGGAGGTTGCGATAAATAAGATAATGGTAGTGGACGCACAATTTGACTGGGTTGCCGGTAATAGATGACCAATCATCCAGTGCAAATGAATCTATCAGAAGTTGCAATAGTGACAATACTCCACCAGTGAAATCCTAGTAATATGTGTTAATGAGCGCATGTATGTTATATGATCCACGCACCAAGACCACGTTTCCTATGCTCCATCCTTCGGTAGATTTCCGGTTAAAGTTTGAAAAGGCCTGAGATATAATTATGGTAGAAGTCAGGTTTGATAAGTGTTGTACATACCTGAGGGATGTACTTTGCAATGCTCACGTAGAGCTTAAACGTGCCAAGATGGTAAAGAACGTCAATCAAACGAGCTTGGTGAATTGCCACCCTTCCGAGATCAGTCCCAATGAATATCACCATAAATGCGATTGTAACTCCGTTAAAGGTCGATAATGTTTGCCCGGGACCTCGGTGGTAGTAAAAAGTTTGAGACCAGGTAACTAGTGTTAATGCTAAGGCCTAGGTATCAGTGTAAGAGGCGAATGCATGGTACAAACGAGGTTTAGCGAAATTCACATGAATCGCAAATGCAATATCGTTCAATTGGACTGAGTTGTCATAACCGTTATGCCTTTGCCGGTACTCCTCCCGAACTTCCTCGTTAAAATAGAAATTAGTTGTATAGATTGCGTAACTACGTTGCATGGTAAGATCGCAGTCTGAGGTTAAGTGGGTCGTGTAGCTACCTAGCAAATCCAACGACATTGAGTGACACAAAGTCAATAGATAGTCCTTCAACACTTCATCATGCGGAATTTATGAGATTCTAATTGGATCGGTTTCATCAGATCGAAACATTACCTTTTGCGACGGATATTAAGAAACACTTGAGGATAGAACGATACCGTCCACGAGATAAAGTATAACCATCCTAGAGACTAAGGATTCACTCTTTCAGTGTTTCCGAAGTGGCGTCACAGCTGAAAAACCACATACTTGGGAGACGATTGCTCTAATAGATTCAATCATTAAATAGGGGATAGATCTAGCTAGGTGTGTATTGTTTCAAAGCGCGCGGAAGATCGGTCACTGTCGTGTGGCGGATGTGTAGAAATGTAGCACGGGAAAGAGAGGCTCTAAACAAGTATTTCGGTGTCTTGGACCGCCGAGGTAGTGGTGGTTATTGCTATCCGTTATTGCTGTCTCGTGCCCCCGCGGAGATGTTTGAACACCCGGGCCATGTATGGCGCCATACCTCTGTCATCCTCTCTCATTCCTCACGGTACATGCCCGGCTGAAGTGATTCGTAAGCAGCTTAAACCGAACGAGGCATGCTCACGTGCTGTGCTGCTTCCGGTCTTCGGCACAAACAACTTGTTTTTTTCCTTGCCACTAGACTTTGCCTCGATAGACAGGATGGACAATCAATACAATAATGGAATAGCTATATCACAAACCCACAATAGAGGAGAAATGGACTACCTCTGTGCTGGTAAGTTGACGTTTCTACCTTTCAAATTCTTTTTTGTCACCTTGCCAACTTTTCATGGTAGACTGTGGTGCAAAAAACGAGATACGACCCAGGGAGCCTATTCGGTGCAAGGAATGCGGACACCGCATAATGTACAAGAAGCGTACCACTCGTAGTGAGTACGCCTTCTATGCGAAATAGTTTGCGTAAATGACCGCCTTGGGTAAAAGTTGTACAATTTGAGGCTAGGTAACGCGTCCTCGGATTGATGTATCTAGTGCGCAGGGGGATCGATCGGACCAGAGGTGCCACCAGGAAAAATATTTCGATGTATCACATGTGCAATATATGGCCAAGTCGAGTTCTGCCGCCGGGTTCCACTTGACTTGCCTCACCAAGATCCATTTTGACGTCCCATCGCCTTGATAACGTAGATGATCGGCCAATCGATGTTCTATGTACTATCTTCTGCGGATCTTGCTGGGAATTCATCTCGTTTTTATTGCTTATTTTGTGGGATCCAGCCTCGTGCACTCGCTTCCGATACCCGACAAAGTGCACGACGCTCTTGACGATTGGTTAACTTGTCTAGATCTCTGGACATCATTTAATTTAGCCGCTGGCTGTGTGATGATTCCAGCCTGGCGCATCTATCTAGTGTCCGACCATCGCATCACCAACGAGTTTCAAACATTTTATGGATTTTCCCCGTCCTCTTGAGGGGGGGGGGGTATCACGGCAATCTACAATTCCACCCGACTGGTCCATCGTGTTATGGTTTGAACGGCTTGCTCATTGTCTGCCGAACTCGTGAGTAAGGGTGCCATTTGCTAAGTGATTTGGTTTTCATCGTCGAATTGACCCCGTGCGCCCACCCGGAGGCTCGTTGACACGCAGTTGATGTAGCACGTTGGAATGTATTAATGAAAATATCATGACATTAATGCACAAACAGCAGCCACAGCTTCAGTAATATGGGTTCATTGGGGAGGGAAGTGTGCTGAAACAAAGTGAATCGAGGTGGACTTTACCAGAAGCCTTTCTCTCTTCGCCAAATCTGTAGCCATAGTGTGACCACCAACTCGTCGAAGATGGCGAAGCCACCAGAAGTCATTGTCAAGGTTTGTGACTCGTTCGACCATCTGCCGACTTTTTCATGTGGCATTATTATCAATGACAAACATTTGTGGGACGATAATACGTACCAACTCGTCGCCAAGAATCCACGCAAACAAAGTCTAGCTCCTGCATCCCTGCGTCGCTCCCTTTCTTCCACTTGTACTCGTTGCCCTTGTTAGACTTGAATCTGCGCGAGCTGTGCCGCTCAGTGTTAGCTGTCGAAAGCCAGACGATATTTTCTAAACAAGACCACTCACCGACTTGTAGGCTTATTCTTCCTGTGCAACGCATTCATCTGGACCTGACGCTCCCCAAAGTATACCGACCCAGCACGTTCGGAGCTGGGGTACCAGTCAAGACGTCCAGCTTCCTCGAACCTTCCGGTGTGATGGTTAAAGCGGAAGAAGTAGGTGACGAATATGGTGTCTGCTGGAGGTGTCTCAAACTACAGATGAACTGTCACGATCATGGCTCTGTAGCGTGTTGGGGAACGGAGGACGTGCCTGAAACTCCTTCACTTCTCCCGATTCTCTAGTCGATGTCAATTCTGCGTTGCGTAAGTCTTCTGGGTTGGGCCACGCCCTACAAGTATATGGCTAAGAGTGTGAACGATGTATTGGGTAGTACGTGGCCTTACCATTTCAACACTAGGTCTCCAGAACTCATCCTTGGTGGGATGGGTTGGACAAGAGATTAGGGAGGGTGCTGAAACCGGGAAGGCTTATAAGTACAGAGCATGTCACCCCCTATCCTAATCTTGATATGCGCCAGAATTTCTCGACCAAAGTAGTGCCATGCGCGGGGCTTCAACCATCTTGGTTTTCTTTGCAAGGAAGTTCAGAAGCTAATTGTCCCCACATCGCGAATGGGGGGCCAGTCCCGGTTGGTTGGGACACTGGGCACAAAGATGGCAATGTAGAAAAGCTACTTGAATAGTCGTAAGCAAGTAGCATCAATACTATAGCTCTTTGTTGGGGGCTCTGCACGGAATGTGCCGGAGTATGTCCTGCACTGAGGGCGTGCGGACCTAAAAATTATAATCATATCCAGGGTCAACGGGATCAAGACAATCTTCTAAGTGGATGGAGGGGCCGATATATCTATTTGGGCCGAAGCATGGACTGAAACAACGACGCCTGTGGCGGTAAATCGAATATCGAAGCAAATTAAACAAGTAATCTCATATGGGCTACCAGAGCCAAATCTGGCGATCTGGTTCTGGAATCTAGAGCCACTATCTCAAAGCTTTGGACCACCGCGTTACACATCTGAAACAGGTTACGGTTACGCGGCTTAATCCCAGAATGACATTTATGATACAGTTGGACGGGAGACCCCAATATATAGGATCGATTGTTCACATAAAAAAGCCGACCACCTGGTATAGATTACGTTGGCAGCGTAAAAAAGCGGAACTGTGGTGTATAAAGTGTTAGGATTAGTCCAGGATGATGTCAACAGGAATCTCCGGGGTCCACATGGGGTGACTGAGGCCTCCGCCTTTTTAGCTACGGCCCCAAGGATCAGGACTTTTCTCCTAACCACGTCGTCAATCCACTTGGTTCACTGTTCGCAACTGCTCTTATAAACTTTCTACGCGTGAGTTAGGAGTAGGAATGATGATTGAGATATACTGACGCGCTTGTTTCAGCAACCTGCTCGCCATGTCCTCTGTCGCCGCTCCCCCACCAGTCAACGCCGTGCCTACCACAAACGGCGTGACGAGCGAAGCAACTGCAGCTACCACCAACAACGCTGGGACTGCAGCTGGCGCGACCACCCCCGCGGCTGCCCCTGCTGCTGACAGCAAGCCTACCCCAGCCAGCCCCGAGGAGACGGGACACAAGGTACATGCTCCTTCCCTTTCACGCGTACATCACTCTACGATCCCATTTTCACTATGCCCTGAGAATGTTCCGAGTCTCCAATCGCGTTGCTAACGCGTCTTTTTCTACACATCTAGGTGTTTGCCGGCAACCTCGCCTATGCCACCACCGACGAAGGTCTCAAAAAGTTCTTCGAATCATTCTCCAATGATATGTGCGTACTCTGTAAAATTTATATAGCATACATGCGCCACATTGGACTAATTCGGCAATTTTGGTTATAGAGTATCTTCCGAGGTCATCCATCGTGGATCCCGCCCAGCTGGTTATGGGTTTGTCACGTTCAAGACACTCGGGGCAGCTGAGAAGGCTGTCACAGATCTCAACGACAAGGAACTTGAAGGTCGCCCTATTATTGTACAACTCGCCAAGCCTGCCTCAGAGAAAGAAAAGGAGAGGAACGAGCGCAGGTCCAAGCGACGTGCCACCGGTCGCCGCAATGCGCGCGCTCCGCCTGGTGAGGTAACCGAGGCCGAGGCAGAAGGCCAAGCTGAGGAATCAAAGCCCGGTCTTGTCGAAAAGGCTGAAAATGCGGTTGAAGGAGCTGCTGCCGCCGTGGGCGATGCTCTCAAGCCCAAGAAGAAGAAGAAGTGGGGTGTAGGTCGATTTTAGGTCGATTTCTTCCCCATCATTGATCCTTATCCCGTTACAGCGCAAGGGCAAGGGCAAAAAGGGACCAACTACATCTAGCGATGCTGTCGCCGAAGGTGAACAAACCACTGAAACCCCAGCTGGTGAACCATCCGCCGCTGGAGCTGATGCCGTTAACGGAGCTGCCGACTCTGCCCCCAAGGCAAGTATCTGAATAATGCACTCTAATACAACCAAATTAACATGTTCTTTAGAAAGCCAAGAAGCCTAGGACACCCAGGGCCCCACGCCCTCCGCGCCCCGCAGGTGAACAACCAGAAGGCCAGCCAAGTAAGAACATGCTGTTTGTGGCCAATCTTGCCTTTTCGGTCGACGACGCTCGCTTGAAGCGTGAGTTATGGCGCATTTAGATCTAAGATATTTCAGCTTATATTTAATTCCAGAGATCTTCACGGATGCCGGTATCAATGTTGTATCCGCTCGAGTCGTTACGCGTCGTTGGGGAGCTCGTCGTTCGAAAGGTTTTGGGTTTGTTGATGTCGGCAACGAGGAGGAACAGAAAAAGGCGCTTGCCCATTTCGCGCCTGTTGAGTCTGGGGATGGGTCGGCTCCTGCTGGCGGAAAGGAAATCGACGGTCGCCAGATTGCTGTCAAGGTTGCAGTCGACGCACCAAAGAGGGAGGCTGGTGAGACGGACGCGGATGCCGCTGCTAACTCTGCGGAGAAGAATGACACCACTCCTGAGACCACTGTCGTCGCGCACTGATAGGTCGTTTTTTTTTACATGGCTGTTGTTCGACTCTGTTTTGATGAATGCGATGCCTATCACGCGAGACTATTTAACCCAAAAATACACTATTTCTTTATTCGGGATATTTCCAAATTGCGAGATGTGTGATTATCTAAGGGTGTGGAAACTTGGAGATAACCACGTTCGGGCGACGCTTACTGATGCTCTTGAGTGTCTCCTCTTGGTTGGTATGTTCAAAAGAAACTTGCATCGTTATTATGTCCTAAGACCGGATGCGTTACTGTGACCCTATAGTAAATATGCCAGCCCGGTCTATCCGATTCCGCATATCCCCAACTCAACGCCGCTCATTGGTTTCGTCTCTCTTCGGACTCACGTTCTTTGGCTCGATTGTAACGGTCGCTGCCTCCAGCGTGCTTCCATGTCCGGCTAGAAGTACACGAGTACGGCTTGCTGATTCTATGGAGACCACCCCTGGGGAACCCAGCCAACAACGGGTGACCATAGAAAAGAGACAGCGAAGGTGGATTGAGGAGAAATACCCTAGTGTTTGACCTAAATACTGCACCGGTAAGCACATTTTTACGCTTATTTCGGTTGATTCTCATCCTGCAGTTAGTGCGACATAAATACGATTGTGACTGGCGCATAGTGCCAGAACTGATACTACTCCAATGCTCTGCTCCGTGGCAAGATTCAAGTATCTACAACGAAGGGAATAGAAAACAACTTTTTAGGCAGCTACCCTCCCATTTCTCTCCCTCCTGAGCCTCTCCTGTTGCTCCTGTTCCTCATGAGAACCCCTGCGAAGAAATTGGCCATCAAAATCATAAAGCAGTGCCAATTGGAAAATGGACTGACGGTAATGGGTTCTCTTCGATAGGCAAGCAACTGAGCATAAGAACGAAAGCGAGAACGACTTGGCAGGTGAAAACAGTTGTGAGTGCACGTTGATATGATTGTATTGCGACCACCCTCAAAGGTGGGTCAAGCGTGGGGATGATCGCGGTCGAATGTCTGATCAAACGTGTCAGTTGTACAAAATGAGGTTTTGTTGTGTTCCGAACCTGATACTTTGGATGATCTACAATCATATATTCAGACTTTCCACGCGGCAAACGGGTGATGAGGACTCACCTTTTCTGCATCCGGCCCTTGTATACCTTTTCTAAGGGAGCTTACGAGGACAGCCTGGACCAGGGCTCCGCTGAGACTTACTCCAAGAACTTGACCAGTAGTCCTAAATAAATATGATACTTTATCAAAGGGTTAGAAAATCCAATGGGTTCCCAGCCAAATTGAACTCACTACCAGTCGCGACAGCATAATCTTTTTTGTCTACACTTGCAATAAGAGCCTGGTAAAATGTAAGAATTCAGCAATCAGTGTCATAGCAAACCTCTTACATAAGAGTTGAAGTGATGAGGGAACTCATGCCGAACCCTCCAAATGCAATATCGAGCCAAAGGTGCAAATGGTGCGTAGACTCGTTCCAAGAAGAGATCAAGGCGGCTGATAACAAAGCTCCAGCTGCTGAAGCAATCGTCAACCAGTACAGTTTTCCGGTTCTTCGCATCATCCTACGAGATCATTAGGCGATACTCAGACAAATGAACAAGGATAACTTGCCACCCAGCAAAGACGCTACCACACGAGACAGCTATCTATACGTAAAGCAAGTTTAGACGATCACTTTCAACCACGTACAAGGACTAAACCAACCGCATTAGGCAATAAATGAAGACCTGAGAGGGTTTGACATTAACATGTAGAGCGTAGTCACGAATACTTGCGCACGCACCTGATTCGCTAGCAGAATTAAGCCGTACTGCTGAAAAGTACAGCGGAACATTGTATAACTGGATAATATGATCAGAATCTGGCTCACCCACGGTTGGGCCACACATACCATTGAGAATGCATAGCAACTCATGCAGCTACGCAGATAAACGTGAGCATAGGATTGGGACAACTCAAACCAACTTACAAATTCGAAACTGCGACAAAAAACGGCGTCCTCATCGTGAGCAGTCTCATCGGCATTACCGGTTCGGGTGCCCATTTCGCCTCCACAAGGACAAACACGACCGCAAAGACAGCACTCAAGCACAACAGGCTGACAACGATGGGGCTACTCCACTTGAGATCCTCCCCGGTTTTGAGGGACAATCCAAGGAGTAACGATCCGACGCAGACCACTAACGTAAATGAACCAGCATAGTCAATACGTGCGAGTTTCTGGCGCGCAGTTTGTTTGGTTTCGGGTAGTTTGATGTTAACTTTGAAAGTGATAACGATTGCAGACAGCACAAGAATGGGTATCTAAAGTTGGGGAAATTAATGCGTGGAATGCATGGGTGGGAACATTGTAAGTACACACCTGAATAAGGAATGCTGTGCGCCTAAGCGATGGACATCAACAACACGTAGCGAATCTCAAGTTCTGAAGCTCACCATCCGAAAGTATCGTTTATCCATCCGCCTACTGGACCTCCAATCCCGGAACCCAATCCAAACAAACTTGTCCAAGTGAGTCGGGACCGATTTTCGAAGATTGAGATTAAACCTACATATTGGCAAGTCCTTGATACAGACCACGCTGCTTCCTGCCAGACTTACATTTCAACGGCGTATTCAGAAGTCAAGAATGCTCTCACGTACAATGGAATAATATCCGTGACTGAAATACTGGAAACTGCGGTGAGGCATAAGACATCTGTTGGTCGGCGCAATAACACAAGTACCGACCTGTCATAACGCTGAAACAAACACTGTCAATTTGTGACTGGAGAGTCGCTCATTTATCCACTCACCCTCCGCCACCCATGCCAGCGACTGCACGCGCAAAAATCAAGAATTCCATAGAAGTAGCTATTCCACACAACAGTGTGCCAATTCCTAATATGATTATATCAGAAACCTGGCCGCTATACGGTTACGGGAAAAACATGCCGAATAATGACAGAGCAAGCAGCATAGCTCCTTTGCGTCCCATGATGTCACTCAACCGACCATAGAGGGGAGTAAAACAGCACACGCTAAGCAAGTAGGAGGTTCCTAGATAAGAAGCCTGATGTGACTTTTGAAAATAAGACCCGATAGGTGAGACAAGCGTTGCAACGATAGTGGTGTCCAGAGCTCCAAGGAAAACGGCGGACCATAGACCACCAAGAATCCAAAGCAAGTCGGTTCCAGAGGGGCTATTAATAGCGCTCGGTTTGACTATGGATGGTGTTGACGTGCCCGACGAGCTGGCTGTGCCATATTCTTGTACGATTGGTGTCCCACCGTCGTTTTTTGTTAGCAAAGCTTGGCGCTCATCCACTGGTGTGTTAGACATTCTGGCCCACTGGTGGGCACTTTGATCAGTAAGAGGATTTGGGCGTTAGCACGTCGCTCAGACCAATGTGGGAGTGAGAGCAGGCGCGAGGTAGTTGGCTGACTCATGGTCACCGATATTTATACCAGGGAGGTGCCAATTGCCAACCAAACTTCTTTTAACCCCGATCGCTCATGTGTCTTATCGTTTGTGCAATCGGTCCCTGCTTCGATCGGCAAGCCGTCCGAATAAAGTTTCATTAATTCATTCGATTAATTAAACAGTTATTTTGAAGGTCATTTTTTCAATATTTAAAAGGGCCAGCCCATCTTCTCTCCAAAATTCCAGTGAACAGCCTTGACATTGGTATATTCCTTGAGGGCATAGCTGCCTAATTCCCTACCGATACCACTCTGTTTGTATCCGCCTTTCAAATAACTCGTTAGCAGGTACGGGTAAGTCGAAATAAGGCGCTCACCAAATGGCACATTATTGTGTAGGATGTTATATTGATTCACCCAAACCGTACCAGCATTAAGGGCATTGACAACACGGTGAATCTGATTAGCATCGTCTAGAAAATATTGAATGTCAGTTCGAATATGCAAGGTTGCCATATAAGATGTGGGATTTACTGGAGTGGAGCCCGGCGCCAAGTCCGTAGGTAGTATCGTTTGCAAGGGCAATGACCTCTTCTTCGGTGTCAAATTTGGACACGCTCAAGACTGGACCGAATATTTCTTCTTGGACGATCTTCATGTTCGAAGTAGTGTCGGCAAAAACTAGACCAAAACAATTAATAAGCAATCCTAGAGAATGACAAAAAAGGCACTGACTCGTGGGTTTAACAAAGTATCCTTTTCCCTCCCATTTTTGGGCCCCGGTTACCACACGAGCGCCCTCGGATTTACCCTTCTCGATGTACGACCAAACCTTGTCGCGTTGTGTTTGAGAAACCTACATATGTAATGAATAATGATGAGTGTATATAGAACGCTCTAAAACCATGAAACCCCACGATTGGACCACCAGATACACCTTCCTTGAACCCGTCGCCTGTAACTTTCTCAAACTCTGCAGCGTTCTTGGCCAGGAGTTCGAGGAATTTTTCATAGATTGAGGAGTGTACGTAGACTCTGTAAGATTATTGTATGAGCATGTGGTGATATGCTTCATTAAAACAGCGTTCTTACCGGGATCCTGCGGTACAGTCCTGACCTTGATTGTAGAAGATACCAAGCGAAGCCCAGTTGGCCGCTGAACCGCCAGATTAGAGGGCTCCGTTTTCAACGTGGATAAAGCCACATTTACCTTGTTCTAGATCTGCACTTGGGAACACGATGTTCGGTGATTTTCCACCCAATTCGAGAGTAACTTTTTTAAGGTTAGAGGCCGCCGCTGCGGCCAGGATCTTACGCCCGGTAACCGTCGATCCAGTGAATGCGATCTAAATAACGTTAAGCATAGCATACGACGAAGTGATGAAACCTACGCCTTGCCTTATCGACGTCGAGGTGTTCCGACAGAGCAGCTCCTCCCACAGGTCCTAGAGATGGAACACAGTTAAGAACGCCAGCTGGAAAGCTAGACGAAAAGGGTTAGAGAAGCATCAGTTAGGACCTGCAAAGTAGACTACCCAGCCTCAACAATTAGTTCACAGAGTTTCTGGTAAAGTCGCCAAGTAAGTTAAATAGGAACACAGAGTGGGAGACTAACTTACCAGCGCAGTAAGTGGGGTGAGCTCGCTGGGTTTCATCACAATGGTACAGCCGCATGCGAGCGCTGGAGCCGTTTTCCATGCCCACATCATGATAGGGTAGTTCCATGGAATACTATACGTGTTCCCGTAAACATATTGTTGGGTCGTAAGCGACTTATTTATGGTCACTCACATTTGTCCGCAGACTCCTATCGGCTCATGTCGGGTATATGCCATCTTAGTATCATCGTTGACTTCGATCGTCTGCGATCTCCACTTAGTTTAAGGCACAGAAAGAAGTAAACCAGCCATCACCTGTCCGTGATTTTTGTCGGCCCATCCAGCGTAGTACCGCAAGCATCCTACGCTCTCCACGATGTCTCCATCACGGGCTACAGCGACGGGTTTTCCATTATCCAGCGACTCCAACTCTGCCAGAGACTTTTGATCGTGTTAGACGCCCTATAATCGCACATATACACTCGTATTACCTGCGCATCACGCTCTATGAGATCAGCCAGCTTGTGAAGCAACGCGCTCCTCTGAGTTCCGGGTACATGTTTCCCCCATGTTGTGTCGAATGCCTTGCGAGCAGCTTGTACAGCAATATCAACGTCCTTGGCGGAAGCTATAAGGAACTGCATTAAACCAGAGCAACATTTCCATCTCGAACAACTGCGCTTACCCGCTTGTACTGTGCAAATTGTTTCTTCAGTGCTCGGATTGACGGTGCTTCAAATCATGCGAGTATGTGTTTAATGCTCGGGAATAAATTAGCTTTATGTAAGCATGGGCTCACACGATCGTATCTCCCGTCACACTGGGAACGAATTCGTTGTTGATAAACAGACCAGTGGGGATAGTAAGTTTTTTGCCTGAGGGAAGCGACACTTCTACACTGAGCGGAGAGTTGGCCATGGTCGAAAAGTTTACCCGGTTGGGTGCGAGATTGTGGAGCAAGCTATATGGTCGTCTGAAGAGTACAGTGTACGTTCTCCTTCGAGGAAGCCCAGGTTTAAATAGACTGAAGGAATGGCGCATGACGAGTGGCTAGTTGAGGAACGTTGGCTAAGCTGGAATCATGGCTAAGATAATGAGATGTTGTAGCCGAGACGTGGATGAACAAATCTGGATAATCAATGGCAGTCACCGTTCCTGTGCGATCGCTATCCACCATCCGAAGTTCAGAAGCCATCGCATAGATATACGTCCGTTCAAATACTGCCTCGAACAATCACTTATTTAATTACAAGTGTGTCATGATTATAACAAGTTATCAGTCACGTGTAATCGCTTCGCATATGCGCTCCAGTGCCCTGGTCCAGAATGACTAGTCGAACTACTGGTCGCCTACCTTTGGGATCTCTCCTCCGCCATACATTCCAGCCACGCCGAAAACAATATCTTATCTTTACCCGCGGGATACGATTAGTTAGACCGATGAGTCAATCTCGACCTGACCAACCAAAAGGCGAAGACTTGTCCCAAGTAGATTCCCGGAACGCAGTTTTGAGAGTACGTGCGTTACTTGCCCAGTGCAAATCCGAGGAACAGGAGCAGAACGGATGGGATGCTGCATGGCATGTTTAATGTCCAGGAATTACTTGAGAGATAAAACACTAATTGTGGTTTATGCAAGGCAAGAAGGTGTGACCCCATGGGATGCTGGGGTGCCGCAGCCACCACTGCGACAGGTATTTGAGACAAATATTTGGAGCGATCTAGGGATGATAAGGTCTGGGAGAGCTCTGGTTCCAGGGTGCGGAAGAGTGAGTCATCTAATTTAGCTACCAGTCAATTTTGGTTAACTGAACCAGTCCGCTAGGGATACGACACAATTTATCTAGCGTCTCAAGGTTATCATGTCATTGGCGCGGATATTTCTGCCACTGCGGTCAGTGAGGCACAAAAGTAAGTGAAGTTTATCACTACTAAGGAATACATTGCTCCAAGTCCTTTAGATACCTCTTGTCGCAACCTGATGCAGAAAATATCAATGTCCGATTTCAAGTACTTGATTTTTTTCAAAGTCCCTCACTGACGGAGGAGCCGTTTGATCTTGTATATGACTACACGTAGTAGTTTGTCTCTATTACTGTGTTGGTAGTAATTAAACTACTGGCCCTAGTTTCTTTTGTGCTATCCCACCAGAGCTCCGAAAGTCTTGGGGTCAGCGCATGACAGAAATTGTCAGACCTGGCGGATATCTTATCGCGCTCATGTATCCGATAGATCCGGGTCGTAGGCGGAATGATGGGCCACCTTTTCCCGTAGATTTCGATGCCTATTCCGCTGTACTTAAGGAATCATGGGATAATGTCGTGAATGTAGCACCCACTACGAGCCGACCAACTCATGAGGGCAGGGAGCGTTTGGGGGTGTGGCGTAGAAAGTAGTCACTGTTGATAAGAGGTCTCTTAAATGGTGGTTCAAAATATGTGATCTAGTTTCACAACACATCGGCATACATATTCTCAATATATGCGCGTATGTTTGACGTTTTGGTATTCATATCATTTAGTGCTAAAAACAATGCACAAGAAACGATATAGCCCATGATTCATTATATTCATAGGGCCTTTTTATCCAGCCTTCGGATCACAGCTTGGTTTGAGGTTTGAGTTTGGTTTGAAGTTTGGCCTATAATCTCTGTTCAGTCATGGGTTGTGTATTTGTTAAAACCAGCACATACGTTCACAGCATCCATGTATTCGGTGGTAGTGACCCAGTGTTCCCGAGTCATACTATAGCAATGCCTTAGCGTATTCTCAACCACATAAAGAATACAAGGAAGCCTACCTTTTACCGTGAATAGCAAGTGCCAGATCCTTAGTCATGATCCCATCCTTGTCAATGACTTCGGTGCATGAGTCCTCCAACTTCTTGGTAAAAGCCTTGAGCTGATCGTTTCCATCCAACTTCGCGCGGAAAGCGAGTCCACGAGTCCAGGCAAAGATTGAAGCAACCGGGTTGGTTGATGTCTCTTTTCCTTTCTGATGCTCTCGCCAATGACGGGTTACCGTGCCTAGAACCATATTAATTTGCCAGCGTTGACAAACCAAACGTAATTGGACGAACCGTGTGCTGCCTCGGCTTCGATAGTTCCACCGTCAGGAGTGATAAGTTCCGATGTCATCTGAGCGTATAATGCTACGTGAGTATGATTCGAACTCCATGGAGCTATGAAAAACAAACCATTCCGAGAGATCCGAAACCTTGCGCCAAAATATCGGACTACATAGTATCCATAAATAACCTATATAGTAGTCATTCCCGGTGGGTGAACGTCACTATACCTGAACGTCGCCATCGTAGTTCTTGCATGCCCACACAAATCCACCAGAAGACTTAATCGCTTGGGCAACCATGTCATCGATCTGGATCAACAGATTAGCATATATTCGGCTAAATGGTTGTCTAGGCTGCTATACCAAACGGTGTTCGTACCACAGGCCCGCAGCTTCGAATTCCTTTTGGTACTGCTTCTCGTATATTTCTTGGAAAATATCCTTGAAGCGACCGTCGTACTTCTTCAAAATGGTGTTCTTGGTAGACATGTACTACAAATGCAAGATGTCAGGTTACAATACACGCAACAGGGGAAGAGAAGGAGACATACGAGCGGCATCTTCTTTTCCAGTGCCATCTTGAACGATGCATGAGCGAACCCTTGGATGGACTAGTAACTTGAATTTAGTCGGAGTAGCTGGATAAAGTTTTGGAATCGCTGACCTCATCGGTATTGTACATGGCAAGCGCGATACCTGGACTCTCAAAGTCGTAAACATTCAAAGTCGTTGGCTTGCCGCCATCTCTGGGTGTATAGGTAAGCTCAAGCTTCCCTGGCCCAGGGGCGATAAAGTCGGTAGACCTATACTGTGTGGTGTGAATTAACGGTCCAGGTAAAGCAACGCCTGCTATCTTACTTGATCACCAAACGCATGGCGCCCAATAACAATCGGTTTGACCCAGCCGGGGACGGGCTTCGGGATTCGTTCAAGGATGATAGGCTCGCGGAACACAGTGCCGTTCAACAGGTTGCGAATCTATTCTAAGATAAGAGACACATATGAGAGCAATAAACGCAATACGCACGGTTCCGTTGGGGGATCTCCACATTTGCTTGAGTTTGAACTCTGCAGCAAAATCAATCAACTACACAACTGGCGATTAAACAACGTCATACCCTTCACTCGTGCTTCATCGGGCGTAATGGTGGCGCACTATCAATAACTTTAATCGAAATTATCTCATCCAAAAGCTCGATGTCACACCTTGATTCCGACATTGTATTTAGAGATGGCCATAGCCGAATCGACAGTGACTTGATCATCCGTCTGATAAATCGAATGAATAGGCTGGAAGATCTACAAGATGTCATCGAGCAACAGACTTACCGCATCTCGATTCTCCATACCAAGATCGTAGTATTTGATGTCAACGTCCAGATACGGCAAGATGAGCTAGTAGATATTTCAGCTCTGTTGTGACGATCGACACTGCGAGAGTGGCTACCTACCTCCTCCCGGATCTTCTTCCAGATTACACGGGTCATTTCATCGCCATCCAACTCGACGACCGGGTTGGAGACTTTGATACGCTCATACGAGCCTGTGGATGCATCTGTTGGGACAGTTGGAGCGTTAGACATTGTGCGACAAGCACAAGGTGGTAGTAGAGTCCAGCGTTGAAATCAGCTTACAACGCTGCACCATGCTTCCGGCCCAAGCATACCGTGTTGGGGAGGGCAGGGAATAGCGTGACACTCGTGCGGCACGATAAATTCCGAGCATGTTATCGTTGAATGAGCACACGCGGTCGAGGATAGAGGATCAAGACAAGTTTGGTCGGGGCAATGATGCTGGCGACTGGAGTTCCCAAATAAGTCTTCAGTTCTGGTCGGACCTGTTCGGGCCGGCGATATGATCTGATATGTCCGATTGATGTTTATTAAGAAATCAGAAGTATTACGCGCATTTATAGTATCAAAATAAATAATGTCATTAAAGCACACCAAGTGGGCGAAAGACATACAAGAAACATAATATACAATGGAGAAATGGAACCGCCTTAAAGACTTTTCAAGCACAGGCCGCCAGCCCAAATTTTTAGTGGTATTTCATGTCCACCATCAACAAGTACCGCACACGGATTTGGTTAGGGGAGTATACAATATACTAAACATGAATAATTAGTCCACTGTTCAATTGGTGTCAAGCGTATGCTTACCTCGTTATATTGCAGCCATGCGCCAGGCGGCTTAAGTTGCTTTAGTCCACCTTTTGGCATAACCACCCCCTTGAGATCTTCTCGGTCCAAGGCATCAGAACAATCTTGCCATTCGCCGGGCTGGGCTTTTCCGACACCCTTGGTTGCACTATTGATAAGGGTTAGCATAAAAGGTATTTTTTGAAAACCCATGAACCCCACATTTTGCCATTATTCTTGCTGTTCTGGTCGGCATAGTAGTCGGAATCATTCAATTCAAGGTATGGCTTTACGGCCACCTCGCAAAGCAGCATAATACCAATATTTTTACTTTGTCTAATAAGATAAGAACCAGTTAGCCAAATACAAGGGAAATTGATAGCAAGTAATAGCTAACCCAGCATGACAGTAATTTGCCGATTTACTGAAGGCGTCGGCAAAGTACACACCCTAAATCGAATAAATTGAATATTGTTTCACTTGAGAGTTGGATGTACTGACCTTGCCGAACATGTATCCGGTTACGGGTGCTAAAATATCGTTGGTTCAGCTGGGTTAGGATGGAATTTATTCGAAACTTACCTTCAGGAGGTGCGATGCGCAAACCTTGTTTCAAAATACCTGCAAAATTGGTGCTACGTGATCCATGCCAAAGCAGCATCTTTTCTCCATCCTTGAGATCTCCCCACCCAGCGTTGTTCCAGTTTTCGGTCTCGCCATGGCTGGTAGCATGATTATGTATGAGTTGAAGTAGGTATAGAACAAAGAGCTCTGCTTACCGTTCGACCCGGAATAGGTTTCTCAGACTAGTCTTATAATTCGAGTGAGTAGCACCGTGAGTACCAGTCATGTAGTCAGCAATGGTGCTCCATTCCTTGCTGCCTGAAGGTAGATAGTTTTTGAGCCAAATGACGAGATGAATTCAGCGAATTATTTCGTACCTCGGGCAACAGGGTCAATAAACTTGAGATCCAATGAACGCATGTTAGCATCAAGTGGGTTGACAGGATTTCCGTCCGCGTCCCTGGGGCGGCTATCGGACATGATTTTGTTCGCAATCTCCATGTCGCCTAATGCGTCCACAAGCTCGAGTTCCTATAAAAGAGATGAGTTGAGTGCCGAATAAAGGCAGAAGGAACCAACAACCCTCTTGAGGATCTCGGGACGATCGATAATAGTAGGATGACGACGACCAAACGAGTGAGGAATGACCCTGTTCTAGTTAGTCTAAATATACGGTGTTCAACATATAGTATTCTTACGAGTAGTAAGCATTCGTTAGATCAATGCAAGCTTGTCGTTGTCCGCCGTGCTCTGCAGCCTTGGCGCCATTTGGCTCAGCAAGCACTTCAGCGATACCTTTCAGGGCGGTAAACCCGTTCAGAATGGTGGATTTAGCGAGCTTTCCCAATGGCAGCTAGATAACTATGCGTCAATTTTTCATGAAGGAAAGCATTCATTCATGTAAGACTGACCTTGTTTGCATCATAGTTCATTTCGGACAGTGCCGCCTGGATAAGGCTAGCCGAGAATATCAAGCTTGCAAGATCCTTTAGGATACAAGAAATTAGACCCGGCTGGATCGAAAAGTGACTGTAACACTCACGAGTAACTCGGCTCCAAGCGTGGGTTCTGGGGTCTTTGCGCGAGGACCATCCTCATCTTTGGCTTTTCCTTTACCATTGTCTTCCTCATCGTCATCTCCATATGCACGCTCAAGCCACATGTATTTTCCTAGAGCATAATATGTTCACAGCTATGCATCAAGACTAGTCATTTGAATACATACCCTTTTTAGGCTGCATGGTTTTACGGTTGCTCCAGTCGGTCCCGGCTTTACTTTTGAACTGTTTCAGAAATTCTTGGGCTGCTCGATCAGGCGACCAGGGGCCCTGGTGTCAAACCCGGTTCAGCCAGCTCTGGAAGGGAGTAGCGACCGGGGAAGCACACCTTGTCTTGTGATGATCCACTCTCTCCCACTCGCCCCCAGCGTACGTGAAGAGACACTGAATTCTTATCTTTAGAAGGATGCAAAAGTTGAATAACGTAGAATCTAAAGAAATGGTTAGTGGATTGAGAGTGCTCTCAGAAAAGGGCTTACTTGTTGTTGTTATTCATTGCGTCAGTCTGCAATCATGGTCAATACTTGCATCACTATGTTAATTGCACAGGCACAAATTACCTGATTCAACATGGCTATTGAATTTTTATTTAGAAAGTTGTATAAACACTAAATAAAGGCACCTCACCATCCCAAATTTCACCCTGGTCGTCCACATAAACTTGATGGGTGGCTATTACAGTTGTCTCAGACGTTTGAACCAATTGCGGAACAGAATATAATATCGGAAACTCACAAACGAGGTGAGGCGACAATGGGTCGACCGGTGCGGCACCCCGTTTCAGAACGGAGACCATCTTTGCAGGAGGCTCGGGGGTTTTACTCTTGGGGGGAGTAGCATCCTTTGCGTCGGTTTGGGCTTGAGCACTCCCTGACGCATCGTTGGGAGTTGTGGCAGATGTGGAGTCGGCCATGTCAGCATCGTCGTCGTCATCGGCAGCCTCTTTGGCGGCGCTTTTCTTGGTGCGTTTGGTGGTACTGCGACTGGCTGGCTTTGAAGTATCGGCCGTGTCGTCCTGCGTGTCAGTATCGGCCCGAGTCGCTTCTTTGACGCCGGGGCCTTCTTCGTCGGTCTGACTTGGAGGCAGGCGCAGTTGCCGTTGTCGTGTCATTCGCAGCTGGGTATCAGTGGCATCTGTACTGGCGAGCCGCCGCCGCCTTGGCCGAAGAACGTGTGGTGCGGGCCATAATATAGAAAGAGACCAAGTGTCGCACAAGATAGAAAGAGGGCGGGATCGATTGTGGTTTGTGTTAGATAGCCGCCCAGCTATTATAGGCCGAAGTCCAGGGGAGTCAACATGCACCGGTCAGAATCACCGCAATGTTATGTTAGCGCGGTTTCAATGACGGCTCCGCAGGGCGCATTCGGACCCTGATCAGACAGGCACGAAGCAACCAATGAATGATGCAATATCAGGAATCAGGATGACTCCTCGCTTCTGCACACATGTTGGTTTCTCGGTCACCCAAACAAGGAATGTAAAATGCAGTTATATTGAATTAATGTATCATGTATTACCGAGTAACTTTGCTAGAAAACCAAAGCTACTCCTGTGAGCACCCGAAGGCACACAACAAGAAAGTTCATCTTTCCCCCGTTTCCCTTAACCAATGCCCACTAGAACAAGGCATTGTAATGAATATGAGGGATGAAAGCTCATGAAGCATCTCAAGGAACACACAAACGTCACACACAATCCACCAAATCAATACACGTACAAATCAGAATGCGAGGTACAAAGCACTCAAGCGCGGAGCTGGTTGCGGAGGTTGGTCTCCAAGTTGCCCCTCGGGCGGATGTACTGGACGTAGGCACCATCCCTACAGCCTTGTTAGTTCACATTGATCAGCCAATACGTCATCACTTACTGGAGCACACGCTTCTCCTCCTTCAACCTGAGGTACTCCTCCTTGTTGACGTTGGTGAAACCCCACTTGCGGCTGATGATGATCTTTTGACGACCGGGGAACTTGTAGCGAGCACGGCGGAGAGCCTCCATTACAACAGCGGCATTGGATTCCTTGGTACGGATGGAAAGGATGATCTGGCCGATGTTGACACGGGCGACAGTGCCGTATGGCTTGCCCCACGCACCACGCATACCGGTTTGGAGACTGCGACAAGAATAAGGAATTGTCCCACCCGATCAGGAGGAAACGAAAACTCACCGATCCGCCCCGGCACAGGACAACATCTTGTTAATGCGGATAACATGGAAAGGATGTACGCGCACACGCAAGTGGAACGAATCCTTTCCGGAGGTCTTCGTCACGTACTTGTTGGCGCAAATACGGGCGGCTTCCAGAGCTTCGGACGATAGCTGTTCGTACTCATCCGAGACCAAGTGGGCGCAGAAGGGGAAGTCATCGACCGAGGCACGCTTGCGACCAAGATCGAAAATACGGATCTAAAATATTCCCAAGAAATTACTCAGCAAAATTAAACTAAACCCTATCCATGACGGACTCGCCTTGGGGTCGGGGACACCACGGTTGTACCTCGACTTGGGGTACGGCTTGTTCTTGCAGTAGCGGTAGCAGCGAGCGGGACGGCGACCCATTGTTAATTCTGCAACTCATCCGTCAGAATTTTGCCACCACAAGTCCATCCACAAAGCAGATAGCAATCCACTCCCAACACCCTCGATTTTCCATCCAATTCTCTTCTCTTTCAATCAATGCGGTACGTACAGTTTACAGGAGTCAATAGAAAGGGGATTGTGCCGCGCTGGCAACGTACTCACCGTTTTATATGTCGTGGACGTTTTGCTGACTGAGATTCTTCCGACCTCTGCTGACTGATTTCCGACGCCGGCCCTGAGCATGATGCCTCCACTCTGACAAATCAGCTAGCCGGCGCTTGGGCAAGATCCACTCCGCATACAACCACCTTGCTCGGCTGTGGCACTCCGAATGAGGGCAAATCTCTCGATTGAACGTGTCAGAGGACACTAGAATATGCTGAATACAGGCCTTCGCCGACTATACGATTTCCTATGATCCATCGAACTGCGTAAGGTGGACTTGACTTACAAAGGTGTGTATACGTGCTCTTCAAGACAGGGACTGAGTCATCAAAGCTGCTCTCACCAACCGAGTCCCAGCCATTCCACCGGGTTCCTATAGGACTTCCTGAAATTCAAACTGTGTCGGAATTGGTTCTTTCCCTATTGTGCGGTCACAATAGATGAACTCCTTGCAACAGGATCATATTATATATAAATGTCAATTTTACACATAGTATGAGCACCATTTATCCGCACCGCTCGCACAATAAAGTAGGAACAGTAATGTGGGAAGGATGCAATATCGGCTCCCTATATCCTGGACCAGAGACACAGCTAGGGATCCCAGATCGCACTAAAGGTCATAAAAACCGGCACATTTGTCGCCCGTGGCCAGTGTCTCGTGGACAGTCGTTTCCGCATGCCCGGAGACCCGTCAAAAGCCCAACTTTAATCTCACGTGCGAGAAAGGAGCAAGAGTGGAATTAAGGTACTGAGTTTTCTAGCCCATGGCTCCAAGTAATTAATATACAAAAGCGATTCACCTGGTCCAATTTTTTCAAAAAATTGAGTTGTGCTTGGCTTTCTACGGAACTCATGTCTTTGTAATGACGCTGAGAGCTACAAGTTAAAGATCGGTCAAAGAAGAACACCTATTTAGGTCGCACTGTCAGCGCTTGCAAGTTACTCCTAATAATGTAATTCAAAGTTTATGGAGATTCAATGCCGCATCACGATCCAACGCGTCTCCAGGAGTCGATGGCTAACTATTGGATTCCTATGCTCATCCCGGCCCCAACTCCAAGTGACTATCTCGGTTGCGACGCAGCTTTGACGACATTTTAATCAGGAACAGGGTGGATTCACCGCTTGCGGCAACCCCGATATCACGTACATCACTCGTCGGTATTGCCACTAGGTTTGTCTTGACCATCCTTGTCTGGACCGTATTTCACCTGTCACGCCTCGGTCACGGTTCGGGGTGATAAAAACACGTTGTCTCACCAAGTTGAAGGTTGATGGGATGGCCAAAGGTAGAAGGGTAATATGATCTGAATAGAGGCTGTGGGATTCAAATTCCGGCTCGTGGATCACGTCCTTAATCCTATTCGGCCTCGACCCACCCTAGGGTGTCCGTTATTGGTCAAGATTGTGAAGGTATAGGCCTAGCGAGTACGGATTTGGCAAGAGGTCTATGGGCGATAGGCAGCCTACACAGCCCACAAGATCGACCCTCGGCAGGCTCCTGTTTCAAAATTCAAGAACCACAAAAACTCCACATGACATAAGGTTGAGATATCTACTTGCAGAGATGTGAGAGCGCTAGAAAGATGTGACCGGATATAGATGGTTGAACTATTCTTAACCTATCATTTCCAGCATTTGCGTTGAATGACGGCCCGCCATGTCAAGCGCCAAGGGCACGTGCCGGCTCCGCCGGCCCGACTGGCCGGGCAAACTCACACTAGAGTGCGCTTGATGGCGGGCCATAAATATGCGCCGAGATTAAAGCCAACAAACTAGCAACCACGTTCTACCACACACGTTCATCGCAGCACCTTTTCATCTATATCATGGCTGAGCAAAAGAAATTGGACGTTCTTATGTGTAAGTGGTCGTCGTTTGCAGTGTTCTTCAGTCCAATTGAGCATATGCGCAATCAACAGGCGGTACTGTGAGTACATCACCCTATACAATCGCTTCCGGATTCTCATTCTATCACTATCACAGGGAGAGTACACTACGGGATGGACGGGCTCCGGAGCATCCAAATCCGACAAGAAAGTTGGAGTCGTTGGGCTCACGCTCTTCGATCTTCGCCGATTGGGCAAGGTAGGGGCGCATATTAGCATAGGGTATCACTTATTTCAATAAATTTGGGCTCAGGTCGATAAACTTGGCATGGTTGGAGTCTCTGGAGGTAAATTCCCGGCCATTCGCCAACATCTGGACGAGAAGATCGGTCAAGTTTACAAGGATCTAGATTTGACGTGAGTGTTCGCCTCTACGCGGCCAGCCTCCTGACTAACATTGTATGCAACTTAGGTTTACATCCTATCCCGAAGAAAACAAGACTGACCCAGAGGCTTGTACGTTCCGTCGTTTGATTCCCAATATTCGGTGATTTACCGAGATCTCAACAGACAAGGCCGCGATCGACGCTCTCGAGCCTGGTGCTGCGGTCATCATATTCACTCCCGACAGTGAGCAAGCTTTTTGCTTTGATATTCATCTTTCGATTCAAATATTTGCATAGGTACCCACTATCCTATCGCCAAGTACGCTATCGAACGCAAGCTTCACGTATTGGTCACCAAGCCCGCGACACAACTACTCACTCATCACAATGAACTGATCACCCTCGCAGAAAAGAACGGTGTTATATGCTGGGTCGAGCACCACAAGCGCTATGATCCTGCGTATTCCGATGCGCGCGGTAGGTTTTGTGAGATGTGGAAGCATAGTCATGAAACTCATTCCCTACAAAGGTCGCGCCGCCGCTCTCGGCGAATTCAACTTCTTCAGCGCGTGGATGTCTCAACCCAAGTCACAATTGGAGACCTTCCGTGCATGGGCAGGAAAGGATTCTGATATTAGGTTCGCGCCTTGACGCCACCTCCGCACCAAAGTTAGACTTATGCCCATATTTCAGCTATTATCTGTCCTCTCATCATATCGATATCTGCGCGTGGATGTTACAAGACAAAGCATACCCTACTCGCGTTGTTGCATCGGCTGCAACCGGTATCGCAACTTCGGAGCCTTACAACTGTGTCCCCCAAACGGAAGACACTATCACCCTTTTGGTAGACTGGCAATCGTACAGTTCCCCCAAGGTCAGTTGGATCTGACACATGATCCGAATGGGTATCTGAACCCAAGCTCGTAAATCATATTCTAGCACAAGGGAACTGGTGTCTATACCGCCTCGTGGACCGCGCCATTGGGAGCAGGTATTCACTCGGCACAACATTTCCACTATATGGCGGAGAAGGGAGACATTCACGTCGACCAAGCGCATCGCGGCTACGACGTCACTGTTGACGGTGCTGGAATTACTTGGTATAATCCTTTCTATATGAAGGTTAGTGGCCTTTGCTCGATGACTGACCGCTCCTGCTCATTTGTACAAATTTGGTAATATTCTAGTACACACCTTCCGAAACCGGTCACTTTGACGGCCAGCGGGGTTACGGCTATATCTCTATCGAGAAATTTATCGATGGTGCACGTCTCGTAAACTCTGGTGGCGCCAAACCTGAGGACTTTGACAAACAAGGCTTCCCTACGATCCGTAACACTGTCCTCACGACCGCGATCCTCAACGCCGGGCGCATTAGTCTGGATGAGAAGCGAGCAGTCTTCATCGAGAAGAAAGGCGATGAGTGGACCCTCGTCTAGGAGTAATGGTGCGTTGAAAACCACCATGTGCAGCAGGAGCATTCGTTCGCGCATGTAAACTATCTATTTGTTCTTGGTTGCCAGTGAATACAAAAGAGTGTAGTCAAGTAGCTTCGGCGCCTAGCGGAGTTAACCCTGGTAAACAGTCTGCCATAGCTATTAGGGGTCATAAGAGAAATTACGAGCAGTCGTGCCATCATCCTGCATGCGTCTGTTATGCCTAAGCTTTCATCAGAGCTATTGCGATCACGGCCGGACCGAGATTATTGCGACTAACTGTGTGAAGGGCGCCTCCAATTTTTGAAACCACTCCTCCTTATTGGCGCGTTGGGGCGTGAAAATAGTCGGGATTATAATCTAAAGATTCGGGTACTCAAAGGTACGTGTGACTGAGTTGATTCGTGAGATTGGGCCCCGTAGGTGGATCCGATACTACTCGCTTGGTCGATCCCCCCCGAAATTACGAAAGTGATTACTACTCAGCGGTGAGCCCGAAAATTCAAGTAGGGGATGGAGGGGGATGATGCTTCAACCGAGGGATTTCGCGGAACTATGGCCCCGGAAAGCAGGGGCGAGGCATGTTGGGAATATTGAGTCTATGATTCCATCATGAGGTAGGGAGTTTGGTTCTCTTGGGGGGAAAGAGTCTGTATAGCGTAAACATCTGTTCTATTCCATCATCTAACAGCCCTAGAATCCTGGAATGTAAAGATAAATTGATAGAAGCTGTATATACCTTGCTGCGTGCATATAGTCATGTGTCGCTGTGGGTGTTCCTTATCGGTGGCTGAGCTTACATACATGACCGCTTGATTAGACTCTCACAGTTCGGAGCCTTTCTCAAGCCGAGGTACCTTGCTGTCATTTCGTTTGATCACACGATGGTTTGCATTGCATCTAAACCGTCCATTAGACAACCTGGATATGACACACAAGGAAGGATGTATAGTTTGACAACTGATAGGAACAGAGGTGGTAGCAAACCCTCGCAAGCAACGGACTATTACAGTGCAACCAACGCAAAAAAAAAGGTGCGTTTAAATAAAGAATAACAATGCGAAAGGTCGACACCGCCGCAAGGAGTTCGAATAGCTAACGTAGAAGGGATGTGGTGAACGGAAGTGATGATGTGAGCACAGTGGGATCGAAAACAAAGTACGACAGGATGGTAATTGCACGAGTGAAGGAAAGATGAAAGGACTGTCCAAATTCAGCGACCGATAACAGAGGACCGATGCGAAAATAGCTGCACAATCATATACCACCCTGCCACCCAGCTCAGTCCGCGAGCAGTATGGGTCCGTGTAGTATAGAAGACGGAGCAACCTTGTTGGGTTCAGAAGATCAATGAGACAATGGAAAGTGAGATGCATGCTGGTGTAAAAGTTGCAGAGTAGAAAAACCGGTTGTCAAATCGTGCGTGTATGATAGTACAGTGTGGCAAGTTGAGCACGGAGAGCGATGATAAAATTGAGATAGTAACACATGACCGGAACGAAAAGAGTCGACAAGGCGGGACGAAGTAAATGTACGTTGAGCGCGGGGGAAACGTGTCGTTTATCCTCTTGACGCGTTCAAATCTGAAAGCGCTGATCGTTGCTGCCCGTAAAGGATACTAAACTGCCCAGGGGCAGCAAAGTGCATCGAAGTATCCTGATCGTACGACTTGAAGACGTTGACATGTTGTGCGGTCATACCCGAAGGGATGTTCTCCTTGTCCTGAGCGTTTGGCGCGTTGACTGGGTGCAGCGGGAACATTGGGGTGTGAGGCGTAATGGGCATCTCATCATCGGTCTCCGAGCAGCTGCTCGGAGTGCTGATATCCGAAGTGTTACTGCACACAGACATCGGCCGGTTGGAGAGGGGTTGGCGAAGGGGAGTGACAGGAGCAAGAACGGGGATGGGGGTAAAGTCAAAGCGACCGCCGTTGAGGTAGAATCTGACAGTCTTGGCCGATGCATTGGAAAAGTAGGACGGATTGTACTTGTCCACAAGAACCGGGGAGATCTCTTGTATCCGGGTCGAGTAGAGCTCGTCCAACACACGAACCGCCTCGAGGATCTCGGGGGTCATCTCGTGAGCCTATGCCATGTTAGCGGTCGGAACAGTACAGAAAAGAGGGAAAAGGACTCACTCGTCGAGCCTTGCCGAGTACGTGACGCCCCAAAAGCAATGAGGCGTTGGCTAGCACCGAAGGGGGGAAATCAACAAACTCGCGGTAGAACAGTGTGGTCTCCATGATGAAGCGGGCAACGTGCTGTGTCTCGGTGTCCTCGAAACACACGCTCGTGCATGCAATACGGAGCCATGCTTCAGCGGTCGGGTGACCGACGGTCCATTGGATGGTCGCCAGCACATGTCCTTCCATTTGGATAAACGCGGACTCGTCATAAGTGCCTCGGCACATCTGGTGCAAATCCTGAACAGTGGGGACCCGGTCCTTTGCGTCCTCGAATTTGGCAGCAATCCAGAGCGCAGAGCAGCCGACAAGCTGGTAGTGCTTCTTGTAGACAACTCGCCTAGAAACATATCGGTCGACGATGTTCATAGCGAGATAGAGCGTCTCTGGTCGAAGGCGAAATTGGACATGGACTTCGATAAGAAAGTCAACCAGGCAAGGTCGCATTTCCCATTGAAGTTCAGGCTGCATATCCATAGCTGCGGCCGAGGACATGGTGCGTTTCTAAAATTCATCTTAGCCAAGATGTTGATACGGTTAGGGATATAACGAACCTCCATATCGAGCATATATTCCATAACCTCTTCGCGGTACTCCTCCTCCAATAGTTTCTTGATGTCTCTGGACAACGCGTTGAGCTGGATGGTTCGCTGGCGTTTGAGAACATCGACAGATGAAGTAGGGGAGAGGGCACGACGTTGGGTTGTTTGTGTCGAGGAAGAGGGTCGATTTTTCCCAATACCGTTCGGAGATCCATGGGAGCTAGCCATAGACGGGCGCTTGGCCTTGGAATAGTGGGGGTTTCGAGAGGGCCTGTTGGAGATGGTGGAAGTGGCCTTCATATTGAATGAGTCGAGCGGCTGTGTTGCAGATTTTACAATAGGATGAGCATGATTAGCGCCAGGGCGAGCGTCCGGGCAAGTGAGCGAGGGCGCAGACGAAGCGGTGGTAAGGGGTGGGAAAACAGTCAGCATGGTGATCGTTAATTATTATGTGCTTGTAAGTAAGGACTGAATATTAGGGAGTGGAAGGGTAGCGAAAGCAAGTGTTGATACAGGGATTAAACAGAACAAAGTGACAGACAAAACGAAAGAAAGGCCGAGTGGTAGGCAAGAGATGGGGGTGCACATGCACCCCATCATATTCTTATACGGCTTTGGATAGGGGTAGGAGGATAGGAGGCAAGGGTGGAGGGGAAATGCAAATGCACGTGGATGGATGGAGAAATAAATTTGTGCCGAAGAAAGTGGGGGGAGGGGGGGGGAGAAGAAAAAAAGGCGGGGAAAGGAAGGAAAAGACTCACCAGTAAATGTAATCTGTGGGTGTTACTGCGGTATATATGTGGATGGGCAATTATCTAAGAGCAGCAGTCAAGCGGTCCGAGATAATTGTGGGATATGGGTGTGCTGTTGTGGGTTTAATATAGAGGAAGAGAAGTAAAGAGTGAAGTCAGTGCCTGCGCCGAAGAGACTGGTCGGATGGGCGGATGGGTGATGTCGAGAGGAAGAGAAGGAGGGTGGGGCAACGATGCTCGTATCCGAGCAACGGCTATGGATGTATGCAGAGGGCGACTAGCAGGGGCAACACAACGTTGCCTGTGCTAGGCCAAGCGACTATAGGGAGGAGAGATTGCTTGCCCCAGCCTCGACCCAGGCTTTTCAAAACCACAGACCCAGCAGGCTGGAATACACGCAGACACTGCCAGCTCAGGGCTCAATGTGAAGGGTGTGACCACCAAGTCACTATGACGTTGGTGTGTCACGTGCCTGCCACCTTTCTCTTCATTGGACCGCATTTTTGCCATCCCCTCTCGGACGCAGCAGCTACCGGAGAAGGATGGTCGATCGGACGGAGAAACAGCACGCGATGAAAGCGTGCGAAAAAACAAAAACAAGAATGGAAATAAGTGTGTGTGTAGTGGAAAAGCACCTACCTCGATCACACGAATGGGAATGGAGCAGGAGTAGGATTGAGGGTGATTTCGAGGCAGAGGAGTCCGATCTAGAAATATAACGATGCGAGGCGCATTGTTCGTGAGCACTCGGTCTTTCGATCACACCAACAAGTGAATATGATGGTCCAAGACTCGACACAGACCCATCCAATCGCCACCATTCCATCTTGTGCACATCCGAATAATAACGGAGCGGAGATAACTCACGATTAGAACAAGCAGCGCGCAACACAACACAAATGAATGAGTGCGTTGGCGATTGTGTGGCAAATTTTTGTCTAACAACAAGGCTGTTTGAGCGCCGGTAACGAGCAAGCGATGTATGGATACTCACAGGCGAGTCTGAAATTGAACGCAGTAACGACGCGAAATTGCCAAACTTGTAGAGACTATGCCGAGGGGACAGGAAAAGGTAATAGTAATGAGTGACTAGTAAGTTGGATAGGGAAGACAGCAGAGTATTGGAGAGGAGAGATGAAGCGAAAAGGAAAGAAAAGAAAAGGAAGAGGACTAGTTATAAGAGAGGATATAAAATGGCGGGGTATGAATGAATGTAGGGGTTTGGAGCGGCACGTGTAGTGCAGACAGGGATAAGAGGGGAACCAGTCGAAAGCCGGATGACGATGCTCGACTCGGAGGCCTGCTGACGAATCTGGTAGATCGTCGTTGAGCGCGGGCGACTGGTGGATACGTTGGCGACGGAGACGGTCAAGTAAACGTCGCAACGGTGTGGAGGGCAGTAGTGGAGGGAAAGCAAGGGCCTGAGCCGTGCAGAAAGGAATTCACCTCGGCTGTAGGGAGTATCCTGAATACCCCGGCTTCGTTCCAGGAGCGGTGTGTCAGGTACACGAGTGGTCGCCCTCGAGGATACGCTTTTACGCCCACACAATTATTATAAATTGCTTCCGGTCCTCTCTCTCAACCTCCACCAGCTCAAGCACACCTCTGTTCTTAACTTCCATCCTACAGCCACCATTCCTCCCCGAGTCACTTCTCCCCTAGCTTGTCCAGATCTAAGCATCCTATCTCGTGGGCGTATTCGCTCCTCTATATTCGGCAGTCCAGGCTAGGGCCATTACCATTCACTCATTTGATGTCGCACCTATGGCGTCTATCTGCGCTATCTTCCTATTCCATCAACAGCTTTGTTATGCAAGAAGCGCTCGCTAGGGACGCTGAAGTCTGTGATGAAGCATGTGACGAACCGCAGGGAGGGTACAACGAGGGTGCATATGGGTCGAAACCCTGGATCCCTCCCTAGCTCATCGCTCATTCTCCCATACACTGCACCCTCGTAAGTATTGATTAAGATGGATAACCTCTCTCCTAGGAAAGAACCACGGCCAAGTTGACCGACCAATTCGTCAAGTCAGTCGCTAATCACCGGGCGTTCGCTGGCTCCCTACATCTGCCCCCCGCCCTAGATGACCCGAGTCAACGATCGCTCGGCCACTGTGAAGGACCTGGCGACTCTCACAGAATCACAATCGATGGTCTTGATTCTATGCGGCAATGGCTTCTCTCTGCCATCCGCGCGCTTTCGTAACACACAGGGTTCTCACTATATAAATTTTCAGCATAAATGCTCTAAAGTTTTGCGCTATCCCAACAGCCAATGGTACCCGGTCTCCCCCATTGCTCCCCGCACTCGCAGGCCTCCCACCTAACCCTCCGTGAAATAGACGCCGGCAACCGACCAATCCGGCAGTCCAAGTCGTGCTTCCCGCTACCCGAAGCGGCAATCAAACAAACCTTGCCAGCCATAAATTTAAATTTAATCTGGTTGGAAATCGACAGCTGGACATAACTTTTCTATTCGTGCTTTGCCTTTTGGAAGAACAGAAGGTTGGCCTCAGAGCGCATCATAGCCAAGCGTTAGCACACGGGTAACTACATGCGTTCTATCGTGATTTTTCGGCGTTTAGTGTACGAGTTTGCGCTTGGCTCTCTAATTCCATATATTTATTGCAATGCGAATTTAGGAGGTCTAGCCTCAATCACCGGATCCTACGCGTGCGCCCCTCCGTTCGACCAATTCCTTAAAGCATGATATTCGATTTTGTTTTATTCAAGAGACCAACCGACCCTTTCACCAAAGGGGGCCCTATAGCCGCTAGAAAACGCTAGACAGGGGGTTCCTAATGTGTGGCCCATTCGCTGTCTGATGGTGACCGTGGCGCGGTTGCACTTCACATTTGTCTTTGCTCGGGTCACCCGAGGTAGTGCTATACATCGCGCTGCCATCATCCCCATCGCGTAGCTAGTATTTCAGCCACCATACGCAAGACCATTCACCGTGGTCTAGGCATATAAATCAGCCTCTTCCCGCTCACCTTTCGACTCGTAGTCACTTTGACATCCTGTGGGAAAAAGTGACAGCATGTGATATGAATATGATGAGAAGGAGCGCACGATCGAGTGAGGCACACGATGCAATGTGCTAAATTTAATACCACATTTGGTTGAATATCAATCCATATATGTATGCTATTAGAGAACATCACTTGAGAACTACAACGGAAAGCGAAACTAGAGTTCAACTCGTATCCTACCTAAACAGAAAGGAAGCACTACAAAAAAGACACAGGAAACAGGGCAGCCAAAGAGGTATTGAAGTTAAGGGTGGCCAAATGGATGAACCCGATGAGCGTCATGCACGTCATGCACCCATCCCCGCGTTGCCTTGGTTTGCAAGGAACATAGCCATGATGTCACTCGCGTTCGTCGTTTGATTTGGCTGAACCACGAAGTCGTTGTGCATATGACCCGGATATTGTGCACCCATACCTCCATGCAAACCAGAACCACTACGCGGGCCCATTTGTGACGGATTCTGTTGCATGGGGTACCCACCAACTCCGGGAATACCATTACGAGGCATTTGTCGTTGAGGTTGCTGTTGATGGAGAAGACCAAAGTCGAGCGGAAGACCACCAATTCCGGACAAAGACTGCCCCGATTGGTGATGAATGGTCTGACCTTGTTGTATGCGCTGTCGCTCATCGAACCGCGGCTGGTTAGGTGGTCCGCCTGCTCCTAGCATATTTCCTAAGTTCCCCATCGCACCCAAGCGGTTCCCGTATTGTTGTTGTTGTGGCCCGTTAGAATTTCCTCCTGCACCAACAGGACCTCCGGTAAGAGCATTAGGCATTCCGCCAAGATACTGGGGTAGATCGGGTGCACGTTGCATGGGATTAGGGTTGTGGCCGCCAATAGGCGATGGCCCGTTGCGGAAACCTCCGGTCGGCGTACGATTTCCACCCATATTGTACACTCCTGGTTGTTGTTGTTGTTGTTGTCTGTGCAATGCATCAAACGATTGCTGTGGTCGATGTTGTTGCATTGTTCCCCGACCCATACCAGCAGCCGCCGGATTGACCTGGAAGTCTTCATCGAATGCGACAGAACCGTTACGAGGGCGGAGACCAGGAACGAGGTTGTCGCTCACAAAGCGGCCATCGATGTCAAGGTTAAGGCTAGGATTGAGCAATCCTGAATTCATTGCTTGGGGGTGACTGGAGGGTCCGGCGTGCCCCAGGCTATGGATTCCTGCTGCGTTGTTGGACATTGAGCCAGCATTTAAACTCGACAGGAGCTGCTGCTGCTGTTGATGAATAGAAAGCTGCGCACGTTGGTGCTGGACGACCGTAGGTTGAGCGTGCTGTAGGTTTATAATGTTCTGTGGTGGAACTCCAGAGTACTGCGGCTGTGATGGCATACTGGGGTTCCTCTGTGCAAATGCTCGGTCCTGAGTTTGAGGCGGTTGGACTTGCTGCCGGGCCTATGTGCAAATAAATCGGTGGGTTCTGGTGAGCGATAGGCTACGAACTTACCTGTGATTCAGTTAGCCTTGCCAGCAACGTCTCCAATAGTTGCGAATCGTTTCCCCCTTGCATGAATTGTGGATGGGGCGGGGCGGGTACGGGTACGTTGCTGTTAAACTGAGGAGCAGATGGTTCGCGATGCTTGTCGCCAAAAAAGTTTGCGAATCGACTAGTGCTTCGAGTACCGACCACCGCACCATCCGCGGGAGTACCATCTTGGGTGAAACGGCGAGCTTGGATGGGAGAAAGACGAGAGTTGGACGCCGAGTCAGTACTAGATCCTCCTGACTGAGTCCACCCAGGCGTTGATAAAGTTGCTGCGGTTGTCGAAGGGGTCGTAGCTGCCGAAATAGGCCAATTGGATGAGCCGAGAGAGATCCCACCAATGCGCCCGTTGGTATCTGACACGTCTGGCACAGGTGGTGTGGACGCCAGATCAATATCCGTCACAGATTTGGTGAGGCCAGGAGGACCCGGTGGCGGTACTGTAACTGGTGCATCCGCCACCCCATTGGTTGGCTGGGTTTGCTCTGCCGTTGCCTTGGGCTCAGACTTTCCTGCGAGCTCGAGTGCTTTCCGCTCCGCTTCTTCTCGGCGCTGCCGCTCGGATTCTTGCATGAGTTTTTTAAACCTTTGGATTTCGTCCAGACCATCGTCTTCAGATTGGCCAAACGCAGTTTTCTTGGCCTTTTCCTCTATCAATTTCATGTGAGCGACAGCATCGTCAAGCCCTCCTAAGCCCTCATCGTCGGGAGAGTCCGCCTCTATTCCTTGTGCTGTTCGGTCCTTTTCTTTCTGCTCTCGTTTCCAGGCTTGAATATCATCTTCTCCCTTGGCCAGTCCAAGTATGCCACGACTCCCAGCTTCCGGAACATAATCACCCATCCAAGCGGGTTCTTCTTCTTGAAGTAGTTTATCACGATCGTTTTTGGTAGCAGCCCTTTCGTCTTTTGCTTTCCCCTCCACACGATCGTCACCTGCGGCGTTCCGTCTTCGACCTGCAGCACCCCGACGTTCCTCAGGAGATGTCCAATTATCCTTTTCACGCTTAGACCCACCTCCAGGTTCGCGCTCACCTAATTAGGTGAATTCGTCAGAAAGTCCAGCAGATTTTTTTTTTTTGTGAAATTATAAGTACCTTTACCTCGTGGGCGGCTACGACTGCGTTGTCTATCATCATCGCGAGCCTTTCGCCAATCATGAGCATCGTCTCCTCTTCCTCGACGCGTCTCCCGAGATGGCTCCTTAGCGTTGTCACGAGCTGGATCTCGTGACTTGGGATCCCGGCCATTTGTACTGGAGGCACCCGACACGATACGATGGAGATGTGGGGCTGCTTCTCGGTCACGACGTTCACGGTCGAATTGTTGGCTCAACTGGGAGAGACGCCATCACAAACGTGAGTTCTCGTCCGGTGGGTAGAAATACAAACATCTTACGTTACGTAGGTTCTCGGTTTCACGTCGACCTTCGCGTTCACGCTCGCGCTCCCTTTCTTCTCGCCTAGCGTCGGACTCGAGACGCGAAGATGGATGGCGGAAACTTCCCATACTACCCATCGCAGATCCCGATGCCTGGGAAAAAGAAAGAGCATTTTTGAATGTCGGGCGGCCAGAAGATGGCGCTTCTGATCAATAGTGAATAAGAGTTCAAGGCTAATGCTATACTCGAGCCTCACCGCGACTCCCTTCTCCGTCCTCGTTATCCCTCCTGAATCTGTAGAATTTAAATCGATTAGATCCTAGAACAAATACCACTTGATATGCCAACCTTGCGCGGTCTCGGGGCAACTGCCCAAGCGCCTCTGACGCAGGCTCCTTCTTAGTCGTCGCAATGGAAGCGTCACCCCATTCACTACGACGGATACCACGTAAGTTAATGTGATTATTTTACGAATCTCAGTACTAGTTACCCGAACCAATCCTTGAAATGAGGCATGCCATTTGGGACGGTCACAAGGGGTGATTTGCTGAGGTACAAAAGTTGAGCACGCGTGTAGCGGACGAAGGGACGTGTAGAGTATTTTTTGTCCTGGTCGGTGGATTGCTCCAGTGGTTCATCAACCGAAGGCTGCACTGTATCAGATAGAGTAAGTAATTATATAGAATATCATCGAATATCGAGTTTGATACTTTGATCCAGGTTTGATTTAGCATTGTCGGCTGTACTTAGTGTTAGCTTCAGCGTGTATCGGATGCTCTTTGTTCTCTTACCCATCGAATATGAAAGCGCGAGATTTGATTGTAAGCAACTGTGCGGTGGCGAGTTATCGTATTGTACGAGCAGAGTGGAAACAAGTGTATGGATGGATGGGCAATTGTCCCTCGGCGCTTCCTCGTCACGTGAAGTGAGGTCGCATTCAAAGGTGACTACCATTTGCTCCCAGGCACTGCTCAGATTGTACGTTTTCATGACAACCCCCTGATCACGCAAACATAACATAATGTATACCCAATCTATATATCAGTCCTGAACTGTCAATGAAACGGGGACTACCACTTCGCGGTCCAACCCTGCGACACTTCCTCCTCAAGGCAGAAGTGTTCTCAGTCTATCGGCAGGTGATACGGGCCTGTCGCAGTGAGGAATTGCGCTATACAGTTGCGTGGTAATCTAGCTGAAATAATATTTGCCACACCTAGAGATACCCAATGCGGACGCACGACGCGAGACACTTGAGTGGTTTAAGCACGACTTTCGACGCAGTGCTAATGTTACTGACCTGGTAGAACCACATGCTGTACTAGAGATTATGGCGTCTGACATTGAGCGTTTAGGATGCGATTCAAGGGCAATTGGCTAGCATCAAACGAGAACTTAAAACTACGTCTTCTATGTTTTCATTGCCCATCGCTTCTCATTGATGGGCCAATACGAACGGAGTGGATCCATGAAACACGCCATACTTGTTAATACTGTATGCGCTAACGGTAAGGCCCGGGCCCTATTTCACCAGGCCTAAACTACTCATATTCGTTGCCCCTGGCATCGCTGTTTTGTAGATGTATGCATCAACCATTTAATAGAGGCGTGTCCCAGAATCCTGCTTCTTTCGTCCAATAAAAATCTAACCATAATTCCAAATACCACCCGTCACTGGGGCCACCTAATAGGACCAGTGTTGACGCTATACCTTCATTCAACACATTATTTACCGATCTCACGAAAGAGCTATTAACACACACCTTCCTTTGCGTACATTTTCCATCAACTGCCGTGGTGCCTCAACTAGGTCTGCTTGAAATCCGACATGGTATCGTATTTCGTCGCCGTCCCATGCAATTGGTACGATCGTCACAAGGTTAAGGAATGGCTCGCCGCCCTAGAAGGATATGTATCGCGTGCCTGGGGCTGCCCTGCCTAGAAGCGTGCTTACTTTCTTATAATTGATCAATGTCACTTGGCCTTCACCGCATAGATCAATCACACAAAAATATTAGAAGATTTAGACAGGTGTACTTACATTCCCTGTGGTTTTCTGTTGCATTTTTGAAATGCATTACAGCCTTTCCGTTATAAACGCTACGATATCAGACATATAAAGCATTATTCTCAGTTTCATACCTCATGATCAGTATGTTTCCTTATGCTTCCACGTTCAACAAGACCTGTTATAGAGTGAGATTGATTTTCATGTCGATATTTCGTGAAGTACCGTCAGGAGATTGAAGGAAACGGCAATTTTTGTTCAGGATGGCCTCCGGAGGGTATTGTGTTAATTGACAAAAAGTGGGACTGGAGGTATATCTATATATGACTTGATTTACTTTTAGCCAATAATAAGTACATACCTGCAATATACAATCTCATGATCTGGGGTATAAGGGTCAACAACCACAAATGAACAGGAGTGGTCTTGGTAGTTAAATCAGAACTGTAACTATCTATAAGTGGCTTGAAAACTCACCAACAGGACCGAGATTCACTACGGGATTTGGTCGTGTGACTGGTCACATAAATTGTTTCACTACATAATATCCGCGTTAAAGCCAGGTTATGAGCTTACCTACTCGAGAAATAACGCTAAGCATGTCGAATCCACTGGTCGAATATAATAGTGAGGTCCCGCTGTAGAAACTCCGAGTCGGTGACCGAATCATCGCGCTTAGCTCACTCAGGTTTGGAGGATGATATGCAACCGAGTCCGTTGAAAAATTGGAGCTAGACGATCCGCTAGATGATGTGTGATAATTCTCGCTTCCAAGACTTGGACGTGATAGTTTCTGGTCCTCAGCCATAGACTGGCCATGGTAATCCTCTTGAGTATGTTTGCGGTCGGGTTGGGTATTGTTAGTCATATAATATATTTTATGAAGTCGGGGTAGAAGAGCGTAGAGCGGAGTTTTACCAACACAGTCCAAGAATGACGTCAAGCACTTTGCCTATCAACAATAGCAAACAAATTCTCGAGATCAGGAAATTTGTACCAGATACAGAAGATGTACACAGTATATATGGGTAACCTATCTGGGTGTTAAACAACTTACCTAAAAATTAAACAGTCAGTGAGGATATGCTCCATTCGTGGCTTCCCTGGCCAGTAATCTATGTGGCATTTCGATAGGAATCTTGCATACAGATTGTGAAATTTTGTAGGTAGAAAGCCAGGTTTCAGACCCAGCCCTGTCCCACCTCGGAATTATACGTGATAAAAAAAATTCAATTAGGTTTCTCGTTCTTGACAGATAGTGAATGTAGAGGACTAGATTTGGAATTGGCAACAAGCCCGAAATGAAAACGCCCCGTACATGCGTGAGACGTAGTAGGCATGTTGTGGGGCCCCATTTTGTCTAGCAAGAATTCCAATAAAACCCATTCAAAACAGGGGAGTAAGGGTAGGTTCATCCTACATGCTGTATTTTTCGGTACTTTGGTATGATTCTGAGAGGCTTGTGCAGTAGCCGAATATAATGGATGTATCAGCAACTTCCGATTCTCCCAAACTCGTAGCCGACGGTTTAATGGACACTAACTATTAAGCGTCGACTTCGCTAGCCACTCCTTAAACACGCTTCGACTGGGTCGAAATTCTAACGAAGCATATCAAAATTCCTCCGATGCAGCCTGTTCAGTTATAT
Organism: Rhizoctonia solani; assembly: GCF_016906535.1. Lineage (NCBI taxonomy): Eukaryota > Fungi > Basidiomycota > Agaricomycetes > Cantharellales > Ceratobasidiaceae > Rhizoctonia > Rhizoctonia solani. The sequence goes on from NC_057373.1 coordinate 1,954,086, forward strand.
GTGGACCTTTGACCGACGTCCGAGGTCAAAATTTGCGAAAAATTCGTAATTCATGAATAGTCCCCCGCAATATACTTTCGATAAGACTAATAGGGGCGAAAGTGAGTAAACTTAGATACCCTGATCATGATGGAGGTAGAGTTAGAAATGGATGTACAAAAAGAGGCCAGGGTGCCATGGTCACCATTAACTCTACTTGACCGCCAGGGATTCAAGCCTTTCCATCAGGTACATGTTGTACATTTAGGGGAAAGTAGAGAAGAATATATCAAGCCAAGTGGTGGGAACTCCCTATTCCAGTGAGCGGGTGTGCGTTTGTATGCTTTGCCTCGATCCTTTCTTGCCACAGGAGGATCACCAGAAAAGTCTTCAGCATGCGTCGTACTGAATGATGATCGCATTTTGCGTCATGCCCCCCGCACTCCAATGCTCGGAATAGCCAAAATCGAAAAGAAGCAAATGCTTGTGAGATGAACAACTGATGAGCCAGAGTAGATAACGAGCCGGTCCCGTACGAATCAACGATTCAATACCGCCCCGCATTTATTTAGAAGTATATGCCATGTCGTAAGTATCGATACACGGGCAAAGTTAAGCGTTGAAGCCTCATAAGAGTTGAGAATCGAAAAGTCTAGACATAACTGAAGTTCCGCTATCCTAATTTCACAAATCCGAGATGTTTCGAATAGTATCCCCACAATCCAGATACCCGTATAATACTCTGAATCGGTCCGTGTCTCTAGGTGCGTTTGTTGAATGACGGGTGGGTCAACTGGGTTCATCAGTTAATTGAGCTGTTGCGCATACAAGCTGTCCCTTTTGATTCCGATGCATATGTCGGCTCTTGTTCTTCACCCTGTTTCAGCATTATATTTGAGGAAATAAACTTCTATGTGAGTAGGCATCAATCCAAGAATGTGCCAAGACAAACAACTCCCGCCTACGTTTGAAATAGGTGTGCCAGTTGTTGAACAAGCAACCCCTACTAGCAAAAGGTTTTAAACCCGCAAGCGTACGCCTTGGTCCCATACACAATTGCCGACGATTGATCACCAAGCTGCGGTCGTCGAAGCCGCGAGAAAAGGGGGCGCACCCAGCCACAGCCATTCACAGGCTGTACTCAACATCGGCTCGAGTGTCCAGACAGTGCGGGGAATTCAGGTCGGAGGCGCGTGTTAGTCATGACGTAGAGCCGGTGGGCGATTCCGATTCTAGAACGATAAGGCCCAATGACACATTACTCCGGAAGATCAATCAAAGAAAAGAGCCAACCAAAGCCCGCCAACAGCGTCTTAGGTCAAGTAGCCAGAGAAGCCGTTGGATAATAACACGGGGGGATATTCAAGATGTGACCTCTATATCGTTTTTAAGCTGCTGGTTTGAGCTTGCAGGAGAATCCGAGACTGAGGGCGCGCTTGCGGTATCCCGCCTTCTGTTTCCCGCTGTGTCGCACGTCCAGACAGATCAGCGGCCCTAAGGAGGTAAAGATGACGTGAGAAGAAGCAGTTTTGTTATAAGAACCCTATATGTACCGTGGATTTGTACTCAGAAAACACGTTGCTGGGACCTGAAATAGCGGGAATGGTCTAGTATTTGTGAACAACCCATTTGTGTGCGCTTGGAAAGAACACATTGCATCTGTGTAAATCGGGACTCCCAAAAGCGAGATTCCAGCTCCTTGTTTTTCATCTGTCAATTGTGTCTACCGGGCGCGCCTCGAGGCACAGGCAGCCAAATCTAAAAAGCCTGTCCGCCGGCTCTTGCTGAAGCGTCCCCGCCCGTCCCCACTGAGGATCACGACCACACGACCTCCATACGAATATCGCAACGACTATCACGTCATCACCGACCTGACTGTTCCCAGCCAGCCCACACACATTTCCTAAAAGACTCTCATATTTGTCCGACGCTTTTCAGTCGTTCGTGTACATAGTCGGACTGTTCAGTTGCACTACCCAAAGCCAGCCCCAATTAGACCCACGCTCGCCAGCAATCACCATGTCGCCTCACGCACACACCCGACCCATGATGAATCGTAACAGTTCTCAGACAGGCTCCGTCACTGGGAGCACACGCTATGAAGTTGCAGCTCCACCTTACTCTCAGACATCGACCCCACTCTCTTATTCAAAATCTTTGGCCTCGAGGGGCTCACGATCCAAGTCACGCAATCGCACTACCTCTCATTCTACTCGGCCTTTGCTTGTACACGATGCCATGCCAGCACCACCTTCGGAGCCTATTCCGTCTTTGCCGCGCCGTCGCCACAAGAGCTCCAGCTCGAGCATTGGGACACCTCGCCCGGACCTCCAACATATTCCTTCAGAGTACTATTCGCAAGCGGGAAGTTTTGGAAAAGCTACAGAAATGAAGCACCGACCTTCGTACGGTGTTCTTCGACGCAATGGCACACTTGTACCTAGCTCGCGTCAACCGCTCGCAGGTCTCTTCAACCAGTCTTCAAACAAGCTTCCTCAACCGCCCTCGCTGACCCCTAAGGCACCATCGAGTCATAACGGTTCCGATTACTCGACCAAGTCGGCGATGAAGAGCAAGAAGCGGCCTACTTTACGCCGGGCGCCATCTACAGTCCATTTTCAACCTGGTATGTTCCATTTGGTTATTTGTGTATATCCACTGACACTCCTTAGATCATATATTTATGTCTTTGCCTTCGAGCCGATCACTCAAGCTTACCAACTTGCCCGATGTCAGCATCCGTACTGCCTTACAGAATGCGGTCACTCCCCTCTGGTCTCGAGGGACCACAGTGTCTCGCGAAGATCGCAATTCTTTTGAACTTGAATTTGGAGTTGGTGGGAATGCTGGTGCCGGACCTTGGGCTGCTCGCGGGAACGAAGGTGTCATGTAAGTCAAAGTCCTTACCTTGAGTCTGCGCGCTCTAGACTGATCATTGATTTCAGGGCTACCCGAATTCTGCTTCGCGTTTTCGAAACACTAGGCCGAAAGGTAAATTGTTATACCATCTCGAATCTTTTGGTATTGTCCGCAATCTGACGACTTGGATAACAGGGATTTTCTTTCCTATGTACAACTTCTCCGCCATCAACCGGTCGATTAATCTTTACTTCCGCCCCAGCGGACGCATCCTCCCAATTCTTCGCGATCGCAGTGTCCCGCGATAGCTCTACCCTGCGCATCATTGATGCTCCTAATGATGTTACGGACGCTATTGCCCGTGTAGCTCGCAATACCTGTCGGCGTGAAGAGCTTGGTCCTGTTGGCGAGAAAGATTCGTCCCGTGCTCGCCGAGAGGATCTTTATGATGGCTGGGCTGGCCCCGGTAATTATGAGATCCAAATGCGTCCACAGCCTTCGAAGAAACGGGGGCTCGGTGCCTGTAAGTGGATTTTAATTATAGGGACTCCGCCCACGGAGCAATTAACTGATTGTATGCATATGTGTTTGTTAGTATTTACACCCTCAGCACCATTTACGGATGCTGATGCCGACGATCTTGCGAGCTCTCTGGCTCACATTCTAAAAACTGTATCCGCACATGGTTTCAGGCTCGAGGCCGCTGTTCCCCTCGTGGCTACGCGCAGTGGGTTTTTTGCCTCGCTGCTCGGTGGCCATAATAGTGGTCCCGGATCGTCAAGTGATGGCGCAGAACTCTCCCGAGAACTACTTGTGTTCCGGAGTGTCGGATGGTTCACAGGGGGAGCCGGGCTCCAGTGAATGTAGCACTGTGTTGTCCATGGAACCGTTTCTCCCCCTCCCCCTTTCTGTGCCTCATTTTTACATCATTCGCTCTCATCTCGTTCATGCCAAGTTTGATCGCCATTATGGCCTCCCTTTTCCGAGATCTCGCTTTGTTGTTTGTGCTATTATGAGCCTATGGGGGTTCTAATCCGTGTTCTATGTTGCAATCGGCGTTGTCCTTATCTGTAGCTTACTTTCTCTTCCTTTGGCCTGTAGTTTTGTCCGTTGCATCGGTCTAGTCTTGAGTTGGGTTGGTGGCATAGTTTTTTTTGGCATGTTTTCATTCTATATTGCATCTCATCCTCTCTGCATCCCGTCTCTGCGGTCATAACACATTCCCTTGTTGTCTCTTGTCTATATCACGAGCATTTATAGTATCTCATGTAGGGCTCCTATTTTTCAGCGCATGTATGTCTATCGCATCTTGTTCCGGGTCTTGAACATATGCTACACATGTGTTACCCACCCTTGAAAAAAAAACCCCTATCTATCACGATCTATTCCCTAGGTGGTCGCGCCCGTGTGCAGCTCTAAAGTTTATTCCTCATTTTTTTGGAAATGAACGATTCACAGAATTAGAGTCGGTTGTTCACAGCGCGGCACGTTTACACCCATACCTTGGCTTCCCTAAACCATGTGGGCACAGTCGGCCGCGTCGGTCGCACTTGAGGCCTTGTGGTGATTGATGTGTTATCCCTTTGGGGTTCACGGTCACCTAGTGTTGGTTGAGGGTGGATTACGTGGCTGACAATTGAGTCTTTGAAAGCAGCGAGTGGTGCTGCGTCCAACTATAACATCATACGAACCACGTTTTAGGGGGTATTCTTGATAAAGCACACAGGGGTGACGCTAAAGTCCATAAAACTAGACGTAATTCGCATAAATGCACCGCTCGGCGTTCAGTCTCCGCAGCATATACCCCGATTATCACAAGTGCCACCCACCCACACGCGCACCTGGCTCCACTCACGCTTGCCCGGAAGCCGCTAGAACTCTCACGAAGCAGGCACAGCACGCGCCCTCGGTTGGTCCTGAGATTCGAATGAATGGAGTGTGTGTTCATTAAAAGAAGTATAGAGAAATTGCATTTAAAGTGTGAAGTACAGCGTTGGGAAGATCGCATCGCGAAAGAACCAAAAAAAGGAAACCCAGACGAAGACCAGACACTGGAAACCAGGGGAAAGAGAGAGCAGAAAGAGAGGGCAAGGGGAGGTGGTAACGGGCAGGATTCTGCGACAGAAACCAAATGCCAATAACAAATGAAACAGAAAGCATATAGTAGTGATAAAATATTCGGAGGCGAGTGGGATAAGGGTATGTATGGCACAGGCAAGGTATGAGACAGTGGATGTGAAAAATTATACAGCATGCGGACAAGGCAAAGAAAAGTTGAAACAGTCACGGCAGGGCAGTGGCGCGGGCCCAGAACTAGAGAGAAGCGTCTATACACTAAAAAATCCTGAAGAAAAAGCAGGCTGATGAAGTCCAGACGTGGGCCAGCACGAATGAAATCACGACTTGAGCCATTCCAGATGTTGTGCGTCCTGCGCTGAGATTCGTGCCTTTGGCTCAATGCGTAAAAATGGGAGTAGGAAATCGGCCAGCCGCCCCGCGTGTTCCCGCTTGTAGTTGTACTTTTGAACAAATACATCAAGCAAGGGCCAGTGACTCATCTTGGATGCAGGCACGTTGCGCAGTGTAACACCTAACACATGGTGAGTCTTTGGGCGTACTTAAGATTGGATCAAACCCACCATCAGAGCGGAATATCTCTTTGCTATAATCACCCGATAGTGCGAACCTGGGGTCCATGGGTCCTAAAAGTTCGATCATCTGACAGATATGATCATCATCGCGGGACCATGCACCGACCCGTTCAGCAGGGTCGAATAACACGTCGGAAGTCAATAATTCGAAGAACTGATGCAACCCAGTCATAAATTAAAAGTGGAGTGGAGAAGGAAGATTAACTCACTATGCACCCTACACTCCACACGTCCGCAGTTGCGTCCCATTCAGCACCTAAAATGACTTCTGGACAACGGTACTGCCTAGTCTGGATGTTCTCGGTAAAATGCTTCCAGCAATAGGATGCGTTGCCAAGATCACCAATCTTGACTTCAATCATGTCCTTGTCGCCCTTGGAGCTAATACTAGACTTGGGCCGGGTCAACGGAGCCTCCAACTTGGGCGCAGTTTGGGACAGCAGCGAAGGACCCTTGCACGGTGGGGTACAAGGTTTGGCAACCACATCGCGTGGCTTGGCGGATCCCACGACGTCTTCTGAAATATCGGTTGCTTGTGCCTCTCCCATTAGTGGCGAACGCTCCGGTAAACCTTGGACCGACGCCTCAGATGAGGCAGTCACTGTGACACCATTTCCATCAGATTGGCACACAATAGTTACCGGGGACACCTTGTTCGCGGCGGGCAGACACTTTTGACTTCTGGTAGAGCCAAACGTGATTCCCTTGCCGGTACTCATGAAGGAAGTCGGGGCCGTACTAAGGGCCTCGGCAAGAGTAGATGAGGATGATGCAGAAGTAGAGGCAGAGGCAGAGCCAGGCTCAGGTTGAGGAGGTATCGTGGAAATAGCCAATGTGGACATCTTCCGAACAAGTCCATCCGGTTGCCCAGACCGCGTCCGGGGCAAGGAAACCGAAGTAGGAAGTGGCTGAGAGCCAAATATCCAGACCTGCTTTGTCCCAGCAAGGTCAGCACCGTATCTTGGGGTCGCCACGCCGCCGCGCACACAACCGGGAGGGATGCCGACCATACGAGACAATGAGCGGGGGGATGTAGCAAGTTCGGCCTGGACAATAGCTTCAATGTCGTGTTTGCTGCCCAAAGAAATCATGATATTCTCGGGTTTAAGATCCTATCGTAATCGATGTGAGCAGATACCCGACACCAAAATTTGATTACACTCACGGTGTGAATAATCCCGCAACGCTCGTGTAAAAATGCGAGGCCGGCTAATACCTGTGTTGCTATTTGCCGAACGAGATGTTCGGGTACTCCTTTGCGATGGGCGCGGATGAGGGTGAGGAGGCTGGCACCCAGAGGCTCAAAGACCATGCAGACATGGACTGGAGAGGGACCCGAGTCGCTCTCGGCCTTGTGATCAAATGTGTCGAGGAATTGTACAACGTTCTCATGCCCAGGATCCTTATAGACCGAGTTGATGAAGCGGAGGATCCCGACCTCGTCACGGGCAGCTGTTGTGTAGCTGATGGAGAGATGGAGAGTCAGACACGTTATCCCCGCAATGACTGACTACTTACGTCTTGGCTGACTTGACTACCTTGATTGCAACATGGCGATTGCTCCTATATGATATACTCAGCCTAGCTCTTATCCAGTGCCATTTGACTTACGTTCTGTCTTTGGCAAGCCAGACGGTGCTGAAATGTCCCCAGCTGCACTCATCTGGTCAGCAACTGTGCGCTACACACACATGCCCTTGAGTTACACGCACCCCAGCTTCCGTACAATAAGATAGCGTCCTTCCTTGAATGTATCACCGATGTGAACAGGGAGATAACCTAATCGATATCAACACACAATGAAAATATAATATAAACAAAGATGGACAGACCTCCATCAGCATAATCCAGCAAGTCCTCTTCCTTGTCAAGTTCCCGCATGTCCATTTCTCTGGTCGGAGCACTCTGTATTCCAGACGAGGACGAAGCATAGCTCGAGGCTGGTACTGGTATAGGCACCGCTCGTGCGTTGGAATACACTAGCGTACCATCTCTGCGCCTTATGAACGGCAAACTTAAATTCGCAGTCTTTCCACGAACGGCGAGCGACATATGGGTGTGGTTGACGGGGGGAAACAACAGCAGGGCCCTTAGACGCCCCACCTTTAAGAACGGGACTCCGGTCACCATATGTCCGGCTCTCTTCCCCACACTCCACATGAAACTAGATCGAGATGTTCAACCCGGCCATTCGATTCTGGTATATCTGCCCCTGTCATCCCGGCTCTCTCGTAACTCACTAGAATTCGACTAGTTAACCGCATATACTGTAGTTGACACACACACTACTGTCCTATACCAACCCACCCTGTGCCCCCTCTCCCCTCGCTCCATTTCATTCACCTCCCGTCACCCCCCTTGGCTGTATTGATCCTGTTCAGTCGAGCTCTGCAGAGAGCTATGCATACCCCTAGTCTCTCCAATCGAAAGACAACGTGCCCAGCTCACATCTGCCTCGTGGTCCCCGCCTTATCTCGGCCGCTCGAACCCTAGGGTCTCGTTCGCCGCCTCGGCGCAAAATAACATAAAAGTCCGCCATTCCTTCGTCGCCTAGCCTTTCCACATGACCCGCCGCGTTCAGCCAGTGTATCGCTTAGGAATAATTAATTTAGTAATGGAACAAGGTAAATAGGGGTCTCGGTTATCTAGGCGCCGTTGTCATTGCCGATTTTGAGATCGACGTCCATGTGATTTCCAGTTGGCGGCGTAATTCGAGGCCTAGGACAAATGTTTATAAATCAATGTAACCCAAGATTCAAGACCAGAACCATAAACAAATCAAAAGTACAAGGATGTGGATAGATAATAGAATTATTACACTCTGGGAGTGAACAATAGGGTTATGTTTAGAGGTTGAACCAATAAACCCAGTCGATGTGCGCTACGACGCCCAAGTGTGCGGTGCCTGTGCTGGAGCAGCTTGGTATGGCCCTGCGTTGCGTGCCCGAAACTCTCTGGTTCCTTGCGCCTGTCGGACTGCGGTCATCGTGAGTTGCACGATCATCTACCCTAATGCTCGACAGCTTACCTACTGGGCGACATACTGTAGCCAATTGAACCGTAGCATGATCCAATATGTCCAACAACCTCTCCACATAACCTACATCAAAGTTGTCGGGCCCCCCTAATTTCTGCGTATAGGTATCGCGCATGCTGATGAGGAAGTTGGCTGCCGTCATCCAAGAAAACTACAAACACCATATCGACGTCAGCTTGGACAGTATGCGTTCATACACACAAACTACTTACTCCAACCATAGCATCCAGCATCCGCATTTCGTCCTCGGACGGCTTCGAGGTCTGGATCAATTGCACAATATGATCTGCAGCACTCCAAGCCTGAGTCTGCCTCTGCGTATCCCGCCACGCTACGGGCGTGATATTATACATAACCACCCGTGCACACAAGGCCAGGGACCAGGCGATAAACATGTACAAAAAGTTCCGTCGTTCTTCAGTGATTTCAGTCCCCTTTGGGCGTGCTTCGGCTGATATCGGAATCGGTCTGAGCGTACCAATGAAGGATTCCAGGCACTGAGACAAGTTGAACCATTGTTGGGAAAATTCATCGTCTAATCCGGGGTGAGCGGCCTTTCCAACGGTACCTAGGCGCGCTGCACGATGAAGAAGCAAAGCACCTTTGATCCGAGCTACGAGAGGGCTGTCGTTTTGGGCCGAGACATAGCGGGGGTTAAATATGTCTCCATAAGAACTCGTTGGCTCTTGCGCGCGAGCGGATACCTTATGCGGTGTCAGTGCCTAGCCGACACGACCAGGATGACGAACTTACCGACATGTACTCATGCAATGACAAGGGATAGACTGTCTCTATTTTCGTTCCGGGGTCCGAGTCTGACGCGGTAAACTGACAGGGGTAACCAGTCGAGACTGACCCACCCGTATCAACAAGGAGCAAGTTCCAAAAGCAATGAATTCTTTCTCCATGTTCGATAGCAGTTCGTGCTCGAGAGTGATCCAATATCGAGGGGAGGGGTCTGAGCTGCGGTCGATATGCACTAGGTTCTTCCAACAGATTGTCACTCCTATTCCGCCAGTCTGAGGAGGTGATTTTGTGGAGATTGCAGAGTCGAGCTGATTAAAGTAAGAAATGTGAGTGGCTTGATAACGGAGTATGCGGGGTTGTACGTACCGAGGGAGACAGCGCCAGCAAGGGCTGCATGTCCCTCGAGGAGACTGCCCGTCCAATACAAGTAACACGCTGTTTTGTCGTGTTAATCCGTATGGTGACTCCCCTATCCAAATCCACAATACGTACATAATAGGTGTCCTGCTTGTATTTGCTGTATAACTTTGCGTGATTTGACCCCGGTCAAACTGAGCTGAAGCGATCTGCGGGTACGTTCGACAAAGAACTGAGCTCGGTTCCCATCACGCATAGTTTGGTCGTAGTAGCACGCCATAAGGGCGATCGCGTTTAGTAATGCCTCGTGAGGTTGATTATTGGGGTCAGGATCTTCGAGCGATTCACGGAAACTTGGGATGTCAATCTCGAATGCACATTGTAGGCGATAACTATGTTTGAAGGCGTCAGTCGGCTGGTATTGTGGCGGAACAGTATTTGGACGTACGGCATAATGATCTGAAGGCTAGGTGAATTATTAGAGGCGTATGTCAAGTTGTGTACTGGAGACCTACTTGTGTAATGTTTGTTCGATAGTTAGGGGTTGCTCCAACTGATTGTATACGAGAGCTCCATTGGGTGAAGGGGCCATTTCTCCCCATCCTGCGCCTTCCTACAATAGCTTAGATGGGGTAACGATCCTGTTGTTTAGGCTTACTCACATGAAGTATAGGCGATTGGAATTCGCTTAACCCGGGAATTCCAGACATCTGCTGATATGTTGGGCTAAGTGACATTTGCGGGATAACCGGGGCCAAGAACATAGGTTTCTGGTCTGGGGTTAACGTGTTGAACTGGTTGGCAAAACTGTTGATAGAGTGTGCGTCGGAGAGGGCAGGGGAACTCGCCCAAGACGACAAGGGCACAGCAGCAGGAGATAGAGATTGCTGCGGGTTCGACGGATGAAGAGGTTTCTGATCGCTACCGCCTTCGAGTTCGTGAATGCGTTTCCTCAACTCGCTGATTTCATCGCGCAGCAGGGTGATTTTACTTTTCTTGATCTCCTGTGCAAGAGAATAAAATGTTAGTAGGAGCGAAATGAATCTAGATCGAAATGCTTGCCTCATCGTATGTACATTCTGCACGAGACTTGACACAGCGACCACAGGAGGGTCTGGCGCCGTCGCACCTCTGCGACCATGAGGGTCAACATGGTCGATTTTGCGGGAATTTCAACATACCACTTTTCGCTGGCGGCAAATATGACAACCAGTACCTCTATGTAAGGCACGGCCAGAATCCTTGGTTGGACTATATCGGTCCGCCATTAGATGCACGGCGCTCGGTCTTGTTGCGCAGACCGACGATATGACGACTGGAGCTATATAGTCTCAAATAAGCTGATTTTCGAGACCCGTATGCAATGCGAGGTACCTCCAGCGGTCAGCGTAGGTGTAGCCGCAGCAGAGAGTCAAGATAAATGTATTTTTCGAAAGCACACGGCGGAATCAAAGCCGAGTTGATTGAGAGTCCGGTGAGTTTTCTGGGGCGCTCTGTCCGGGGTCCACACGGGTTCGTCCCATCACCTCCGAACGAGCGCTACTCCCTCACTACTGTACCCACCCTACCACATGGTTGGACTTCGTTATATTTCCTCTTGGTATTACCGGTCTCACTAAACTGCGAGTTTTTAGGCTACTTCTGTGTTCGATGCTGCGAAATTGCCCTATTCTGTCCGTCAGGATTGGTCCGATCTGACACCCATCCCACAACATGAACCAGGGTTTGCCCCGCTGTGTCCTATCATGTATAGCAACGAATGTGAGCTTGCTGCTCAATTTAGAAATATTTCCATATATGTCTGAATTCTATCAGATCGTGATGCCATGGACTACTTTCGCGCGCTCGTACAAGCCGGCGAGCATTCAAAGCGTGGCCTGGAGCTTACTGAACACCTGATAAATCTTAACCCGGCTCATTATTCTGTGTGGTATGTGAACACTCTATTATTTTCGATACTAGACTGGCGGAAAATCTAACCGTGGTGTGATATAGGCAATACCGTTGGGAGACCTTGCTCGAGCTTAATTCGCCACTTGAAGAGGAACTGGAATGGTCAGACGAGGTTGTACGGAGATTTATCAAGAACTATCAAGGATGGCACCATCGCCGACTTTTGATCACTAAACTACGCAATCCGAAAAGTGAACTTTCCTTCATCAGCGCAGCACTTAAACAAGACTCTAAGAACTATCATACTTGGGCCTACCGACAGTGGCTACTTGCTGAATTCAATCTTCCCGAACTATGGGCGGGCGAGTTGGGATACGTTGAAGAACTCTTAGATGAAGACTTTCGTAATAACTCAGCGTGGCATCATCGATATTTCCTGGTTTTCGGAAGTGGCGTTAGGCAGGGCGAAGAGGATCGCGAAGCCATCATCCGACGTGAACTCACGTATGTCTTGGTACCAGTGCATATCGATATATTCACTTATTGTAATCCCAAGATTCACGAAACAGAAGATTGCTATTGCTCCAAATAATCCTTCAGCGTGGAACTATCTACGTGGTGTTCTCGAGCATGGGCGCCTGCCGTTCTCTAACGAGAGACTATTCGTGGAACTGTATGTCGTATCAAAGGAACCTAGTGATCCACTTGTTCCTCGGTCTACGCTTTCCGAAGCTGCAGATGATGTAGTGGACCTGGATAACCCTGGGCCGTCAGCACAGGCCGAATTACCCGTGCCTCTAGCGATAGAATTCTTAGGAGACATTGCTGAGGAAGAGGGCGACAAGGAAAAGGCCATTGGTGTAGGTATCTACACCCAATATCTCGATAAAATAACCTAATCCTTCCGGCAGCTTTTCAAGTCCCTGGCTACTAAATATGACATCACCCGGAAAAGGCGAGTGATTCAATAGCAGTTATATGCGCTTGAAATTGACTAAATTTCCTCCGCAGGTACTGGGAATTTCGAGTTAAGGAGCTCACAACATGACACTGCGCAAGCTTTGAGAGTTAGCTGATGTCCCTGTTCGCCGATTCATGTTCACCTACGTTGTGAATACAAACAAAACCGGGTGTTTTAGATCGGACGATGACCGAGCAAGACGCCCACGCCATATATGTTGTGGCTATTTTCAGCCATGGCCCAATGGGAGGGTTGAGAGGGCCATCTGGGTAATATATTAGATAGCCGCCAAAATTCACAGAAACAATGAGAGCTGACAGGGCATTGATCGCTATTGTTAAGGCCCATCATAGATTCCATGCCACGGTCAGCCAGGTGTAGGGTGTATGGCTGGGGCATACGTCTGGATCTGAATATCAGGCAGGCAACTCGCAGTCATACCGAATCAAACCTATACCATCGATAGAAGACATGGGTGCTAGGAAATAGTTCTATGGTGTGTGGGGGCTATATAACTACGGCACACTGCCTCATGAACAGTATCTGCTGCCCAACTGTGCCCTTCGGCGGCAGTAATTTATGCCGGACCCGGGGTAACACACCCCGAGCTTTGTCATTCCCGCGGATCAGGCGTTTACTTCTGGCTCAACCGAGGCCTCGTCCACGGCTTTGGTTGGGGCGCAGCTTTTCTCACCAGGTCTCATCTTACAACAGCTTGTCGCTGATAATCTTGTCATTGTGTTGATTTACAAGGCATGTCGCAGAGACATTCGCAAAGTCCGCATTCGTCTCCTCCAAGTTCGCCGCCAAGCAGCCCAACCTCGGCTTCATCTCAGGAACGTTTAATACTGGTTCCAGATGACCAGTTTGAAAGCGATGCCCTGCTGGGACTGTGGCCAGACGATGAAGAGGCGCCTGTTACGCCAACTACAGCCAATATCGAGCGAACTAGCTCTGCTGCATCCAATGCACCGGCTTTACCACCGCGTCTGATTATACCACTTTTGATATCCCCATGCCTCAAACTCGGTACAACATATATACCTCGTGCGGTAGACCTTGCAGGGCCTGTTCCAGCTCTTGTCGGACTCGCTGGAATGGCGCTTTTAAGCGCTTTTACGAGCCAAGTATGGGTGCTTCTGGGCCGATATGTCTCGCGCTGGACGATCGAGGAAATTGTCGCCGAAGCAATCATTCGCAACCCTGGAAGGCGGGGTAGCCCCAAGGACAAGTGGAAACGGCGAGTTCGCAAGGGAATTAGGGGCCTAGTGTGCTTGACCGCGTTGTTGCTTTGTGCAATGTACTTACATGGTGAGCTTCTTTCTATTTCAGGCTTTCAACGGAGCTAATCCATCTCCGCAGAATCAGCACACTTGTTGCAAGCCGCTCTCCCATTCGAGACCAATCACGCGACCCAGGCTGGAACAACAGTTATTTTCGCGGCCTTCCTTGTTCCCCTTGTGGCTGCATCTTCGCTTGGTGAACGCAAGATCCTGTGGTCTAATTTCCTGTCGATCGTTCTTCAATTCGTAATTGCTATCGTTGGTGTCGCTCATTACTTCCATTCTCAAGATGAATCTAAACACGGGCATGCTGGGACAAAGCGCGCTCTCCCTAAATTTACGCGTTCGCATACAGAAGTAGGCACATGGGAGACCATTTGTGAGTTTACTTAAATTTTAATGGCGAATCAGAATCAGCACTGATCGGCTTCTTTAGCAATTTTATCATTCGCCTTTGCGAACCAATTACTTGCATTACCCCTGTACACCGCCTTAGCCACCAATTTTGCTGCCAAGCCCACGTTCGCACCGCGACCTCGTACCAGGCGTATGATAACATCCTTCCCGATGCTTCTTTTAGTCTCGACAATTATCTCGGTCGCTCTCACTGTCCCGTTAATCCTTGCGCCACTCACTAAACATGCCGCACCTCCCGATCCGGCCGCTATTCCAACTGTTCCGTTCCGCCCACCACTGCGCGAAACTGTGTCTCGTAAGCTCGAGGCCGCTATCCCTACAATTCAAGTCTTTGCACTATTGCTAGCTATCCCCCCGTTGTTTGCCGGAGTAATTGTACCCCGAATTCGTCAGCGTGCCTATCGCTGGATCCTTTTCTTTTCATCCGTCCTGTTGGCGGCTGTTATCCCTGGACGTAGGGCCGGTTTGTCCGGTCTTGCAATGACTTTGTCGCTCCTTACGTGCTATGTTTTTCCTGCATTACTACACGCGATCTTCCACGGTCTCAGGAGACCCCGCTCCATCTTGTTTACCCACTCAAATGTTCCTGCCATTACGTCCTCGGAGCCAGGCAATAGTCAAGATCCTGAGATACTCTTACAACACAAGGAGCGTTCCTTGCAGCGGCGTCGCCTCGCGCGCCGCGTGTTGTGGGATATTGGAGTATGGGCCGTCTTGGGCCCCGTAGGGCTCGCTGCGACTGTCTGGACCGCTGGGCGGACCGTTAGTGTGTGGTGAAGTATTGTTTATCGGACACTGTTGTCGATCTGTTTTTTTTTTAAAAATCTAGGTAATGTCCTCCCTCAAGGGCGGACTGACAGTTTTATGTATTCGTATGTCAATGCGTTTGTGTAACATCGCGGGCTAATTACATGTATGGGTATTCCGAATGTCTTCAATTGCTGTCTTCTTATCCATCTGAGCTTCGTCTGATCTTTCTACGTAAGAGAATTAGGTTTGACTAATGGAACGAGGATAGGATTTCACCTACCGAGCAAGTACCTATCAGATCGCGCCTGTGAGTATTCTTTCTTCACGTTCCGCAATGAAAGGATGTCCAACTCAGGACGGGCGAGTGCCTGATCCTGGGATCACTCTTCCTTCTGGCATTTGCATCCAATACCTTCGAAAGTTTTTAGAATCTTTGCGAAAGGACGAATCCAATCAGACCCCGCCCCTATACCCGCAAGTCGGATCGGAATTTGACCTGGCTCCCAGTACATAACTAGTTTATCCCCGCACCCTCGTCTTCGTTTTCTCTCGTCTGTCTACGCAGCGGACGTGAGGAGGCGGTCTCTGTTTCTTGGATCCATACTACTGCTTTCCTCCGTTCCCAGGTACATTTCAGCTCTCGTTTCAGACCAACTGGGTTTCCGAGCTGCCATGAGCGTCACACACGCTGCCTATCTGCCCGAGGAGGAACCTTTAAATTTTGATACGGAGTCTCTTCCGGAGGCGCGAGACCGGGATGAATTGAGTAGCTGTCCGTCGACCGTGGTTGCTTCACCTGCTGCGAGCATCAAGCTCGACGCAAGTCCTCCTGCTAAAGATATCGTAACGCCCCTCCCAATGGGTAGATTTGCTATTCTACTCATGCTCAACGCGGTTTTCCCGCTTTCCTTCGAGGTGATCTACCCGTTTGTGAATGCGTAAGTTTGCACCATACTTGTTGTCGGTCCGGGATCTGAAAACTTTCCTTTTTTGATCACCAGGATGATCGTCGAGATAGGTGTGACTAACGACCCTGAGCGCGTTGGATTTTACTCTGGTCTCGTGGTATGTCTGGCCTCTGTAAACACTCGGAGAGATTGCTAAGAGATAGAACTTTACAGGAGTCTATTTTCTCATTGATGGGGTTCATTATGAGTGAGCGCCAGCTTTATTATCCGGTCAAACCTTCAACTAACAAACTCATTGCATATACTAGTTCTTCCATGCGGGTACCTTTCGGACCGATTTGGACGTAAACCAGTGATCCTTTTAGGTAGGGGCGACCGAGGTTTGACTGATATTTGATTCTCTAACTTAGAGTATAATACGCAGGATTCGCCGGTTTGGCCGTATCTATGACTTCGTTTGGGCTAAGCAAAACCTTGGCCGGAATGATTGCTAGTAGATGTATTGGCGGAGGATTGGGAGCTAGGTGAGCTATATGCGCTAATAGCGCGCGGTGTTTTCGCCTCCACTCACATTTATGCCTCTGATAGCTGGGCTGCGATTAAAGTCATGACTGGAGAAATGACGGACCGGAGCAATCAAGATCTCGCATTCTCTCTCCTCCAAATGACATATCGTCTAGGACAGATTGCTGGTCAGCTGGAGCAGTCCCTTGGGTTACATGCGGTGCTTGTTATGCTAAATACAACTCCACTTTGTTAGGTCTTCCGCTCGGTGGGCTTCTTGCGCACCCGGAGCAACGATTCTCATGGTTCCGTACGGCGTTCTGGGCCGAATACCCCTATTTATTGCCGTGCCTTGTGGGCTCTGCATTTGCAATCTTTTCAGTTATCCCTGGGTTTATTTATATCGAAGAGGTGAGGATACTGCGGGCCGTCTAAAATCAAAGCTGAATTGGGCGTAGACTCTTCCATCGAAGCGGAGGCAACGTAAAAAGATTAACAAGAGGGCCACATCCTACGGCTCGACTGACTCGTCAGTTAGTACGACTTCAACTTTGGTAGATTCACGAGAGCAATCTGTGTGTGCACAAGAGCCCATTGACATCGAGGGCGTTGAGAAAGTAGTCAAGCCTCAACCATCATGGCGTTCGGTCATGACTCCGGCAATATGGTCCCTGCTCTTTAACAATGCCCTGATGTGCTTCGCCTCTGAAATGGTTTTCTCGATGTGAGTAATTGTGTGTTCTGCTTGGTCTGTATCTTATTCTATTTAAAGCTTTCCTCTCTTTGCATATACACCAATCGCTTCAGGTAACCAAACGCCTATTGTACATTTCGAAATTTACTAACATTACCTTCAGGTGGATTGGGTATGTCCGAGGCGAAAATAGGATCGGAGATGGCGGTTCGCAGTATCGTCCAAGTTACCCTCATGCTAGGCTATAGCAAGTTGATTCGCAAAATAGGCAAGCTTCGTATTTACCAAGTGCGCTATACCTTCTACAAAGTGTAATACATGTCTAACTCATTGCCCTGACAGCTTGCAATGGTGGCTTGGATAATTACAATCCTGTGCTTCCCGGTCCTGAACTGGGCTGTACGCGCCCACTCGCTTGGAGCGGAGAGCATGCTATTCGAGGGTTGTCTATTCGCGTTCTATGTTATTTGGAGTATTGGGTATGGCATCTATCGTGAAATGTTGGCCAATATACTCACATATTCTTAGCGGCTTCTGCTGGGTTGCCTCTGCCTCGCTGGTTAACGATGTCGCTCCATCCGCTGAGGCTTTGAGCTTGACTACCGGTACGTACCCGACATGCGAGCTCATAAAACTATGATCTGACTATATCTCCATGCATAGGTATTTCTCAAATGACCCTCGTATTCCCGCAAGCAGTATCTCCAGCCCTGGGAAATTCTTTGTTTGCTGCTTCAGTTCACCAGGACATTCTGGGAGGCCATCTCGTTTGGATTGTGATGTTAGCTATGAGTACGTCTGACTGAATACGGTGTTTTTTATCCGACTGATCCTAGTTACCACAGCTACCTTTGGCTGGGCTCATTCGCTCACCCTGACTACCTCCACTCATGACTGGCGCGAAAATCTTAATGATGATGACGACGAGTAATTATGACTGACAAAACACTGAACAAACTCGGCGGGCAAAACACAATTCGGTTTTGATTTCGATTCCGATTCGGTTCCTACATCACGCATTGTAATTTATACTTTTCAGCAATCAATCCAGCGCCTTGTACGAGGGCGGTTACTTGACCACTTGCCGTTTGATAAAGATGCATGAGTAAAGGATGCCGATTATTCGGCCCAAATAAACACCGTACTGCGAATTTGATTCTCACAAGAGTAGCTCGAAGGCCCAGAAGTCCAGATATGTGAAGCTTAAAGGCTCGTGATTCGGCCGAAGTTTTTCGGATAGCTTTGATTACTGCCAAGTAAACTTGGTTTTGATTCGACCCCGCATTTTGCACCACTCGCAAGTTTGGGAAGCGACCACATGGTGCAATGGATCAAGCTCAGTCAGCAAAAGAGAAAAGATTTGACCCATGAATGTTAATCGACAATACGGATCGCACCTCGGAGATGACTCGGCAGCGAGGTAATGATGACTATAGAACCCCACTGGAAGAACTCACGCATCCGGACCTGGTTTTTCTCTCTCTCCGACCATATTATGCCTGGAGGACCCGTCGCCGCTCAACTCGATGAACAACCTCTGATCGTAGAGCATGACACAAGGGAGGATGGGAATCAGCCTGTCCTCCCCGGCGATGGGACATCAACTCCTGTTAGCAAGCCCGAAAGGACGCCTTTACCATGGAAGCCGCTGATTGTGTTGACGGCTCTGAACGCGGTGTGCCCGCTGGCATTCGAGCTGGTGTATCCATTTGTCAACTCGTAAGTTTGCCCCAGCGTCTATATACAAATTTGCGAGATACTCATCATGGTGTAGCATGATTGTCGAAATTGGGGTAACAGATGATCCAGAGCGTGTCGGTTTTTACTCGGGTCTTATTGTAGGTGGTCCATTTTCTAAAATGACCCAACTAATTATCTATTTTGTAGGAATCGGTATTTTCGGTCATGAGCCTCATTATGAGTGAGTGAATCCATTCAACGTGTCTTTCGGATGCTGATATTTCGCAGTCATACCCTGTGGATATGTTTCAGACCATGTTGGACGCAAACCAGTAGTGTTATTGGGTGAGCGTCCAACCTCAGCACTTCTGTTCAAAAACTTTACAGCTAACTAATATATGCTATGCAGGCCTTGGAGGTCTTAGCATATCGATTATGAGCTTTGGCCTAAGCAAATCTCTAGCCGGAATGATTATGAGCAGATGCATTGGTGGGGCCCTCGGAGCAAGGTATGCCTCTTTCTCCTTCACACGTGCACACCATCGTTCGTTATGGTCCTAATATACTATGGCAGTTGGGCGGCCATCAAAGTCATGGTCGGTGAAATGACAGACCGAAGCAACCAAGATACCGCATTCTCGATGATGAACGTATCCTATCGGCTCGGCCAAATCATCGGTTTACCACTTGGCGGTCTGCTCGCGCATCCCGAGCGACGATGGAAAGCATTCCAAACACCGTTCTGGAACGAGTACCCGTTTCTTCTTCCGTGTTTGGTCGGGGCGGGTTTCTCCCTGATCTCGGTGCTCTTTGGTATTTTGTTTATTGAAGAAGTGAGTCCTGAACAAGTACGAAATGACTTGGATTTAAATTAATTTGGGGCAGACGCTTCCATCCAAAGTCAAATCCCGACGCAAAGTCAAGCGATCGCCGTACAGCAGCGGTTCATCCACTCTGCCGACAAAACAAACCACTCCGCTCCTCGTCAACGAAACCGAACTCGAGACAACCGGGCGAGTAAAAAACCGACATGGCGTACAGTCATGACCCCCTCGATCCTTTCGCTCGTCATCAACAATGCGTGCATGTGCGTCGCGTCGGAAATGCTGTTCTCTGTGTAGGCGACATTTATTTATTTTGAGTACACGCATCTGATGAACGGGTGATCAGGTACCCACTTTTTGCGTTTACACCTATTGCTTCAGGTGAGTGATCCCTTGGCACCCTAGTCGTTCATCAATCACGTCAAAATTCAACTCTTGGGTTCCAGGCGGGTTGGGAATGTCCGAAGGCCAAATAGGGACACAGATGTCGATTCGAGCAGTCGTGCATATATTCATGATGGTCGTCTATTCCAAAGTCAATCGTGCGCTGGGCACGGTCCGATTGTACAAAGTGGGCCCCCCCCCCCCGTGAATTTTGCGCCGTTTGATAATGAAATGATTTCATGATTGTTAACAAGGTAACCATGGCGTTTTGGTCTCTCGTCGTTCTCGGATTCCCGTTCCTCCATTGGGTGGCGAGCTTGACAGGAATCAAGAGCATCGTATTCAATACCGCGCAGTTTATCTTCTTCTTAGCCTGGAGTGTCTGGTACGTCAAGAGTCTCGAGGCTGTGTACTATTGTATATGCTGACAGAGATTTGGTATACAGCGGCTTCGCGTGGGTGTGCATGGGCACGATGGTCAACGATGCGTCTCCATCGGCGGAAGCACTCAGCTTAATCAACGGTACGTTTCTCTCTAATCTATCTCGTCCCTGGGGCGGAGAAACCTTGTTGGTTTCCCGATTAGACTACGTCCGGTCCTCCCCCCCCTCCTCTTCCTCATTTCACCCGCCCCCTCGCCCCCCACTCATCGCCAAAGGCTGTATCCAGCCCAACCGGCGTTAATTACCCAATTACCCACTTGCCCAATTACTGAATTACCGAATTGGCCACCCCTGTCTGTCTTAGGCATATCCCAAATTAGCATTGTGCTTCCACAGGCCATCTCCCCAGCCCTGGCCAACTCGCTCTTTGCGGTCTCGGTAGACAAGCACCTGTTGGGAGGGAACCTCGTCTGGGTTCTCTTGTTTGTGTTTAGTGAGTTTCAGCCTTTTTGGCTGTTGTATTGTTATATGTCGGTTGGAAAAGGATCGGTGCTGATCAAAGCGGACTGGATAGCCTGCCTGGCGTTTTTGCATTCACTTACGTTGAGGGAACATGAAGATGATTGGCGCACAAAGCAACAAGACGAGCACGATGATTGAAAGGGATGATGATCATGCGTTTGCAAATGGCTCTTCCCCTCATGACCTGGCAGTGTATCGGGAAAGTGTACCCGCATGGACTACCCTTTGTAGAGAGCATAGAACGTTTGGAATTTGCACAGATCGTACATGTACAACGTGGGTTGGAGCCAGGAAGGGGGGTGTAAAAATGAATGACAGCCTGTGCTGGCATCTTGGATAGAAGCTGGATTTGCACATGTTCTCAATTGAACTCTCGAGTGTCACTATCACGCAACAAGACGTTTGAAGGTCATTAACACAAATGTTTTCATTGCGTACACACTACAATAAGAAACTCTGCTGCTCCTACGCATTCAACGCAGACCCAGTTCAATCAATTAACCAACAAAACCGCAACGAAACCCAATTAATCTCGTCTATAATGAATAAAGCGTGCGAGTCCAGACTCCACGGTCCTGTGCTCCCTATTCGAAACCAATGCCGATTCCCAATAATGATAATGGTGGTACACCAAACGAACGTCAGGAAGCATAAGGGAATAGCACGATTCGAGCAGGAGGCATAAGAAACGCGAAGCAGTGACGATGCGAGAGAGTGTGTTGACGTGCGGTGTAGATAAAAATGCGAGCGAGGTTGCGAAATGCGATGGTTCTGGTATACGGGACGATGCGAGGGTGCCGGGAGTCGGAAGGTGATGGTGGTGTCGGAGGTCCGGTGGGGGGTATCCGGGGTGTGTGGGATAGACAAGGTAGGGAGATAGAGGAAAAGGGAGTGGAGTGGGAGCGGGGAGGGACACACAAGGTGTGACAGGAAATAAAGAACGTGCAGAGAATAAAAAAGATGAAGGCTTGTACATATGGCAAAAGCAGGGCAGGAGGACACGTTGCAGTGACGTAAGATCATGCACCGGACCGCCGCAAAATGGCATATACTGAGAAAAAGACTATAGAAAGAGTGTTCGCTTCGACCCGAACCCAAACCGGAACATGAGAGCATGCTGATTGAGAGCGAGACAGATGTGGTGAGAATACAATGATGCAAAAACGAGCACGAGATAAGAGACAATAAGTAAATAGACAGAGAAGAACACCAAGGGCCAGGGGAGGCATAGGCGAGGGGGCCGATCGGCGGCAAGAGGGCCATTTTCTATAATTTCACAACCGATGGCGAGGGGAGAAACGAGTCCATATAGAGCATAAGGTCGGAGGTCGGAGGGTACCCAGAGGAGTTGGAAGGAAAAGGTAGCCCAAAAAGGAAGTCGGCGAACTCGGTCGGAGTAGTTTGAGGGTTGCGCCGAGGGGAGGGGGAGAGAGGGTGATGAAAGATTGATGTAACAGTAAAAACGATCCAGCCGGTTGTAGTAAAGTACTTTAACACTATTAATCGATAAGTTAGGGCCACGGGCGAAACAAGTCCTACACACCTAGTTTAAAAGAAACTAGATCAAGTCAGAACAGGGAGAAAAAAAAGAAGAAAAAAAGTCCAAGCACACCTTAAAACCCAGTCAAGAACGAAGGTGCGGGGAGCATGGTGGGATCAGGGCCATTTTGGAACCTGCCGCCAGCGTAGACCTTGTCGCCACCGCGGTTGCGGAAGAGAACAGGCATGTCCTGAGGCTCGTCCTCGGGCTCGTCGAGGGAGAGATTGAAGAGGGCCTCGGAGGGGGAGCGTGCGTGGACAGGACGAATGGGGAAGCCGCTGGCCAGAGGAGCCGTGAGCGGGCCCTTGGAGGGCTCACGCACACGGCGGGGCGAAGGGGAGGGAGGGGTGTCCTTTTGCTGCTCTTCACGCCCATTGCCCGTCAGAGTCCGGCGCATGCGAGCAGGAATGGATTGGGACATGGGCGGGGTAGCCAGAGGGGCCGAGCGGGACAGACCCGTCGGGTGGGAGGCAGAACTCGAGAGCTGCGGAACCGGGACCGGTGCAGACCCCGCGGTGCTTACGGCGGCACAAAGGGCCGGAGTGGACTTGGTAAAACCGCGGCGGTGCTTAGCCAAGCGGCCAGATGGCTTTTGCAGCTGGGGAGCAGGAGTAGGGTCAGACTCGGGCGAGGGAGTCTGGCGAGCACGCGACGGATTGCGGCGCTTGGGGGCAGCAGGAGACCCATTTGGAGATTGTTTTTCGGCATTCTGGCGTCTGCCACGGGGCTTGGACGGCGTCTCGTGCTCTTCGTCCGACGAAGGCCTCGAGCGTGGTTTGCGCGATTTTTCAGACTTGGGTGTCGCCGAGGGAGCCGCGGGGACTGCACTCGCCGTCGCCTTGCGTTGTCGCGGGCTTGGCGCTGGGCGTTCACAGGCTTCGAGAGTGTGATGATCCCCGGTGTGCGTGTCTTGGCCGGCGTAAGCAGTGCCGCGGGAGGTGCTGCAGAGTGACGGCTCTGCTGGAACGTCGGGTGGAAGCCTACGGGAAGGGTTTGGATCGCAACGGCTGACATGCTGGTCGATAGAGGATAGTCGATACGGATATTCAAGAGTATAGGGAAGTGGTAAAGGGAGGAGCCACTGGGGCAAATGCGAACGGGGGTGCGAGGAGTGTCGGTTGAGGCGGGAAGGAACAAGCGGGCAAATGAACAACTCGCTTCACTTTGCCCTTGTTTGGCCCTCACTTCCGTGGAGCGGCCCTGTTCGGGGACCCTGGCAAGATCGACATCTCATCCCCCGGACACCACTCCCATTCTCAGAACACACCAGAACACACGGCACCATTCGGCAAACACTGCATTACAACTCCAATTACATTTTCCGTACCCCTCCTATCATGCCCCACTCTCATGGTGCCAGAAGCATCTTGCGCGGATCCTCGATGTACTCCTTTACTCGCACTGCAACGCCAGATCAGTCAGCACTCCAATCCGTCCCCCGCTCCATCCACCCCCCCCTGCTCCAACTCACCCAGGAACGTAACAGCCTCTCGTCCATCCAGCAACCGATGGTCGTAGGTCAACGCAACAACCATAATGGGTCGAATTTCAATTTTCCCGTCCACAACCACAGGCCGATCCTTGATCGCATGCATTCCTGGGCCAGACCGCTCCGTCAGTTTCTTTTCTCGCGTGGCCAGCCCTCCCACCCCACATCACCGCGCTGCATACACGACCCACTTACCCAACACGGCCGCTTGAGGAAGGTTAATAATCGGAGTCCCAAACAGGCTCCCAAACACACCGCCGTTCGAACTGAGTTGAGAGGTCACCCGGTTACACAATGACGTCTCCATTAGGATTGGCATTCGCACTCACATTGTGAACGTTCCTCCGGCCATATCCTCGAGCGTCAGCTTGTTGTCCCGCGCCTGCCCATCCATACCAGGTCAGTACCCTGCCCATCTACTCCAGGCACCAGCACAACACACCTTCTTGCCCAATGCGGAAATCTCACGTTCAATCTCGACAAAGTTCATTGTCTCGGCGTTGCGAACCACAGGTGTGACTAGGCCCTTGGGAGTCGCGACCGCAACGCTCAGATCGACATAGTCCCGATACACAATATACTCATCCTCGATGCTCGCATTCGCTACCGGAATTTCCCGTAGCGCGAGACAGCATGCCTTGGCAAACGCACTCATAAACCCAAGCTTCACGCCTTGCTTGTCTAGCACTTCATCCTTGTACTTCTTCCTCATCTCCATCAGCGAACCCATGTCGATTTCGTTGAATGTCGTCAGCGACGCGGCCGCATTCTGAGATTGTTTCAGACGCTCGGCGATCCGCAGGCGCATGCGGTTCATCTTGACCTAGTTTTTTGTTCCGCATGGGTTAGAGATAAATGCTCGTTCGCTTGCCAATCCCAACTCTCGTCTCGTACGCACCCTGGTCTCGCCGCGCGATCCGGCCACAGGCTTCGGTGTCTCATACTCTTTCTTGTCCTCCTTCTTTTCTTTCTTCTCCTTCTTGTCCTCTTTCTTTTCACTCTTTTCCTCCTTCTTGCTCTCCTTGACCTCTTCTTTTCTCTTTAGGCGGGGCAGGCGCAGGTTCGGACTCTTCCTTGGGAGCAGGCTTGGACTCTTCAGCTGCCGGCTCGGGCTTCTTTTCCTCCTTTGGGGCCTGCGACGATGCTGCTCAAGCCATTTAGCACTATACTACACCTACCCAAATAAATCCTACTCACATGCACCCCCTTCACCCGGCTCGATCCGAAACATATCTGCACCAACAGTCACCGTATCTTCCTCATTGAACAGCAGCTCGACAATCTTCCCAGACATCGGTGCATTCACCGTCACATCGATCTACCACAAACATGAGACAAATGCGGATCAGGGGCCCGCAACCCTTTTAATCACGCACGCACCTTGTCAGTTTCGATCGTCGCAACTTCGTCATCCTGGTTGACCGTGTCCCCAACCTGTTTACTCCATTGCTTGAGTGTACCCTCGGTAATCGATTCAGCCATTTGTGGAACTTTGATGGTTTCGGGAGCTACGAAATTGTGATACCCAATGCATTGTTAATTCCTAGTAATCTACGTTTGAATGTAAAACTTACCAAGAAGCCTCACGCCCGTATGGAACATCTGCGCACGACGCAGCGCAGCCATACTCCTACATGCCCACAGCCATGCACGTTGAGAGATCCCATCACAATCCTAGGTTTAGGCACACAAGCACACTCACGCCCTGGACGAAACGGCCACCCCCATCCTCCTCGAAGCGAGCAAACCCAACTGCCGAGCAGCAATCATTTTTCTTCTCAGTAAGAACAAAACAGGTTCCGAGACAGGACAAGGCAAAAGTGTGAGATTGTCGCACGGATTGAGACGGTGACGCGCGCGAAGGGATTGGCCAAGCACGTGCAAATTTAAATTTGCCACACTTTTTTTTGGTCTTTCTCTCTCTTCCTCTCCCAGGCGAGAGTCGGGTAGTTTTTCTTGGGCTGTCTTGTGACTGGTTCGTCGGATAATGTTCCTGTATGCGCCGAAGTCGGGACTTGGGTTGCGGATATATTCAGTAGTAGCGATCTGGCGTGCCCCTTATCCAAATGCGCATATGTATAGGGCTCAGGTAATACATGAGTTCCCCCGCTTGGATCTCTAGTCCCCCCCCCTTCTTCGTCCATTCTCACATACTGCCACACTAAGCGCCGAATTCTCTCAGAAAGGGACCGCTTGAGAAGATTGGACATGCGGCACGAGGGCCTACAGTTGGCGTGAGCCCAGCAACTTTACTCCCCACCGGTCCTATTCGGCCGCCGGATCCTGCGAGGATGTAACACCTCTTGCGTTCGGTGTTGGCCCCTTGTTTAATTGTCTAAGCCACCGGTTGAACATGATGGGCTGATGTTTCTTTGGTTTCGTGGATTGAATCCGAGTTGTCCGTGTTTGGATAGTTGGGGAGGCGGAGTTTCTTTTGAGTAATGGAGTATCCATGTGTTCCTGAGTTTTTGGAATGTGCACTACCATATGTTCTAATGAGTGACCGAGAGGATGAACAGAAATACGATGCGTATCGTTTTGCTATATTGCTACAACTTGGATAGCCAGGAGTCGAATGGCTGCCCTGCGGACGCACCATACAGCACCAAAAGTCCATATCGTACATTGAATTAGTAGATCTGGAATTCCTGGTCGAACATGCATATATAGGGGTTGGCCGATAAGGCAGCCATTGCGTAGTATTACGTCTCAGTTGCTGATCAGTCGATTGGTCGAGAACAGCCTGGAGCGCATTGATGATTTGAACGTAGCTGCTCATACTTGCATCGCTTAGAGTTTGTTTATATGAGCAGAGCGCATCGGGGATCAAAGAGATTACCCACGAGCGGGGAACTTATGATCAGGTTAATATCAAAGTCTTCATTGCACCAGCGAATGCGCGCTGAGCCTCAAGTGTAGCATTTCCTGTTTAGTCTTGAGTTTGATATAATGCGCAAACCATTCCTTAGTACCAGTATGGCTACAAGTAATGGCAGTGGGTTTCTATCAACCGCAGTAGTATTCGCGTAGCCACTGGATCAGAGGGTTGAGAGCCCTTGCTTGTCCTACATGGGATACGCAGCATTGGACCTGTGGTGATGATCGCTGTTCAAATGCAGTAAGACTCAGAAGATTACCTGCCGTCATTTTTTGGGGTGGCTATCCAGTGGCACCGAAAGCTTGACCCCTGAAACATGTTCTCGTGAGAAACTTTATTATTCTAGAGCCGTATACTCCGAGGGGCTTCCTTGTGTTGAAATCGGGCCTTGAGGGGATTCGAGAATATGATAAGTGGGCCGTAAAAGAATACAGCGGCCCGATGCCCGCTCCGTGTGATTGGTAAATCTAAGTAGTTAGTGATGTCAATCTCACCACTTTGGGCGAACTGAAGGGTTCTACCAGATAGCTAGCATCAGGAGCACTGAACTTATGTAAAGTCTGCCGTGGAACCTTTGCATTACCCTTTCCTATCTGAGAGTACTACGGTTGCGTCTGCAGGCATTTAAAGTAGAAATTTCTTCTTCCCGATGGTAATTAGTGAAGCCCATAAGTCACTTTTAACGAATCATTCTTTTGCTGTGGTATTTCTTCCCCGCCTCGAGGTTCAATTTTAAATTCTTGCTTTCTGCACGCTGACACCTATACCATCGTTCGCATACATAGATAAGTTCGGAGGTAGGCACTTGATTGTTAGTTTATGGGCTCCACAACCAATTTCCCTCAATGGTTCAACAAAGGGCCAGTCGGCTTTTGCACGGTAGCGTGTCTAGGGGGCTGCAGAAAGCTAGTGATAGTGGTGTCCTGGTTCAAGTCTTGGAGTCTTTGGCTTTCATGATGTCTTTCCCCTCGTTGAATGATATCTGATCGTTGACGCTGTAGATGATTTGCTATGCATTAGTGTAATGTGGACTATTTACAGACTACCCGATAGATTCTAGTCTGTTCTAATGAGTGCGTTTTGTCGTAAAATTCTAAGCACGTTCAAACTTGGGCGAATACCAGTATGCTATACGTTATGTATAAATATACAATACCTATATGATTTCAATTCGAAAGTTCCAGGGGATTGTAAGGATCACGTTAGTTGTACACGTCTATCAATGTAGCTTCTGCAAGAGCCGTCGGAGCGTCGTAAATTCTACATAGCAGATAAATGCAAATAGTTATACCAACAACTTTAAGAGACTGCATGTATACGCTTGACGAAACGCAAGCGTGCTATATAAGCACTGCACTGGGTGTAGCTGCGGGGGGAAGTCAAGGACTGAGAATGAGGTCGTTGCTGGTTATGTCCATAAGAAGATAAAATACTCCGATAAATCCAATTACGAGGGAAATTCCGGCTCTGCACACGAACGGCTAGAGTGCTCAATCCGGGGACAGATCTCTGGAACAGCCACCTGAATCCGAATATATAGCTAGCTGGATACTGAGGGGCTTCACCATGCGACCTTGCACATGCCCAGCAAGCTCTGGGTGTGCGCCCGTCGGAAGTTTTGTTTCCCCTGGTTGTCTAATCGTTGTTCGTGTACGAGGCTCCACTCATGTCTCCGTGTGGCGGCTATCCCGCGACCTGCCCTGTATGGGCCGTTAGGCTTTTGGGGAGGCGCGGGCGGTCGGTCGCGGCTCAGCGGTCTTGGAAACAGGGTCGTTGAACCGTGGTTGACTGCCCGCGCGTCCTTGGTCCTGGGGCACTTGATTCTCGATGCCCATGGTGCTATTGTTGAGGTGAGGAGACCACCAATGAAGCTATAGCAAACGGTTCGCATGTTTAATTTTTGGGACATTTGTCACCTCGTGATGACTGTGGGCTTGAATTATTGGCATCATGTAACTTTTGCACTTGTATTTTGGCATGCGTGTCATCATAAGTTAGTACTAATCAAGTCTCATTACCATACGCCGGACATTTCCCGAAAATCCAAACGCTTTAACAATAAATGCTTATTATCATATGTCGAGCAAGATCCTCGAGATATACGCCGTCGATAATGTGGCTAGGGGTGGCTACGTGCATCACGCGGTGCAATCAACCCGTCATTTACCCGAGCTCCAAAGCGGAAATTTCTATGGAGGTTCGATAATGCTGTAAACCTTATCGATGACTCTAGACCTACTATGGCCGCAGGCCCGTCCTTGTGAAATAGCGTCTTTGTCTGTCGAACCGAAATCCTTGGGTCTTCACCAGCCTTATTGACTTTGGATGTGCACGGGCCACCAGGATCTCATATCTAATGGTGTGGTCAATGCCTTTTGTTGCTTCAGCCCAACATTGGGCCCCCATTCCGTCAGGGCTTGGGGAGGGTGCCAATGCAATTTGTAGTGGCACCCAAGGGCCCACTTTACTCTGCGGTAGTGTTTGCGTATGAGGATCAGGTTTCTCCACTGATTTATCACGTACTAGCCTGTCTATTCAGGCCGCCGTACGATCTTTCGCATGTTTGGGATCCGCTAATGGCGTGATTACATTCATCCTGGTATGCTGGTTTGATTACCACCTTACCAGGCGGCGTCCGTTCCCCCTAAATGGGGGGATTCGACTGCCAGGGGCCCGAGGATGTCGCATAGGAGGGGTTGCGGGACGAGCCAAGAGGGGCTCAAGCATAGCGCCGGTACGCTAGCCAAGGTCTGGAGAGCCTTGGTACCAACGCACCACAATTTTTGGAACTTTTCAAGTTGAATGAAGTTTTCAATAAGCTGTCATAAGTTATGTTTTTTTGGGATTATGTACATGGCTAGCATCTTATGCTATAACAGTGTCGTGCTATAATATATTGAGTCAATCCCAATGGGACCTGGTACTTTACAGTTTCTTGAAATTGGTCACGGTCATGTGCGATTGGCTAAGAAAAAGTGATCGACCTCAAACAAACACCCAGCCCTCAAAATGTCCTTGCGCATTCTTCGTTCTGCATCTTCAATAATAGCTCGCATTAGTGCACCAAGAATTGCGCCACGTGTTGTCCAAAGCGCACTGTCTCGCACATGCTTCGCATCACATCTTGGTACACCCACCATGAGGGCGTTTGGTACCACCGCCTGGAGACTTAGTCAAGGGGAAAGTGAGTAACTTCATGCCCGTAAGGAATGAATACTAAGCATTTTGTGCTTCAGCGGATCTCTCGCTTAGTCAAAAGTTACACGAGGAGATAAACTTTGAGCTTCAGGCGGCAAAGGCTAATGCAGAAGTTCCAGCTTTTTTAAAAGAATTTCAATCTAGTGGAATTTGGAAGGTAGAGCACTTGCGACTTTCAAGTTTATTTATTAACTCTTTATTCATGGGGTAGATTGAAGACCTAGAGGGACATGATGAAGTTGCACTCGAGCGGACGTTCGGAAATGAGACGTGCGTCATCTACTGGGACTGCATATGATGCAGCGTATTTATCGCGAGTTCTGTAGTATTCGGGTATTGTTCTCCATCGCTGATATTGATGCACCACAAGACCCGGCATTCGAGGATGCGGAGGGAGCTGATGAGCAGGATGCTCCGATACCAATGCCTCCTATCCGTTGCTCTATAATCATCACCAAGGTAGGTACTCCTGCCACCCTCAATCTTGCTGTTATGTGTATAAGGGCCAAACCTCACGGCGCAAGAATGTTTGCTTGAATGCGGCATTGCTCCCACGCATAGAATTAATTTTCTTACCATGGCCTATCTATTCATTTAGGGTTCAGATCAAGGTGCACTTTCGATTGATGCATTGGCGCAAGATGGCGCGATAGTTGTCGACAATATCTCCTTCTATACAAATGCAAAACTTGCGACAGAGTTGACCTCCGAGGCCGACTGGAAGCGCCGAGGTCTCTACATCGGGCCTCAGGTAAGACTTTTTCTCCCATCCGGTTATCAACTTGTGCAGACAGTGCTTTAAAGTTCGATCATCTCGATACGAATGTCCAGGAGGAGTTCGAACGGTACCTTGATGAAAGGGGCATTGGTGGAGATTTAGCACTTTTTGTGCCGGATTATGCCGAATACAAAGAGCAAAAAGTGGGTCCAGAATCGCAGTCGTGTGATCCTTTACGTCGACCGAGGGCAGTTTAACACTAACTCCACCACGTTAGGAATATGTCAAATGGCTACAGAACGTCAAGTCGTTCATCGACGTCTAAACTCCACTTGGATTGACTTTCATATCATGCATTTCGAATCAATGAATCAATTATCACACCTCTACCATGTGACCCTGCAATATTACCGCAAGTCACGTACAGTGCAGGACCTGGTCCACAAATGTTATTCCTCCCCAACCATTTTGATCGTAGAAGAGGGAAGAGTGGCTAATATGGCTGAGAACCTAACCTTCAGAGTTCGGGTACGTTCGAGGAGCTTCTTCACAGTCCGACAGGCGCCTGCGCAGTCGTAGCGACGTGGCCAGATTCCCTTATTCAGGCCCAGTCGGTCATGTGACTCTCAGTCACCGCCCCAAGCATAACGGGCCGAGGTGCGTGAGTATATAACAAAGGAGATGGTGTCTCCTGTTCTGTCAGGCCTCCACCCCATCCCCATATTATTGAGTTATACCGCCTACTGTCCATACATTCTCTCCCTATTACTAGTTTACAACCCTCGTCATCATGTCGTCCGTCTCCATTCCTATCTCTGGTGCCTCTGCTACCGTTACTTCAAATCTGTCTACCCCGGCATCTAGCCCTGGGAGCCCTTTTGGTATGTTTATCGACTTGCTAATTAAGCATATATCTAATATCCGCGTGTACTCAGGTTTATTGATTTACACTCGTGAAGAGCTTCTGAGCCTTGCCTCCTCCCCATTAAGTCAAACTCCACCCGACAGCGCGGCCTTTAGCGATTTTCCTACCTCTATTCTTCGCACAAGAGGAAATGGGCTTTCTAATACCGCCTCAAACGATGCCAAAGACGACTCGGACAAGGAGGAAGCAGCTCCTGGATTGAGCACGTCTCAGCAATTTGAACTTGAGCTGGAATAAACTAGACTCGCTGGAGCCCTATAACTGAACGGAATAACGAATGGCCGCATGATGAGGAATCTCTTAATTATATGTATCATTACTCTGTAACACAAGTATCAATTGTACGGACCAAACAATCACTATCTGAGTGAGCGAGTGAGACACTCCAATGGGGTGGCACAGAAGTTAACTATAGATTACGCTATATGAAGCAGCAGTGCTTCAGTCTATTCCCATGGCCCCACTGGGTATCGCTTCAGGGGTCAATAATATGCAACGGATAGAGGCATTATGCGAGTGGTGTGAGAAGTATTATCCAATTACATAATGTAGTCCCAAACAATTGGCGTATGACGCCGGTTGTGCTCATCCGACCAACCACGGCACTTTACTCGACTACACGAAATCATTAACATGGCTTGGGCATGCTCCGGAAAAACAAATGTTGAACTCGTTAACAACATGCTTAATGCCGGTCTTTTCAAATCGGAGCTTGTTGGTGAGGTCAGTAACTACAATACACTTCATTGTATGCGATACATTGCTAATACATGCGGCGTTGCGCCTAGGCTTTGAGGCGAGTTGATCGTGTCAACTATGTTCGTAACAAACACGATGCATACTACGACTCACCTCAGTAAGTTGACATCCCGGAGCTAATCGAACAGGCTGCCAATGCATGTGTTTACAAAGGTCAATCGGACACGCTGCGACAATCTCTGCACCACATATGGCAAGGCTATCTATACAGTGGAATCATGGTAGATCTACTTACACGGTTGGTATAGCATGCGCATGCGGCAGAATATCTCTTGCCGCTCTTGAAACCTGGAGCGAAGGTTCTGGACGTTGGAAGCGGCTCTGGGTATACGTGCGCAATATTCCACCACCTGGTCAACCCCACTGGATCTGAAGGAGGGAAAGTTGTTGGTATTGACCATATTTCGGAATTGGTATGCTGTTTTTCCTGGTGTTACTATAACTCAAAATAAGCAATCCCATTAGGTTGATTGGTCTGCAGATAATTTGAAGCGGGATGGATTGGGAGCCTACATAAGTAATGGAGCAATCAAAATGGTTTGCGGGGACGGCCGGCTCGGTAAGTCTTAATTGGTATGGACGTAACTCAGAGTTGAACCTGTTCATATATTGTGGTAATCTTACTGGAACAACACAACTGTCGATCGTGAATCTAAACGATAGGATATCCCTCAGCTGGACCTTACAATGTAATACACGTGGGAGCTGCGGCGCCCACGATGCCTCAACAACTTGTCGAACAATTAGCAAGGCCTGGAAGAATGTTTGTACCAGGTGAGGGGTCGGTCATATCTCACCATTTCTCTGTACATCTCTCTTCAAGAATGAGGTCTCCACTCCTCGTATAAGGGCTTTGCGGTCGCTTGCGAATCTGCATATAGTCGGTCTCTTGGTATCCGCCACTAACCATACTGATCGATCGGCAGTGGGCCCGGACGGAGGCGCACAGTATATTTACCAGGTAGACAAGGACGAATCAGGGAATGTCAAAGAAGAAAAGCTTTTCGGAGTCCGGGTAAGTCGCCAACGTCTTTTGGGTGCAGTTCTGTTCACTTATGATCTTCCGTGCTACATTGTGTATTCTTTAACCGGACTTGGATGGGTATATCGATGGTCGGATAATGCTTGCCGGTGGCTGGTACTAATTAGTATGTACCCTTAACAGAGGAAAAATCGCAGCGCGCGGAGAGCATGTATTATTGATCCGACATCCCGATGTCTCTCCGCGGCTCTTCTTGGCCAATCCGATCTCGATATAACCTGTAGGTTCAATGCATTTATGTACTTCATACAAGTGGGTGCGAAGAAAACCCGGAACCATATGCTATAGCGTCCACAGAATCAAAAACAAAGAATATAATAAAATCGGAACACAAGAATACACTCTAGATCATGTCAGTCTACAGATTTGCCTTGGAGTCTGGCTCGCCAGGCTCCTCTGCCGCGGTGGGCGTTTCTCCCACTAAACTCAGCATATTCTCTACAATAGCATAGGGGCTTGTGACATGCCACCGCGCAAGAGTCTTCTTGCTACTCGCTCCAACTGTAGTCGAGAATATACCATTAGGAGGCATGGCAAGTTGCACGGGTTTCAGGGACGACTGCTCTACACCAGCAGTGAGCGCTGCCGAGAGAGGAGGCTCCATAGTCGCAGTTGTCACGCCAGAGGGGAAAAGAGAGCCAAGTGCACGGAACATATCTTCGTCAGTCTATAAACAGGGATCAATGTAAACTTCGCAAGTTCAAGAATAGAGATAATATACCTTGTCGTCTCCAGCACAAAAGACGAATTCGGCGTCAGGATTAGCATACATTAGGCGTTTCACGATCTCTCCCTATAGTGGAGACTGAAGTGAGTTTTCCACGCAACAGTTTTCTTACAAACTAAACCCACCTTGTTAATTGCTATGGGCCGAACTTCGAGGTTTTTCTTGCCGACGAGTACTACAAATGCGAATTTGTGTGAGACGAACGTGAACGTGGTTGGTATGAGTGGCAAAGTGGTCTGGGTGCCCATGGAAAAAAGGGGGGCAGCCAGTCCAATAGTTTTAGAGAGAAAGCTGTGAACCACATTGCATGGGACAAGACGGGGAGGCGGAGGTCCCCTGGATCCCAGGTAAATCAAAATAAGTGAACAAACTTACCCTCAATTGGTCGCTTAGGTGCAATGTTTGTTTGCAAGAGGTCGAGACATTGGTTACACTGGAAGGAGCTAGTATGGATTGAGGGTTAGTGATCGTGCGTGTAGACAATAACTGGGCTGCTTACCCCCAGTCAGGATCACTCGCGCGGTAGTGCCATGTTATTGAGCTCTTCTTCAGTTCTACAAAGCTACCTGTTGTCCGCTGTTCATTGGTGTAAGACAATGTGAAATTAACGGGGACAAAATCGACGTACTTCGGTATAGTATTTGAAAATCTCGTGGACTTCTGGCATCCAGCTCATATCCAAGCTCGCTGCTAGATTGTTCCACTCGGACTGGCCTGGCTCCCGCACAAAGCATCCATGCTCGGCCGAAAACCCGACCTGCTTGAAGTGACCAAGGTGTTGATCCAAGAAGCCGCCGTCTCGCCCTGAAATAATATAAACCACGTTTTTCGGGTCCGACGACAGCTTTTCCAAGGCACGGAGGGTATCCTTGGAGGGTACAGCGGCGCTGGGTGTTTTTACAATGGGAGTGAGAGTACCCTAGACGATAATGAGTACGCAAGAAAACACACACGGAAAAAGAGGCACACACATCGTAATCGAAGAGCATCAACCGCTTGGAAGCCTTTTCGTACATCGAGGTCATGAGCGAGCGGTCCAGCACAGGTGTGTTGTGCGCAGTATTCTCAGCCCCAACCTGTTGCAACAGTTTTTTGACCAACATTGAAGCCCAGCTGTATGACGTATAGGTCGTAACAATCTTATAAAGAGCAGATTGACGAGTCTCCTTATCCTCGATAGACATGGTCAGGCCGCGGTGGATAGATGCAGCCACGTCCTGGATCCGGTAGGTTTAAATAGTTGGGGGCACGAGGTCAAAGAGGGCATGAAATCCGCGAGTCAGTTTTGGAATGGATCATAATCATCGAGACGATGACGCACCCCCAGGTTCCATGGGTTTATCTGCCTAAAGATCCAAAAATGGTTGCGAGGGCGG
Organism: Rhizoctonia solani; assembly: GCF_016906535.1. Lineage (NCBI taxonomy): Eukaryota > Fungi > Basidiomycota > Agaricomycetes > Cantharellales > Ceratobasidiaceae > Rhizoctonia > Rhizoctonia solani. The sequence continues at coordinate 1,989,571 of NC_057373.1, forward strand.
ATCAATAGAGGACGTTTCCATAAAAGGAAGGAGGCCAGACACGATAAGAAATTCCCCACACGGAAACGAAACCAAGAAATAATTGGGGGTCAGCGATCGAAAATTGAACGTGCTAAACTAGAGGACCCACAAAGCTTGAGACATGTGATGGGATGTACCCATAAACTCGCTTAAGACGATAGGGCTTTTCCCCGTGCGTTGTTGGCAGATGACGAATTCCATTGAAGTGGTGTTCATTCCGTCACGCAAGGGTGTGATGAGCGCCAGGTCTGCAACCGAAAGAAGTGCGTAGAATTCGTCTTTCTTAATTGTTTGGTGATAGTGATGAACCGGAATAAAGTCGAGTGAACCATATTCGCCATTTATGTGGGCTACCAGTTCCGAAACTTGACGCTCAAGTTTAGGGGAATCAGTCAGAGCAGGAGATGTAACTTGGATAAGGACCACCTAGAGCAATCGTCAGTTTCTCTAAACTAGGGCTCAATACAAACGCCCACGTTTCCGATCCATTCGGGATAGTCTTGCAGGAGTTTTTCAAAAGCACGAAGCTTCTGGACGACGCCTTTCACTGCATCAAGTTTATCCCTACCAACGATGATCTTCTTGCCTTGATAGATGGAGCGCAGGGACTGGAGTTTGGGCTGAATACCAGGACGTTGACTGTGAAACAAGTGAGGTCAAGACATATGATCACACAACCGATTCGAACAACTTACGAGTCCCGTTCAACGCGAACAGCGTCAATTCCAACAGGACTATGAGAGATTGCAACTAGCGCTCCATGTACATCGATACCAAGTGGGGCAGCTTCATATCCACAAACCCTGATGCAAGTGGAGGCAAAGTGACGAGAATACGAGTACGTCTATGAAGCCTTGTAAGAGCCATGGTAGTCCAATTTGAGAGTAGGCTTACCTGGAAGCAGACCAGATTGGCGCCAAGCATCCCATCTAAGATTTCCTTTCTCCTTGGGAGGCAACGGAAGACTTCACTACTGGGGAAAGGTGTATGGACAAAAAGTCCAATGTGTGCCTCCGGAGCGCCGGTACGAACCATACGAGGAACAAGGAGTAAATGGTAGTCATGGACCCAAACAAGGTCGCCCGGTTTGAGGATCGCAAGAATTGCATTGGCATATGCTTGGTTTGCTTGTTTGTAAGCCGAAAAGCCCTCGTCTTTAACAGGGATTTCGGAAGTAACGTCTTGCCAAAGAAGGTAGTGAAAAAGTGGCCAGAGTGCTGTAATAATATAGTATTGAGTCCCCGTATGGTTGAGGCAAAATGACATCACTTACTAGTCTTACAATATCCTTCATAGTGCCCCGCAGAAATCGCGTCGTCCAGCCACACGGGCTTGTAGGTGATTTTTTCTGGATTCTCTGCGTCAGATGGCTTGTAGCTTTCAATTTCTGTCTCGAGCAACGCCCGGTCGCTATCGGTCACGGAGTTTGTTGCAATCTAAAAAATCTTACATTAGACTGCGGTATAATAAATTTTGAGGAAACTTGGCCTACCTTTTCGTCAGATGCAATGCTGCGGAATTCCCCAGTCCATCCAACAATTAATTGTTCGTGTGTTGCAGACAGGGAGCGGATGCCAGAGGTCATAGTCGAGTGACCCCGACGAGGTGCTAGTACCCAGCGAGGGGGCGCATCTTCTCCTGGTCGAGAATCGCTCCGTCGAGAGAAGGGCCAGGGGATACGACATCAGGTTCTGGAGAGCGGGGCAAAAAATCGGGGGTGCGGGGAGGCGTAGCGAGGCCGCTGCGTTCGACTCTTGGTGTCTCGCCAGTATTCAGACGGCTAACGATGGGTAAGTAGTGACATGCGTGCACGATGCGGCCACTTAGAGTGACACCCTTCGCCCGGTAGTCGGCCTCGATGTTTGCAATGGCTGCGCGAATATCTTCGAGCGATTCCGGCCCAGCGGGCTCGCGCTTCCGATTCTGTGTCGATGCGGAAAAGTCGTCCATCGCTAGAGTAAGTTCTCTCGATCGTGGTCTTGGAGTTGTAACACCGAATGCTTAGACCTTATATATGCGCCTATTCTGGTAGGGCGCCTCGACTAATGTAATCGATGGATTACCGTTTCCGTCATCAGCAGCGTCATCCCGTACGTATTCAGGTAAATACGGGCTGGACCGGAACCTTACGAACGTGCTAGGCAATTTACCAGAATCAAGGCGCATTTATATCGGAACATACATAACAAACAGTCCTTCGAGCTCAATATCATCTCCTAATCAGAGCCAAGTCTCATCTACCAACATTCATCGATCCAGAAATTCTCCGTTGTTTCTGAACCCAGATAGATTTTTCGGCCCATCCAACTCATCTGACACGGATCTTAACCATCCTCCGCACAACCGAGAGAGGCACTGTAGATGGGACCAGTTCTCTCCCGATTCAGCCTGTTGCCCACCTATGCAAGGGCTGTTTGACCGCCCTTCGCAGAGGAGGAAGTGAATTCGTGCCATCGATCGTTGAAGCGCACATCTAATATTCCCGCGATGATTAGCCCTTCGTTCTCCTAAATAAGATCACGAGTAGTGAAAACTCACCCAAAGGACGACCTCCATACATATATGATTGGAACTTGGCTAAAATCCGATGTTATACATGTTTAGCAATTGAGTACACGTGAAGCCTCGGAAGACATACCAATCGCAGTTTCTGCTTCCTCTACTGTCGAGAACTGGACAACTCCAGCGCCCTTGGAACGGGAGCCATCATAGAGAATCTCGGCCTGCTCGACATTCCCAGTAGTCTCAAATAGTTCTACTAGGTCATCGTTGAGAGTCGACCAAGGGAGCTTATCGAAACAAATTTAACAAACGTTCAGTGATCTATCGTAGTACACTCACGTTGCGAACCATAATTTGTTGGCTAGGTTCAGGCATTGCACCGAATCCACCACCTATGATATTCGAATACTAAGTGCTAGTACGCATATGCTAGGCAAATTGACTCACCCATTTGCTGGTCAGGACCAGAATAATCGGCATATAAATCGGCATTTGACACGCCACCATACCCTCCGCGACCGCCATACCCCCCGCGGCCGCCACGGAAACCACGGTCAGAGCCACGACCGCGGCCACGCCCTCGTCCGCCTGAGAGACCAGCGTAACGGTCCTGTTGTAAGAACAAAATGAGCGAAGCACTGAGCTAGTATAAGAAAATACATACCTCACGAACCTCAATGATCCGCCCGTACCAGTCATATCCGTTGTACATTTCTAGTCATGTTTGGTATACAATTCCCCATAACAAACACAACAACTTACGAATAGCTGCTTGCGCATCCTTGGCAGTCTCGAATATAACGGTGCCGCTGCCCTTAGGACGTCCGTCATAGCCAACGTTAATGTCAGCACGAACGATGGCGCCGGCAGTACGGAAAAGGTCCTTGAGGTCTTGCCAGCCCGCTTGGTAGGGCAACTATTGACCCGCGATGTAAGTCAGACTCTGTGCGAATAATGATCGAACAGACGTACGTTGCCGACATAGAGCTGATTACCAGGATTGGTACCTGCAAGTGCCGAACGTGGAGGAGGGGTAGAATACCCTGTGTGCGCCATTGCAGCTCCCATCTTGCCAGGTACCGATGGTGCGCCGAATCGGGCTTCGGATTCGCGGTCCTAGGATGGATACAAATCAGGGTAAAAGTATGAAGAGCTGAGCTGAATGCCTACCTCACGAATAAAAATAGGGCGACCCAGAAGTGGCGTTTCGGATAAGTCTCGAATGGCACGCTGAGCCTCTTCATGTGTACTGAATTCCACAATCCTGCACCACGGGTATCAAAAACAACTTCCAGCACTACAGATCAATAAAGCTTACCCGCAGCCTTTGCTCACCCCGGTTGGAGTAACCAGAACTTCGGCAAAGACAACCTCGCCAGCTACGTGACCCAAAACCGGCATCACCAGAAACAAATCCCATCAATAATCCATCTCCAGTTTCCAACTCCCCAAGCTCGCCTCGATGAAAGAAAATGACGATAGTGGTGGTGGTGGTCGTTAAGTCCCCTCCAGGAACATTGCTATGCACTTCTTCACCTTGAGTGTCTCGACATTCTCCTAACCCCTACCTTCGCCGTACTATCCACTTTATGACCCCCCCCCATGCTCCGCCATGTCCCCAGATCATACCAGACCACCACGCAGGACTAACATTGCCCCCCACATTCCAAAGAAAGATCGAGCCAAAACCAAAATCCATCATCCACCCACCTCCCCTCATAAACTCCATCAGGTCGCCGTATTTGACATCGTAGCTGAGATTTCCAACGTAGACCCGATTTTCCTTCTTGCTGCTCTTGCTGAATTCGGCCGCTTCATCTGGGTCTGCGTTGATTGGACCTCCAAGCGAGCGTGAGAAGCGATCACGCTCCCTGTCCCGAGAACGAGAACGGGAGCGATGACGACGGCTGCCACGCATTCCGGGTGAGCGAGAGCGGCGGCGATCACGAGAACGAGATCCACTGCGAGAGCGAGAGTGGCGGCGGCGCTGAAACAGATAAAATTTTAGTCAGACGGAGGTTCATATACCACCATGTTGTGCGAAGTGGATAGGAGGACTGGTAGGGTTGGACTGGAAAGGTTCTCACTTACCCTATCGTCATCATAGTAATCGCTTCGGCGCCGTTCTAAATAATACAGATTAGTGGAGAGATGGGCTTAGCAAAAGATGCTTCTATACCGTCTCGCCGGTCGCGGTCACGGTCTCTATCCCGTTCACGATCCCTATCACGATCACGGCTACGACTGCGGTCACGATCACGCCGGTTCCTGCGGTCGCGGTCGTCTCTATCGTCCCGACGAGAGTAGTCGTCTTTTGAAGCTGAATCTACCTCCATTTTCAAGAAGTTGTTTTTCGGTGTGGTGGGCAGAGGCAAAGTTGAGACCTTCTGGACATCAAACGGCGCTAAACAAACTGATGACGGGTCACATGACCCGACAAAATTCGGTGGAATATATGCGTCTTTACATTTGTGGGTACATAGTCCAGTACATACGCCCAATTACATCGAAACACACATGAAAATACTAAAGCTTGGCCAGAATCAGCCCTAATACTACGAAAACAATCGTGAGTGGGGGTGTGAATACGCAATAAGCCCAGAATATGGTTCGACTGCGAGGAAGGGTCAGAGGTATTCAAAGCGCAACACTCGAGAGTAAACTAACCTAATCAAGCGCTCGAACGCATCACCAGATGCTGCTTGCGTGATCTAAAAATGCAGTATCAGTTAGGTGTCGAACAGAGTGCAACCGGACTATTCACCTGTGCCAATGTTAGAGCTGGAGGCGACGATATCAAGAGCACAATCGAAACAACAAAGACAGGGCTTGAGATAGGTCAGTTTCTTTCAGCGAACACACAAGTTGAGCGCTTACTCGACAAAGAGCTCGTGGACATCGAAGGTGGTAAACACTGCCATCAGAGGGAGCAGTACCAAAGGTGTGATGACCATGCGCGACAACACTGCAATGAATACAGTTTTAGTTTCTCCTGGGTATTTTGAAGCGTCCTCAGACCCCTTCGTCAAAGAGCCAAGGCGAAGATTATCTCGCCAATTTCCGATCAACGTGGTACTACTGGATGCTGAAACCCGCCCAGCGGTAGTGGCAACGTCAGTGTCTTCTTTCGGTCGATAAAAATATGCGCCAAGGACGATGAGTGTCACAGGAATAGAGCATGACCCAGCATTGAGCAATGCACCCTTGACTGGTTGCATGTGTTTGTCTAGCGCATGCTGCATGGGCGGGACACATGCAACTATCAAACTAGCGACCGCAGCGTACATTGGGATAGTCATAAACTCGTTGAGACCTTTCAAGAAACGCATAATACGACGCTTGGCACGACGGATTAACGACTGGAAGCGTGACGAAGTTGGTGCAGTAGCAGCATGAGGCAGAAGCTGCTGAGTGCTTCCCCACTCATCGTCTTGGCTAGCGTCATCGTTATAGTCAGGAGTGTCGGCAGTTGATGCAGCAAGGGAAGCTATATTGTCGTGAGATCTTGCGGGAGTTGCAGGAAAAGAATAGAAATCTATGTATATATGATTTAATGAACGGGAGTACGTGGAGCATGCAGCGCCCTTACCGCGGAACGTTGTTTGCCGACGACCCGCCTTGGGCCGGGCAAAGTCTTGCTCGGTGGGAACTTGGAGGGTGGGCGATGGGTCGAGAACTGCCGGAGGCTGAGGGAGGTGCGACAGTTGTGCCCTCGGCGAAGATCCGGGTGTTTGATCACCATCGACGGTAAACGAAACTCTCGATTTGGGCCGCGACATGGACCCCTGGGCAGTCTGAGCAGTACCCTCCTGATGTTCGCTGAGCAACGGCTCCGTCTCAGTTGGCTGCTCGTTGATTGCGAGTGTCTCCTCGTCGGCCTGGGCCAGAAGATGGACACCATAACTCCACCGCAGCTATATCAAAGTCAAATACAGAGCTACTCAAAAGGAGAATGTTGACTTACAATCATGCCCAATGTGCTATAGAGCACCAAGTAGGTCAGAGCACGGCCAAGCATGGAATCTTTGGTATCCCCTTTTCCCCACTTGAGTTCGTGCACGGTCACAACCAAGCTTTGCATCAAGGCGATTGGCAAACTGTTGCTATTCTGAAAAGCACTCGCAGCAATGGCGAAATTGCTTTAAGCATATATGAGCACGAGCAAGATTGAAAAAGATGATGACTCACCGTTGAGAACGCTTGAGACCAAAAACCGTTCCGAGAACCCAGGCAACTATACTAGAGACGGCGGTGATACCGACAAAAAATATGGGTATAATCCATAGCTCCTGGAGTTTTTCAGGGGAAAGAGAAAATGCGACCTTGTTAAACAGGAGCGACGGAGTGAAGAGGGATACGTTGAGTCTGTTGAGTTGTTTCTGGGTCTTGCGGTCCAGGATTCCAACGCGCGCTAGCACCCTGTCTTGTATGTTAACGGACTTTCCGCATTGAGGCATATATAGGATCTACTCACCATCCTGCAAAACATAGTATGAATACTTCGAGGATGCACTTGTATACCCATTAGTGGCTGTAGTTTGGATACCATTTCTGGTAGCGATGACTTACTGCAAACACTGTGAGAAGCAATGGCCCGATCGGGGGGAGAGTTCGCTCAGACATGTACTGAGCGGAGAATATCATTGTAGCAAAAGGTGGACGCAAGCAAACGAGTGGCGAGATGACTTTGGCCTATTATTTGCGTTGCAGCATAGCCAAGTGGAGGGAAGAACGTGCGTGAACAACAACGTCAGGGTGACGCCTCACCCAAGCAAAAAAGAAGTCCTGAATTACCATTCCGGCTAGTTGCTATAGTAAATTATATAATTCATTGAGCCTTTTTATATCCACCTTATACAGCCCAGTACAGTATATATAATGTTCGATATTATTCGATACAAACCGCTACACGATGAACAGAACTAGTGTCTACCACCCACCCCAGGCCCCCGGCAGCGATAAGACCCAATTGAATTTCAGCCTTCTTTGTGGCTATGCTTGTGCCTGTCCAGCTCACAACTCCAGGCCGCGGTGATGCGGGCAACCGCCGGTCAGAAAATATGGTGTTGGCCAATCAACGAACTTGGTCGGCGATCAGACCTCTTGACCAGTGCGACCAACGAGTTCAGAGAAACTCACGTTGCAATGTCCGACAATTCTATTGATCCTCAAGAATTACTGAACAGGCCAGAATACAACCAGATTATTACATGTCCTCGAACAAACTCTCTTGTCAAATTTGCCGAGGCAGGCGCCACTTACAAAGGAACATTGCTCTTCGTTGTTCCGTCTTTTTGCTCAAGATTAATCGGTGTACTCCTCCTGTCCCTTTTGGCTGATCATTATGGCATGAGGGTCTTATCGCTCGATCGTCCTGGCTGCGGAGGTAAGGCACACACACACCGCACAGCCAGCAGTTTGATAACACTAAGATTACCATACTGTCAAGGCACTCCACGATGTGCTCTGAAAGACCGCTTGACCATTGCCTCGGGTATGCATGCTCCTAACCCGGTATTCCAGTTGTCTAAATAGTTGCCAGATAACACTAGGAGCGTACTAGAGCATCTGGACATCGACTCCGGGAAGATGGCGATTTTAACCCACAGTGCCGGCTCGGTGTGAGTACCATGGCGCATCGTGCGTATTTGAATAAAACCAGGCAACGCGCTAACATTACCAACCTGCAAGGTTCACACTACACCTGTTAAATAGACATCCTGATCTCTTCACCAAGAACCTACGCGTGTTTGTGACATCCGGATGGGTGCCTATTCCTGTTTCGGGACAAATGGGACTCGGCTACGTGCCATCTACGCTCGTATCCAAATTTCATCGTGTCCTTCCTGCATCAATCCCAATTATTAACAGCGTAGGGGCTAGCCTCGCGTTCTCGAAGAGTATATTCAGCGGAGTAGATACCAAGGCTCTCATGCCCCCAGACGTCATACCCCGCCCTGCGCTAGTGGCAGGAGCTCCTCACCCACAGCATACCCTTCAGATCCCTAAGTCAATCTGCGATGCAATCTTAACGCATTTAGTGAAGCACGAACCAATGCAAGGTGTTTCGGAGGATTATTTACTTTGCTTGGGCCGAGGAGAAGGAAGCGTCGATCCAGATTGGTTTTCCAACACGGTTGATTCAATTAGCCGCGCATTTAAGCAACGGGGTGGGAGGGTTCATTTCAGGTTATGGTGGGGGGAAATGATGGCTTGATCCCGATCAAAGGACAGCGATGGTATACAAATCTACTGAAGGATCAAAGCGACGTATTCGATGTCAATGTTGTTCAACTTCCAAAAGCAGGGCACGACGATCTACTTGGATTTGCTGAAGTCATGTATCCTATATTCGAGGAGGCAAAAGTGGCTCTCCGTCTATAGCTCCTCATATATGCTCCGATCCGATTGAACTTAATGAAACTTCCCCTCGGCTTCAGCATCTAGTCGAACATGAGTGTCATACGTCAAGAATTACGAGAGACACGATAGTCAAATACGGCTATTCAACACCCAACTATCGGTATAAATTAGCTCAGAGTTTTCGGTGCAGATTTACGATGATTTGCGTATCACTTGCTAATAAACTTCTTAGGAAATAAGAAGCCCCGCCAACTTCAAAACCTCACTCAGTTTCTTGAATATGGGAGACTTTAGCACTTGATCCCCACTGTCACGCGCGCGGGAACCGGCTGATTATTGCCAACTAAGGTCGGAATGCTGCAAATAATATTGGTCGTCTTACCCGGGGTTCCGCTTGAACCTAGGACATCTTATGCCATGCTCGAGTCTCGTGGATAACTATAGTCAACTAATTTTGCGCTCAACCAGTTCTTAATCAACGTCCTCCTTCGTCTCCCTGCTACCCGCGCGCATTTACGTTCCTAGATCTGCTTACTCTTCAAATCATTGACACGGAATGTCGACTAAGCAAAGCCGGTCGAAGACCGGATGCTTGACGTGTAAAACCAGGTGCGTTCTCATATAAGTTCTCCAATGAAATTACTCTCACCACCCACAGGCGCAAAAAATGCGACGAACAACGACCGACTTGTGAAAGATGTGCCAGGGCAAAGATGGAGTGTTTAGGATACTCTTATCTTGATAATCCAGAGGAGCTAGCACAGGCGAGGGCGAAGATTGCTGCTAGTAGAGTTGCTCGCACTTCCGAACAACCAAACTCCCCCGTTGGTGCCGTTGCTGGACCGAGCCAGTTCGCTGCATGGAGGGGGCACCCTATACCAACACGGAGCGAGAGCGTCCCCACTCCATCTGGCATGGCTGCGAGTGGTCTCCCAAGCCATGATTTCGTCGTACGCGATACCGCGCGTTCAGAGGGAGACGCTACACACCTCGATGTAATGGAGTTCCCGTTCTTGTCCCAGTCTTCGGGTCCGAACACTCTTGACGGTCAATCCCACGGACAAACAAGCGGCTGGTGGGGAGCAGCGGGTCCTGGTACCGGTATAGATAACTCAGGGGTTGGCCAATCATTTACTGGACAAACTTCTACATCAGCTTCCTCTGGCCACCAATCTGTCTCAGTCGAATTTCATCAACCCAGGCACTCTGAAGACAACCAATTGTTTATAGCTAGTGGTATCAGTCATCCCAATTACCCAATCTCGGGCGTCAATCAGTCTCGGCGGAGTAGATCTGAGGCAGCTAGATATTCCAACGAGGACTCCTTATACGACCACGACTCAGACTCTAGTGACGATTCTGACCACGATAACATAACTGAAATTGTATGTGGGGGTGAACCCCGCCCGCGTGATGGGAACGACGTGTTACCTTTCATCTTGCAATCTTGTGGGTTTCTAATTATATCGACGTTTGAGCAGTGACTAACACGCATAGATAGACTCTTGGTGGATGTCCCAAACGGTATTTGAGCCAATGCGTTCCGCACATCTTTTGCGAAGCCATATTATTGAACGATTCATGGCATCCGAGGAATCGCGTACAACACTCACATCTATCGCCAATATAGTAAGGACCGTTGGAAAATCCTCCGGATTGACTCCCAACCAAGTTTCACATATTCGAATGCTTCATAGGCGAGTGCAAAACAACATACTCTTATTCAACGCCAGCGAACCCCACATATATGAGCAAGGGACACAACAGGCTATGAAAACCTTAAATTCTGCGCTTGAGGTAATACATTTGCGACTACTCCGTGGATTAATTTAATTGATGTTTCGTAGATTATGCCGTTGCATTTAGCCACAAGCTCCTTGGCGACCAGCGTGTCCCTTTTGCGTGAGGTCGCTCTCGCTTTCAAGCGTGCTGTACTCGAGCCTCCTGGACACCCAATTAACCTTCCTAGCAAACTTATAGTTCCAAACGCCGACTTAAGGCAGTACTCTTCTATGGATGTTATGACAAGCCTGGGAACTGGGTGTCCGATGAGCTTCCAGTACGATGTCACCTATTCAGACCCCGTACTGGGTGCATCTGGGGTATTCGATGCGGCTGATGCTTTAGGTCTACAATGGATGTATGGATGCCCCGAGTTTTTTATTATCCTACTCGCTCGCATGCATAATATCAGGGATGATGCTACCCGACGAATAGACGTGCAGGAAGTAGGCGAAATCGAACAATCGATCCGAGGCTGGCAACCCAGATACCCCCTGTCTCAGGATCCGCATCTTGCCGTCGCCCGACTGGCAGTTCAAGAGTGTTGGAGGCAGACATTGCTGATATACTTATACATGGTAAGAGTCAACCCGAAGCTCACATAGCGTGGAGACTACATTTGACGCAGGGTATCTGTAAAACAACTTCTGACGACCCTCGAGTGCAAGATGCCCACAGGAGTTTTATGAAGCTTATCAAAACTGTTCAACCAAGAAGAATTCCTGACCTTTTTCTTTTACTACCGTTCTTTGTGGTGCGCAGATGTGTGGCATAATATAATAAATAGCTAACAATAGCGCTATCTATAGGTTTCAGTTGCATCCTGCCATACGGCAGACAGGAACAAGATCTACGGACGTATGCGAAACATCCGCGAGTGTCGAACCTCTGGTACTGCTGGCAGTGACTTGGTAGACATGGTAGTCGATATTTGGAGAAGAGCGGACTCTGAGAATCGTCCGGCTTTGTGGGTGGATGTGCAAGTCGCATTCCGCCGGGTAACTGGCCTCTAATACAATGGCCGGTAAACCTAGTATTTGTTTCATGGACTGGATCAACATGTGACAATTGGTTTGAATCGCTTGAAATGATTTGTACGCAGTATTTATACTATCCTTTGAACCTTAAATGCATAACTTTGCTAGTTTGTATATATGCACAACTATTCAAGCGCCCTTCGTCCTGTCACGTGCACTGAACTTAAGTACAGCCTTGGAATTGCAATTCAGGCTCACAACCCGACCCTCTGGTCCTTTCATCCCCTTGACTCGCACCGATAAACTTGAATTCTATAAGATATGGCAGAACTTCCTGTTTCTCAAATTGCCCACTTCTCGGAGCTTCATCCCAAGCCAGATCGTTATAAATTCAGCTATGGAACAGCTGGGTTTAGGACAGCGTAAGCGCGTTCAAGCCCGGTCAATCCCCGATCTAACTAGTTCCATAGTGCGGATACCCTTGACTCGGTTCTTTTTCGTGTCGGGGTGATAGCAGGCCTTCGTAGCAAAAGGCTTGATGGGAAGACAATTGGGGTGATGGTGACCGCGTCTCATAACCCAGAACACGTGAGTTAAAGTGTGGCCCAAGGAGACTCAAGCGTGTCTGAACCTCTCCTCACAAGGACAATGGTGTCAAGCTTATTGACCCTCGTGGAGAAATGCTCGAGGCAGCTTGGGAAGGATACGCGACGGCTCTGGCGAATGCCCCCAGCACTGAGGAATTTATTGACGGTTGCAATCATTTAGTGACATCTCTCAAAATCGATATATCCAAGCCAGCTCATGTTTTGTATGCGCGGGACACTCGCCCTTCTGGCCCAGCACTTGTAAAAGCACTTGAGGACGGAATAAATTCAGTCGGGGCTGTAGGCCGCAACGAAGGGGTCCAAACCACACCAATGGTCCATTACCTTGTTCGCTGCGTTAACACTAAAGGTACATCTGAAGCGTATGGCGAGGACACAGTAGAAGGCTATTACACCAAAATGGCTAATGCATTCCGGAAACTAATGGCATGTGCTTAATTTCACGAATGACTTTATTCGGCTCACAATATGTATTAGGCAACCAAACAAGCGCCATCCCCCTTGGTGGTAGACTGTGCGAATGGCGTTGGTTATCTAGCGATCAAAGAATTCGCTCCCTATGTCCAAGATATTCTTAAATTCATACCAATCAACACGGCCATCGACACTCAAGGCGCGCTGAATCACCAAGCTGGAGCCGATTATGTTAAAACGCAACAGCGCATGCCGCCTTCTGTGGCTGAAAATCTCAAGATACTTCAACGTGCTTGTAGTTTCGACGGCGACGCTGATCGGTTAATTTATTATTATGTCGACGACCAGCGTCAGTTCCGTTTGCTCGACGGTGACAAAATCGCCGCGCTCGTTGCTGGTTTCTTTGCCGATGTGGTCAAGGCTGCGGGGCTTGCCGGGAAGATCGAGGTCGGAATCGTACAGACGGCGTATGCGAACGGTAATTCGACCAAGTACCTCTCGAGTCGGTTGCCAGTCAAGTGCACCCCGACCGGGGTCAAACACCTCCACCATGCTGCTCAACGCTTCGGGATTGGCGTATACTTTGAGGCCAACGGACACGGAACTGTCTTGTTCTCCCATCAAACACTCGAACTCTTAGACTCCCACCAACCTGGTACCCATCCAACGCAAGTCACCTCAATACACTGCGCAATCTTCGAGACTTGATCAACCAGACTGTCGGAGACGCGCTCTCTGATCTTCTGCTCTGCGAAGTTGTCCTGGCTCATCGCTTGTATACCCCGGTCGAATGGGACTCACTCTATGCAGACCTTCCGAATCGCCTTCTCAAGGTCCAGGTCCGCGATCGAAGCATATTTACAACCGAAGACGCGGAGAGAAGGCTTGCTACACCTGTTGGTCTGCAAAAGATGATCGATGATACTGTTCGCAAGTACGAATCAGGGCGTTCGTTCGTTCGCCCTAGTGGAACCGAGGACGTGGTCAGGATATATGCGGAGTGTTCAAACGTAGCACAAGTTGACGGTCAGTGCACTTTGTTATAAATATAAGTTTATAGATCAATTCATCTTGCACACATAGAATTGGCTAACCGAGTCGCGCGATTGGTATATGAGCACGGAGAAATTGATCAATTCGGCCGCCCACGTGAGACATACTAATTGACCGAGAGCACATCACTCTCATCTTAAACACGGCGGTGCGTGTGGTGTAGTAGCTCCGGGGTCGAATTCGGGTATTTGACTCAATGGCTCAACGAACGGTGTTGTTCAAAGTGGCACAGTGAATAATGAATACAAAGATAAGGGTATTGATGTTGATTGCCTCTGCTACTGTACCTTAGAACATAGTGGTAGATCAGTCACAAATACAGTCTATATGCATAACATGACTACTTACCTGCCCACTATATGTCTCTAAAGGACACTTTCAAACCTTGAGCTCACCAATTTCTTTGGTGACTGCATCAACATCGACAGGCTTGGTCTTGCTATCGGATACTTTATTATCACTTGCATCCCCCACTTTCCTCTGGTCAGTTTGATCGTCATCATCATCATCGTCGTCGTCGTCCCAGTTCTCCTTGACCACAACAGGTTGTTGACGCTTTTCGGCGCGTTTCTCCGCACGCTTTGCATTCTTCTTCTGAGCTTTTGACATTCCAGCTGTATCTGCCGCTGCCGCTGCTGCCGCCGCCGCAAGACCCCCGGGTTTAGGCTTTGGCTTAGCTTCAGATGACGGAGTCCAGCCCACAATATGACCTTTTGGTAAGGCTACTCTATCTGCTGCCTGTTGCCTCGACCCACGAAAGCGGCCGACATCTTCCTGAGGGGTAAAGCCTGGCCTAATTTTTAGTTCTTTTCGAACGCTGGCGGCCTTGCGTTGAGTAATTACGTCCTTGGTTAGTTGCAAAACTCACCTGCCATCTGCTCTCCGTGTCGAAGGAACAACTCGCTCCAATGTCCTAGGATCTAGAGTGATCCCAGACGGTTTCTGTTCGGGGTTTAAGGGAGGGAGCGACATCGCGAATATAGGTGATATGTGGTAGTTGGGTCCGAGGGATTAGCAGTGGCTATGCTATTCGGCGATAGCGCTAATTGAGGAACAGCCGTTTGATTTTTAGTTATTTTACTTCCTTCCTACTTTTCGCTGTCTTGTGTGGCGTCCTCCCAAATGAGATATGCGATACTAGTCTGTGGCCCTGCCGGTGCAGGGAAATCAACGTTCTGCACAGCGCTCCAAACGCATATGCAGACAGTAAAACGAACCGCACACCTCTTCAATTTGGACCCAGCCGCTGACCCAGGATCTTTCGAATATGAACCAGCAATCGACATTCGTGACTTGATTAGGTATTGTATATCTTGTTCAAGTACAGATTAGCCTTAACGCCTGGACAGTCTGGACGATGTAATGGAAGAACTTGGGTTTGGTCCTAATGGTGGGCTGATATATTGCTTTGAGTAAGTTGTGAGTGTTGCTGGATGGGTATATCTTCATCCATCCTGATTTGGTGAGTGACTAGATACTTGCTGCAAAATATGGACTGGCTCGACGAGGAACTGGGAGATTATGATAATGACTATATTGTCATTGATTGCCCAGGTATGTCCCATCTATTGAGTATATAGCATGTCATTGTCTAAAGAATCTGCAGGCCAGATAGAACTGTACACCCACCATCCCCTGTTGCCCACACTCATGTCACATTTATCTCGCCTTGGAATTCGCCTGTGTGGGGTTTATCTTTTAGATTCGCAGTTCATGGAGGACCGGTATAAATATTTTAGGTATGAACGCCTAGCAAACACCAAGGCGCACACTAACATCACCTACTTAGTGGGGTTATGTCCGCGATGTCGGCAATGGTAAACTTTAGCGTCCCGTGGATTAATATAATGTCCAAAATGGATCTTATTAGTGGGGACGCTCGTAATGGAGTCAAAGGACGACGTGATGTAGCGAGGTAAGACATTACCGAATAAGGATGGCAATACTGCAATACGAAACATTGGATTATAGATTCCTTGACCCCGACCCGTTCCTGATGCAATCCGCTCCAGGTCAACCAAGTAGCACCGAAGAACAAAACCCTCGCTTTCACCACCTCAATGAAGCAATTGTACAACTTGTGTGCAACCATGTTTTAAAAGAATGCTTCATCTCGCTAACTGGCCCTGTAGATTGAAGATCACCCACTAGTATCGTTCCTACCACTCAACCTCTCGTCCACAAGATCTTTGGAGGCTGTTTTGAGCCACATAGATTATACAATGCAGTACGGAGAGGACGAAGAGCCGCGTGAGGTAAGCAAACATACTAATGCATACCTTACTATTAAATAACAGCAATCATATAGCCCAAGGATATGGACCAGGGCGATTTCGTTGAAATGGAATAGTTAGCGACATATATAGAACTTTGGATCTTGGGGCTCCCGTTAGGTTTAAATCTTTGAAGAATCATAATAATATTCTGGAGGGTAGTCCGTATCAACAGCGTGATCTCATAATACACATAAATCGTCTCGAAAAAAGTAACAAACATGCCCCCCACATATGGTGGGCATATTCAAATAAAGACAACACACAAGCACCCAACACGTGTTGAGGAAGGAAACAAGGACGGCCAAACCAGGGAGTGCAATAAGGGCACTGGTGCATATCTCAATGTTATCTCGGTACGAACCCGAACATAACCGGGATTAGGGAGAACCGAGGGGTATCAGTGAGTTCGGTAGACAGCTTGCACAGGTTGACGAGATCCCTGAGCTGATGGGTAAACGTAGCGGGAAGATGACCTAGAGCTCTTGCGGCCCAACTTGGGGAACAAGCTGTTGCTTCCATCGTATACTTTCTGTGAGCGTGACATTCGGATTTAAGTAAGTTTGAATATGATGGTTAAAGCTCAGACATACCACTGTGCTGACCGGTTTGGGCCCAAGACCGAACAGGCGTCGGACCATAGTAGAGATCGTTAATTTGCCATCTTCTGTATACTGCGGCTCATATCCGAGCTCGCTGCGGGAATGGCTACGAGAAGGAGGCTGGTTGCCACTTGAGCGCTCTATCAGAGTTGTGGATTAACCTACTCACGATAACGGTGATACTGGGCTCGCCAACTAGACTGGTGAAACTCCTTGAGCGAGGCAATGGCGGTCGATGGAGGGTTGTCACACTGGCATAGCGTTCACGGTCGGGATAAGAGTACGAGCCGCCATAGGAACTTCCAGCATGGTAACGGCCAGACCCGTGCGATGAAGCAGAGCTGATGTACTGAAATTCCAAGGATGTTCAATCCTAGGGTAGACCCCATCACTTAGAAGACATACCACAGGACCACGCGAGTCGGACATAGATCGAGAGTGTGAATGGGACCGGTGGGAATGGCGTGAAGACGGATGGCTGTAAATAGTCGACATGGGGAAAGCCTGTGTTTCGGTTTTGTTGATTTATGTCACAGGGGATAATCAGGTGAAATCGTTTACGTTTGTACAAGTAAGAAGATACAAAACACGCTGGCCGGATGGGTGATATCGTGATGGTGGTGGAAATTGGGGTTCAATATGTCAAAAATAAGCCTCAAGGCAAGAAGAAGCGCTAGTTTAGGGATCAATCTGATCGACAGGACCGACAAATCAAAAGTTATAGAGAATTCTTGAAAATAACTGGGTTTATATTCACTATTACATGATACTAAACGCGGTACATGCATTAGCACAAACCTCATGCAGGGGGGTATGGACTTCCAATGACATCTCCGGTGGTGCAGTTGAAGAGACCAGCTGAAGGTCCCGTAACGTTCAAGTTCAAGCATGTGTAAGAGGCCGCGCTGTAATTGAGAGGGGGACTAACGGACGATGTGATTATCAGCCTCGTTCCACCTAAAAACAGCTCGGACTTACGATATGTTTATGTCTTGGAGATACACGGACCCACAGGCTCCTGGGCTGCAAACCAGCGACGCAACTGTAGAGTTGTATTTTCCGCTCGAAGTCCCGGTTATGTTCCGTAGGCTAATACTGATATTAATATGATTGGCGACTGTGCTTCAAAGACAGAAACTTACAAGACATTGTTGATTTTGATACCAGAAGGATAAGCAGTACAGTTTGCCACACTTGTTTTGTAACAGTTGTCGATCTAGATTAAGAGCGTTAGCACTTGTGATGCACGCCACTAGAGTTTGCTCACTGTGATAGGGTAGTCGTTGTCGATGTTATGGAAGTTTGTGTAAATGACATTGTCAACAACTCCGTAGCCCCTGTTCTGGCCCGCAAAGGTCTGGAATAGTTTGGGCATTATTAGAGTTAAACGCAATACTCCCAAAATCTCCTTGCCTTGATTCTAACACCGTTTTCAGACTTGCTCATCCAGATGTTATCTGCGTGCGGTTTAGTCCCTAGTTAATAGATCCACGCCATCGAAATAAGCTTACCAACATAGATGTTACGAACTATATCTTGAACTCCCGGGATTTCACCAAGAGACCCCACGGATATACCATGTGATTCTGTACACTGAAGGTTTCGAACAACGATATTCGTACTATCTGTTATCAACTGTCTAAGCATATATCGATGATGTTTTTAGTAAGAAACCTACTTGGCTTAAAACTGACGCAATCATCTCCATTATGAATCACCGAGTCTCGGATGGTGATGCCATCTGAGCGGTACGTGTCCCAACCATCTGTCTCCCGCATGTCTGCAGTCGAGTTCGAGACAGAGTTAACAGTGATGTATTCATAAACAACATCGCTGGACTCTTGAACAAGATTCGCCCATTTGGGAGTTCTGTGTGGCTTGGTAGGATCATTCGTTCGCAATTGGGGCCTCGAAGAACAAAGCTTACTTGTAAAACGTGATGTTACTGATACGGGCATTATGTGCTTGGTGAACTACCAGTGTCAAAGGTGGGATCAAGGATACATTACTAGGCCGGGCATCCCACCAACTCTGCCCAGAGCCTTACCGATAGTTAGTCAACGCTTTAAGTTCAATCCTATGTTACTCACCATCAATCGTTCCTCCACCATCTAGAACGATATTTTCTCCACCAAATAGCCAAATCGCTGAGTTCTTCTGATAGGGCACTACAAAAGCATTCCCTGCCCAGTAGGCGAAGTCGGGCTTCACACGCAGAGTACCTTCAAGCCGAAGGTGAGTCCCAAATAGACCAGTTGTATTCATTGCAGTGGCAATGTTCAAGGTTGTGCCTTTGGGAACACGGACCCGGGCATTGGACTGATGATCACCATAGGCATGCCAATCCTGAGCCACGTTTTGGATAGCACACGAGAAAATAAACTAACCTTGAGTGCTTTCACCAAATAAGGAGCATCATCTTTATCCTTCCCATGAGGCTTGACATCCGTCCACTTGGCATTTTGCTTTGAATCAGCGAGAGCGCATGGGCCAAGTGCGAAAGCAAGTGCAGCAACCAGCTGAGGTCTCATGATATTTAGCTGGGAATGAAGTCTGTATTGGAATCATGCTAGTTTTTATAGCAAAATATCGGGAGCGGAATGACCGGGCCGCCTGTGAAATACTATACTTCTACCAAGCATGGCGGTGTTTTAAGTCCAGGAGTAGTGATCTCGACGCGCCAGATCTGGAAGTGGGACTAACGTGACTTTCATCATTCGCGCGTTCACGTGATAGTGACACTGTGATCTACAGTCTTGTCGGCTCGCCACTTGTTTTGTCCAAGTAATTGCAGCGCACATCCGGTTTTGTTGTCCTCGAGCTCGGAGCTTCTCACCATTAAGCAAAATCATGTGGGTGATCTCTGGCCCGTTCGACGGGGTCCAGGAGGGCGTCAGTAAGCGGCTCAACATCTTACCTTGGTCGTTAATTGACGTTGTATATCGTAGAGGAGAAGTTACTAAAACCTGGAACAACTTATATCGTTGGACGTGCCAAGGCCGGACAGAGCATGCTGAACCGAATCAACTTGGAACAAAAATCGATTAGCCACGAACATGTTGAAATCGTTGTCGGAAATTACGAGATTGACGATGTGGTAAGTCAGGTTCTAACGAGGCGACCCGTCATTTCTAACATACGAGGAGCTTTAGCCAGACTCCCAAGCAAAACCTGTTGTCCAGTTGACTTTAAAGCGCGAGAAGGATATCATAGTTTCGAATCAGCGAGTTACCAAGGGCATGGTGTTTGATCTGGAAGCCGGGTCGGAAATTGCGTTGACGAACAAAATCTCGATTTAGTGAGTGTTCATCACCTGGTGTATCTAAAATTACTAACATACGAAAGCGTGCTCTGGAAGCCAGTGGTCGTTGTCAATGCAGACAATCGAGTGAAAAAAGAGAGAATGAGGGAGATTGCGGCTTCAGCGGCCAAGATAGGTACGATAATACCCTCGTCTCACATACCGTTCCCTGATTTTGCCTGTAGGTATAACCGTGTCGAAAACTTGGAGGGATGATGCCACCCATTTCGTTACCCCTTCGATTAACATGTCACGACGGGTCCTACACTCGCTCATGCTCGGAATACCATTGGTGGATCTAAATTGGCTTGAGGAACTATTTCGCCGTGGTAACACTTTAACTGTTGAATCAGAACCAGAGGAGAATGGTGTGGTAGCACTTGAATATCATTTTCTTCTTCCGAACGAGCCAGACTTTCGTCCAAAATTGGTCAAGCCTGACGATGAAGACGAAGACATCACGCAATGGCCTCTTGAGCTATGGGATGCTAATCCGGCGAGAAGGACAATTTGGGATGGACTACAGTTTCATTTCTTTTGCGACGATACAGTAAGCACGGCTTTAGTAGTTTCAGTAGCAAACAAAGCTAAATTTATGGAAGGTTCCAACGGAATGGACAGATCAAGTTCAACTGGGAGGAGGTACTTTCAAGACTCATAACTACAACCCCGAAAACCTAGGAGAGGCGGTCACCACGGCGGAAGAAGCTAAACTTCTTTTCCAAAAGATTAGACTTGAGGCCGAAAAGTTGAGCGGAGTTGCCTGTATGAAGTCACCTGTGGTGATAGTCATCAAACCGTCCGAATTGACAGGACTACTTGGCGAAACGATGTGGACCTTCTATCGAGAAGGAATGAAGGCGTAAGTTAGCCCAAGTATCGCGATTGGCCGTAAAGGCTAACAACGATCCAAGAAATGGCTTCAAATCTGTTGCTCCCAAAGACATCACGTTGGCAGTCCTCCGAATGGATGCGAAATCTATTGATTGTGGTCTAGAAACATTTGGATCTTCAACGGTCCTCGCACAGCCCAAGAAGAGCAGTAAGTAACAATTATCATAGGATATCCTAAAATTATTACTGAATATTAGCATATTCAAGCAATGCCGAATCCATCTTTCTCCAGTATTGTTCCGCCAAGCCACACTGGTGATGCATCTGCTCCAGGACTGCCATCAGTCATAACCACATCCGCGTCCAGAGCCCCGGAGCCATCTGAAGCTCCTATGCCTGAAGCACGCAGGCCCAGGCCCCTAAAGAAACTTCGACCGAAATCTCAAGAACGCTCGGAGATGCCACCACCTGAACCTGTCACGGAGGAAGCGTTTCTCGAAACGACAGAGGATAAACATGACCAAGCGTCCGAAGTTTCTCGGCCACGAGTAAGTGTTTTTAACCAGCCATATACTATGTACTTATTTCCCCCAGCCACTTAAGCGACGAGTGAAAACAACTACTGTTGCAGAAGCGCTTGGATTGGACAACTCTAGTGCATCGATAACTGCAATAATACCCCTTGAAGAAGAACTTAAACCTCAATTACCTCGGGCAGAAGCCAAAAAGCCGCAGAGACTGAACAGGCCTCCATCCTCGATTACCCTTCACGAGGGCTCTGAGATAGCCGCAGTATGTTCACGGTTATATGCGTTATTTTGGAATGTAAACAAACTATGGATTTTCTAGTCCTCTACATCGCGACCTAATCGACTCAAACGGCGAGCCGATGTTTTGGCCGAGCGTACTACTACTGCGCCAACGCCTGTAGAAATTGATATTCCACAGGCACCTGCCCTTAAACGATACCGTCAATTATTTGAAGGAGTTGAACGAGCAGCTTCCTCTGTCGTTGAAGTTGATGAGGGTTCAACCATTAGTGCTGCTGCCTCCAACCAACCTTTCCAGTCCTTAGTATCAGCAGATGATACTAAGAAACGAAAATCCGCAGATCGAGATGATGTGGACGTGGAGGATGTCACTCGCGTTAAGCGGCGTGTCCTGGCTTCTGGGATCTCTCAACAATATAGCCATTTGGACCAGAACACTACCACCAGTGAACCCGATCCAGGATCACAAGTAGCGACAAAACCTCATTTATTATCAACTGGTCAAGCGCATACAAGATCATCCGGGTCACGGGGAGCAGCCCCAGGAGCTCCAGATAAAGACGGAGCACTCTTGCGTGCTCTAGCACAAACCGAGAATGAGGCCATCGCCGTGTCCAGGGATGGGAAACTCAAGGGTACTAAAAATGCTCCGATTGACCAAGATTTTGCCAATATGCGTATTGCAGAGGAAAAGGACAAGGAAGAAGCATCCCGACGTCGGGCAGAAGAAATGCGCATTTGGGAGGAGTGCGAACGGGATGTCAACGTCCGAGGGAATTTCATGGTAGTTGAGTTCGTAGACCTCGTGCGTCGAAATCGTGGGCCACCCGCACGCAGTATCAACCCTGCCTGGGATGGGAAGCCAGATTTCAAGAAGTTCAAAAAGGTGTGTTTGTTTGTATACGAGCACTACTCATGCGACCTTAAACGTATTATTTTCAATTTGAAGAAAATAGTAGGGCCGAGAGTCGCACGGGTAGACGTCTTTCCTAATAACGATGCAAATGTCGATTATGGGATGGGAGATGGTAAGCGCCAGTTGTTAGCCGACCCTGTGGTCGCTCACAATCGTTTCAGACTATTGGGAACAAAAGGCTGCGCTGGCTGACGTGCGAGGCTCAAGTGAAGGACCTCGTTCTAATATCCGCGTTCAGGATGACGACTCGGACACTCCTATGCCGAACATAACAAGGGGAGTGCGCGGCCATAAAGTAGCACATGCAACTACACACTCAAAGACAAGTGTTATATCCGAGCCGAAAGCAAAGATCAAGCCCCAACGCATCGCCTTATCGAGTGGCGAATCGGATGAAGATGGAATGAGGAAACTCAAGGGCGCCTCATCCAATGTCGGGATAGGAAAGCGCCGACTGGCTGTAGGATCTACACATAAGACGAACCTCGCAGATTTCGGTATGCGTGACGAGGACTCAGGCTCAGAAGACGAGGGCGGATCTCGTAGTAGACGACTCCAGGAAGAACAATCTTTTGGAGCCTCGACAAAGGCTGGCGATGAAGATGCCGTTAGTTATATGGTAGAACAAGAATCTCATCAAGTAACTACTACCGGGGCTCTTAGTCATATGTCAAGTTTGGGTGATGCAAGCCTAGGAGCCCGTAAACCAGCTACATCTAGTTCGTCGGTAATCAAACCTAGCAAACCAAAGAAGATTGTTGTAGCCGACAGCGACTCGGATGGGGGCGGGTTTAAAGGATTTGGCACCAAGAGGCGCAAACGGGGAGTGGCGTAGTGATTTATAGGTTCATATATGCATGCAGGACTATTTATAATACATCGTATTTCTTTTTCATTCTGGACTTGAATGGTCATTGACTGGCCACCATATCGGGCGCCTTGGTTCGACTATCCAGGACTCTGTTCCTCTATCTCCCATCTGGGTGAAGTTCATCACCAGTTCCCCTTGTTCAACGCCCCCGACATGTTCCAAGCGGAGCAATGCGAGCCCTACCCCCTGAGCATTGCTCAGCAAAGACCCAGTCCCTCTAGGGCGAGTGGGTCGTTGAGAATTAGTTTGCGATGAACTTGCGAGACGCTCAGCTTGAATGGATGTATGGATAGGTAGTGTTGGGATCGAAGGATCGGGCTTCAGTGGGCTTTCAGCCGTGTTAGAAGATGGTGCTAGAGTGAGCGATACGGGCATGATTCGCTTTCGAATCACCCCTGTATGATAAGTTCGAACGGTCAACTCTTGACCTACATAGCAACCTTTCCTAAAATCAACTTAAATGCCAAGTTAAAGATGGAATTCGATCGACTTGGCACGCTTGTTACTTACGTCCACCCATTAGGTCCACATCGGAATCCATGGGAAACGCTTGCTGTGGAACGATATCATATATACCCTCGGGCACTGCGTGGAGGATCCTATGGAGAGTAAATTGTATCTCGTCTTTTGTTATATCACATGATAGATTCGCTAGCATGCGGGTCAGAAAGTAAAGCCAGGATTTGGGTGCTCAGCTACTGACGTTTATCTCCGGCACGAACCAACAGACGGTCGCCCATGCCAGGTGCCCGTAAATCCCGAGTTCCGATTATGTTCTGCGAATACTCGGCATCTAAACGATACTCGTTCTCCGCATATAGTGGTTCCATCGCACCACTTCGGCCAGCACGCCATTCTCTTGTAGTGGGAAAAGAACTTTCTTGTGATGCATTATTCCAGACACTCCAGACTTTCCATTCGTCCGAAACATCGCGTACACGAACCTTGGAGCGTAGAACGTGTCGCTTTAGAAGAGAGAGAATTGGTGTGGCCTCTGATGAGCGATTATCATAGTCGATTAAATATCCTGGTCGACCATCACTGGAATACGGATAAATGAAGACATCGTACAAGACCCGCCCCTGCAAAAGGGTCAAAAATTGCATCCCTTAATTTCGAGCGTGTAGCTCACCTGAGCGGACAAAAAAACGGTATAGAAAGGATGATCCTTGATGGCTGACGCGACAATGCCATTGAGAAAGGCCTTCGAGTCCGTACCTGACACAGAAAGAACACCACGGTTCGACAGCTGACTAGCCAACTTTGAACCCGTTGCTGCAGATGAGAACCGGCGGATTCCAAAGCCAAGCAACTGAGACTGGGCAGATCGGCTCAGTCTCACCAAGTGCATCATGGTTTGGTACACGAATGGTAAACATGATCCAATAGGAAGGCATGATGCATGGGACTATAGAGTACCACGATTAGTTGTAGGATCTTCACGACTTGGAAATTGAGATGAGTTGGTTGAATTTATTCCCCGATACAGTACCAACATCCGTAATATTCCCCCATTACACCATGTCCTTGACCATGTGTACTTACCCTCAATATCCCCATTTATATAAGTTCGTACCGGACTAGGACCTAAATGGAGCAATACGCATCCTAGCTTCCCTTCGCGTGACCGTGCCGTCTGTTAAGATGAACCAAGTCAATATACTTATGTACCTGACCAGCGGAATATAAAACATGAATCTAGTAAACAGACTTTGCTCTCCAGAGTTCTCCAGGCTCTTCCCCACATCCTTCACGTCGATCCATCTCTGGAGTGAACATGCTCGCTTTCCCGGTTCTTGCGCTCGTCACCACGGCTTCATGTATTGCTGCGGCTCCTGGCCAACCTAGGAGTTTGAATGTACTTGCACAAGGTCTAAAGCCAAGTCGTTATATCGGGGTCGCAACAGAGTCGTACAACATTTTGAATGCTACCACGTTCGGGAGAGAGTACGCCAAAATTGCTACATCGGACGAGTTCGGCATCTATACCAATGAAAACACGCTCAAGTGGTGAGCAATGTGTCCTCAGAGACCTGGGTTATCATTTAAACTTTGTCGCATAGGGAGACTATTGAGCCTCAACCAGGGGTTTTCAATTTCACGTCGGGGGATAAGTTGTTCAGTATCGCCAAGCAGAATGGAAAGAAGATGCGCGGACATACTTTGGTTTGGCACTCCCAACTTGCCCCATGGGTCGCTACCAATAACTATACCGCGTCTGAGCTGAAGAAGGTCATGAAGGTAACGTACTTAGTGAAGCGTACCATTCATCTAACCAACGTTTCAATTCAATATAGCGCCATGTTCAAACCGTAGCCAGCCATTATCGGGGACAAATCTATGCCTGGGATGTTGTCAACGAAGCATTTAACGAAGATGGAACCTTCCGTGAGTCAATCTGGTACAACACTTTCGGCGAAGACTACATCGAATGGGCGTTCCGTTGGGCACATGAAGCTGATCCAGTTAGTCCCATTCGTCCAGTACCAAGCTCACCTAACATTCCCTTGAATAGTACTCGCTCAAGTACATTAATGACTACAACTTCGAATCGATCACTCCTAAGACAAATGCTGCCGTGAAACTCGTGAAAAAGCTGAAAGCCAAGGGAGTTCCTATTCACGGTGTTGGCGTACAAGCGCACCTAATTGTCGGACAAGTACCTTCAGACTTCAAGCAGACCCTTCAGCGCTTTGCAGATCTAGGTGTGGACGTAGCCCTGACTGAGCTTGATGTGCGTATCCAGCTTTTCAAGATATAATATATTTCTGACGTTGAGTAGATTCGACTGGAAGTCCCGGCGACGGCAGCGAAGCTGGCGCAACAAGCCACCGACTATATCACATCGGTCAACGCCTGCCTCGGGGTAAAACGCTGCGTAGGTATCACCATATGGCAATTTACCGATGCGCTCAGCTGGATTCCTGGTGTGTTCCCCGCAGAGGGCGACGCTTTACCTTGGGACAAGCAACTCAAGACTAAGCCAGCGTACGATGCGATGCGCAAGGCATTGGGAGCTTAAGCAGTTCAACTGGCTGACATTGGCATTCGCTCTGTGCTACCAGTCATTATATTCATGTCGAATAGCATGACAATCCAACTCACTTCCTCAACACACTGCACATTGACTAGAAGCAGCAGATAGCAGCGACATAGAATATTAAATAAGTACACGGCAGTACAGGCGGACGAATTACAGTGCCGGATTCATGGTATAAGTATGAGAGCGAACGATAGAAATGCGCGGGAAACTGAGGCGACAAGGTCAACACTGAAGATGATGTGCTGAGAGATAATGGCCAACATACAAAGCAGATCAACTGGACTCCTCATCCTCATCAGCTTCCTTATCATCCTCACCCTCACTTGAGGCAACGGGGGCAGCCTTCTTGGTGGCCCGCTTCTTCTTGGGAGCAGCCTCCTTGTCGGCCTTTTCTTTGGGCTTAGGCTTGGGCTTCTCCTCGCGAACCTTGCCCTTGTTGGGCTGCACAGCAAACCGCATGTAAGCTCCAATGTAATAGAATCGATCGTATAGAAAACAGTACTTACGTTGGCATCCGCATCTTTCCACTCGAGAGCAACCGCACGGAAGGCATCCTTGTGGGAGACATCAGGGTGCTGAAAAGACACAACATCAGCATCGGTGTTGGGTGACACGAATACGTGATCGTACCTCAGCCTTATAGGTAGGAAGGCGCTCCTTCATGAACCGCTGATAGGGCGAAGGCGTCTTTTCTTTGGTCTCTGCAGAATTTTTCTGTGGTTAGCGCGGGTAACGGAGTGAGTGTATGCGGTAACCAACATACCCTTTGGCTCCTTTGGCTCCTTGGCAGCCTTGGTGGTTTTGGTGGTGGTGGCGGCCTTGGGCATTTTGACGGTCTATCGAACGAGGACGAGACGAGAGGAAGGTGGGATAATCGTGGGTGGAAGGGAGATGTTGGACGGATGCTATCCTTCCGTCTCCTAGTCTTATAGGGCGGATGCTCCAAGCCAAAACAACTTCCTCACGTGCTAGGATCACGTGCTTTCACAAAAAACAACTCATCAACGCCCACAAAACTGATAAAATAGCTCATGCTTCCTGTACGTTCTCAAGTAAAATTAAATAAGATGTACAAATTAATTATTTCTGCTTCGAGTTACGAGCGCTTCTTCTCGGTTGTCCGACGGATGTATGCACTCTCGTATCTCCCTCGGGCTATTAAGCGCCCATTAGTGCTGCCCATTCCAATGTAAACACAAAATGCTCACCGCTGCAGTTTTATCTCCCAACTCTCCTAGCCCATCCCCTCCAATACCATTTATCGTTGCTTCAGTATTTTGTTCATCTATCGACACGCATTCATTCACTACTGTTTTCAGTGTATGCGTGTAAATTGGACATTGAACTTACCATGCACTTGGTTATTTTCTTGGACGCCCTCCAATGAGTTAACCGGTGCTTTTCCTTTTTTATTTTGTAACATTCCGCCCTCGGATACCACGACTTTAGCTTGTCCTTTAGGTTTTGGTCGCGGGCGAGGCTTCGGTCTTGCTCTAGGAGCAGACGCAGACGCGGCCACACCATTAGCCGACGAAATATCAGAGGGGCCTCGATCAAGATCGCCACTCGCCACAGGTGCCTCCTCTCCACTAGGAGATTGTGGAGATGCCTGAGCCTCTTTACGTTTCTTTCCCCGGTTTGACGCCTGAGCCTGTGCTTCAGCAGGGGATAAGCCACCATCCCGCAATTTGATCAGCATCTGATATCGCTTCGCGCACTTCAAATCCAACCCCGTCAGCCCTTTTCAGACAGTTTGAGGGAAATTGCTACATACTCGACTGTCAGTCCGTCCCGGAAGTAATGCGGAGATTTTGCTCCAGGGTAATTTTTGACTGGCCGCATCAAAAAGGATTTTATCTTCCTAGTGGATGGTGAGCGAATTGTTGGCCATCATATCGTTCTTTACTTACTTCCTCCTCCCACGGTCCAGTCTTCAGACTTGGGTCTAGCATGTTCGACCATCGCTCACGACACTGAGCATCAGTCCGACCCTGAACGTATTCCTGTACTCTTTACCCATACGTTTAGTAAGACATTTCCAATTGGGGGATAACTTACTTGGTCCACATTCGGCCAAAGGAAGCAACACCTTTGCGTAGTGCTTGATCTTCTTCCTTGGTCCATTTACCTTTTTTGATGGTTGGGCAGAGTGATTTGCTATATCGGAAGCTGCACTGGTTGGGTGTACGCGCCACATGGTTTGGTCTACCCGCCATCGCAGCATTCAGATGCAAAGCAACTAAATATAAGGTTTAGTGAGTTTCCCGAAGCATGTTAAAACGCAGTACCTTCTGGCCAATTGCCCATTCCGTGACGTTGTATGCCTTCGAGTAGGAACTTGTCCTCGTCGTCGCTCCATGGGTTACCCGCCGCCCTGTCTCGACCTTTGGATGTTCCACCACCTGGGTTTTCCTTGTCTTTCGAAGCAACTTCAAGTGGACTAGGTTCAAATACAAACTTTCTGAGACACTGAAGTGTCGTTCTATTTGTCTGGCAAGGCACCAGCGGATCAGTTCGGCGTAGAGTTAGAAAATCAAACAAGCTCACCCCCAACTCCTGTGAAATTTCAACCCAATCAACGCGCAATTTCTCCCTATCCCTTTCCACGTCTGCAACCGGCTCGGATGAAGCCTCGTTGTGTATCTCCACAATTTGTTTCAGTTTCTCGTATTCTTCTGAGGACCAATTTGAGTGGCTGATGGCAGGGAGCTCGGTGCTAACATACATGATACGGCATTGGTCTGCGCTTCGGGGCGGAATAGAGTCCATCTATAGCGGAATTGTCAGCAAGTCGTTTGTGTCTGGCTGAAACCATTACATTTTGCGCCACTGAGTTCCAGTTGATCTCTGGGTCATTCACGTCAAAATATGAATCGGGAAATTGTTGTACTGTCGTGAATGGGTTTTCTCCTCTAAAGTTACGCAAGGGCGTTACTGTGTAATTCCGGGCGTATTCCAAGACATACATACCTCGCTTGAGCGCGCAGAGCATATAAACGCTTATTTTCTAGGATAACACTTGTATGAAGCAATCTTGTTTCGTCCCTTGTGACTGGAGTCGTGGTGAGCGTGAGCAATGTCGAAAGTTCATTTGACTTACACGGTCGCGTGGTGGTCATTTGTTCATACCACTGTCGTTGTTCAACTGTTTTACGAAACGGCGATGCCTTTCGCCCTATGAGTAATCACTCGAATATCGTGTTTAATAATTTGACTCACATCTCCCGCCAGTTGCTTGGCAGTTAATGTGTGGCGCAAGCCTTCAAAGTGTGTCCCATACACCGCAGTATCGACTTCTCCTGCCTCCTTATTTGGTGAGCCTTCAGGAAGTGCTGATTCGACTTTGGATAAGTTATTCTGTACATGCATTAGTTAGAAGCCATGCGTGAAATATCAACGACTCAACGATGAGTTTGTCCAATTGGTCCTGCTCATTTTCGAGGTCCTGGATGTACTTGGAGAGTTGTTCTTGAAGTTTCGTATTCTCTCCCAATGCTTTCTGTGTGGTATCTATAGCTTCATTGTCCATGTTTTCCCAGTCAAGAGAAGAGTGTTATAGACTGACACAAAGTCTAGGATGATCGTTCAGAAACGCTCAGTTCTTCGCACGTGACACAAATTAGGTTCACTGCGTCAGAACCCGATACAAATATTACCACGAGTCTAATTTCGACCACGGCCATGGTAGAGTTATCCAGCATCTATACGTATTCTTAAGCTCACAAGGTCATTGGGTAGGCCAATGCATCCGCTAAAAAAGTCGCTGCTCAGAATGAGGTTGCGATTCGGAATTTGCAGATGGGAATGCTCATAGCCAATGTCAGCATATACATTCCGGTAATCATTGACTTGCTCATTTCCTTTTAATAGGCTCTTTATTGGGTATTACGCTTTCTTTTTCGCCGACCTGTTTTAGCGCGAGGCCCAACTTCGCTCTACGTACTCACATTCATCCCGACCGTCGTACTATACAGACATCTCACATCCATTGGTCTCCCCCGAAAAGAACCTAAAACCGGGGCATTAATATCCCCAGGCGAAGACCTACACCAATCTGGGATAACCGAATGGTGCTGGGATATTATTTACGTGACGTGGGGATGTGCAGTTGGTAGCTCCTTGTTGGGCAATTGGGTGTGGTGGCTCTATCTTGTGGTACGTGGCTTCTCGTTCATCGTTCTTCGAAACGTGTTCAACTGTGGTTCAGATCCCCGGCTACGCGGGATTCAAGATCTATACCAAGTTTGTTGGTCCGATGTTCTTCAATAAATCGGGCACTGCTCCAGTTGAAGATGCGTCAGCAGCAGAACCTACTGGACCGAGCAAGCGTCAACAAAAGTTGCAGCAGAGGGCAGAAAAGGGTGATCCACGCGTCAAACAACAGCAGGTTCGCTCGAAATAATTTAGAAAGACGTGGTGTTCTTGTTATGCATGTAATTTACTACTTTTGAATCGATAAAAGATGCAGTGTGCATGTATACAGTATTTCAAATTCTGTGAGCTTGGTGCTTGCCACGATCTGTTTACGACACGCCATAGGCTTGATGTGGGTTACTTGTTGTTAATCGGCTAGACGGCTAATCCCAAACTTACCAAGCTCTTATGGCCGACCAAGTGTTCGCGTTTGATGAATCACCAACCAGATCCAACCACAAGAACTCAAACGGGAATGGACAAGCACCATCTGGAATTGCTATAACCGAGCCAATTGCTTCTCAATGTATTCAACGCTTGGTTCAGATCCAGTTAAGAGTAGAGGGATTCAAAGGGGCGGACCGGAGCGCGATGGACGCCATCGAGCGAGAGGTGGTTAGCTGTGAGTCGACCCGTACATGAGTACTCTTAAAGATACTAATCTGAAAGTAGACTTGAATGACACGTACGAACTGGCTGTCGCACTCGCGAATAATTCTGGACGATCAAGACCCGGTGCACAAGACGTTCTCAAAGCATGTGAAGACGGAGACTTGTCAGTCCAGGACCTGAAGCGAGTCATGAAGCGAACAGCCAAGGTGTCTCGTACGTCGTTCGTTCTTGTTAACTCCTTTCTTTGAACTAATGCACAAAAGGGTCAAGCGTGCCGATGTTCAAACCCGCTCCCAAGCGTCGCCGAGTCCTGAACTGTTGGGATCAGACGAATCCTCTGCAGGGGAAGAAAACCCAGATACATCCAAGACAGAAAAATCCAAGGATAATTCGAACAAGCCTAGGACACTTAAACATCTTCCGGGTCAGCTTCCGGATTTACCGCCCAAGCATTCTTACATGCGAACTTCAGCAAGTTCTTTTGTTGCCCATAAGAACGTAATATTGATAATTGCTCGTAGTCCTCAAGTGCGCCCAAACCCTCGTTGAGCCTTCTAGATCAACAACTAGAGCGAAGCATGCTGGTTCAAACCTCGTTACAGAACATTGTCAAAGCGACCAACGGTGCCGATACAACACCTCAACACGACCTCCTCGCTGAGGTTGTAAATTGGGAGACCGTTGGTCCGCAGGCAGCAGAAAACATGAAACGATGGAACGTTTAGATTTTATTTTTACTCAGCCTTGTACTGTGTCTTTGTTCTGTCATGTCAACTATTTAATTTTCATCCCGGCGGCCCCACAGAGGTTTGTTGTTGTTGGGGCACGCGCACACAACACTGCATCAGCATCACGATTCTTCCGTGTGTTCGGAAACGAAGCTGGATCTAAACTCCCACCTCAACAGTTTACCACCACAACCCTTCCCTGCCCCTCCCTCAACTACGTAAATTAAATGCGAGAGGACTAATCCTTCGCAACACACAAAAAGAATCATCTGTTTTTATTTTATTTGAGAATTTGGAGTTTTTGGATACGATGAGCGCTCCTCGTACACCTGTTCGAAAGGCTTATGCTGGGTCTACGTCGCCTAGCAAGTCGGTATTTGCGACGAATATTACCAGGGGAACTGCACAGGCTAGATTCAAGGTGGGTTATCGTTGGTTGGGGTGCATGGTGCGGGAGCTGAGATGGATCCCAGTCCAATGTTGCAGCGCTCTTGGTCCTTCTCGGACTACAATTTTTCGCACCCGGAGCGGTCGAACTGACGCTCGCCACGACCAAGTTGTGCGCATCGACTCTCTCGCCTATATTCGGGGACAGCTTTGGGGGAAAGTTTGCTTCATTTGTTGGTAAGTCCGCTTACTTTTCGTAATATTCGATTTTTGGTTTAAATAGTGTCGAGTAGAGATATCGGTACCGTTGGTCTTGATATGGAACACGATCGAGGCCGCGTATAGGATCCAGTGGCCGGCGACATATGTACCTACTCCGCCTACCCCTGGTCCCTTCTCGACGCCCTTGTCACCTGCTCAGAGAAGGCTGAGGGGCCTCACACCCAAGGTCTGTTCATCCCAAACCGTTGGTAGATTGTTCAGTAGACTGACGAAACTCCCAGCCCTCTCGTCCACCCAGCTTCCCGGCCCCTGCTCTCCCTCCTTCGCCACTCCGTTCGCCATCCAAGGAGTTCATGCCAACTGCGTCGACTTCCCCTACCAAAGGCGACAAGAACCCATTTTTGGCTGCGTCGGCTTCGAACCCTTTTGCTCCTTCTCGGTCGAGTACGAATCCGTTCTTGAGTGGGAGTTTGAATACCGGTCCGCCTTCGCCTTCGCTGAGGGATTCGTTTGCTGCGAGCGCTTCGTCATCGTTCAACGGCAAGCACAGCGTTGGGCCCGGAAGTAAGTACTCTTCGAATCGCTTGTTGAGGGAATGAGCTGATGTGTGCGTTTGTAGAAGCATTGGATCGCTCGATGGTGGAGAGTTTGGTTTCCGAGTTGGATCGATGAATATACCTCTATGTCTGTGTGCGGACATATACCGGGACGCTATTCTTTTGTTAATGACTGATGTTGTACGCGTGGTGTGAGAATATATAACGTTATTGTTTCATATCATCTCATTGCAGGAACAAATATAATACAGTTTATGCGGTAGGTTTGGCATCTGAGTGGCCAAGTGACGTCCCAGGTTGGATGACGTCCCTGATTCGTTGTTTCTGTCATAGATAAGAAAGCTGGATGGAAAATGGGGTATATGCATACTTACGAGAACCTTTAGCTCTGGGAAACCTCCTTCGGTTTTACGGTCCCATACTAGTTTGGGGTCGTCCGAGTCGGCGGGGAGCAACCAGACGCGGAAACGACCACCCGTTTCGGTCGAGTTGAGGGGAACGAGGGTGATGGAGGATAGTGCGGGGGGAGGAAAGGTCAAAAAGAGTTCGGTCTGGGTCCATGTGGCCCGATGTAGCCTGGAGAGGGTTGTTCGATTATCACGCATGGAAACAGGCCCAACCCGATTATCACAACCAAAGGAAATCCCAACGAGTCGATTATCAGGACATTCGGTTGCGATTATCAGATGAGAAGGCGAGAAAAACATACCATCGGCACTGCAAGCATACTGTAGATCAGCCTCGCTCGATCGTATATAGGGCAAAGAGGGTGTGTGTGCATACACGATCGCAAAACTCGATGACCACGCTGGGTGCAGGCCCGGAACGGGGAGCGATAAACGTGGTGGGATCAAGTGTGTTTGTTGCTGTTGTTGTCGTCGTCGTCGCAGCGGTTGATATATGGACCTCTGCCGGGGCATGGTAGACTGGTGCGGGGGGACATTGGTCTGTTTCGCAGTCGGCCATGGTGGTTGTAACCAGAGCGGGGGTGCTTGTCTGATGTAAGCACTGCCGATGGTTGTTTGGTGAACCCTTTCTGGGCTCCAACACTCGCCCTCGATGGTGTTTCCGGACGATGTCTTTCGCGAGATTCTGTCGTACCTATGGCCGGTCGATGTTAGTCGGTGAGTGCGAGTGCTATGTTTTTATTTCCAAACTAAATTGGCATGGTCTAGATTCGCGAGGACGTCCAAGCGCAGTCTGCGCATTGCAGACATGGTGCTCTATAGACGGAACCATATAGCAAGCGTGAATCATCTGGCGTCGTTTTGCCAGGTGAGTGGGTGTGGTTGGGGCTCGAGATCTATTATGGCATAATAAATGATTTGCAGGCACTGACAAGCCGGGCATCGGCGGCACACGCACTGAACATGGTGTCGATCGACATCCGAGAACACACGCGGTTTCCTATACCTGCGATCGCGGCCGCACTCCTTGCTTCTCCGAACCTCACACACCTGGCCGTATCGCTCGTTCCCCCACGCGATCCAAAATACTACATCGATCCCACTCCCTTGCTCTACGCCTCCAGCCCCACCCTGCGTGAACTCGCATTGACGACCCATGTGCCAACCGCTGCCCTCACCGAATTTCTCATCTCCCATCCGAACCTTGTCAGCCTGTCCCTCCCCAACCAGAGCCCGGAATCCATGGTCGAACTCGGTGCGGAGTGTGTACCGCGCTTGACGAGTATCACAGCCCCGCCGGCCCTTGTCGCTTGCCTCGTCCCCGAACGTCCGGTCGTGCATGCAGTCATCTCTCGTCCGGTCCCTCGCGAATTCATGGCCGATGTCATCGAGAGTCTAGCCGCGTCCAAGGGGCCCCTGCTGAGTCTGGGATTAGAGACCGAACAGGTCTCGTTGGGGGTCATGCAAGAGATAACAGTTCGCCTTCGGGATTTAAGGAGTCTTTGGGTCAAGGGACGGTTCATGTTTAGGTATTCATTGACTTATGCAGTGCGTTTTTTCTTTTTCCTCTTCTCCCCATTTCTCTCTCTCTTCCTCTACTTACTTCTTTTGATCAACTTTCTGGTGGATTGACGCCCTGGTGATATTCAGGGCCTATTGCTCGACATGGCTCCCCTTCTTGGACGTAGCCCGCAACTCACATCGGTTTCGTTGATCGGTTGGCCGGCGATCCGTGCCTTGCCAAAAAGTCCGCAGTCACACCTCTCCGTTTCCCCCTCTACTCCATCGGCGAGCTTTACTCCTTCGCCATCGCCACCCCCCGCTGTGGACCATACCATCTTGGAAGACGAGCTCCAGGTGACAAGGACGTTCCATACGTGCGCAAGGCAACTCAGAGAGGTTGTCTTTCCCAGCGGATGCAGGTAAACATAGTTTCCGGTATTTTCATTTCACACTCGCGTTTCGGCTAACCGGTTGGGGTCCACAACAGGTGGGTCGCGAAACAAGACGATGACGAAGCAACATGGGAACCGGCTCGAGAGTGCCATGGTGCGCGTGTATGGTGGGTCGACCGCGAACTCGAGCTCGAGCTCGCCGCGGCTCAACAGGAAGCCCATCGGATCGAGCAACTTGAAAGTATGCGTTCGTCCAGACGACGCAGTCGTCCGAGCGGCCGATTCTCTAAACCCAATTCGTCGGACGACGATGATGAGCAACTTGATTATGCTCGTATTGAGCTCGAGGATGATGCGGATGCGGAAGGTGATGTGGATGAACTGTTTGAGAGTGAACAGGGTGGCGGGATGTTTATTATTTCATAGCACGCTTGTGCTTTTTCTATTTGCGCATTGTTCAGTGGAGGAAAACCGCAAAAGGTGTTCTCCTGCTTGTAACAGTATCTGATTACACTTTATTCTTTTCGTCGCTTTCTTTTTTCCTTTTTTTTTCAAAAACCTTTTCACTCTTTATATAGTGTTTTCTTTGTGGCGGTCAAAGGTCGGGGATGGGGACGGGGAGGCGCAATCTGTACAGTAGCAAATGACTCTTTTTTCCCCCGTGTATGTACGTCTTGTTCATGGGACAATAGGTTGTACACACGTACTACTTGCTGATCAGATCGAACCTAAACCGCATAAACTCAACGAGCAAACTCACAGATTCACTCCTTTCGCTCCTTGTCCTGGGCCTCCAACTCAACCTTGGCCTCCAAAAGCGTCTCGAGCCCAATCTTGGCCATCGGATCAACACCCCAGAGTGCAGCCTTGACCATCCTCGCCCTCTCGGCCTTGCTCTCACTCCACCCACCGGCCAATGGGCCAGCGATACCATCGACCGTACCGTGCCCACGCCCACTCAACTCGTTCGCGCTCGGAACAACACGATCGGGCTCCGCATCCAGCTCGTCCCGCTCCGCGACAAGGTCCCTGTACGACTTGAGCAGCCCGCCCGAGTTAAAAGTGCGCCGAGCGGGGGCGAACGTCTTGTCGATGGCCGACGAGAGTGTTTCGGGCGTGATGTACCCTGTCGAAGAGTGGTACAGGTCGATGAGCGCACGCAGCTTTTCGGGGGCGAGCGCGTAGGATGAGAGCGGTGGGTTTGGAGTGGGTAGTGGGATGTGTGGTCGTTCGCTTGCGTTTAGGGACTCGTGGAAGGATGCTATGCTTGGCGTGGGCTCTGCATTGGGTGGAGAAGTGTGTGTAGGAGGAGGAGCAGGGGCTGGGGAAGGAGCACGAGTAGAAGCGGATGGAGGGGACACAGGCTTTGACTTGTTTCCTGCTTTTTTATTTGTATTACCTTTGCTTTTTTGTTTCCAGAGCCCGGGCCTTCTGGCTTCACAGCAGCCGCAAACGTACGCACGGTGACACGAACGCAAGAGCGGCGGACTAGCGCATTCATCCCAGAAACGACGACGATCATTATGGTTCGGTAGGGGACAAATTAAATCAAAAAGCCAATTACAGCCGCTGGGCGTTTGGCTGCAATTCCTCCGACTGGAATCATGCCCCGCCCGGTACTTTATAGTAGTAGCCCGAGCCCGAGGCTGGAAACCCACCGGGATGATACAATCTGCCGCGTAGCCGGGCAGGGAATACCGAGGAGCCACGGTATACATACGTGACTAGAGGACCCACTCGTTCCACCCATTTGCTTCCAACCATGACGACCAAACTCGAGTATACTCCTCTGGATGAGATCAACCAGGTGAGTTGTCCAGTGTGGGTGTTGTACATGCGACTGACCAGGCGAGCGACCGATCATAGATTCATGCGCGTCTCCATGCGAGTTTCCGGGCTGGTAAAACCAAATCTATCGATGCCAGAAAAGAAAACATAGTCAAGTTTGCCTATATGATAAAGGACAACGTCGAAGCCCTGCAGAATGCATTGGCTGTGTGAGTCTGGTTTACATCCCATCGCCTGCTCCGAATTAACTGGAAGCTGGAAACATATAGCGACCTGGGACGACCCAAACTTGAATCCTCGTTCCTCGAAATAGACCCACTCATCAAAGAGTCGATTGAGGTTTACAAGTCGGTCGAGAAATGGGCTCAGCCCGACAAGGCTCCGTTTTCGTTGAACTTTGCGCCTATGAAGCCCGTAGTGCGCAAGGTACGTCCCCCACCCCACTCTTCCGTTGCTGGCAGTACTCATTCAAGCATAGGAACCAAAAGGCGCAGTTCTCGTCATCTCGCCGTTCAACTACCCCGTTTGGCTGGCTTTCAGTCCAGTTGTGAGTCGAAAATCAAGCACCTTTCCTAGTTGACCCGAATCAAGTCAATCTAATGTGTTTATGCCTAGATCGGGGCCATTGCCGCTGGGTGTACTGTCGCACTCAAACCATCCGAGCTCACGCCCGCGACGTCTGCTCTCCTCGCGTCGTTGGTCGCCAAGTACCTCCCTTCAGATGTCGTCACCGTCGTCAACGGCGCGATTCCAGAGACTACACGGTTGCTTGATTTACCATGGGGCCATATTATGTATACCGGTGGTGGGAACGTCGGGAGAATCGTTGCTACTGCTGCAGCCAAGCACCTGACACCCGTCACACTCGAGGTTCGCCCAATTCTCCCCACCCCTCTTTTTTATTATTTGTTGACCCGGACTTGGCGACTGACACAACCGAATTAGTTGGGAGGCAAAAGCCCCGTCATCATCGACCCCGCATCGGACATGAAAGTCGCGGCGCGGAGGATTCTCTGGGGCAAAACGATCAACGCCGGCCAAACGTGCGTCGCACCCGACTACGTCCTCGTCCCGCGCGAAGGCCAGGACGCACTCGTCAGAGAGCTCGAGGTGGCGTACAAGGAGTTTTACCCGCAGGGCGCGAAATCCTCCGACTCGTACTCGCGCATCATCTCCGCTGGCCACTGGGACCGTCTCAAGGGTATGCTGGATGGGACTGACGGCAAGGTCGTATTGGGCGGTGGGTCGGATGCGGATCGGGATAGTAAGTTTATTGCGCCTACTGTGGTCAAGGATGTGGGTGGTGATGATGCGTTGATGAAGAGGTGTGTTTGTATTTTTCTTCATCTGTGGTCCTGGCGCTGGTTGGCTGACCACGGGATAGTGAGATTTTCGGACCGATTTTGCCTATTGTACCCGTCAAGGTGAGCTTTTGTTTACCGGTCGCTTCACGGCGGTTTCTGACTGGGGTGGAAAATAGGACGTGGATGCTGCGATCGAGTACGTTAATGCCAAGTAAGTCCTTTTCATTATCAAGAGCTCAAAGTCGTATGCTGACGGCTTTGGCCCAAGCGACCACCCGCTTGCGCTCTACGTCTTCACCAAGAATCCCTCGTTCAAATCCAAAGGCAAGTTCAGCATATAGCTTTGATACAAAGACACCTCACTAAATCGCTATCACTTGTAGTCTTTGACAATACCCAGAGTGGAGCAGCCGTCGCCAATGACTTGATTATCCACATTGCCGGTGTGTATCCTCCCATCTCAGAAGCACGGCCAAACTGAAATCGCTATGCAGTCGACGGCCTTCCTTTCGGCGGGGTTGGTCCTTCCGGATGTGAGTGAATTAACAGTGCATCCTGCCTCTTCATAAAAGGCTTATCGTATTCGTAGACGGAGCACATACTTCAAAGTTCACGTTCGATACCTTTACCCACTTCCGTTCTTCTATCGACTCGCCTGGATGGTTGGACCTGATACTTGGGGCGCGGTTCCCTCCTTACACCGTAAGTTATGTCATATGCCCTGGCGCATAAAGGTCTAATGTACGTGTATGCAACAGGCGGCCAAGGCCAAGAAACTGTCTGGTCTCAATCCTGTTACTCTTCCTTTCCCAAGGCCTGGCACCAAGGCAGCTGGTCCGTGGAGCAAGTGGGCAACTATCATGGGTGTCTTGGCGATTCTGAGTGCTGCGTTTGCCAAGTATAGCAAGAGGTAAAAGAGTGCTTCAAGCCGATACTAGGAATGCTAATGCGTGGTCTTGTCCGCTAAAAATCGGTTGTTCGCTCGCTTTTCTATCTACTGTAATTCCCACAAAACGAATACATTGTTATATCTTCTTGGCACTAAGTATTTCATTTCATTGGACGCCAGGTCAACGTTTATATGGTACACATGCGCACAAAAAAAGTAGCATTGCGTATACGAGATTAACCATTCGACCTCCCACACACCAGCACAGCACAAAAACGAGCGACAATATAGATGTTACATCCCCATCCTCTTCAAACATACACCTTTCAGCTTCGGGTTACAGATACAAGAAACAGATTGCACGAGACAAAGTCGAGTAACGTATAAAATGTCAAGCACAAACCAAATATCGGAGGTTCGTGCCGAGATAACAAAATATAATACGCGCGAGCCGAGATGTTTAGGATAGGCCAGGAGTCGAATACGGATGCCCAGGTACCGGATGATGCATGTTGTTAGGCCCCGGAGGTCCTGGGGGGAATCCTCCGTTCATGGATGGAGCGTACTGCGGCTGCATCGGGTAGTTGGGTGCACCGTGGTTACTCAGCCCTGGGATCGGAGCAGGAGTGAAACTAGGACCAAACTGAAGATGAGGCTGGGGTATATTGTTATGATACATTGCTTGAGAATATGGACCAGGGGTTGGCGTTGGAATAGGCATAGGTGCAGGCGTAGGGGTCGAGCCAAACATTGTCAAAAGATGTCCCTTGTGAACATTCGACTCGGGCCCGGCCATACGAGCTGGCATGGGGCGAGAATAGAGAGGAGACGGTGGGAGACCCGGGCGAAGCCCTCCGTTTACCAGTCCCATAGGGTATTGCATCCTATCAGTGGGTGGGGGAGGCTGGAATCCGCCTGGGAGAGCATAGTGATTGAGGAACTGAGCAGCAGGGGTACGGGAGGACATCAGCGGGGTCGGCGGGGCCGGAGTCATCATACGATCCGCATCTCCAGCGATCGATTCGAGTAACGCAAGTTGTTTACGGCGACGGTCAAAGGGGTGGTCGCCAGGGTCACCAGGGACAGGCGTCGCAGTTGGGGGAGGTAAGCCGTTGGGAACACTATATGGCTGGGGTGTAGCAGCCACCCGCTTGTGTGAGACAGGTGATTTAGACGTCAGAGAAGCCGGAACAAGGCCCAGATCTGCAAACGCGGCGGGTGTCATAGGCGCTACCCTAGGTTGCGAGTTTAGGATGGGTCCAGATAGGACCGATGGTTGGCGATTAGCAAGGGGGTTGCTTGATCTAGCTTCTGCCGCGATGGGTTGAGGTGGAGGCGTGGGCGTTGGCATTGGTTCTGGTTTGGTAGACGGACTAGCCAACGCATCAAATGGCGAAACAAAGTCAAATATGCTTTTCGTCGGTGGTGTCTTCTTCCGATCAGTGTACTGGGGCGGCATAGCGGCCTTGGTGTCCATAATAGGTTGCTGGATTGGATCAACAACTGCCGCGGATAGAGTTAGTCCCTGCAAAAGTCGAGCAAGGTGGGGCGAATCATTGGAAGGTCCTGTTTCCACGCTCCTAACATGCACATCGTTTGCATAGGGAGTATCGCTGGAGGGTGTAATAGGTTCGAAAGCTGATGCATGAGCACTTGAGCCGCTTGTCAACGCATTTGTACCGGACGAATTCTGGCTGGATGATTCAGAATCGTGACCAACATGGACAGCCAATGCACGAGGCTTTGCATGCTGAGGGCCCACATCGTCCCATGGGTTTCCCGATTTTGAATCCATCCGCAGATCAGCATCGTATCGTTCGTGAGGGCGAGCATTGGGTCGGAAGGGGGAAGCAGTATCTAGTTCGTCTACGTAGGTTTGTCCTGGTTGGTAAGAAGCTGGTTCCTGGTTTGAAATGGCCGGAGTACGTCCACTTTTGCGGACTGCCTTGCGCTGGCGTTTTCTCTCACTGACGAATGCTTTCAATTGGCTGCCGAGTGGTATGTCAGCAAATAAAATAAAGTCTAATTATGTCCCACAAACCTAACGAATGGAGAGATAAGATAAAACTTGTTGTTTGCGGCAACTGGTCGGTTTTTCTTCCAAGTCGGAAGATCACTAAGCTTGAACC
This sequence comes from Rhizoctonia solani, assembly GCF_016906535.1. NCBI lineage: Eukaryota > Fungi > Basidiomycota > Agaricomycetes > Cantharellales > Ceratobasidiaceae > Rhizoctonia > Rhizoctonia solani. The sequence continues at coordinate 2,031,013 of NC_057373.1, forward strand.
ACTCGATTTTCTGAGCGAAAGCCTTTAGAAAAGTTCACAGATAATATTGGGATAAACCTACGCTGATCTCTTTCCTGGTTCTTGTCTGAAAAACTGTGTCTTCTGGAACGTCGGGGACAATGTATAAAGTAAGCTGCTGTTCTTTGAGTGTGTTTTTAATGAAAATCCGCTTGTCAAGAAGCGAAGTGACATCAAATCCTGTTTCTTCTAGGGTCTGGGAGCAGTTTGAGTGCAAGGGCACGAACTAATAGGGAAGCACTCACCTCCCGAATAGCGCAGTCATGTTCCTCCTCATCCTCGTTAATCTTGCCCTTTGGAAAGCCCCATCCAGATGAAGCCTTCCAGCCCTTGACAAGCACACACTACACAACACAATAGTTAGCCTATCAGCTGGTCGATAGGCAAGCCATTGCAGGCTTACCTTATCGAGAGAGGAATTCAGCATGATACAACCACACACAGGAACTCGTGTCTTGTATCTCATGAATTCCTGAAACGCCTGTTCATGCTCCTGACTGGCACTCCACTGGCGAAGGAGGGGACATGCGGCGAAAAGTTGCTGGGAGAATTTCTTCAATGGAAGCGAGGGTAAATCGGGATTCTCGTCTCGTATAAAATCCTCATAAAACCAATGCCTAAATAGTTGGGCCTGTGTGAACGAACAGCCTATTAGGACAGGCTAATGTACCTACGCCTGTTCTACCTGAAAACATATTCTTTCGACAGTCTCAAGCTCCTCATCAGGAACATTAAGGATGAATCGACTACAATATGGTGTTAAGTAAGAGGCGTGGGTCTTGTCAATGCAACCCACCTAGAAAGATCTTCCCAAACATCGTCGATGGTAGCATCTTTGAATGAGAAAGATCCAAATACAAGTCCCGGTAATGGGGGATCGGATGACGTGGATATTGAGGATTGAGCAAACATTGTATGTGGAGTTTCGCTAGACATCGGTCGTGGTTGGAGAGCGTCGGTCACTTGGTTGGCCGTGTGGCGTGTCACAAAGTTGACCACACGTATTAATAATCCCGTGGCAAGTGGCTATTACTCATCGCATCAAGATAGGGAGTACGACAATGAACATACTTCTGGGCCAGGGTTAACCTTCAGTTGATTCATGTGATCATAACGCCAATAAGGTCAGACCTATAGGCATAACGTCCGCGGCACACTATGAAGAAGTTGAAACCATGTATTTTTTAAAAATTAAACTCGAACCAGTCGTCGTTCCATTTCATCGATCAGGCTCTACTAAGAGCTACATAATAAATAACTGTCTGTATCATTCTTATCTAGTATCGACCTAGTTCAGGCTTTTCGCCAGCTTCTCTAGCAAATGGGTGAGTCTTTCTGCCTCGCGCGCCACAAGAGTAGCGTTCTTCTCAATTGTGATAGCTTCAGTAAGCGCAGGTAGGGTGGTCGCACCATAGCCCTGCATAGACCGTTTAGTATACGGGCCAACTTCAGCTCTCAGGCGTTGACTTACCAACCACTTTCCGGGTGCTACCCCGAGATGGCGGTACCTACACCAGAATGCTCAGCACTATTTTAGAGCGTAAACCATGTGGCTTACCATTCGCGGTCTTTGATCCCCTCCCCGGACAAGAAGCCTTGTTCGAATGTCGACAGCTTCTTATTCACAGCTTGCACTTCTTTTACTGCACGAATAAGCTTTCGAATATTTCTGTGTTGGCCACGCTCCTCATGGTCGTGCTCCTTGGTCCTTTCATGTTGCTCATCGACCCACGCAGGGAGTCTTCCAATACGTGGCGTAGCACGAGCCCCCTTTGGCCACTTTTGAGGGTAGGAGGATTTCTTTTCCTCGCGTACTCCAAAAACCTTTTTGATCCATGCACGTGCTCCAGCGAATTTACGGTGGCTACATGCGCCTTGTTTCTCTCTGTGAATAACTTTTTCCAAAGCTCTCTTCAGGCGGTGCTCCGCGACCGCTTTACGATCATCGAGCTTCTTGCTGGCTTTCTTGACTTTTGTGATGGCGTGACGAAGATCCGTAAAGTTAGGTGTCTCGGACAACCCAGTGGCAAGTTCGACAACACTGTGACAAGCTGTAAGCATATATCAGAGCCAGTGAGCTTGTACGCACTGATCCAAATAATTCTCTAATTCGTACGCGTAGTGTGTCGTCTATATCTACTGTAAGTGAATGAACACTAGACAGTTGAGCACTTACGTTCAACGGTAGGACGATAGAGTCCGCGAGTCGGAGAAGAACAAGTCCCAAATGCTTAGCAATCGCAACGTGTCTTAAAAAGCCTATTAAGCCCAAAGGTTTAGTCTATAGAGCTGACCTTGTTCCCTGACTGAACTGACCAGGATCTCCATATTTCTCCATCCAAGTTTGTGAGTCCCAGATTGAATGGTAATGGTAGACAGCACTTTGAGAAGTTCCACTAAATGCTTCATCTGAACTTGCAATCTGGGTGGGCGATGGATTATTTGGCGTCAATAGAAGAGTTGTTAGGAATAAAATCGGAAAGTAAGCAATACTTACACCTAGCCTCTGCAAAAATACAGTGTAGTCACTGCCGCTACCGAGGGGGCTAACTCCAGTGCCTGAAGCAGCATTACGCGCAAGTTCAGTTTCTTGTTGAACTACAAAGGCGTCCTTTTCAATAGGCCCAGTGAATGGCCCAAGATCATCCCTTGCATCCCACAAGGTGCGGTTTGCGTCGGATGGGTGAGGGACATCGATAGCTGCTTGGCGAAGAATATGCGCTAAGGAAGGCGACCCCGAAAGTCCAAACCTATCGCCAGCTGATGCAACATCTGCAAGGAAATAGAATACAATGAATTCATATCCTCAAAAGTCGAGAGCAACTTACCGACGTTGAGATACGCAACCACATGCTCTTGAATCCAATCTTCGATAGCGATATTTGAGTGTAAATTCCCATGGAGAAAACAGTAAACTTACCAGCAAAGTCTTCGCCCCATTCCGTACTCCCAATTAGGCCATACTAATGCGATTTAGTAACTACCAAACAAGTGCTATAAGAAAAGACGCACCTCTTCAGCGTCCCAGCTTGCGAACACGATTGTCCGAAGAGGTTTCCATCCTTGTTTTAATAATTTTCCAAACCCCCTATATTCCGGCATTAAGTTATTGATTTAATGTCAATCACAATAGACCTACTTGGCAATTTCATGAACCGACACTGTGCCACTGGTAGGGTCACTGGCACCCAGAACCTGAGAACCAAGTCAGGAAAGATCAGAATAAACAGCGGTGGTTAGCCTAATTACCCATGCGTCTCGATGGTTTCCAAGAAGAACTACTTCGTTGCGGATATGACCTGGGATGACTGCCATGGTGTTCCAAATAGGTTTGATCTCGTTCTTTACTCGATTCAACAGTCGAATTTTGCGACTACTGAAAATAGAATCGTTTCTGCCCAATTCTTTTAGGAGAACCTGTGCATTGGCCCAAGATATAGGGAGTGAAGGGATGGAGGGGATATTAGTTCCCTCGGTGCGGTTTGCATTGGGGTAGGCAGGGGTTCCTGGGGTTCCGGGGTCCCCTTGAAAGCTAATTGTTAGAGCGTGGCTTGGAGATACGATCAGAGACCTACCAGGGTATGTGCTTAGGAACAAAACACTACCGCGTTGTACCGAGTCTGGATTTAGTGCTGGACCATTGGGCCAGCTTCGAACCCTATTTACAAGATGGACTCAAAATTCTGATTACGGATGCTTACTATTCATATCCGTTCTCGACTGTAACGGCCCCATTATCACGAGGGTCAGAATATATCAAGACGCCAACGGCACCAGCTTCTTGAGCTGCTTGAACCTATAGAAACCTCTCATTAGCGATAACTTGTGGGTCAAGTTCGCTATAATACGCACTTTGAGTCCACGAAAGACTGCACCATATCTTATCAGTGCAATGGATCCAGTTAGTTCATATCCTTTCCAGCGGGTGTTAGTCCGTTTGCTACAATGTGTTTAAATACCAACACTCACCTGCTGCAGCGAGTTCGTCGAAGTCTTGTTTGCGGCCGTAACCGACATGGACAAGTTTTCCCTAAAAAGACAGTTAATTCATTCCTGTAGCCTCATTACGTTACACGACCAACCTGGACATCACCTCCTTTGCTAAACCCGTGCCAGGCTCCAATCGTATCGTACCATTGGCCGGCAGGATCTCCTTCCGCAGGGGCTTCCTCCACGTTCGCACTCCAAAATGGGGTTCCATCCTCGTTGAGGATCTCTAATTTACGTTCTTTAGGATAGTTGAGCAGGGGGTAATAGGTGTCTATCCATGCAGTAGGCTCTGTAGTATGAGCTATAGACAAAATGGCTTGGCGAGATTCTTCGCTTCCGGCATCGAAGACAGGGAGGGATTTTGACGTGGACTTAATCCCAAGATGCTTCCTAAAGGCCTCCAACTGTTGAACAGACGAATAATAGTCGTTTGCCGTGCCAGCAAGATGCGGCTTTTCTGTCCAGACCCTCGCAACACTAAATAATATAAGTGTATAGAGCAGTCGCAGGAGAATAAGCACTCACGAGATGGCGCTTTGTGCGCTCGGAGATGACCTAAATCCCAATGGCTCAACAAGACTCCAAAACGTGGACCGAAAACAAGCTCACAAGAAAATATCTTCTGCTTTTTGAGGATCAAGTCCAAAGTTTTTATACCTATGACTAATTTCATTGCTTGTTCCCACCAAAGGGTCAATGAGATTAGCCGGTCCAATACGATAGGTATTCCAGGATGTGGCTCCCAAGTAGAATAAACCACAGGCAGTTGCTAGGGCAGCAACATTTCTAAGCCTATGAGGGCGGTTGACGCTACGTGAGGCAGCCGGAGGAGGCAGTTCGACGAGGCCTTTAGTCACTTTTTCGCCTCCCATGGTTGGCGTCAGGCGTTGTAATACTACACTTGCAATTCTGCTTCTTTTGTGCGTGATCGGTGGGTGGAGCTATATTAGTCACAATCACGTGAAGCCCGCATATAATTCACTCTTTGCAAGTTTTAGATGTTGATCAGAATTGAATGTTGCTGAATTATTGATATATGCCCCTTTTCTATATAAGCAAATGTGGAAATTCCGATGCCTTTCATTGCTTGCAACTCCAATTTATTTGTAGAATATGCTTATTTCTCTCACTACGCACTCAAACCTCTCAATCCGTAACCTTCGCCGCCGCCATTCGCCTTGCACGGTGTTTACTGCTTAGCCATCTGATGAATTTCTGCGAATCTAACAAGGTCATCTCCTAAAAGGATGGGGACCGCTCTCCGTCGATTAGCGAATCTGACGGGAAATACTTGTAAACAATAACGGCGCTCACTAAGAAGGGGTCACTGGCTAATAGAAGAGGGAAAAAGGCAATGATGATTACTGAAACATAGCAAATTGCGAAGACGGGTTAGTGAATCTGGATACACACGGCGAGATATGTCTAAGCGCGCCAGCGCTTAAAATGAGACTCCACCAAATATTACGGATTTATTTCAGTTCGACGAATTTAATATCGCAATTTGCGAATTAAAGTTAACACAATATCACGTGTGGTTGATCTTTGGCGCTTCACTTAATCCGAAGAAAGCCGACCAATAAATATACCACATCCCTTCAAATAATCTCATACTCACACTTACCTGGACCTCACAAAATATGGCTAGTATTTCACAAATCAGACGACTCGCAACCCAGGTCCCACCCAAGGTTACTTCTTTAAGAATTGGGATGATTCCCGCGGATGGTATAGGTCGGGAAGTTCTGCCGGTAAGTCCATAACCCCCCTCTGTGCCTGAGAGGCAATGGTATAACATGGGCCTTGGTTCATAGGCAGCTCGACAAGCATTAGAAGCGCTAGGATCTGATATTCCTAAGCCTCAATTCGTTGACCTTGATGCTGGTTTTGAGTTTTTCACTAGGCATGGCATTGCGCTCCCAGAAGAGACGGTTGAGTATGTATCATCCGACTTCGCAACTTCATAGTGAGGTTAACTTGCTTTGACAGAGCACTATCTAATGACTGCAATGCAGCCATGTTTGGTGCTGTTAGTTCTCCCTCGAGAAAAGTGACGGGATACTCTTCGCCAATCGTCGCATTGCGGAAGAAACTTGACCTATATGCAAACATCCGCCCAGTATCCTCAGTAAAGGGTACACCTGGCCCAGATGTAGACATGGTAGTCGTACGGGAAAACACTGAATGTCTAGTCAGTTGCTGTATTTCGAGCGTAGTTCGACTCGCTGATAGCAATAATTCAGTATGTCAAGCAAGAGAAGATCGAGGATGGACTGACTGGCAAAGAGGCTCGTGCAACACGTCTGATCACCGAGTACGCCTCCCGTAAGATAGGAAAGATGGGTTTTGAGGTCGCATTAGCTCGAGGTGGTCGACGGGGCAAGGTAAATGCGCTAAATTTCCCTGGTTTATCCAAACTCATTCCATACTAGCCTCCGACCTTGACTGTGGTTCACAAATCGAATGTTCTCTCAGTAACAGATGGTCTGTTTCGTGAGACAGTACGTGCAGTACCTACGCTCCCCGAAGTCGCTGGGAAGTACGACGGAGTAACTGTGAACGAGCAATTAGTGGATAGTATGGTTTACAGGTCTGTCTCAACCTTTAATGAAGGGAATAGTATTAACTAAGGCACTCTTAGGATGTTCCGCGAACCACAGTAAATGTATCCAATATCGGATATTCTCATCGTACTAATAGGTGACGCAGGGAATTTGATGTCGCAGTTGCGCCCAATATGTATGGCGATATTATCTCGTGAGTTCATTCCAAGACTCAGGTCCCATACACGGACTCTAATTTCTCCATCAGCGATGCTGCCGCGGCTCTCGTTGGGTCCCTTGGGCTCGTGCCCTCTGTAAATGCAGGTGACTCGTTTGTGATGGGCGAGCCGTAAGTGGTTTAGTTCTGGCCATACGGACGTCCGCTCAGGTAACGCAACTCGTAGTGTCCATGGTTCAGCCCCCGATATTGCTGGAAAGGGGATTGCGAACCCCATTGCGGCAATTAGGTGCGTTCACCCAATCAATAAGCGCACAATACAACCTGAATATTCATTAACTTAGATCCGCTGCGTTGCTTCTTTCCCACCTGGGATATCATGCCCCTGCCCAACGTATCAATAATGCAGTGGACGAGGTGCTTCGCGAGGGTCAATTCATCACACCGGATCTGGGAGGAAAGAGCACGACGAGCGAGGTCACAGATGCTATCCTGAAGAAGATCTGAGAGTCTGGTCTGTTGGTAATAGCAGCATGCATTCACAGAAGGGCATCCAAAAGCCTGGACATAGTACAAACACGAAAACGACCAAGTCCAAATTGTGTGGTTGAGTTCGAAAGTTAAACCAAAACTAGGGCTGATTGAATAGCATATGGGTATCAGTCAAGGTATCAGAAGAGTCCAAAATAAAGATCGAGAAAGAAAAAAAACAGAGTTGGATGGTGGTTTACTCGGGCAAAGAATCGAGTGCAGCACTAATAACGTCCACCTTTTTCTTTCCTTCGGTATCACCATGCCCGGAGTTGCTTTCCTTCTCGGTTTCATCGCCACCGTCGATGGAGGCTCTACCCGGAATAGCAGTCGAAAGAGCATCGTCTGATGCAAGCCCGCCCCCTTTCCCAGCTGTGACAGGCAAGTCTGTCAAGATGGACAACGGAGTGATGGGGCTGACATGTGCCTTGAGGGGCGACTCAGGAAGAGGGACTTGTTCGGGCTTCGGCTCGCTGTCGCGGCGGTTATCGCCAATACCAGTTGTCGACCTGTCCTCCGAGTCCGACTCGGATTCAGATTCGGATTCAGAATTTTCGCGTTCAATGTGATCTGGATCGAGAACAATGCCGCCGCCAATACTTCCGCCCGTGCGCCAGCTCCCACCGGTGCGGAAACTAGCCGGGCGTCGAGTTCCAACCACAGCGCTCCATCGGCTTTCTCCGCTTTCCCAACTGCCACGCCTGCGGATGGCCCGCACGCTGACGCTAACAGCATCAGCCTCTACTGGGCGCGAAACGTTGAAATTAGACGATGCAAGTGTCAATATACTGGCATTGTCGAGAGGCGGCGAAGATGGGCGGGGGTTATTTCGTGGATGAGGATGACTGTGGGTAGGTACTTGGGCCGTTATGTCTTCATCTCCTGCACTATCGCCAGAAAGGAAATAAGGCGCAGTCGACAGAGGAGAGGACGGATAAGCTGCGTTTGAAAACGTCACAGAAGCTGCCGAGGAGGTCGGTTGATGGTGAGCTGACCGGGTGGAAGGGAAGCGTGCAAACTGCGCAGAGGTCGGAGATGGTGCGACCACGGTAGGAATCGGCGTATGAGCCTGAGCAATATGTGCCATTTGTCCACCTCCTCCAATGTCAACTGAGAGAAGAGTGGTGGGTTTGGTTGAAACCGAAGGAGAACCCACGGTACGCGGGTCCGATATATATCCAGAATGTGTAGTCTGGGTAAGATGAGTGGTGTTGGAAGGCGTAGGTGAAGGGGGGGATGTCGGAGGTAGGGGACGAATTGACGCATCGTCGTCAGCTTCGTACTGCATAGATGGCGCCCATATTGACTCGGGACCGAGAGAAGGAGAGAGAGAACGCGACCGGATGCTGGTTGCGTCCCTCAAACTGGCTTCAAGTTCGCCATCGACATCGCCCACAGTGACGCCACTTCGCCTTTTCCTATTGGATGGACCGACTGAGCGGGACTGGGAGATTGGACGCACGTGCCGGGGACTGGGATCCCGTCCGCGCTCGTAACCGGGAACAGGCGGATGTGCTGGTTTGCGTCCGGCAAGTTTGCGCTGGAACCATTGATAATTGGCTTGCTGCCTTTGCGCCGGACTTTCTTGGTACCTTCAATAGGTGATGAAGTAGCAGTCGGCGGGACTGCAGTGGTCTTGGACGGCGGGGATGTAACCTTTGGCTGTGTACCTTTGGATACGGTAGCCTGTTTACCAAGAGGAGATGACTTCACGGCGGGAGAGGGCTTGGGTGTTGCGAGCTGCTTTCCGTTTGGCGAAGTGGGATTGCCTGCTTGAGCAGGAGTTTCAGACGCTGGGACCGGCATTGCTCTGAACGTTTTCAGGCCAGATTAGGACAGCCACCTCGCACAAAATAAAAAGAACAAACCAAAACCAAAATCCGATGATTGTGTTGAAGAGGCTGTAGGAGATAATTACAAGGCTAGAGATACAGGGCAGCGGGCTGTGGTCGTGGTCGAGTTGAAGATCACGATGGTCGACGAAACTGACCAGGAGCCTGCCAGAGTGGTGCTGAGCCAAATAACCCAACTCATTAGCACCGCCACACATCGCTCTTGAAATTGGGTGCTGCCAAGGGAGCCTGGCGATCCCACTTTCAAACTTTTCGCAATGGTCAGCGCCCCTCCTATCCCCACGAATAAAACCCAATCGAAGAAGAAACAAAAGGAACAACAGCCGGAAATTCGGCCCGACTCCACTCAGAAAGAGAAGAAAAGGAAAAAGAAACAACACGAGGATGCCAATACGTGTGAGGCGAAAGCAGCCGAACCGGTTCAGCTGACCAGCGAGCATACTGAACCACCCACAAAAAAGCAGAAGAGGGATGAGGCGTGACACCTGAAATAGGAGAGCAACAGGATGCCGAGTCCCAAGCTGCATTGTCTAAAAAACCAAAGCGGGAGAAGAGGCCCAAGAAACCCAAGGATAAATCAAAGGCAAGTGCACGTAAATATTTAGCGTAAATCACAGCGACGTACTAAACGACCAAGCAGGGGCGCAAGGATGAAACCTCGAACCTCAAGGACAACATACGAATCGCAGATGTACCAATCCCTTATACCAATCCGTTGACAGACGAATCCTGTCGGATTTTGCCCAACGTGGTGAGGTTACCTTGTAGCTCATGTTAATGTTTGTGTCGACTAACATGTTACATAGGCCTTGCGTATGCCTACCAATACGCCCAGCATGTTTCGCTGTCTTCTGAATCTGAACGGGCTGCGAAGCAGCCTTGGAAATTTAACAAAGCCCGCCAGAACTGGATCTTACGCAACGTAATAGAACCCGCGACTATCCCAGACTCATACCTCCCTATATCTCTTATATATGTTCAGAACATTCAAGGAGGAGCGCGCAATGTAAGTGCTAACATATGGCTTCGAGCACCTCGATTGATCGTTTCCATAATTCAGGAATTAAAAAAGACTTGTAAAGTAATAAAGAAGCAAGCCAAAAATTCCAAGGCCTCCCCATCAAGTGATTCAAACGGGTCTAAACCTGAAGCAGACCAACCTTCAGAAGCAAAAAGTGAATCAACTAAAAAGGTAACTTTTGCGGCCGGGACCACGGAGCCTAAAGTTACAGAATCAGAAATCTCTGCGCCAAGTAAGGTAAAAGTTAAACGGGCCAAAATTATTCTAAAGGTTTTGAAGGGCGAAATTCGGCCTCAGGACGTGTAACCGTGTATTCTACAGATATCATGATTGCATTTCATTTCAGTAAGAAGTTGCTTAAACGTAAAAGTCCTATCTTGGTAACCAGAGATAATATGCCGTGCGTAATGGAACCCAGTAGCCTTGGTAAACAACAAGACTCAAACTACGTATATAGACCCAACTTCAAGATAAATAAGTCCGAATCACAATGTCATGTATAGTTACTTTATACTTCGGGAATATACCTATGCTGATCAGGCCGAGTCTGTTGGTAACTATACTCAGAACTACCATGTCCCAAGATACTTGTTTGAGAAGTAGCGCCTGTATATGGCGCCGGCGGGGGAAATGTCGATGGATCACTAAATGCCGACCTCAGCATATGATCCGAAAACAGAGAACCCGGACCTCCTACCTGGGATCATAAGGCTTATAAGTAGTAGGAGCATAAGGTTTCTCCTGCATAACGGCTCCTGTTCCGTGCTCCTCACCCTGAGAGGTGGGGACTGGCGTGTATGCTCCAGTGCCGTAGGGCTGCACAGCATATCCAGTTCCCTGTTCATGCTGCCCAGCGTAACCATCTCCGGAATAACTTTCGTTGGTGGGTCGGGGGTCGGCTGAGGCGTTCTTTCTTCGACGGAGAACGAACCACGCGAGTACACCCAAAAGCGCGACGCCGAGCACACCACCTACAACACCACCCGCAATAGCACCTATCGAATCAAACGCATATATGACCATCAGAATCGAGTTCATTGAAGCTGGGTCAATTTTTACCTACCTGCATTACTATTGGAGCCGCTAGGAGCCGACGTTGGTGTAGGCGTGCCCGTAGTAGAAGTTGGGGCCTGGATTCGAGTGCTCATAGATTCGGTCGCTAAGTAATAATTAATGACGATCCGTCATCGCACTAGCTCTACATAACACACCTGTCGCTGCAGTTGCAACTTGGCGGGCTTGATCAGCTTGGAATGTACCTGGGGAAGTGAAATCGAGGTAGGCCCAGCTCGGGATAGCCACAGAGGGAGGAAGTTGAAGAGGGTATCTGCCGACCGTAACATCGTTGTGTGAGCAATTAGATATCCAGTTCGCCCTAGTATGTGGTTTAGCTTATATTTCGGAAAGTAACAATTGAAACTTAAGGTACCAGGTTGCAGTTCTTCCACCCTGGCAGAGAGAGCATGCTTGAAGCAAGTTCCATACTACGGTATTGCACCTTGAAGAGATATTAGGCCAGTGTAATGGATCCAATTTAGGTAAATATATCTCACCGACAAACGTTTGCCCCACTCCCTTGGGGCCCTCTGTACTGATGTCGAAAGTGATCAAAATGGATGGCCGCCACAACGCAGTAAAATCACATACGGGAGCCCCGCCCGGGAAACCATTTACACTCCAGTCTGACCGGTACTTGAGTTAATTGCTTTGGCACATGTATATTTGAGACTCACTTCCGCCATTACATTGAGCGGATAAATATCCTGATTGTAAACATGGGGTTTGACCTAAGGTGTTTATCGTCTACCCGGATGAGTAGAAGTAATTAATATATTATACAAAGCTATGTTACAAAAACCTACCCATTGATAATCCAACACGCACGTAGTCACGTTGCTAGTCTTCATGGGAGCAAAATGAGGTATGATCAAGCACCTCCGGTTGAACTGAAAGAAGCTTACCACCTGAGCATATGCAACTTGAACACTCGCAACCACGAAGAGCGGAATGGCCAACGAAGTCTCGCCGAAACGCATAGTACCGTGTGAGGGTGGCGAAGATGAGCTCCTACCAGCTTGTCGTGTTATAGCTCCCCAGCCCCGCACACTTGCAGTAAGATGCCCGAGGGCTCGGAGTGCGCTCCAAGTAGGGTACCCTAATCAATACCAATCTTCGCGAATCCGTCCGTTGGGCTGTGCGTGGTCGGCTTCTCTCATCTCCAAACACCGCCACAATTGTAATGCCTTGTCGGCATTATAAATATAAATATAGATTGGTATCGCGAACTGAACCGGTAAAGTTTACAACAATAATCCTTGACCACCTACAACCAAAAAAAAACTTCGTGTTTGGCCTGCTCAAGCGAGACCGGGGTTTGCACTGGCCATCTCGGTCAAACCTTAAATTTCTGGGACCCCATTGTACTGCCCCGGGCGAGACTGAGGTTGATGGGAATAAGGAATAGATTCCGCATAATGGCTGGGTGCATTATAATTGCTTGGGAAAGTGGAGGGATCACTAAAAATGGCAACTTAATTTGTGATTTATTATCGAGCCATCGTGATACTTACCTTGGATCATAAGGCTTGTGTTCGGAGCCCACAATCGGAGACATTCCGGAATGCTGAGTGACGGATTGATATTGACCCATCATTGGCGCCCCACTGCTGGGTTGGTGTCCTACCTGTGGGTTATATTGTCCCTGGTTGTACTGACCCTCCGTTCCCGTGTTTTGATTTTGTTTGTTCTTGCGGACCACTATGAACGCGATGACAGCAATCAAAGCGATGCCAACTATACCCCCGACGACGCCCCCAACAATCGCACCAGTGTTGGAGCCGCTCGATTGTGATTCACCTGGGAGATTAGTACCAGTAGCGATAGGTGGAGTGCTTATGAACGAAGTGGGTGCACTGTAGAGGTAGCGGATGCCACGGCAGATGACTCGGGACCTATCAACGTGACGAATTGAACGAATGCATATTTTGGGAACAAATTAAACCATACCAGTCTGTTGAGAGGCTAAGGAGAATAACATTAAAAATAGTCAACGTGAAGCTGAAGGACACGAACCAATGACGGCATTGAAGACCCCACTAAGTGTGAAGTCGTAATACGCCCAGTGAGGCACTAACACCCCAGTGGGAACGCTTAGAGGATATCCCCCCTCATTGGGTGTAGTTATAACATCCGATGAGCAATTAACGGTCCACCTTTGCCAGCTGCGAGTCAAATTTTCAGCGAGTGCTAGCTCAAATATGTGCAGGGACACCTACGTGCCGGCTTGGCCGCCCTGGCACATAGAGCAGGCTGAGAGGAGATTCCACTGTACGGAATTGCAACTATCATGATCAATATGTCAATAGACCATACCTCCGGATAAATAAATCTTATTCACCGGCAGAGGTTGGCGTAAGTTCCGTTAGGCGGCGAATACTGGCAGATTGATCAAATCTCAGCCCATGCCCGAGGTTGGTACGGATGAGTTAACTCACAGGGCCCTCAGCGCCAATAGCGGGCACTCCCCACGCTGGAATCGTCGAGTATCAGAGCCTATGTTCGGAATCGGTCTAAGAGAACAAGAACATACAATTGTCGGATGTGCATTGAGCGGAAAGGTGCGCGGATACCAAACAAGGGGACCAGCCCATCGAGTTGTTGGCCTATGCAGGCGATGTTAAAGATATTCCATTAGATATGAACCAAATGATGCCCACCCAGAGTTGGTCAATACAAGTTACGTTGCTCCACTGTAAATTAGGTCAGAAACGCACTTTCAAGAGGTGTGTTGGTGGTACGCACGATCGGCTCGGTCTGAGCATGGGTCTGGGCAGCAAGGAGACCGATCACGGCGAATGCGCTAACAGCAAACGAACGAACCATCTCGGAGGGGATGTTGAAAATGCGTCAAGTCAACGACAACCAACTCTTATATAACCGAAAATCCGAATGGCTTTCCTCCTGGATCGACCCTAGAAAGGTGTTGGCCTTCTGTCCCTGAACCAGTCCAATTATGTGACTCGGGCACGGAGGCAGTGCTGGGAATGAGCCTTGGCACCAGAGTGAGCGCTCTCCGCTGAAAGTGTTTTATGTTGTACCATCGTAGTCCTGTGTTCGCTGACAATGTATACACGTACGCTTGTATCAAATAGATAATATATCTCGGAGCTATCACTTGTACAATGAGCCGATAAACCTGTATCGGAGTTACTTAACAACCGATAGTTTATTACACCGAGCAATACAATTTCGTCGAGGCAGAGAAGCATACTTATACTTATTTATGTAAACCCCGCAAGCTACTGATTTGACCATTAGCCCTTAACGAATACTTCGAAGACCAGTTGATCAATTCCAAGCACTGTAAGAAAATTAGTGCCAACAGAGAGCAAAGCCGATTACCAGAAGCGGCTGGCGCAAGCTATGGGTTTGATGATGTTGACTTCAGTTCGACATAGAGTATGAGGCTGGATGAACACTGGCATCTATGTGCAGATGAAAGACTATTATTGACATTGGTAGGTCGGTATATGACTGGGAGAAAAAGGAGGCAGAAATAGGTTTATACATAATTGTGCTAGGTGATATAAAGTCCTAGACGAAATAAAATGAAGAGTGTTGATCAGTTCGATAATGAGCTACCCTTGTCATGCTGATTGGCCGGCTCGCCGACTCATTATGCGCCGCAAAATAGCGAGTACAGGTGCCTACTAATATCAGTACGAGCGTGGCAGAGAGTGGGGGCATTTACCTACCACATCAGGTCCCTGTTCTTCGAGTTTCTTCACTGCACTCTGTAGTCCTTCGTATGTTTTAATACTAGGGCAGTCGTGCGCAGGGTGGCCTGCGAAGACAGGGAAGAGCATTAATCAAGGTATGGGCTTAATAAAGGCTAGCATATACGAACCTGGCTTTTGACCGCAGATGGTACATGCGCTATACTTCTGCTTTTTCCGGGTTTCTTCAGGTGGGCTGTTCGCAGGGCGTTTTGGCGCAGAAACCGAAGCGGCCGATGTGCCAGCTGCGACGCTCGGTTGCTGTATAATTGTAGGTGGTACCGAAGAATGCGAAGAACTCGGGAGAGCGTGTGGCATCGTAGAGGTTTTGGGATCCGGGCGCACACTTGGATTGCCTGGAGGTACGCCGCGACCGGAGGTGTTGACAGTAGGGTGTGCCGGCTGTGGCCCTGCTTCCATACGAGGGACCGTTCTATAGCCTGATGTATGTCCAATTTGGGCCCTGGCTGCTGCGTTGAACGCATCGGCAGTTGATGATGCGAATGTGGCGACTGGTCCGGGCTTAGCAAATGGAAGAGGAGCAGGGGTGGGACCGTAGTTGAGGGCGGCTGGTCCGTTGTAAGCTTGTATCGAGATACCTGGGAAAGCACTAAAGGCAGAATAGCCAGGGTGTTCAACGGTAGTTGAAGGTCCAGGGTTGGGTCTAGATGCAGGTGGAGGCGCAGGCATGTACTTTTTCGGGGCGCTTACATTCGATGTCATGGGTATTGTCGAAAGCTCTGCCATATCACCTACTGGTTCTTGAACGGCATTAGGAGCTGATGGCTTTGGCTTCTTTGGCTTTGGCTTGGGATCTAGGATAGGTTTCGAAGGTGGTTTCACCTTGGAGGGGACGGAGTTGAGCTCCAGTTTATTAACCTGAGATACATCAAAACCTTGATCCTTTAGTTTCTTCTCAATGTGATGGAGAGCCCAGTACTGAAACGCATTAAGTGCCTAGCAAAAAAAGTGATGAAATAGCCACGAACTTACTTTGTGATCAGGTTCGTCCTCGTTGTCTGGACTGAGAATTTCCCGGTGCGTTTTGAGAAGCTGGTCAATGAGAGCCGACCCAGGACATCCGCCGGTTCCATGTCTTTTGCGGCAGTGAGGACAAAAATAAAGGCTGTTTCCGGGGCCTGCTTGAGAACCGATGGCTCCAGATGTGCTGGGCACCCCATTAGGTTGCGCAGAGACATGCGAACTTGGGAGAGGGTGATTTGGCTTCCTTGGCTTCTTCGCTTTAGGTAGTTGCATTGTATACAGCATTTCGGTACTCGGGAAAATGCCTTGAGTCATACCAAGCGAGCCTGGCTGGTTGACCGTAGGTGGATGTCCAGGAGGGACCATAGAAGAGTTATTAGGAAAAGGAATCGGAGGAATTTCATTACCAAGCGGTGGGTAGGGATGGTCGTCAGAGCTGGGCGCCCCATCTGATCCAGCCTCGCTTCCACTGGATGACCCTTCGCCCACGGGCTTGAATTCTTTGTCTTTTTCCTCATCGCCTTCCTTCTCTTTCGAGCCTTGTTCCCTGGACTTCCTTTCTGGGGAATCCTCGACATCTCCTTCTCGATAGTTCTGCCAGAAATGAATCTTCAATTATAAAAAAGAATCCATGTAAGTTGTTACGCACCGCAATCGCTCGTTTACGAGCTCCACGTCCCATGAGCACCTGGGCACGTCTCTTCTCTTTCTCCTCGGCTGCGCGTTTGATGACGCCAGCCCAAAAGTCGTCATCACCTTCTGTCTCCTGAGTGTCTTGGCCGACCTCGGTATTGCTTCCTTGACGATTCCAGACTTGCGCAAAATCGAACTTCATCCCACCGCCTTCGCCGGGTTGCTTCTCTTCGATCTTCTCGGTCTCCGCTCGGATAATGAGCTCCTCGACGTCTTTTTCGGTGTCTGCTCGACCCTTTGTTAGATCGAAAAAAAGTATATTTTACCAGGTTATACGCACACTTAATGTCTGAGGCTGATTCGCCGGGATTTTCGAATAGGGCCTTTGCACCGAACATAAGAATACCTTGGATGTCTTCTACCTCATCTTCATCTCCGAGCTTCTGAACAATAAGATGATCGAGGACGAGCTTCTTTTTGCCCATCATGAATATCTTCTCTTCATACGGGATCTTGTCAGTACACCCTTCGTAATGCCATAATTTTGACGTACCTTCTGCGGTATTCTTCGCCATGAATTTGAAAACTAGGATAATTTAAGCTTGCTATCGATTTTTTGGAGGCTTCACACTTTACCGATTACCCGATTTTTCTGTCCGTAACTGTAAAGTAGAGCATTAGCATGTATGGTGAAATAGACGCTTGGGTAAATACCCACCGATGAGCTCTGGCAATTGCTTGCAGGTCTTGGTGAGGATTGAAATCTACAAGGAAAAATTAGAAGGACCAGATCAAAACAAGTTGCTCCTTACCAGGATCGAATACACTAATATACGGTTTCGTTAGAGACACACCCTTCCAGGCGAAAAAGCACGTACATGACCGTGTCGGCGCTCCAAAGATTAACACCCACGCCACCTTTAGATCGCCGTAAGGCTAAATATCACTATTGCTAAGTGTACAAAGCACTAACCTGCCCGAGTTGTGAGAATGTAGATAAAATATTCGGACCCCGGCTTATTGTATTCGTCGATTTCTTTTTGTCGAAGCGAAGATTTTGTATCACCGTCCTGGTGCAAATATTATCAGCAAGATAAAGAGCTGTATGCGTCCTGGAACTCACGAGTCGCAGTAGTTTGTAGCCCTCCATGTTTAGGAAGTCCTCGATAATGTCCAACACGATTTTGAACTAGGGTTCGTGAGTAACTAAGGTAAACCAGAGAAAACACAACTAACCTGGGAGAACAGAAGGACTCGATGACCTCTTTTCTTGAGTTGAGGCAGCATAATTTTGAGTAAGCGAAACTTGGCGCTTGCATCAATGAGTTGCTTATGAGTTTCCTCCGGCGACAAACCTCTCCTCTCCATGTCGGGCTGATTGAGGTACGGATGCTGAATGCACCTGCATAAACTGAGTTACGGAGGTTGATCGCTATAACAAGATACCTACTTTCTCATCTCCATCAAGGCATTATGCAAAGCCGATTTTTTAGGGGCAGGGCCCTTGCGATTTTGATCCTTATCCGCCAATAGGCCTAGGCTCTGAATATTCGACTCTAAATTATAGTTTTAGTACAGCGCATGTCAGCTTGACGCGATTCTCACCCAATATGGCTCGCACAATGTCCTTCTGGATCGGGACCAAAGAAACTGGGACGATGACTTCATGCTATTGGGACTATTAGCTCAGAGTCGATCAAACTCGTGATTAACTCGCCTTGACTGGAAGATCCAATACCTCAGCTTTCTGACGACGTAGGAAGTAGGGTCGCAGTCTTCAGGTTATCTAGTTAGGAGATACGGGACAACAAAATAAGGGATATTCATACCTTTCGTGAAGTTGCGCGATAAGTTCCTCTGTCAGGTTATCCTGATCATATTCTTCTTCAAGCTCATCCAAATTATTCCAATTTGTGGGATCAAGAAAATTCATCAGGTTAAACAACTCGCGGATGTTGTTGTTCAATGGAGTCTGGGAATACGTTAGTTAAAACTAGCAATGTGGTAGATAGGTACATACCCCGGTCATCAAGATACGATGGATGGTATTTAGTTCGTTAAGCTTTCTAAATAAGAGACTTGAATCGTTTTTGACTTTCTGGAAGTCAGCTAGGTATTGTTTTAGTGGCTCGAATCACCCACGTCTTTGGCCTTCGTCAACAACAACCGTTTCCCACCGACCGGGTTTCTTGAACACCTGATGGAACTCGGGTCCTGCAAGTGTTTCGTATGTGGTCACCAAGGCATGGTACATTTGATGTCCCTCGGTGTTCCACAGTTCGTACTTCTTAATCACTTGACGGGCCTTGGCTTCACCATTGAAGCGCACGACACGCACATGGGGAGCCCATCTCTCGAATTCACGGATCCAATTGACTATAGTGGAGTTCGGGACAACGATCAGATGCGGATAGACATGTTCTGATACAAGCCTGCCAATAAGGCTGGTAAGCTGCACAGTTTTTCCCTATTCTGGGTGTCAGAAACTGTTAAGTCTTAAATAACACGCATATACATACCAGACCCATATCGTCCGCAAGAATGCTAGGCTGGAGGTTCCACCAATTGCCGTAGAGCCATTGTAAACCTTGTACCTGTATGCCATCTTATAAATAATGTTCTGTGACGTCGACCTGATTGACTCACTTGGAAAGGCATCAGTTTCAGCGATTCATCTTCCAGCTTGGGTTGAAGATCCGTTCCAGACCAATGACTAAGGTCTCGGTGTGGGCGGTTATCGCGTTGTTTCTCTTCTGCCTTTGTTAATCGGACAACTTGGACAGCATGTGCAAAAAGGTATTGGGACACGGCACGCTTATAGGAGTCCCATTCCAAAGATCCCATCTTTGGAGGACTGTCCCACACACCTGTATGTGCAATCAGACCACCAATAGAAGCGTATGGGTAGAAGAGCTCACGAACATTCATCATATTGTAGATCTTCGAACTTGAAGTAAACCCATACTGCACGTTCGAGAAGCTCCTCGGCATTTGGCATTCTGCCTTCTCTCATCTCAAAGTCAGCCACTGATTCGCTCATATCGTTTGAAGGTTCTTCGCCATCCACAAAGTGTGCCTCGGCCAGATCTCCGGATTCCGATTCAATTTCGTCCAGCTCATCCGAGTCTGCGACTCTGGTAGCTTTGCGCCTCTTTGTGCTTGTAGCACTTTTCGAGCCAGACTTTTTGGGTTTCAAACGACGCAAACGGAGATCCAGAACTCGGTCGATACGAAGCCATGCATTTGGTATACGCAGTTGAGCATCAGGCATTGGGCCAGGAGTTTCCTCGTAAGAAGGTTTTGGTTTCACATCTCCTTCGACCGAGATGGACCGAGACTGAGCGAACGTAGGCAAAACATCCAGCGCCCGGTTAGCGGAGCTTTTATCCTTTTCCTTGTCATCGCTTTGTTCTGCCTTGCCGATCTTATCAAGAAATTCCTCGCTATCGTCTTCGAGGAGATGCAATTTGGTTCCGTCCTTGAGAAAGTTCCGTAATAGGCCTTCGTGCATCGCGAGCATCCACATATGGGGAACCCACTCGACACGCTTGAATCCTCTTTCTTTAAATTTAACAAGATATTCTCTCGGAAGCATGTCTTTTGGCTTTGGGATTTGACCTCGCGCTAGCGTCTCTGTGGCGCCGGGTGGGTCAGGCCTCCAGCCCAAGATACTTTCTACGGGATACTTGAGTCGAAGACACTCATGACATTTCCATTGATCAGGACCAGGCTCCACGTATGCCTCAGCAACTTGAGACGCAGTATTCTGGTGTTTGTCGTTTGGGTCTCGTGGAGGTAGATGTTGCCAGTGCGCGGGACGTCGGCAAGTAATACAACGGAACAAAATCTGCGGTGCGCCGAGCGGCACATAACGCGAGCGAATCTCGCCAGGCTTAGCAGGTCCAAGTGGAGAGGGTCCAGAAGCAGAGCCACCAGTTTTGTTGGGAGTCTCCAAGTTGCTTGCTTTGTCGGGGGGCGGAGTATCTAAGTCGATAGCTTTGTCGGCGCTGGATCCTTCATCTGGGGCGGGTACCGGGCGATGAGCTGTCTCCTCTTTGCAAATAATGCAACGACCTCCTTTGGCGCATTGTCCACAGATGAATTCGGTCGCTTCATCCAGCCAAATCTGTTTGCGCTTATCAACGAGCTCCGCATTATCATCCACCTCAACTCCTTCGGCGCGTTTTTCAGCCTTTGCCAAATCGTTCTCGTGCCGTTTGATTGTCATTAGAATTTCTTGTCTCTGTGCAGCACTGAGGCAGCCCCAATGTCCAACGACACAGCAGCGTAGGCAACGAATCCACCCGCCTAGGTTCTCGAGACGCTCCTCCTCAGGTTCGCTTGCCTCGTCGTCGTCGTCCTTCTTTCGCTGTCTACCGCGAGATTTCCCCTTCCCTTTGCGTCTCCTCAGTTTTTCGAGCATGTCAAAGGCAGATGGCTGGCCACAAGCTTCGCAATGTTGTCGGTGGCGGAGAAGAACAGCCTCATCCGCCTCGTCGTCAGAGTCAACCGCCTCGATGAAAGGTCGAACAATCCCGAGGCCTTGTATTGTCTGGCGCGGACGTCGAGTACGTTTTATGTGGATAGGGGGATGCGCTTCTTCTTAGTATCACCGTCGGATGAGACAGTGTAATTGGAACCAGAATCAGCTTTGTCTTCAAAATCCGATGACGAGCCAGCATTGTTGTTTCGGTTTAGATTTCGTAGCTTGCGAGTGGCTGGCTTTCTGTTGTTCCTGAATAATTCGTTAGCCCAAATGCGAGCTAAATATAAATTCTGGCGGACTTGTTATTTGTAGCAATGCGGGAGCTTTGCCTAACGGGGACATCGCTGTCGTCCCCGGAAGATATTGAAAGAACTTCGCTAGGCTCGCTCCCATATGCTGCACTGGAAGAACGGCTCGATTTGCCCCGAGTAGTCCTCTGAGGTTGTCGAGGTGGCTTAGAGTGATGTTTTAGTCGATGCTTGGGGTTTACTTTCGTACTCGTCGGATCGAAATCAGAAAGTGTACCATCCTTCAGCTCACGCTCTGTGTGCATCCAATGATTTAACACTATCACGAGAGCCAAAAAAAAAAAATCAATGCCCACCGTATTCCTCTATAAGCTCTGGATATTTATTCTTCACCGAATGAGCAGTGAACTATGAGAAAATGTAGTGTCAGGATCGCATTGCGAATACTGGTCTATAAAGTGTACCCTGTAGATAACGCCTGATTCAACTGCGGCATAGTAGTAATACTTCCCGTTATTGCTGTATTCCCCGACAATCTTCTCAAGAATTGGAGCATCAACAACGTCGTCTGCTGGTGGCTCTGAGCTCTCTCCACTCGAGCCTACCGATCCAAAGCGTCTTGATAGACGTGGGACTTGGATAAGTTCGTATTCGTGATGATTTGGGGGTAGTGGCGGGAGTTCAATCCAGAATTTAGGTGGCGGCTGAACGTCAGGCGAACCCGCCATCGAAGAAGGCATTCCGGGTGATTTATGAGAAACCGATACGTTCTCTTCCTCGGATGAGTCCAGTACTTCTATGGCTTGGCCGTGTTCTGTCGCGGATTTGCCCGCCAGACTCCTGGCCATATTAAAGGAAAATCAGTAAGCAAAGGGAAGCTCCAGCGCGTAGTGTTTGTTGACGAATTATTTGGCTAATCACGTGAATCGCCTACTCGAACAGACCGCCCCAGCCCAAGGTGAGGTAACTCAAATATACCTGTTTCCCTAAATTATCTTATCTCAAAACACTCTTGACAATGTTAATACCGCTCTTCACTCCGCGCTCGCGGTGTGATCTAGGTGGAGGAGTCGGGATCGACTTCCTGAGGGAAAAGTACGGCAGGAGGCGGGTAGCGGAGCCGGGCCCAAAAAGAGTAGTAGATTCGAGCAAAGCGTGGGTAGGTGGGCCAACCATACGTCTACTATACAAAGCGAGACACGAATCAACAGAGAAGAGAAGAAAGAGAGTCCGAGATCAAAATGGCATACACCAAAGAAGAGAAAACGCGAGAGTTTGAGACAAAGTACAAAAAGGTTATACTAGCAACAGTAATAAGACAGGGTGAGGCGGGTGGGTGGCGTGAGATAAACCGTGCAGGCGCGCAACGGGGACGACTAGTGACAGTGTAGCGACTCGTCATCTCCACACTGGATATATGTGAGTACTGAATCTGGGTGCGACCAAATAAACGCGCACCTACCGCTAGCCATATACAAGGTCCCAGTTGGCGGAGTATATGTTTGCAGATCATGCGCACAATTCACGAGCATCGGAAGGCAAAGAGGATCCCTAAAAGGACAGGGGATCGCCTCCGTTGATTAGCGAATCTGGCGGGAAGTACTTGGAAGCAGCGGCGGCGCTCACCAAGAAGAGGCTGCGGGCCAATAGAAGATTAGGATGGGGCGATGGCAATCGCCGAAACATAACAAAACTGCGGGCGTGGGTTAGCGAACCCGGACGCATACAGTGAGGGAGGTACCTAAGCGCCGGCGCTTAAGAACGGTCCGAGCCCGAGTTCGCGCGTGCAGAACCCATGAGACTCCATCGAATACGGAATGATAAAAAAACGGTTGTAGATCACAGGTGGTTCCTATATGCGATCACTACTATGAATATACACTCCGCTGATTCTACACCACTGCCCCCGTCGTCGCCGAAGTAAGCTCGGATGTGATGTTTGAGCGTGGTGTACTTCTCACCGTAAGCTTCACGGCGTATCTGGACGAGAACCAAATTTGTCGAGTTCAATAATACTTGACGAGTGATTGGCGAATCAATCGTCAACTTCTTTGAATAAATTAGAATATGCGATTTTCCAAGCAGCACCCAACAGCGGACCCCATTTCCAGCGCTGTACTACTGTTTTTTGCGTTTATTATCGGTCGGGGAAGGCTATGAGCTGACTATATGCATATCAATGAAGCAGGGTTCTCTTAAACCGCTCCCTTCAAAGACTAAGGACGATACCAATATAGCTCTATATACCCTTCGTCCAGCGGAATATCTGCTTCAATAAATTGAACTGACATGCATTACTTGGGGGGTGAAAAATGTCTCAAGACAGCTATGAATGATGAGTATCAAGCCTCACAGTTACACAGATCACAAGGGAGTCACGGACTACAGGACAGGAGATGAATATTTGACCATAACTTTCAGGTCAGATGAACAACATCCTTCGTGATCGGTGTGGATCACGGAAATCATACGTGTATCATGGTCATTTACGTTATAGGTTCTATTGACCGATTCAATTGCCTTAGCACGAGCAACCCACGACTCGGGGAAGTATTGGGATACCTATAGCAGACAGCTCACTCTAAGTTTCCCATCGAGAACTCGGGCATCATTATTCGAAACCCCCATGCAACGCTCGGCTGTCTTGAGGAAGTTGCTAGTGCTTGCTGCAGTAGAAACTTTACCTGTTTTATGCGAGCCCGATCGGGGGAGGTGGTAAGCACCACTATTTAAACAAGCCCCCGAGCAACATCGCCAACAACAAGCTCACTGTGACCAATAACGATTATGCGCTTTGGCCCCAGTATCTCTGTTTTGTTGCTCACAGCTACCAGCTGTATGTCTACCCCGACTAAGGGTAGTATTGTGGGGGAAGGTGCATATGCTCGTGCGATATCGGGCAGCCAGCTCTATGGGTGCACCGGTATGTATTGCTATGGGTAATCCCAGTTTCACGATATGTTAACTATAAAACGATTTTAGGGAAGAATTTTGGAGGTCATTGTGAAACCACGCCCAAGTATATCGTCTATTTAGGTAGCGTCTAATACAAGTATTGTTGACACCTGCCCCATATACAGTGGCCAGACTGGCGTCTGCACTCCCACGACAGGAATGTTCCGCAACAATTTAATCTCCGTAAGGGCTCTAAGATATGGTGCTTACTTGTACCAAGGCATGTATGCGTAGTCGTCTGTTTATTCCTGTACCAACGTCCTTCGCAGGGGATAATTGCTCCGGCCCTTACATTTGGGTAGATACAGAAGGCTGGGGAAATATTGGGGACACTATGGTAAGTTTTGTATGGGTGGCGGTAGTTGAACTGTTCAGCTGAATCCTACAAAAACAAAAACAAAACAGTATAGGTCTTATAATACGCCAACTCCTTGCTTGCCTCCACGTTGCAGCCCTGCAGCTTAAGCTGCAGGTGTTTAGCTTTGTATGTGAATAAATACATAGTTGTTCTACGTCAAAATTCCAATCATTCATGACAACCAGCAAGTAAACGCGTGGTTGCTCATTAACTTGGCGAGATGCTCAAATTCATTGCTGGCGTCTAGTAGGCGCGCTTGATGTAGTCTAAGGTGGGGTTGATGGGCACGCTGCCTCTATTTCAGTTAGCCTGTTCCTGAACCATGCTAAGGCTACATACTTATCATCAACTTTAATTGACACGGTGGCATCGTAACTCCAGCTCAATATCTCGAGCCGCTCGCGGTACCATAGTGCCTTTATCCACAAGCCTAACATAGCAATCAGCAATATCGTCGCACATGCACGAGTTTGTCGGAGTGAATCTTTAGTGTTGTTTCCGAACCCCCTGCCCAAGACGAGGGTGGAACTCTGAGCCCAACTCCGCGCATATATAGTGCCGTCTCAAAAGAATTGTTAGGTCAGCCTCTCTACATACATGCATTTTCAGTGGATTAACATTATGGCAATAGGTCTCTTCGCTGGAGAGATAAACGTGGTTGCTCTTCCTATTCTGGCGCTTAGTTTTGGCAAAAGTAGGATAGTCCGCTCTTTAGTTAGAGAGCAAAGGCGGGGTACCACAAGGAACCGGCTTTACGCTTGTATCGGTGAGCATGACCAGTCCCAGAGTCTATAGCCACTTTCTGCGTCTGAATACCACGGGTCCAGGAAATGATTTTGAAGGGTTGTGTAAGTATATACCAGTGTAAGCCAGCTTCACTTGTGGTATGGGCATTTAACGCATACCACCAAGAAAGTCTTCAGCTTGGCGCGTGCATGTCGACCCCAAATGAACTTCGTGGCTGGTCAGCATCGGCGAGAACGCAGGGAGGTAGGGCATTTTTATACCAGGGTGAGTTCCCTTGCTTCAAGGTCTACCGGAGAAATCTCACATTGCAAGGATAGAGGAAGGTTGTACTGGTGGGTCTGTCGAGATCGATGTGAATGGCGTTAGTGGTATCGGGGGCGTTCTGGTACGATAGGTTCAAATTCAAACATGGGATTTGATTGTATCTTGACGAGAGATGGGTGTGCAGTATGATCCTGGTTCGTCTCCTCATAGTCTCAGACATAACACAGGGCATGAGGCACGATAAGGCATTGAATGCGTCGAGCCCAATCGTGGACATTGAGAAATATGCAGATGCGTGCAAATTTGATCGAGCTTGTGAAACAGCCTCATTAATAACCATGTACAAGTATTTAACCAAGCTCGCGATTTGCGGGAAGAGCAATAAAATATATGTACTGTTGGTCGGGTGAATAGAGACAGTAGAGATAGGTAAATATAGAAAGCAAGATATCCCGAGGTTAGACAAAGCCACTGCGCCTGTGAATGGAGTGCTAGTGAATCCGGTCGGCCGACCAGTCAAGCCTCTGACGCAATATGCCGTTGAGCACAAATTCTTTACTATATATAGGGACGTCCTCTTTGATCAGCGTTTGCCAGCTGGCCTTGGCATCCTGACTGGATATGACGTGGTTGTGCTTCATATCATTTCCTATCTTCTTCTTTGTCGGTTTCGGCTCCAGCTTTACCTGTCGGAATGTGAACATCAATTTTGTAGAAGTAAGACGTTCAACTTACCACACCGCCCGAGGATTCAATGACTCTTTGTATGCTCTTGAGTTCGGCCCCGACATTGTCAGTTACATAAAATGTGTGCCCTTCTAGCAATTTCCCTTTGTTTTCCTTGATCAACTTCAACGATTTGCTCAAACTCATCGAATATCTCTTCTCGTTGTCTGGATCAGACAGTTTGTATTCGGCCTCGTCTATGGCCACCATTAGCGGATCGCACAGTACAAATAAAATAGTAAACTCACCTTGCAATTTGCCTTCTTTGATTGAATCTTGTAGCCAACGCATAGTTACGATATATTTGCATACTGGGAATGCGCAAAGGAATTTTTCTGTACGACTGATCGAGTTGACTACAAGGTGAGTACACTGAGATGGGTCGTCCTCGGTGAAACTTGCTCCCAGCCGTTCCATTTGCTGTAAAGTCGTATGTTAATGCGATTATTAAATCAAGTGGCTAAACTCACCTTGATTTCGCTCTCGGTTGGTTTCGATTTGGAGCATACAATGCGGACAGGAGATTTCATTATTGGTTTCTGCGCTTGACGTCTTCACTTGCTTTGGGTTTGCTCTTACCCCCCGTGATAGATTTGACCTTTTCAGACTCTTTCTTCGCTTCATTCTGCCCTTGCGAAGACTTCGTGACCTGTGATTTCTTGGGTCTTCCGTCGTCGTCGCCCCCATGTTTCTTCTTCTTGGGGGGCGGGGCGTCGTCGTCGTGGTTGACTATACTCGTACGACGCTGTTTCTTTTCGGCTAGTTGTTGCATCTTACGCACGTCCCCTTTACTGGAGCTCATCTCGTTCTGGAACTTCTGGACGTCGGGCATGATCTCGTTTCGTAGCTTATTCTGGGCAGCTGTTGCAGCCGCACGTGGAGTACGACCTCCGGCTGACATGCTCGGAGGTGACGGCTTTCGACGAATCGAGCGCTCGGATGACGAGGATGAATCGCTGTGGTGGTCAGTTCTCTCATCATCTGATGAGGATTTGCGAGATTTGTGTTTGCCCTTATCGGGACTTAACAGTTTGATGACACTTCTCGGTTGCACCTCTGACAAGGGCTTTATGAAAGAAGAGGAAGAGGCTGCCGAAGTACTATCGGACAATTGCTTCCCTGTTGACTTGGATGGAGAGATTGGCGTGTCCTCGTCGTTCGCGGCTCGGGCCATTTTGGGGCGTTTTGCTGACTGGGAGGTACTAATATCGTTCTTCCGCTTCACAGAATTGGGTTTGGTGGACTTGGAGGGAGAGGTGTGCTGCGGTGTCTTGCCGTTAGAAGAAACGCCATTACGAGCTCGCTGACCTGCGTCAGAACTCCGTCGTGGAGATGCTGGTTTTGACGTAGGCATAGGTTTCGAAGGAGAGATTGGCCTGGAAGCATCGTCGACCATAGTGTTAGGAGCACGAGCAGAATGCGGATCCTGGGCTACTTCGGACTTCTTGTTTTGAGGGGCGGGGACTGGAGGTAGATTGCCATTGCCCACACCCTTAGTGTTGATGTCCTGCATCCAGTCGTGGCCTTGAGGGAAATTTAAGTATTTCTGGTCACTCGTTGGAAGTTTTTTCCACTCCCTGAAGCAATCCTCAAGCCAGAGGTGATTAACAATGGGAATCCGCCATTCCCGGGCCTTGGATATCTTGTTTTGTCTCGCTTGTTCAGGCGGAATTGTAGTGCTATTCAACATGGCAATGCTCAGTTGAGAAGACCTAGTCGAAAGAAGGAACGCTCACTGGGAA
Source organism: Rhizoctonia solani (assembly GCF_016906535.1). NCBI lineage: Eukaryota > Fungi > Basidiomycota > Agaricomycetes > Cantharellales > Ceratobasidiaceae > Rhizoctonia > Rhizoctonia solani. Next base: position 2,059,065 of record NC_057373.1, read on the forward strand.
GCCACTACGCATGTATTTTTCAAAGTCATAGAAGGTGTAAATTTGCCTCCCAGGGCAGAAATCAACTATTAGTTTGATTAGTACGAACTCCTTGACCCAGTGAGTGCCCGCACCTTTTTTAGATATTCGCGAGCATCCCAATGTAGTTTGTGATAGTAATATCCTGATATTACGATTGTCGGTAAATCGTCGTGGCTAAATTGACACCACTCACCTGGTCTTCAAATCCGGGAACTGGATGTTCGGGATAGGGATAATGCAAAAGATGCTCTCTCGGTGCCGACCATAACCCTGTGTTGGTGACATAGAGGATCCAGGCGGGTGTGCCTATAATGAGATTGCTGAATGTAGCGGCCTAGACAGAGAAAATGAGTTTGGAGAGAAGAGTACCATTTCAATAGACCTACAAGATCGTATTCGTGGTTGCCTCGATAAGACGTAATAAATATGTCGGCGCCCTTTAATGTCTCCTCAGACACTCCGTCTCCTCCCAGGCTGAGTCCTGATATATAAGTGCCTCCAACTTGTTCAACCCGGCGCCGATAAACGTGATCTCGATTGGGATCGCTCTGCACCGCACGTGCAGAAAAAACAACACGTTTACCACCAAGCACTCGGTTGCTAAACGGGCTCTTGCTGTTAGATGGTTGAGTACTCGAGTTCGAATTAGGTTCGAGATCAGTACCGATGGCGGCGCGCAAAAGGCCACGCTGAGTCACTGCCTTGGAATCGTCTGTTGTATTCTCTGGGACGCCCTCCACAACCATATTCTCACTAATTTTCTGATTAACGACGGAACTAAAGCGTATGGTTGAAGCACCTACTTAAAGTCTGGGTTGAGTATGGGAGGATTGGGGAACAAGTAGTTCTTGGTGGAAAGGAGAGTTTCGCTCTTGAAGCAGTCAGAGAACCAATGTGTGACAACTACTTGAATCTGCAGGGGGTGGCCCTGGGTGTTTAGCGCCTTCGCGTACTTAGGCTAGCATTTCAAAGGAATTTAAGTTTGTCTCTTGGATGGCCCTGCGCGATGAGAAACTTACCCCACTTTCGCTCAAACAAAATAAATGAGTAACATCGTTGGTCAACGCTTCTTTCCATTGACCTCCAAAAGCGACAATTCCTGCCGCAATAGACTCGCTATCTTTCAGAGGGATCTAGATAGAAAGGAATGGGAATAAATCAATAACTAGGACACATGGTCAACAACCTCATTAACATACGTCCGATGAGGTAGCCACAACACCAGAAAATATCTTGTGGGGGTCGGCAGAGAAATATCGTGGACTAGATAGTATTCCATTAGACACTTCTCCCTGTATTTACATTGCAATCTAACGCACTCTTGTAATTTGTCCAGAATCACGCTACGTTCCACCCAAGTAGGCTTTTGCCATAGTTAATTAGCAGCTAATTCAAGGAGAATGGAATGGCACGTACTGTTACTATAATAGCCTCTTTCGCGTCATCGACTCCAATGAAGCAATCGGAAGAAGATATAACATGCGTAGCAGTGTTTGTATGCTCGACCTCAAGCCCGCCACGTTCGACTAAGAGCTCGCGCAGGTGGTCGATCATAGCAGTTGGCAAACCCTGAGCAATAAAGAAATGAACCCCAGAAAATAGCTGGGATAGTCCATCTGAATTTCGGTCGGCCGAAGGCATGGTATACTGGTGTTATCTTGTTACGGTCTTTAGAGAAATAGCATACGTTGTGATCAACTATGGTCGGCCGCTCCCAGCCAGTCAACTGCTAAAGCGGTACAAACAAAGCGCCACGCCAAAGTCACGTGGTAGCCCAACGGCACCAGTACCGCCACCATCACCTTGCCCTGAATGTCTGTACCTATCCCATATTCCAGTTTGAGACCTTGCTGCCAAGGTTGTCCAAACAACTTACTTCCATGGCTGTATTATGCCAGAAGTAGACATAAGGCCTGCATGTGACTTAGATGCTAACTAATCAACTATATACGGAATGTAGTTATCCATTCTGCAAGAGATGCGATGTATAAGTCACACGAGATTGATGCATCCCAAAGCTCCAAGGATGCGTGGAAACCATGTGTTTGTATATTGATTATACACGCATCTGATAGGCGTAACCCATATAATAATCAACATATAATCCCGTATACTGTGTACCCCGCAGCCAACCATACCCCAAGGTGCCGTGCTAGGATCAAGTTATGTCTTCTAGAGCGCGATTGACTCGCGTTACCACATCACCACCATTTGTATGCTACGTTCCGGTACCCAAATTGCCTCCTGACTCCGACACTGAGGAATGGCTGTCGCTCGAGCTAGACCATGTCATTGAGGACTCTCCGTTTCGTACACCCACCTCTGATGCGAATCCGGGCGGGAATACCTTGATGCATAGGGATTTGGAGGGAAATGGTCGGTTTGGTCTGATTATCCAAGCGCGAGCATGTGCCATGACATTCCCTACCTCTTAGATATTACTGAACGGGGCCATGTCGACCCCGAACCCCCGTACCCGAACCCTCCAGACTTGCGGGACCAACCCGACCACCCAAGAGACGCCACCCCTCTAAATGATAGGTTGCACGAAGCAAATTCGACGCGTACTGGCTCCCAAGAATATATTGACCGTATCAGTTTCAAAGACTGGAACGTTCGCGTACTGGTAAGGATGAATGATCGCGTTTGAAACTCGTCAATGAACACACCCAATCCTGTAGATAGGGAACAATTCATTTAAGTTGCACGAACATCAGTTAAGCAAGTTTTCGGCTCTGGAGAAACTCATTCGAGCAGCAAATGAGAACAGACACGAACCAGATCCCGGCCACAGCACTTGCACGAGACTGGAGCTCCCCTTAAACGACGAAAGCCCGACTGATTTTGAAAACATGGTCGAGATTTTGTACCTAAAGTAGGCCCTTGCCTCGCTTTATCCCAGATTATATTGACTAATCTCACACCATAGCGTGTGTGATGGTGTGACAGACGATGATCATAGCATTCCAGTCCTGAAGTCAACACTCCGATTGGCAACCAAATACGAATACGAACACATGCGCGGATACGCTATCCTATGCCTTGAAAAAAGAGATCTAACGCCGATTGAACGTATCGAGCTCGCTCGTGAATGTAATATCCCTTCATGGTCAAGGGAAGCGTTGAGTGAGCTATGCGCTCGAGATGAATTGATCACTCTCGCCGAGGCAAGCATTCTTGGATTAGATACATTTTTTGAGCTAGCACACCGTCGTGAAGCCTTCAAAATGGAGCATAAACCAAATCATCGCCCATCAAGTAAGCGTGGTTTACTTTAGGATCCATCTAAATTATTAATCATGTAACTAACTGTATTGGTCATATAGGCAATCGAAGTCGGGGACGCCAGAACGTTCGGACTAGCCGAACTCCATCCCCAAGTAGCCCAAGGAGGTCTCCCAGAATTAACCTAGGAAAGAATCGTGCACAACCGTATTAGAGAAACCATACTTCATTGGACTGATCCAATCGACTTGGTATTCTATCAACGATTTTCCACGAAGCCACTCATGACCTGACTTCAATGCCACCATGTACGACTTCTTCGTACTAATCTTCCATGATTCATGGTTCCTAAAACTATTCGATCTGTTATTTGTAAAGCCAGAAGTGTTTAAAATACACTCAATCATGTTCATTTAACACCGATACAATTACAGTCTATGGTGGTCGATAACGACGCACAATTATAAATTCAAGATCTAATGCAGACCCTCCGCATATACCTTCTTCCAGGAATCGCGGACCTTCCAAGCATCAAAGTAAGCAACAACCTTGGGGTCCAGCGTTAATCCTAGTGCTTCTCCCAAGGGAGAAATGTCATCAATCTTTGCACCGGAGACTCCTGCTGTGCGCGCAAGCCATGCGGCAACATGGAAGTCGGCTTCTCCAGGAGCCGAGCCATCAACAAAACCGCTTTCGGGAAGGAAGGCTGGGAGCTCGGAAGCGATAAAAGTCTTTACGTTGTCCCAGTGCTGGTTGGACTTGTCGAACCAACCAGAGGTGATATCAGTGGGAGCACCCTCTGTTATATATGGATCGATAAGTACTCAATCGTTCACGCATAAAGACATCACTGACCAGCGTAAACAGACGAAAGTAAGCCGTTAAATTCGAGCTTATCCTTGTACCATTTCTGGAGGTTCTCGGGTGACTTGGGAGCGAGCTCCTCAAGTTTGGCCTGACGCTGACGGATGAATTGTCCCGGAACGTCACCGCGCTTGGCATCGAGTTCTTCTTGGTTACGGGCGGATAGCAATGAGAAATTGGGGTCGATATTATCACGGTGAATGGCCACAATAACGTCTTGGTGGGATGACTTGGCACCCGGAGTAGGGGCATTCAAAACGATCCATTCGACCGATCCCTAATTGCAAGTTAAGTAAAGTTCCCAGATTCTCCTTACAGGACTCACGGTAGTGTCGGTATATATTTTATCAGTGGTGGCTAAGGTTGGGAGAGTGGCGTTGTTGTTCTAGGAAGGGCCCATGGTCACGGTTGTGCTGATTTGAGATACGACATGAACTCACGATTTTAATGAATTCTGAAAACCGATGCCCGTAAGTATAAAAAGGCCATGTATCAATAGTCACAGCGAGCAACTCACCAGGTGTAAAGTTTTCTCCTTCCACCAGATTAACTGCTTTCTCTTCGACAGCTCCAGGGGGGTATTTAAGCTCCAGCCTACAGGCTTGTGGTTAGAGACACTGAAATTAGTAGCCTTGGAAAAGACTTACAGAGCGAGGCTCGGAGCCGATGCCTGCGCATATGTCGGTAAGGACGATGATCAGTTGAGACACAAAACATCACTCACCCACACACTGGCAATAAATACATATAAAACAGGCTGCTCAAGAGGTAAGCCTGTGATTTTTTTTACTAAAATTAATTTTACCTTGGTTGTACTAGTTGCGGGTTTGGTTGTCTCAGTAGAAGCCGTGGTGACCTTCTCCTCAGACTTTTTCTTGTGGTGGAACAGACGGGTGATGAAGTTTCCCGGCTTACTGGATGACATGTTGGTTGGAGTTAATTAGAGAGCGTTATTCAAGCAGAAAGTTGTGGTTAATTAAGGAATAAATGTCAGTGGAGGAAGGGGGGCAAGTCGTGGGAGTAGCTAAGGCCAGGGTTGGTTCTTATTCACCAAAGAGCTGAATCAGTGGGTTGTTTTTAGAGGGGAGGGCCGCGGCCTCACTTTACCGGAGACCGCGGCGCTTAGTGATGGGGAAGCAATCGTACGGCTATAATCATCGACAGGGACCCACATGCGAAACTTGGAATACTGTTGTGCTGAGAGATCTCGACATGCCCCACAAAGCAGAAGCATCGCTTCATCGCTGCTGGTTGGCCGGATCACGATGTAGCGCCTAAACTCAAAGATAAGCACTGACGCGACAAAGAGGTGATATGCGCAATGCGGATGCGTTACAGATTCCCACGCATTTTTTGATGGGGAAGTACCTATGAGAGCTCGATGCAGATTGAAAGAAGTTATTTTCGCTTTAGATAAACAACTGAGATACATCATTAAGAGAATATCAGAAGAGGAACACCTAGATATCTGTTGGTGACACGTATCCACACTACGAATATAGAAACTCACTTGATCAACCAGCTTGCTGACAGTCCTTGGTGCGGGGTACCCAAGGTCATCGAGATGCTTCCTGTGGGTATGTGAAATGAGAATATTATAGTATAACAATACGGAAGGAACTTACTTCATCGCGTTCAACATTGGTGGAGGACCTAGCGCATCGCATCGTTAGATAGAAATAGAATGACGATCGGAAGACACTTACCACAGAGCAGAATCTTAATATTTGACTCAGTGGGGGGCATGTGCTTCTCGATCATATCCTTCGTGACGAATCCGATACCACCGTCCCAACCCTCAGGAGGGTTGTTCAAGACATAGTAGACAGAGAAACGCGAGGGATAACGAGCCGCTAGGTCATCCAACTCCGTCTTCAACAAGATGTCTTCCTTAGAAACGTTGGCATAGATGAGGCTAATTTTTGTTAAATCCAAGGGATTCTTCAACGCAGCCCTGATAATCTGGAGCATGGGTGTAATACCCGTTCCACCGGCAATCATACCGAGCTCGCGCGAAAGAGAAGGGTGATAGTTGAATTGGCCCTTGGGCCCTTTAATGCGAACCTTGTCCCCAATCTTCAAGAGCGAGAGGTAGCGCGAGATATTGCCTTTTTCGTAAGTCTAAAAATGGCTAATTGATACTCGATTTTGATTTTTTATATGCATTAATTGAACATACCTTCACCAGCAGGTCAAAGTGTCCTCGGTCATCATCACTGCTAGTGGGGGTATAGCTACGCATAATGTCCTTCCCGTTAATTTCGGCTTGAACGGAGATGTGTTGGCCGATTGGAAGGCCCAGTATGTCGTTCGGGTCAGGCAGCCCGAACCGATAGCTAGAAAAAATCAGTGTAGTTCAGCAAAATGCATGTATGACTGGCCATATGTGCATACATTGCAGTATTGGGCGATACCTCGATTTTTTCAATCAACGGGAACTCCTTCCATTCTTTTGGATCTAGTATAGGTGCTCGTTCTAGTAGAAACGGGCGCGTCAGCAATGGTAGGCTATGCCTAAAAATGCTTCACTTTTGGAGCCAAGGAAATACAGAGCTGCACAAGTAGCTGCGGCTCCCACACCCATGGCAAGTAGTTGAGTAGAGTCAATACCCATTGCGTTTGATATTGCGACCAGGGAGCGCGTAAACTGGGTTTTGGGGTCTTTGATGGTGTGTTCGTCACTTGAAGCAAAAGGTGGGAGTCCGAGAGCTCGAGAAAAGAGGATCAGCAAACTTATAGTACCAACGAAGGAGCCTACGAATAAGGCTTGAGGCGTGTTCGGCATGGTGGTTGGGGATTTTGTCTGGCCGCCCCACAACACAGCCAAACAACTGCATATGACCACCTGAATATCCCGGCGAAACTACCGAAATATCTCGGGCCCATCATCTCCGACATCCTCTATTAATTTACGTAGCATATACAGTTACACAGAATTATACAAAATGGAGACCAACGTAAATGGATTCTCGTAACTATGAACCTTGGTCCTCGTCCTCCACCTCGAAGGCGCAACAATATGAATTAGTATCTACGAGAAGAATACCACGACCATCTGGCGCCCATCGAACGTCTCGTATCACCATTTCCTCTGAAATCGTTTTTTCAGTAAATTCCACCTTGCCAGTGATTAAGACTCACGACCAGGCACTCCAATACATTCCGCACCCTCATCCTCTATTTCTCCCACGTTGTCATTCACCCATTCGTTATTCGAAGTCCACATGTACACTGCGGGACGAGAGCACGATATTGCAAGTGACTCGGCCCTCACAGGATTCCAGCTTGCACGGGTTATTGGAGTTGCGTGAAGCAAGACCGTTTTCAACGAGGGTTTAAACGGTTCATCAGGGGCGGGGAAGTTGTAGATATGCAATGCAGTGGAAGTGGATTCTGGAATGGAATTATTATCTGATACTTATTGGTTATACCCTTGTGGCTCACCATATCTGACAAAGAGCATGGTCCCTGTGAGATTCCATTCGACCTGCGCCGCGCCTGTTTTTGGAAGACCTTTGGCGCCATCTCGGCGTGTGATGGTAAGAGCTGTGATACCAACCCCTCTGTCGTCTACCCAAGATTATTAAAATACGAAAAAAAGGTTCCGGTAAAGGCGGCTTACATTCAGAAAAAGAGCCCTCCGGCCCTTTTGTTAGCCAGTTCGCCGGTTCCTTCCAAACTTTCTATGTAATATATGAGCGATTATTAGATTCGGATTACTCATTCACTCACAACACCCAGTGGAACCCTTGGATTAAGCTCAAAGGTTATAACTACTGACCAGCTCAAGCTGCTGAGGATATGAATCTATGGGTATATCAATACATCTCACTCGTCAAACTATTATGGCCACACTCGCCTTATCATCCCAGCCTCCAACGGCGAGAAACGCACCACTTGGATGCCAGGCAACGGATCGTATGCCAAGCCCAGGATCAGGATCGGGAGTAAATGTCCTCAAAACGGTGCCAGCCAAGTTTAGGATCGAAAGCTTGTACTGAGACAGAATTATAAATATATGACAATGTGACAATATGTGCTGTTGCTGCTGTCATACCTCGAGTGGCCCCTCCCAGACTGCCAGGTGCCTTCCATTTGGGGACAGTGCCATAGCGGCTAGTGATTGGGTAGGAGATTGAAAGTGCTAACATAATGCTTTGGTATGTGAGTATGTAAAAGGGGAAACAACCCTACCCGAGTGACTTTATACCCGTCCCTGGCATCATATACGCCAATGGTATCTCTTGACTTGTGTCTCTCGGCCAAAATAAAGTATCGACCATCCTTTCTGAAAGTGTAACCTATCGGATTCAGGCTTTTTTTGCAAGGAATGCATATCTATATCTTACTTACCGCGATCCATATGCTTGGGGAACTGAATATAAGTTGCCGTCCCATTTAGGAGTGACCATACTGTTACCCGCAGCTAATGTGACCTATGAGTACTCTCCTGGGGTTGCTGATACGCTCGAGTCACTCACTCCCCACTCCGAGAAACAGATAATACTTCGGCCATCTGGAGCCCATTCGGCACGCGCTAAGCCTTCTGCTCCAGCTTCGACACGCGCATTCCATTGTGGGTCTACCATGCTGTATACATTCACAACCCCACGTTTGGAACAACACGCAAGTACGTATTCAGAGTCGCAAGACCAGCCTATATGGGTAATCCATCCGTCAGGAGTGGCCTCTTCGTTTTGAGTTGTAGAGCTCGATCGCAATACTCGAGAAGTACGAGAACGGGCATTAGTTGGGGCCACAAGCGAGTTGGTCGAGGAGGGAGAAGTATCAACGTCCCATGTTCGTGCGATCTGGAATGTGCCACAGCGACGAACTACGAGCTGATCTCGAACAGCCGTCAAAAGATAGGTGGTACCAGGACTGAATTGTGCTAGTTGGCCGGTTTGTTTAAATACCTCTGTAAAGTCGAGTAACATTTCGCCCAAACGCTCACGATCTTCACGTGACTAATTATAATTCTGTCGTGCCTCACATGCGGCGCTTGGGCGCGTCTGTCTCATATACATAGTCCATAATCGGGTATCACGTACATACAGATACACTTCCGCTATTATTATGTTTGAGCTCTTAGTCTATGGAGGCATAGGGAGCAGCAAAACGACAGGAATGAGGAAGGGTACCCAAATCGATACAATCAGAGTATGCGTGCATGCATACCGTGGATGTACAACTATATCAAGGAAAGGCAAAATAAGCAAAAGAATGTAAGGTTCGTGTCCGGACGAGATCAGCAAGATATTGCACAGAGAAAGAAACGTAAAAAGTATATGCATGTATAGATGAAAAGGCGCTAATCAAAATCAAAGAGTGAAGCTGGCGAGACAACAGGTCAAGATGAATCGTGCAAGCTGTGCTAAAGAAACTGCGAAGAAGCGAAAACTATGTCCGTTTATGTGGCATTAGTGACCTAAAAATGTTGTTAGGATGGTTCCATGTTGTAATTTCAAGTACACTCACAGTCAATACCTTGCGAGTATAGTCCTCATCGTCTCGCAAGCTCCCTTCACTTCCTACGCCTCCACGTAAACGCATTCCTAATGTATCGCCATTGAATCCTCGGCCGTCATCACTGCCGACCAACGAGCCTTCTGGGACAGAGTACATCGAAACCGAATCACCAGACTCCCGTTTGTTTTGACCACTGGGTCCACCGGCGATGGCAGCCGCACCATGACCGAGTCCAGGTGCATACGTAGGCGCTTGCGAAGAACCGGATGTGGGTGACATGGCACGTCGAGGAGAAGTTGGCGATGTCCGGGGATCGGGCATACCTCCCGTGGCAGACGGAACCTGGTAATGCCTATAGTCATACTCATACCCATCGAGTCCTCCGCTTCCAATTCGAGTGTGCATCGTTGATTGAGGGTGACCGGACGAGGAAGCCGTTGGAACATTGTACGCGGCGTAGGGATCATACGGCTCGTAAGATGCCTTGCCCGCGCCAAGGTATTCCCCGTGCTGCCCAATCGCATGCGGAGTACCCGCGGCATACCCGAATGGATTTCGCTGAGACATGCTGTGGCTATTACTCGTTGGCTCGTCGTCGTCATCATCCTCAAATGGTACACGATTCTGAGGGCCAAGTGATGCAGCCATAACTGCGTCGCGTTCATTTTGCTTGTGTCGCCGCCGCCGATGGTACGCAAGAAGCAAGAAGGCAAGAATCGCAGCACCTGCAATACCTACAATTAAAAATACACCAGCCACGGCCCCTTTGTTTTGGAAAAATCTATAAACGGAGGTCAACAACCGGTACCAGATAAAACGAGTATACAGTGACAACATACGCCGTGCTTCTTTGACCCCCAGTATCAGGGTTTAGTGCTCCCGTGGGTTGTGCAACAATCTACCGCAGCGGCTTGTTAATACAAAACATGATTCAGGCACTGATCCACGTACTTGTGTAATCGTTGTCATAGCCCCATCCGACCGAGTTGAGAGCATCACAGAAGTGATCTCTGATGGGGCAAACGTAGAAACCTGACCATTCGATTCAGTAGTCGTAACGAAGAACGATGACTCTGCGGTGGTGTCTGGTCGTCGTGTCGAAGCAGGCAATTGACTGTTTAAGCATCAGTAGGATGCTCTCAGCACTAACATGAAAACTTACGTTGGGGTCTGGGGTCGGTCAGATGTAATGGTAACGACCCGTGTTGACGTAGGTTCAACCTGCGAGGTAACGGACTGAGAAGGTTGAGCGACACTCGACGGACTGGTCTGTGGCGGGACAGTAGTCACAGTGGGACCTTCTGAGACTGATTGACTTGGACTCTGAATGATTTGAGAAGGCGTGGCCGTGGCCGATGGAGTCTGAGACGGGGTAATTGGTGGTGTCTGTGATCCAGAAACCGATGGAGTCTCAGAAGGTGTCGGCGTTTGGCTCTGCGTCGGTGTAGGCGTTTGCGACTGAGAGAGAGTTTCACTTTCACTTTGTGAGGGCGTCTGACTCGGGGTTGGTGTCGGTGTCGGTGTGGGAGTCGGCGTTGGTGTCGGTGTTGGCGTCGGAGTCGGCGTCGGTGTGGGTGTGGGAGTTGGCGTCGGCGTCGGTGTAGGTGTAGGTGTTGGCGTAGGTGTGGGAGTAGGAGTAGGCGTAGGCGTCGGCGTCGGCGTCGGCGTTGGTGTGGAGTAGGTGTGGGAGTAGGTGTTGGAGTAGGCGTAGGCGTTGGTGTTGGCGTCTCGCTGGGGGTTGCTAGAAAGCGCATATATGTTAGTACAATTATGAAAATTCCAATACAGACACATACGCGTCACAGATGGCTGAGATTGCGATGGTGTGGGCGTAGGAGTGGGTGTAGGAGTGGGTGTAGGAGTGGGCGTAGGAGTGGGCGTAGGAGTGGGGGTGGGTGTGGGTGTAGGAGTGGGCTCATTCGATGTCTCACTTTGCGAAGTAACCGGAGGATTAGATGAAGTTACAGGTGGTTCGGAGGTAGTGACAGGCGGATTGGACGTGGTTTCGGGCGGTTCGGACGTAGTTGGATTTTCAGTAGTTGTAGGTTGTGCATCCAAAGTTGGTGTCACAGTAGGGCCGACAGATACAGATATAGAAACAACAGATGATGCAGGTGGGTTAGAGCTGAAACTATAAATGGGGGGGGGGGATAGAAAAAATGGCGATGGGACTCACGTTGGCGAAGGCTCAGCGACGCTAGTGCCTGCAGACGTGGTAATGGGCGGGTTTGTTTCAGTGGACGTAGGAGTAGCCAATGTGGGCGTGGCGGTGTTTTGAGTGGTAGGGGGCGGCGTAGATTCAGGTATTGATGTCGGTTCATTAGATGTAGTTGGTTCAGTAGTAGGCGATCCCGGAGCCGAAGTAGTTTCAGGCGGCGCAGACGTAGTTTCCGGAGGTGCAGATGTCGTTGGTTCGGGGACGGCCGATGTAGTTTCGGGAGGAACGGACGTAGTTTCAGGCGGAACGGACGTAGTTGGAGGTGCAGTAGTTTCGGGACGTTCAGATGTGGTTTGAGGGGGCGCCGAGGTTGTTTCGGGGCGTTGGGACGTCGTTTCAGGCGGTCGAGAGGTTGTTTCGGGAGGTTGAGTGGTCGTTTCCGGTTGGGTGGTCGTAGGCGCCGGCGTAGTTTCGTCAGGTGTAGTCGTAGGTTCCCGCGTAGTTGTCGGTTCGGGAGCAGCAGTGGTCGTAGGCGCACGCGTAGTTTCGGGGGCGGCGGTCGTTTCGTTATCCCGAGTCGTAGTCGGCGGTTCGGAAGTCACAGCGGGTGCCGATCCTATAGAACGAGGTCAAAACCCAACCGCAGCAATGACAAAGAGTCATTGGGGTTAGTATTTCAAGATAGGATAAAACCGGAAATAAAGAGAAATACGCACGTGTTGGGGTTGGAGTATCGTTCGGAGCAGACGACATCGTGACAGAGGGTGGTTCAGACGCGTGGGTTGACCGGGGCGTAGTTAAGGTCGGGGCAGATGACGTCAAGGTCGCGTCGGCAAACGATGAAGTAGGTAAGTTTGAAGAGGGCGCATCAGATGAAGTCGAATTTCCCGATTTCGGGTTTGAATCATCGGTCGTAACGGGTAAATTCAATGGGAGGCGAGTCGAGACAATCGAAGGATCCAACGATATTTGGGGTAGAGAGACAGTTGATTGAATAGATTCAGTGTTCGGCGATATGCGCACCGTGGACACAGTCGGGGACGGGACGGTGCCGAAGATGTGATAATCGTGGTCGAGATGCCGCCGGATGCCGTAATCCGAGTCGGTACCAAGGAACCGTCGATGGACGTAGATCGTGTTGGTGAATCAGAGGGTATGTGGGTAGATGATAAGAAGGAATAAATAGGATTAAAAGACGTAAGCGTAGGCGATTGAATTGGTACAAATGTTGGTTCCGGAATTAAAGTCGATCGTGACGACGAAGATATATCGAGGGTCGAAATGGGGAATGAGAACGAAAAAGAAAAGGCATTAGTCGAAGTCGTAGTCGTAGGACGCGGAGAAGAGGGCGAGGTGGGAGTCGGTTCGTTCGTCGTCAAGGACGGGCGCGTATCGACCAACAAGGATCGGATGTTGTTTGTTCATTGCGATCAGAGGGTGTCGAGGCAGAGACAGACATCGCGAGCAACAAGAGTTGGAACGGAAAATGTGCAGAAAATAATTAGCGAACTGTCCAAGCTAAACGCGGGAGAACCACTCTGGTCAACAGAGCTAAGGGGAAAGGAAAAGGAAAGTGGGGAAATGAAGGAAAAGAATAGACTAACCGCTGGGTTCTTGCCGTTTTTCGAGCAGAGAATGAAAGTCGTTCATAGTGGCAACGTCCCGACGCTGCGTGGCTCTCAAAGCAGGCAAGTAACAGAACAATTGCTGCCAGTCCACAGATCGTGGCCAAATTCAAGCACCCACGCACCGTCCCTTGCCTCGGCGATCCTTTCTCTCTATGCGATCGCTGACAGCTTTGCAAATTCCCTCCTGCGTGCTGTCGGCCTATTGCGAAAAGCAGCGAGCAGCCAGTCAGAATGAAATCCACCAATTATGCGCTATTATGAAAGAACGGAGTAGAAGGGGGACATCCACCGTTGAACCAACAACAAACGAGCGAGTTGAGCCTCGGCGGCAACCACCGTTGCACGTCCCCCAAACACACAAAGCCAGATCTGAAACAGTAGCCACTCACCTCGTCGACGCCAAAAAAGTTCAATCCAAAGAGAGTGGGACTTGACTTGGGGGACTAGGGCAAAGTCAAAGTCGGAAGCAAGCCCGGCTACCTGGGGGGTCGGCAAGGGACCCAGAGCTGTGTGAATGTTTGTCCACAGTACAGCAACTCCACACTCATCGCCCCCTCCTTCTCGGAAGTCCAAAACGAGACTCCTCCAGACACCAATTGCCCGGGGCGTGGGCACTGACCCTGCTTTACAGATTCAACCCGGGCGGATCGCGCGCGGTAGCTTCGAGATGATTAGCCCGCCCAATAATTTGCGTTGGTTCGCAGAGTTTTCTGGCGCTTCCAGAGTATAACATTGTCTTCATCTGGGTCACTGATTAGTTATTGAGATATTGTTCTGGAAGTACAACGAGCATATAGCGCAAACCTTGGCGAGGCGCTTCTCAACGTTCTTGGTGTCATTTGCAGTAACAATATTAAAAAAAGTCTGAAAAATCACTTATTGTTGGTCCTATTGGACGCTGCTCCAAATGCCAAGATTGCACCATCTCAACTACATTGGACAAGCAATCGGGAGCATTTTCTTAGGGTTAGCACTGCATACAACCGGCGCTCATTAGCCAGGCACAACTCCAAGCTTGGTGAGGGCCAATCAACTCAGTTTTGCTGCGCTTCAGCGATCGTTCCTTGGGTTCTGGGTCACTGGAAGACCTATCACCTCTCCTTGACCTAAAAAGTGTGAATTCTATGCGCATTCCCAAATTTGAAGCGCCAATGTTGTAACTCCTACTTTAGTAACCCCCTACACTATAAATTACGCGCCGATCCTTAACTCCATAGGGGGTTCTAGTCCAGTTCTAGCCTACACAGCGCGTGTCAGGAAGCGAGTGACATGTGGTATGGCGTCATGATTGGGCTCAATTGGGGAGGACAACTTGATATATGCGTTCACATCGCGAAGGAAAATTCGACCGAGCCAACTTCCCGAGCAGATAGGGGTAGTACCTATATTTTCCTTACCATACAAGAACCCGATTTGCATGATATTCTGACCTAGCGTGGCTTCTACACAAGGTGGAACAAAACCAACCTCTTTTGGTTCGCTTGTTCCCTATGTTTTTGGGTTCTTTTATTCATGCGGCCCGGGGCTGAGCGTGGTACTATTCAGTACCAGCTGTCGCCACCATGTATCACTCGAATGTGCTTATCTTATCGACGGTCGGCCTTCGCGTACGATAGCTACTTCTCTGACCTAGCAAGCCCCAATGATGCAAGTGGTGTAGCCTGACGTCAGGTTACTGATAGGGTGTGCATATAACCTGACCGAACAACCGAGTGAACCAACTACCTACTCATTTACACAACTTACCATGGCCATCAACGACCTTACCATCAACCCAACCCAGGTCAGTTCATTCAGCCACTCAGCCACATCCTCCATTGACACTGTCGCTCGTTTGCAGGGAACTGGTAAGTTTACCAAAGTTGCCTTTAGTCCAAGCTCAGTAACTCACCTTTGTTCAGACGTCTATGAAGGGGTAGCAAACCCTACTTCCTCTCAACCTCAACCGACCCAAAACGGACAACTTTGTACGTACCAATCTTCCCCGATTCCGCATACACACACGAGCCAATTTTGCGAACAGGTCACGGACCCGACGAGCGACGAAGCCGGCGCCGGAGCAGGTCCTACATTCCAAGGCGGCCGAGATGCTAAACGGGCGCTCAACGCCGGGGCAGGAGTGGTTGAGGCCCGTCCAGGAATCCTTGAAGGGACCAACATTCCTCCTTTGAGCAATGACGAGCCCGAGTTTGGTGAGTCATTCACGGAGCGCTGGTATTACGACCGATAGATTGATCGCGCATCATGATAGGCGCCCCATCGAACAAGAGTTCGACGGCCCCGGCTGGAACTGCGTCCACGATATCGGGAGGAGCCAAGATCGCGCTCGGCACCGTAACAGGTAACCAGGAAACTCTTGATCAAGGAAGACAAGAATACTATGGTGAAAAGCATTGAGAAAATAATATCATGTGATGAAATCAATAGTGCTGTCGCTTTGCATCCTGTGCATGTGTATTATTAGTTTCCGTTCTTGATGAGTCGAATCTGGCGCCCATTACGTTATGGCGAGACTCGCTGAGCGTGACCATTAGCGCGCTTATGCTTAAATATCTGGATCTTTCCATCGCCCAACCCTCGCCCGATCTCACCTACCATGGCTGAACCAAGGCAAGTCAGGTACAAGCAGGCAAAAGATATATTTAATGGGCTAAGACAAAACACAGACACGAATTCTATGAGACGGACGACAGGCTAACGCTTTCCGTGTTTGTCCGCAATGCGAACCCAGACCAGGTCAGCGTAAAGTTCCAACGATAGCGTAAGTCATAAGACACTATGTCTATCCCAACTCACTGTGTGCGCTCTCAAGGTCGACTTCTCCTACGGAGACCAACATTTGTACCTTAGTCCTCTGCGAGCAGGCATCGACCCTGCACAATCGGGCTACCGTGTAGGCAAAGTCAAGGTTGAAATATGGCTCGCGAAGCTTGTGCATGGTCGATGGGGGACATTAGTTAGTTCCGGTTCTGCACCAGGTACGTCGCTTGGCTAGGGTGGCGCTAGTAGTATAAAGGCTCATCTCCCAAACTCGAAAGGTCTGCCTCTACAATCTTCTGCTGCACCGTCGTCGACTCAGCCCAATACGTCGAATAAAAAGAACTGGGACTCGATTGTGGCAGGAATCCCCCTTGACGGCGACAAGACTCTCCAGGATGACCCAAATGCTGGAGGTGATGCTGCACTCAACACGTTCTTCCAGCAGGTAAGTCTATAAATCTGGACGGAGCATCCTACCCGGGTGGCCATTATTTTTACCTAAACCTACACACGCACACGCCCGAGCGCATTGCGATCAATAACTGGAGGAAAGCCCACGCTTACACAGTATCCTCAAATACATGTGCTTGTATGCCCGAACGGACACCCTGGGCTACCCTGTCATTTGGACCCTTCTTATCCGCTGACATATACTAATTAATCTGGTAGATTTACGGAAACGCAGATGAAGATACGAAGCGTGCTATGCTCAAGTCATACACTGAATCCGGAGGGACCTCACTTAGCACAAATTGGGATGAGGTTCGCAAGGGCAAGGTCGAGGTCAAGCCTCCTTCCGGCAGCGAGTACAAGCCATGGGGTTGAACCATCGATTTATAGTCATTCATGCATTCTTCTGCTGTCCCATGTAAAACAATTTATGCAACCCAATTAAAACAAACACTTTTTCATGCTGACATAGCTATAAACAATGGATTGCGAGATAAAGACAAGTGAAAGGGGAAAGTGTTCAGGGCAACAGAAAAACAGTAACAAAGAAATGACAGGGTTTTCACGACAATTAAGAGGAAACTTTTCCACTGCAACAGAACACAAATACGAGCATCCAACCAATAAAAGTTAAGAAGAAAAAAGACCCAGCAATAACATTCGGTTGCCTTCACTAAATCTGTAGCTCATCATAAGGCGGGTCCATCCTCGGTCCCATCGTCATCACCCAACAACGCCAGTGCCGCTTCCAAGAACCACTCGTTGCGCTTGATGTAGTGCACAACGACCGTCCCGCCCACGCTCTGCCCGGCGTATCTTGACTTGCGGCTCTCGCGTGATGCGTAGGCATTGACAACGTCGGACCACTGAGGATCTTTCAGGGCCGCGAGAAGAGACTCCTGATCGGATTGGGATTGGGAATTGGGACTTGTGGATGGGAACGAGGTAGGTTGCACAGACGAGGAAGGCAACAATGGAGGAGGCATCGTGCCTAGCCGACTGAGTGCACTACCTTCTACAAGGGCCTCGACTTCCATAGGAATAGAAAAATTTGTAAAACCGCCAGGAATGGAATAGCGCGTGCCAAACCTATGACGATGCCGGCCGAAAGTTTAATTAAGGTATGTATATCTTTGAATAATGCACTTGCCTGGAAACGGTGCTATGCGACATGACTGGGTCGTCAACAAGGTAAGAAGTAGGCAGGTGGATAATCTCTGCAGGGGTCAAGCCGTGTGTTGTTTGGTACCTGACGCGCGCTGCTTCAGAGGGAAACAGGAATCCATGGGAATAGACGGTTCCAGCTTTAGGATGGTCGTACACCCAACACCGCTCGCTTCGCCACCGAACGTTGGCGGCTTGAGGGTGTGCCTTCATCCATGCGGCCACCTACGTAACAACGTTGGTTTGATGATGGAAAACATTGAGAGCAACCCTGACTGACCTGTTTGTCTTCTGCGCCGTTGGTCATACTCTTCAGTGCGGGATACGTAGCGACGTATTCAACCAAGGACGAAGACAGTGCATACAACTCGCCAGCCATGAATCGAGATTTGACAAGATCTAGAAAGGGTTAGCTTGCACCCTCCCAAATGAAAATTTCCGACTCACATCCCCAGTAAATCAATGGCCCTTCGATATGATCCTTTCCTTTCCCATCACTCCAGTCCCTCTTATCGAAAACTATACCCTCAGGGAACTCCCGCTTCCCAATATCAGGCATGGAACTGGGCTCAGCCTCTGTCGACGAGGTTTCTGCGGTCGTCTCGGGTGCGCTCTCGCTTCGACTCGTGTGGATGGGATCAGTGGTAGTAGTAGAAGAGTCATCGCGTTTGGAGTCATCCTTCCCAGGCCCAGTGTCAGCAGCCCGCTTTGCCTCATACAACTCCCACCTGAGGCGTGCCTCGAGCTCTGCAAGCATGACGAATGAATCATCATCTGCCTTGATCACAAAGTCAGGTCTGATCCATTCATTGGATGCAGTGCGAGAACTGTGGCCGTGGTCGTGCGCCTCGCGCGGGAACAAATTGGGAGTGGAGGTCAAATGGCGGGGGAATTTGGACGAAAAGGCCGAGGCCGAACGTCGGGCCGTATCCGATTCTGGTTGGAGCACGGGTGCGGGGTCGTGTGGAGCTGGTTTAGCGGGGGCCGGTCCACGCCTGACGTGTGACTCATTCTCGGTTGCATAGAGACGGTACCACGGAGGTATGAGCCCCGAGCTATGGAGTGGAACCGTGTAGTTGTCGTGCTCTGGCACAGAAGGAAGTAACACCGGAGGGGGAACAAGCGCGTTTGAATGAGCCCATGTGAAAAAGGCATGGGTTTTGCCATTGTTCATGTTTTCTTTAATCGGGAGAATGACCAAATCATTATAGGCTAAAACACAAGACAGATGTGATTAAGACGTCTGAAAAAAAACCAAATTTAGAACTCACCTTGTTGTTCGAGGCGGATACGACGCTCCCAGTCTTTGCGGGGTTGGCCGAGTATGAACCTGACCACAGTGCGGGAAGTATTGTTGAGGCCGTACTCGGGCGAGGCACCACCGCGACTACGGGGATGAGAAGCCCATGTTGAGCGAATGAGCTGCCGTCGCTCGAAGGCTGAATCCATGCTCATGACACCAACAAAAACGCCCGTAGGTGGGAGCTGGTCTAGCGTGGGGACGTGCAGGGATGAACCAGATGGCTTAGGGGGGAATGCGGGTGCGAGAGAGCAGTAGGAGCGCCATGGGAGCTGGTACTTGTCTGGGTTGAGAATATGCATGAGCAGCAGGGTCAATGCGAGCGCGAACAGAGCAAATAATAGCAAGGCCAATAGCTAGGCAATGTCAGCAAACTCATATGATTACCAGATGCTTGGCACTTACGATAGAGGATATTTGAGTCGGAAAGAGGGATGACGGACAACTACCATCAAGCATCTTTTCCAGCCATGTACGCCGTATAGCGGGTCTCGTTTCCTCCTGGACCGGGTTGGGCGGGAAGACCACCAGCCCGGGCGAGTGCGGCGAGGGAGCAAGGGGCCGTCGTCTTCGGTGTCGTCTTCGGTGCTCGCGTACACCGAGCCAAAGCCAGAGCCGAACGTCGGAGTTGTCGGCCGACTTGGTGCCGGTGTTGCCGAGCGAGACGGCAGTGGTGTTATCGACAGTGACGATGATGCTGGGGACCTCGGCGGAGGAAATAAATATCCAGGCGTCGAATCGAAGGCATACGCCCGTCGGTTAGGAACCTCGTATTCGCTAGTGCTGGAGTCATAGGCATCTGGCGGTGGAGATGACGGCCGAGACGAAGGTCGGGAGGGTGGTAGGATCGTAAAAGGCAGTCCCCTCATCGTCGTTACGTTCTCACCAAGCAGTGTCCAGGTTGAACTGGAATCCGCAGTGTCTCTGACTAAGCGATAAGCTACATTAGCGCTCAGAAAGAAAATATCCCACGTGATCCACGGTAACCAATCTGCGCTATTACCATAGTGGTACAGTACTCGGTAGAGTAATAGCGAGCAGCGTAATTTTACAACTTGAGGAGTAGCATACAATTGACAATTATTGAACAAGGTTGCGATGAGTATATAATGGGCTTGGGCTGGGGCCTCCTAATTACAGTCGAGTATACAATTGAATGCCAAGCAGTGTATACGCGCATCAAAAACCAGGGAAACTTGAAATTAGGAATACCCCAGAAGAATGCAACCTCAGATATCATATCTTCTCAAATTCACCATTAATTTCAGACTACCTTGGGTTAGGCCACAGCACCGTACCTGATAAAAACACCTAGCTACCACGCTCTTTACTATACAGAGTATGCTCGCTGAACTATGCACTGTTCTCGTCTTGGATCGCAGGTGCTCGACTATCAACTATAAGTCTGCATAACAGCTTAATACATATTAGGAAACATCGCCTCCATGGATTCGGAGATTGATGTCAGAAACTTTGAGGTAGTTTCCTTGCCGCCGGAAAATTTGTTACCTTTTTGACGCTGGTCCTGCCCAGTTCTCAATATTTCTTGTATCAACGAAGTTGTCACGAATGATTATTTTATTCGAACTTATTATTATGTTCCCGGATGCGATCTGCAACATATATGCGTGTATGTTTACGGCATTACGGTCATATCGGGGTACACTTTATCTACGAGTCCGACTTCTAGCTATCTTCATAGTTCCCAAAAGCATAAAGAACATCTGGGGTAGGTATCTTGCGTGCAGTGGTCTTGGTGCCCAATTTCGACCAAGTACCAGATTGGCTTCAGAATTTTTACGCATAGTGTTCATAATCATGCCAGTGCCCTCCATGAATGCGCATATGATGACTGTCCAGTATTACTCTTCTAGTTGGTAATCGTCCGTAAGATATCAATTACATTCGTGTAAAATAAACCAGAGTGCTAGTGCAGCTCATGAGTTTGTATCAATACGAATAACGGGTATACCAGTAATCTCAAAGTGATTTTCGGGCGTAAATGTAAGGGCACTCTATAGCGACAAGAATTGAATATTACTTATCAAGCTCGCTCAAGATACCTTCATTCGTCAGTAGCTCAGAATTATTATACCAATTGGCCAAAGGTATGGAGAGGTGAGGAATATCCGTGTAATTAAGGTTCTACCCAACGTCACAATTACGGTGCGATATTGTGTCTAATTATAGATCCATGCTACACAGTGATGTGTAGAGTGTCAGCCGGTGCAATCCACTGGTGCCTTATTCGACATGCGCACGGCGTCCAACTTAACCGGGATCCGTAGCTCTGACTAAGCGATAAGATAAGATGCATTGTTTAGTTCATCACCATCTTCTTCCACTCACCACCATGGGCCTCTCCCGTGCTGCCCGCATTAAGACGCTGCTAGTGATAGACACCGCCTTCTTCTTTGTTGAGTTGATAGTCGGTGAGTGCCTTGACCTTTAATATATTATTTAGCTAATACGGTCCCAGGCTATGCCGTTGGATCTCTCGCACTGGTCGCGGACAGTTTCCACATGCTCAAGTGCGTTATTGGATACGCACGTATGATTATGTTGACACTTTTCCAGTGATGTTCTCTCCCTCGTTGTCGCACTCTATGCCATCAAGGTAAGTCTACCAACTGAACGTGGCAGACACCCCCTAACGATGGGCCCAGCTGTCATCGAGTGGCGCATCCGCCAAGTATTCGTACGGCTGGCATCGTGCAGAGATCTTGGCTGCCCTAATCAACGGTGTCTTTCTTCTCGCACTCTGTTTCTCAATTTTCATGGAAGCTATCGAGAGATTTTTCTCCACGCCAGGTGCGCCAGGATGATTGGCTCTATTTTTACTTCCCCAATCCTTCCTAATATCCTGCTCCAGAAATATCAAATCCCAAGCTCGTAGTCGTCGTGGGTTCACTAGGGCTAGCCTCGAATATTCTGGGCTTATTCTTATTCCATGGTGAGTCACGAGATCCACATACTCCCACCACCTAACCTATTTTATGAAATACAACAACAGAACATGGTCACGATCACTCGGAAGAAAAGGACCACACCTCAAAAACTGACACACCAACTGCCAAGCCCATACCAAACAGCGCCACCGAGTCTACACCTTTGCTCATCTCTTCAACCAGCGCCAGTTCCTCGTCGCAGGCATCCACACTCCGCCCTCGTGCAGATTCCAATACATCACTAATTGGTCACCCAGCGCACACACGTGCTGCATTGGTTGCTGCCGGTCAAGAAGCCAAACGTTCTCAGGCCCGTCCAGTTAGGCAGAGGGCGAAGGCCGATGAGGATAGTATTATTCGGAGTGCACCAGTGGCAGGTCCATTTGCTGCTAGTCGGGGAATCCACGTGCAGATGGGTTATGATGCATCTGAAGACCGTATGGATGTAGTAGTAGACCCTTCCACAGTGCTATCTGACGACGAGTGCGAGGATCCCATGGGCGATACTGAGGGCCCACACGCACATGGACACCCCATCACTCCTTATGCCCACGAGCATGATCATGACGAACACGACCACGAGCACAACGATGATCATAGCCATTCCCACGGGCATGGACATGGGCACGGCCACAGCCATGGTTCGATGAACATGCGTGCACTCGTACTCCATGTTCTAGGCGACGCGCTTGGTAATGTTGGAGTCATCGCAACTGGCCTAATTATCTGGCTTTCAGATTGGAAGTTCAAATATTACTGCGATCCAATCATCTCGTTAGTCATCACCGTCATCATCTTCTCTAGCGCTTTGCCTCTTGGTAC
The DNA here is from genome assembly GCF_016906535.1 of Rhizoctonia solani. Classification (NCBI taxonomy): domain Eukaryota; kingdom Fungi; phylum Basidiomycota; class Agaricomycetes; order Cantharellales; family Ceratobasidiaceae; genus Rhizoctonia; species Rhizoctonia solani. The sequence continues at coordinate 2,081,874 of NC_057373.1, forward strand.
GTCATTCAGCCAAAGCTTCTCAGATTCTAATTCTGATATGCATACGTGCAGTCAAATCCACCTCTTCTATTCTTCTTCAAGCCGTCCCACCGTCGCTTTCTCTCCCACACCTACGCCGTGCGCTAAACAAGACAAAAGGTGTTCTAGCCGTACACGAACTGCACGTATGGCAACTTTCGGAAGCCAAGTCGGTTGCGAGCGTTCACGTCCGGGTTGCCCACCCGACGGAATTTATGGCCATCGCTGCTCGAGTTCGTGGGGTGTTGCACGCATTTGGTGTTCATTCTAGTACGATTCAACCCGAGTACGCAGAAGTGGCCGTAAGCGCGCATGCTAGTGAGGAAGAACTAAGAGGGTGTGTTGGTGATAGCTGTTTGGCTCCGTGTGGTGCTCCTGGGCAGAAGGGATGTGCACCTGAAGATGGGTGCTGCCGTGAGTCTATCCGTTGCTCCTTGGTAGACTGCGCTGACCAAATTATCAATAGCTCCCACGCCAGACCAACGCACACAGTAGGCCCCGAATACCTGACCGGATAGACCGATTTATCTCTTTTGTATTCCCATCTTTCGTAAATATATGGGTTGCCTATTATCATGTATAGAAGTCTATAATAACTACACAACAGCGCCGAGCTCACCGATATTGGGTCTTTCAAACACGTGACAGAAAAAGCCATTCTTTCTGAGACTTTGGGAACATGAAACCGGGTCAAGGCGGCTAATGTATCCTCCTTATGGCCACTCATTAACTGAGTTTTCAATACGTAATATTCTCGTCGCAAGCCCTTTTATGGACTTGAAAGTGCAGGGAGGCAAGAGTAACATGAAGTTGACGGCGTTTGAAGCCACGGTGCAGGCCTAGCACCTTACATTCCTGCCCAAATAGATCGATTATTGGCGAACTCGAGTGAGAACTGTGTGTCACCGCTCATCTGAAGAGGTGTCCGTCTATCTCCATGGTAGTTTCCACTTCCACTGACTAGGCGATCAGGAAAGACAGATGTGGTTCTGGTGCGAACGTTTGAGGTTTGTTATCCCTGTATAATGAAACCCTCTATTCTTCTTTATTTGAGATCTTACCAAAGCGAAAGTACCGAAAGGTCTACTTAAAGAGGATACATTGCTTTGAATGTGCTATCCGAATCTTTCATGATCACTGAGCCTTTGACCTCAAGGATTCTATCAATTACCGTTCTTAACAGGTAAATTGATCGGTTTATTGAATTTTATGACCAAACCTCCGTCCGTATCTTTTGGAGTCCATTGCATTGCAACTAACCCGTGAAACGAGCAAGTATGCTAGCCCAAATTTAAACGATGATTTTTAGTATATGCACCAGCATACTTCGGAAATATGATTCTCATTGTATTTGGATACAATAGGCCCAGCATACATGTGGAATTTGGTTGAACCAGATCGACTAGAAAAGAGAATAAAGTATTCATCTTGGCTTTCAGTTCGTGATTCATGGTGGCATTAATTTCGATCCCACATCTCAAACAGTATAGCACGGGCACTGGATGCTGAGTCGATAGAGCGCATAGGCAAGCCCATCTATATGGGTTTCTTCGGGCCAAATGGAAGGACCAGTCAGTTTTTACGGTCCAAAACAGGCAGTTTGAATTGAAGATTTAGGCTTACATATTACTGAGCAGCGAAACAAATTCATCAATCACGTAGGATCCGTGGATCAAGCCTATGGCCTTATTGTAACTAAATCGAATTTGTGAATAATTTTCCTCTGTTTCAGTACGCATACATATATTCAATTGATTGCCCGACCCAATCATACGAAACTATGATCTGATTGAGCCGAAATCTACCACGCATCCAGAAAAAGCCCACACCCGGGGCAATGATTGGTAGCTTTGCCAGTAGCCCTGCTTTTCCAAGTGGATCCCATTGACCAGTATGCGCAAAGCCGGATGTGGGGTCACAATAAACTAACGATGGAGTCAGATGATGTAGCTCAGCCTTGTTGGTATGCGTGCAATGTGTAGGTACATTCGGTGAGGGGTTAGTATCCGGCATTGGAGTCTATACGAATATACTGAAACCCGCAGGAGGCCCCATTGAAGTCCTGAAATTCGATCGAATAGACGGAAAGGCTAATCAAACCACTCTGCCGCCAGTCCTATAACCTACCCTATAGTGAAAAGTTTCAGTTAAAGATTCGAGCCCAAATGTGGTATGTATCATGGTTTAGTGCGTACGAAGGCCGCATATGAACGAGTCGCCAAATGGCGAAAGAAATATGAGATAACCTCTCCCCAAGTGATTGAAATCCAAAACTACATAACAGTGCCACCTGTGCTACTTTCACGACGAATCCAGGACGCTTTGTCGAGCTCATTTTCAACGAACGTTGAACATATCTCCCCTACAGCTCCTAGCTTTTCGCTCGCAAGTGCTTTGTTCAATGAAGCGAGACGATTGAGTAGCTGGTTGCGTTGCTCAAGTAGGGTGAGGGATTCGTTCAAAATTACTGGCGCGAGTTCGTGAATCTGACAAAGGGAGATCGAGCGAGAGCCGGATTCACTCTTATGGATCTTGCAATTGCATTCAGGCAAATTTCCGCGGCAGGATGAAATCTCTGGTATTGTGTGAGGAATATTGGATTTATACGAGCAGGTCTATCGAACACATACTGACCAGCGTCGCGTCGTAGCGCACTTGCCTGATCTGGCCCTCCCATTTGAGCCAGCAAGTCACATGGCTGAACCGATTTGTCGAAAGTTTCACGAAACGGCGACGCTGCTGTGTTTCTCTAATACGAGCAATTTCGTGAATCGGTCCGCGCCCAGATTCGTGCTTCATGCGACGTAATTGACTCAGCATGATAGCAGAGTTAATGAACGTGGTTTCTCCCAGTGGGGAGGAAATTCGTCTGATAGTTCTATTTGATCAATAGCAGGAAGTGAACGTTCTCAAGTTCTTTGATGGCAAATTTCTTAGTCAGGATGGTCGTAACTTGAGGCAATTCGTAGGGCAGAGATAGTGTATAACTCAAAATTGGGACGCCGAGGATTGCACTATCCGAAGCGAAGCCTTAGTAATTGTCTCGTAATGTTTGTCTATACTCACGGTGCGTACAATACTCGAAGGGCATTGTAGAAATCTATACTATCTGCATCACAGATAATTTTGACACGGTTGCGGTCTGAAATATAGCCTTCTTTACGGGTCGCTCGGATGAGGCTCCATTTTAGCGAGTTTGTTGAGTTGAAACTCGTGAACCAGAAAACCTGATCACCGGTCTTTTGCTATATAAGTTGGTGTTCATAGTTATCAGCTCAGGAACGGTACCCGTACTTCAACATTCGCGTCTTCAAAGGCAAACTCTGGTGAACGTCTTAATATAGGTAAATGAACGGCACATTAGCGTTTGGCTGTATCTAGCACAGTGAACGGTCCAACCATTTTAGATCTTGTTCAGTTGCGTCTAAACCACTCTCCTCATCACCCAGCGAAATAAGCTCGGCTTCAGATAGATCCGATGGTATTTGTTCGGACTTAGATGAGGGTCGGCGTTGTTGAGGCCTGCAAGCATTGCTTATCCTCCTCTTCCATTTCTGGTTAAATGCTAGAAATCGAGATGATGAGGCCAGTTGAGGTGCCAACTAGCGTGTCGCGATTCACCACGATTGCCCATCACGTGAAACGCGCTAAACAAAACAAGTGTTACAGCTGCTCGAAGCCAAGAATTCGAATCGACTTGGGATCTGGAGCCACATGACTCAAAACACACAACTAGTGGTTTATCCACAATACTCAGGCCAACATAATGTGGGTAATCATGGGGTCGGATCCACTCGAGACCCAACACTTCAAACTATTTGGGAGGCTATCGCTGACCAAGCTCCGGTCCTATTCCATGCATAACACCGGATTTTCATAGGACTTTCCTCAATTTAAATTATAATGGAGCCCCATACCACCGATATGTTAACAGGGAAATGTCCACTGTATAACAGGAACAGGAATTTGGTACCATGTAGGGTGGCGTGGCATGATTGTAAATGGATGAGTTAAGACCTCGGTCACTGCAAAAGAATGTCGCGTCAGGTTGGACACATACTATTCGAATGGCTACGACTTGTATGTGTTTATTGACCACTTAGATTACCCCTGAGCCTTTTGTTTACAGTCACATATAATGTGAAGGCGTGGTACTGGCGTTGTAATGAATACGTGATCTCCGTCGCGGCCCTTATTAGCATATGCATTCGACCTCAGTAATCGGGATTAAATATGTAACAACACTCGTAAACTACTAGTCATAAGCTCGCTTAAATACAGCTGTTTTATGAATTCTTCGACTACAATAATTGTTATTAATACAAGAGCCGAAAAGAGAATATGGGACGGGAATTCGGTTGTCAAGAGCGACGGTAGCTTCACATCCCAGATAAGAAGGGTCAGAGTACAATCCAAACCTGGAAGAAACGATGATCATGAAGCTTAAGTACGTCAATAACTAGTCACAGCCACTTGAACACGACATCAATTCAGGGCCGGTCAGCCCTGTTACCGATTTGTCTAAGATACGGTTTCATTATGCGGTTGTAATTAAAACCTCCGAAAATCACTGTAATAGTGGAAATAATTAATGAAGATTATAGGGCCAAGGGTGAGGGCGGGTGTATTTTCAAGACGGACTGGTTGAAGAAGCAAGAGCGCGTGGCGTAACATTCATTACCCAATTCGCGAACTGTATATGGGTGACCGGACCCAGGACCCCGGGTCTAATGATCACGACCCCGTTTGTCTCCACCGAATCAAGGTGGTCCACAACCTCAAAATCCCCAACACATCCGGCGCAAGTATGTTGTCTGCACTTGAGTCTTTGGCGATATATCTGGAGGAATATTCTGACCATATTTGGTCTTGTGGCCTGTTGTCTTAGGTGACGGACCGGTGCCTCGCTGCGGATCGTCCTATTCGTCTTATGAACAACGAACACCCTCGCTATAATGTTCATGTCCCGCCCATTTCAAGAAAACGAAAAGTAGACACGAATGTACTCTCTACATCATCTAATTCTTTTATGTGTGTACACCCCTTCGAAGGCTGCTATTCCATGCCTACAAATCACACAATGACTTACTGGACCATGTTCTACCAGACAAAACTACCAGCCGCTCCAACCCGTTGCCCTGAACTCGACTACCTTACACCCGTGAGCTGTTCAAAGGCCCATCAAGCCACTCCAAGCTGACTTCTTGCTTTATTTCTTTGCCGATCCTAAAACAACTCCGACCAATAGAACACGCCTGTAAGTGTTCATCATTTTTTGATCCCGGCTCTCCAATCGATACTCATGCATATTTTATCTCCAGAAATGCTTCCACCTTTCCTTCCGCTACAATGTCAGCAACATCGTATCCCCATCGCTCCCGAGGCCCCTCTGCCCAGCCTTTTTGGGCGAACTATGGGTATGTGTCTTGTTATCTGGGCGCTTCTGATGCCTTTTCCATGTGCACATCGATCTGTTTTTTTATGTGTCGACAATTGTCTTTTCCTTCTAATTATCTCTACATCTACATGTGACTGATTCGTAATTTACAGGCAGCGGACTATTCTAGGCAGCGGGCAACTCATGGGTCACTCCGTCCACTTGGAGGATGCCACCCCAGTTGAAGATGGGCTTTTCTCCAAGGTTGATATTGATGTTAGCCCAGCTTCCAAGCGTGTTCGTCTCGCTGCTTCGTTACCTCATCGGAGCTCCCTCTCCGGGTCCCGAGATCCTCTCCCTGCACCTCTCCCGACTACATCTGCCAGCCTCCCGCGCCATCTCAAGGCATTTGCCCGAATCGCTCCCCGTCCCCGAGCACGGATCATTGTTGCCGACGTTCATCGAATGGGACGTATTGCTGTTCATGCGGATGTTTTTGCCCAAATTATTGAAGCTGAGGAGCGGGTAATGGGGCCTGGAGCTGCTCGGACCCGAAGGGCCTGTCGACGAGAACGTCCTAGATCCATATCGGGTTCCACTAGTTACAGGTCTAGCACCGATTCGAGTATGACCCACACCTCGAATGATAGTATCAGCACGCTTTCTAGTGTCCTCACATCCGATCTTGAGGATGGTTCTGGCGTTGCTGGCCCTTGGCCTGATGCTCAGTATCCTTGGTCTTTTACGGCCCTTCAGGTAGAAGACCAACGCGTGCGAGCGCGCCACGCAGAGCTTGCCCATGTCGAACAGTGGCTCGCAGCTGCCGATGACGAACATGACAACGACGAAGAGCCTGCATGGAACAATTCTGCTTCCACCCTCGAAGGGGAGCTTCCAGGGCTCGGTGAGCTGCCGGAGTTTCCCACCGGACCCATTATCAACTCTAGTCTCTCGGACTCCGTGGCCTCCGATGAAGATGGAGCTGATGCGCGAACTGCACTCCTTGCTCGAGCATCCGTACAGGATTTCATTGCTCGTCGCACGGCCCGTGCGGTCGTTCAGCACACACCATCGGGCGATGTAGTACGATGCATTTGTAGGGCGGGGTTGATGGGCGCCCTATGATCCAATGTAGCGACTGTCGCACTTGGGCACACCGGATATGTATGGATGCCCCCGTAGTAGGCAATCACTGGCGATGCTGGCGATGTGCCCCCTCCAAGACCGCACCCGAGTCCGTCTTCCAACCCACGTTTGTACCCAACTCGACGCCCAGCCGCCGGATCGTCGTACCTCCCCCCATATCCACGCGCGCCCCACAATGGCAACCTTCGCTCCTGCTACCTCCTGCTGCAATGCCTGAAACTCCGGAGCGGACCGCCCATTTCCCTTTCATTCGTTCATTACCCCACGATTCTTTGCGGATTTCGCTCGACGTGATACCGATGACGAAGGCGACGCCGAATGGCTGATGGGTCTCCCAGACGGCAACGTATGTACTCGACTGTGCAGTCTCCCAAGCGAACCCAAGCTCTGGAAGAAGACGAGTTTATGCATGTCGAGCCCTCCCCAAGCACACCTCCTATTCGATCCGATGGAACTACCACTCCGATGACGCCAGAGCGCAGCACCGAGCCTAGGCCGCAGCCCCATCATTCTGGTAGTACAATTGCAGATAGTGCAGGACCTGCGTCCCCCGCAATTGTAGGAAGCGGCTTGTATGCGGGCGCGGGAGCTTGCTCTGGACCTGGCGTTTTCTCAGAAGATGTTGGCGTGTATGCGGGCGAAGACTCCCTGTTCGACAACGACGTGTACACAGAGCATGGCAACTGGGGAATGGGCCAAATCTAAAGACTTCTTCGGACGTCGATGTGCGACGAGGGGACGCTGTGATCAGTTGATTCCAAGGCAAATAATCAGAAATTTCAAATATGATTCCCGTTTTGATCAACACGGCCTTGTTTTCTTGGACTTGGTGATAGCAATGATGTTCTGAAGTCTGCTACTTTGTTTTCTGATATCGTATAACCCACTTTTTTGGTTCCGGTTCGGTTATCCGAGCCCGACCCGTCCTTGTTCACCAATGTGATAAGGATTCACACCTCTATGTCTATGGTTAATCTGTCTATTTCGCGTATTGTAAACCCCTTATATGTACACAATTGCTACTATGTTGTTGCTATCATCATTTGTAGTTCACCAGTGCTATTCCAAGTACCCTAGAAATTTTTATAGGGTACTTGTTTTGTCTGGATAACTGGATGAGGACTAAGGTTGAACTGAACTTGTGAATAATTAATCTCGAAAAACCGAGACATCTATGCGATGGTAGACCCGGTGAGCAGGCGCTGTGGGGCCAAATTTTGATAGATTTAACGGTTAACGTATTTTACAACCAGTTCGATACAAGAATGGATATGATTCCTTGGATGACGAGGCTGGTATCAGCCTATTCCTCCTTCAGCACTCGGTGTCGGAGCCTCCAAGAAGTACCAAGGAGAATAATGGCCACGATCCAACCTAGGGTGTTCAAGTATGAAGCTGACCTAGCCATTGTCACTGTTGCGCGAACGGCACGTAACCTGAATGGCTCCACTGGTGCCACCCAACGGGTAATGGCATAGGTATTGAGTAACGCGGGTGCTATCAACGGATGGGCCTCGGTATTTACCTGGCGAGAGGGTGATCGTTTGAAGTCGGAATCTGTGAGATATAAGTTTTAACGCACCACCCATTCGTCCAAATTGATTTTCTGGGGATCGGCGAATGTCAAATAGAGGTACTTCAGCACCTCAGCAAATAAAAATGTTTCTGTTTGATTAATATAGGATTCTTGTTTGACCAGCCGCACGTCATCAATACCAACATAACCACCATCGAGCTTGCAGTACTTCTCGATACTCATCAAAGCGGCATGCACGTTTTTGGTACTGGAAAATAAGTTGAAGGGCTGAATTACCTTGAATGTATGCATAAATTACCTTTATGTCACCTGTTGCGCGCCAAGCATAGAAGTTACTCTATTTATGCGTAATGATGAGTGGATTGACCATATGTAACTAGTTATATGTATACCTCAAGTACTTCGGGACGAAGATCGTAGTACGCCCACATATTATCGTTGTAGGAGTAGAAACCATTTTCTTTATAGAAGGCCAAGTCATCTGGACTAGGGCTGACTTTCCCAGCTCGGTCCTATCATTTATAGCACATTTTTGAGTGTTTTTATGGGCAGTCAATTCAACTAGGTCGTGTCACCTACCCCGTCAGACCCCACGAATCCAAAAACCTCCGGCCCAAGGCCAGTACTACAAAGTTCACATGTTTCAATTAGTTTTGTTGATCCATGTGGGATTACGTACGCAGTCCTTTCATACGTATTCCAGCAAGAATCAGTGAGCCTCAATCCATAGTTGACAATAGTGTCGTTATCAGTCAGGCGTCCTCCCATGATCCAGTTTCCACCTAAGCAACTGGTAAATAGTGCTAAATATAATGAAGTGAAGGGGCCGTACCATGAAAGCATCCCAAGTGGGATCCAAGGTGCCTAAATGTTCCATTGTACCACTCTCCTAAATACAAAAGTCCCTTTACGTCGGTATCAACTGCTTCTTGAGCAAGATGAGTTATCGAGGAGTCAACCGCAATGAGCCATTGCTTTGTCCAGATAGGGTCGGCATTATTCGTTAATCTTCCGTACTTGATCAGGTACTCGAAGTAGGAGTCGGATCCAGCTCCCCATGTCTGCAAGTGAAACATTTATACTCTAAGAAGTTTGAGTAATTGATGGTATTACACTCACAATATATGTGCCATTGGGGTTGTTTGTTTTGGGGTCGACCATCTGAGCCGGGAGGCCAGGAAATGGGGCTGGCTAATATATACAGATCAAAACCCGCTCGTGAAATATAGGCTGCGGGGTGCTCACGAGAAGCCCGATGCGACGCATAGACTTCTCAGCAAAAGTACGGTATTTAGTGTTCCCTGTATAATCACTGAGCTTGGACCATTCAAGTACGAGAGTTCCAGCAACAGCTAAATGTATGCTTCAGATATTTTAAAAAGAAATTCCCATATGTCATACCCAATCCTGTCTTGTGTACAATTAGTTTGGACACCAATGCAGTGTGAACTATTTCTCAGTGCTCACCTCTTCGATGATAGGCTGATTGGTTGTAAAATTAAGTTCGTTGTATGGTATATCGTTGTCTCCTACCCAGCCATATACCAGCTTCTCCGCGAGCTCTTGGGCTTTATCTATCAGTCTTTTATTACTTTTTCCGTCTAGTTCGTAGGCGGACAAAATCCCCCCAATATATCTGATGGTACTTTCGAATAGCGAGACGGTAGAGTTGGTTTTGCTTCTACTAAAGTCGAGGTCGAGAGTGAATTGCACGCCTTCGCTGAATAAGTCCTTAAGAGTGTCGCATTGATATCGTTGAACTATATGAGAAGGGTTTCCGTACCTCCAATCCCATAATATACATAGTTGACAAAGAATCTACAATGGTCGCTCCCCACCCATTTCGGTCTAATTTATGTATAATGCGTGAATTCAGTTTGCGATGGTGTCGACGTGTGTATTTTGGGTTAGACAGTCAAACTAACCGTCGACGTAACCGTTAGTAAGGGGTGCCAAAGAGTCATGTCCCCAAGCTGAAATCCTGTAACTTTGGTACGCAGATTTAAAGATTTCTATTACATGTTGAGCATTTTCTGCCGCGTCGGGTCTTGGATTTTTGTGCAGCGTTGGCGCTCTAATACACAGACCCGATAAGCCAACCACTTACGGAAGCTGTAGGTCAGGCCTTTGTATGTTGCCTGCAGAAACGAGTAGCAGTGAATTAAGTAAGAAAGTGGTGATGCGATAGCATAACCAAGTTTTGACATGGGGCCATGCTTGACGTGTCCTGCGGCTAGAGAAAGGCTGACACGGGGCTCGAAACTGGGATGGTCGATGCACCAAAGATATATCTAGGGCGATGATAATGGTTGTAATATTAACCTAGTCTTAGCGGGTAGTAGGTAGTCTGTGTCTGTTGGCGATTTTGGCTTAGTACCAGCCAGAACGGGAAATTGGGGATTGGAGCGGCCAGAGGAATTCGAATACCAGGGTTACAATCATGTGACTAGGAGTATTTGGCCAGTTTTTATAATCACTTGCAATTAATTTGTGCGGCTCCTATTCGTCGGTTAGCTGGCACAGGTCATTATTGATGCTGGTTCATCCTATGTATGCCTCATTCAGTACGCTTTAAGGGGTCCGCGCTATGGGTATCGATCCTCCCAAATGGACATTCAGTACTTCAAATCCCTGTTCTAATTCATCAGAAAGAAGCTCTAAATTTCGCAATAGAGATGGTCTTTTATTATTTGATGGTCTTTCCCACTAATTTTAGTATTTTTATGCTTTTATTATGCTTCTATTTTGCTCTTGGGCCTTTAAAGGACCAAGGAACCATAGGTCAATTTGACTAAAGTCTAGTTCTTTATTCTCTTCAAAGGGAAAACCGGCCGTCTTCGACCAATGCTTGATTCATACACGTGCGTTATTTGGAGCAGTTGCAAGCGATAGTCATTGTATGAATCGTCAGCCCCTTGTGATTCGTGCAGCGGCTCATCTCGAGCTCATCCCAAGGCTCATCCCTTCGTGCTCTCTCACTAAAATGCATTGTGCCGATTCATTCGATCAAGGTAGATAATCGCGGGAAAACTTCACGTGATAGTTCTTGCGAAATACAAGATCATGCCACTCGCTTTTGTGGGCCGACTAGTGTTTCATAGACCTCCACCTAGCATCCTCACACGACCACCACCGGCAGCGCGTGTTTTTCGTCACAACTACACACCCCGAAACTTTCAGCGTTTACTAGGACACGCGCGATGGCCACTGAAGCCGCACAATCCAAGGACTTTGCAACGATTGATCTTTCTGAATATGACCCCGAACAATCAAGGCTCATGGATGAAAGGTGCATAGTGGTGACGAAACGATAGGGCTATCGGTGCACTTGACAAGAAGACGTGTAAGCATTTATCTCTTAGTGTAGGCCGTCGGTTGACCGTTGGCGTAGGTCACCTTATGAAAAACATCAATAAGGGCCTCTTGCATCGCGCGTTTTCCGCGTTTGTCTTCAGGCCATCTGATGGAGCACTCCTCCTTCAGCAGCGGGCGAGTGAAAGATCACATTCCCGGATATGTGGACCAATACCTGTTGTTCGCATCCTTTGGATGATTTTGAAGAGGAGAAAATAGAGGAGAACCAACTAGGTGCGCCGTAACTGCTTAGTTTCATAAGTATCGTCCTGAATGCGAAGAATTAATTTCCCTTAGGCGTCGGGTGGCGGCGTCGAGGAAACTAGAGCATGAGCTGGGCATCCCTAGAGATCAAACACCAGTTGATGGATTCCAGTACTTAACGCGGATCCATTACCTTGCTCCTAGTGATGGCCTATGGGGAGAGCACGAAGGTACACTAACCTTGCCCTAAACCCATTTTAAATATAATAACTCTGCCCTACAGTTGACTATATTCTCTTCATGTCTGGGGACGTTATCGTAACTTCAACCCGAACGAAATCCGAGATTTCAAGTATGTGTCCAAGCAAGAACTTATTGCTATGTTTGAAGATCCAGGTGGGTAAATTGGTTGCGCGACCAAGCTACATGATTTATGCCTTAATGCATATATTCAGCCAACGCATTTACTCCCTGGTTCAAACTAATTGCTCGAGACTTCTTGTTCGGATGGTGGGATGAATTACTCGCGAGGAAGAAGGATGGAAAGGTGGATGTAAAAGCCTCGCAGGGCTAGTCGATGGGTCTAAAGTTGTAAAGATGGTGTAAGGCCATTGGTACACATGTTTGTTTGACCTTGTTGTAATATACGCATTACCGGACCTGATCGACTTGGATAAATAACTCCCAAATGTGGACAGTCAATCCCCAGAAGAACCCTGATTTTCGACGGAGTCGATCTCTTGAACATCGGGATACCTAATCATGACAATGATTTTCCAGAGCTGGTTTGTTGACAGACTCGTCCTAGTTATAAGTCATGCTTGGGCGGTTGTGTTAAGCCCAAGATCATTTCCTACCTGCACCCTCTGCATATTCCATGTTTTTCACTCCAGAATTGCTTGCAAAGCGTGATAGCGGATTGGTTTACTTTGGTATGTGATTCGCATGTATTCCACATACCTAGCCAATTCTGTGGGTGTCTAGGATGGCAGCTACCCTGGGTAAGACGTCGATTGGTAAACTAAACCGCGCAATGTCTTGAGCGCAAACATCTCAAAACTCTGCGAGTTAGTTGCTGAACCAGCGGAGCCCCTTGCACTACGCCTGAGTAGTAACCTTCTGGTCGGTGTAGTGCGGTACGTTGGATACAACCCTGCGTGTAATTCTAGTCCCTTACATGTTTACAGCGTTTATAAGGTCAAGCACGACCTGTTTCTATCCGAAGTAACAACGTGCTTTACTACTCTCAAGCGCACTATACTAGAGATGAATGCTGCGGAGGCCAGTGTGGCAATAAATCTAACCTCTGGGAGTGTACGGTGGGTGATCTATGCCCATGTGCACACCTGTTGCTCATTCAGGACTCCATCAGGTCTGATGCGATCACCCTCAACGTCCCGGAACCAGGCACTTCCATGGGACTCGAAATGGACTTTAGCTACTTTGTGAGTTTTTCCCATGAGTGTGTCTCGGACAAGCATGTGCTGAAATAACATTGTTGCGTAGATATGGCAGGATTTCATGGATGTTGGTTCATCTGGAAGAGGCAATGGGCGCCACTCCAGTCCCCTCGGGATTACATCCCAAGATTTTACCGGCACTCAAACTCAGACGCAAGCGCACAACGATCGTCCGCTCTACACGCTCGAGGAATCGTACGAGTTCCTCACTTCCAATGAACCCGCCGGATTGGATACCGCTGCCATGGACTTGGTATCCTAGGAGAGGATTTTGACCTCGGACTAGAACAGGATGCGTTTGGAGATATCGTGCCTCTCGACGAGTAAGCCAAAGGTAGTCGCTTTCACATTAGACACTGACAGCCCGCGACAGTTCGGAGCTCACCAACCCCAGCTTTTATACAAAGAAACCCAAGTCGAAGCCGAGGGTCTCCACCAACAATCAAAAGAATACTGACCCAATGTATGCTCGCGTAAGTCGTTGAATTATGATATTTGTCCCCCCTAGTGCGTCGAATGTCTAAATAGATATAGGAGCCGAGTGTACCTTTTGAGCCGCTCAATCTCGATGACTGGGCAATAGGAATTTATCCCTCGTCCTCTGGTGTGGCCTTCCAGGAAGTGGAGGTGTGGTCGGGTTCTCTTCTCGCGTTGGATCGATTGAGCCGTTGAGGTTCCAGTCGCAAGAGCCTATCATTTGATGTGAATTTTCCGGATCCACCACAGGCGGGTAATGTCGTCGATGAACACAAGCATATTCCACCACCCGGTCCAAAGAGACCCAAGAAAAAGGCCGGAGTTATTCAAGATCGCCGTACAGAACTAACAGATGATGAGCTTATCGCCAGTCGTAACAATTACCTCAAAGTAAGTTACGATTAAAGTTTTGCGATAAATGGATCTGACTGAAACTCTTTAGGAACAAGGAAAGCTACGGATCGAAGTAGAGTTGCGTCGCCAGGAGCGAGATGCGGTTCGTGTGGTTGATGTGTGGATGGAAGGAGTACCGTACGGCTGTGAGTTGCATTGTCGTCGGTAGAATACGGGAGTTAATTTCAGGTATTAGTCGATTGTCCAGCCCTTGAAGATTGGCTCAAACAATCATTTAAATCCCTCACCTACGATAAATCAAATAAGAGGAAGCGTGATGAAAACGAAGGTTTTGCGGCCCCATGTGCGTTGCATTCCGAACAACGACCAAAGCACGGCAACTGATTCAAGTTGACTAGCTCTTCCCAAGCGCAGAAGAGAAGAGACACCCAGCCAGGCTCCCGAGATCGGAAGAAATGCTGGAACACCAATGATGAATTTTGGTGGCGAGTATGGTTGGGGGATAGGAGGCATCGGTGCGTTAGATTCGCGCGCATATAGCCAAGCCCAACGTGCTTACCGGCTTAAAGGCTCAGAGTTCCCTCGCAGCTCATCGGTTGAACGGGGAATGAATCCATCTCGACATGTATCTCAAACTCCAGAAGACATCAATATATCCCAACGCAGTGGACTTTTGCCATGGGACAATGTGGGCATTTCTTCGTCTACGAACGGGGGCGCTGGTCCCCTGAATCCGCTTGAGGGGGATGAACATATCACAGTTAGGTAGTTCAGCCTCTATGTCAATATTTTCTCTTGTATGAATAAGTTTCTTGGCAGATTAAAGAGTTTTAGTCATAGTGGGCGAGGAAGCTCCGTGACTCTATCTAGGCTGTCCGCTTCTCCAGGAAAATTTGGGCCGGGGTTAGATGCATTAGGCTCTGATGCGTTCGAGATGAATGACGTTGGTGAGCCCGGATGAAGGTTTCACCATATCTGGGGAATTGACATATATTGGATAATGTAGTTGGTGGGCAACCAATTCAAACCGAAGTAACCCTCGAAAAAAATTCGTTCAAATTCCTCGAGTACGTGGTCACCATGACTTCATCGGCACGACTAACGAATTGAATAATAGATACGCGCGCATGCAAACACGAGCGCTATCGGATTCATCAGGAGGGGTCATGTTCAGTAGTATTGCGCCACAGGAGTCGAGCACGGCTCATGTAGCAGCCTCGGCCTTTTATCACACGTTAGGTATGCAGACAGGAGCCAGTAGCGGTATCTGGTACTGACAATATCGTCATAGCGCTTGCTACAAAGTCGGCAATACGTGTCAAGCAGGCATGGCCGTTTGGAGATCTCGTAATATATACTTTGTAGTACCTACTATATAAATATTCGTCATCGTTCTGTCTTCAATTTACGAGGCAGATTATTCTTGCATCGATGTCCGAAGGCATCATATATTCGGCCATGGGTTCAATAGTGCGCGATAGGCAGCTTCCGTAAAGATAATTTCTGGAGCATATGTCGTAGATAGGCTCTGGGTCCGGATGCCCATAAACCTGCAGGCAATCGCCCCAGTATCGCCCCAGCCACAATGGGCTTTATTGTTCAGGGTTCGAAAGAGCTTCCGCGGCATGAAACAGGCTCCTTTTTTGTAATGGATATATATATATAATGGCCCTTTGGTGGGAAATGACCTGTTTCAACCCCTTTTCTCTGACCCGCACACTGAACGCAACTACGATGCCGTCACGCGACGGGTCGGATGTCCACTCGCCGCTGCTACTACCTACCCATGTCAACGAACGTCACTCACCGAGGCCTCTCAAATCACATGCGCCGCGTACGAGGCGATGGCTTCAATTCTACGGAACTGCGATCATCACTGGTATTGCCTTTCACCTTGTGTTGGTTGGCCTTGGGTCTACAGAGGTAGTTCGGCAACGGGTGCCGGCATCCGTTGGCGATTGGCTTCCTGGTGGTCCCAAATCGAGCGAGGGTAAAACAAGTGTTATTCACGGTAAACCCGACTGCGCCCCACCGGCCAAGGCATTCCTCCGCCAAAGACGCAGGCCCAGAAGATCGCTGAAGAGGAGGCGCCATGGACGATGGACCAAATTCGGCAGATGGTTGGCCGTACCAAAGGCTACTACGCCCGCGACTATAGCTTAGGTTTGGGCTGGAATAACGTACGTTCTCCCAAATTGCACAACATAAGGCTTCTGAGGCTAAATTATCCCCAATTCACCAGGTCCGATATATCTTCGAGGCTTCGCTGTTGCATGCCCAGTTGCTTAACCGCACCCTTGTCCTCCCTTCGTTCATCTACGCTCGTGCTTGCGAGTGGGATATGTGAGTGGGTATCTAAATATCTCGATTGAACCGCGCTAATCGAGTCTTTACTTCCTCACGGTCAGTCAAGTATGTGCATCTTTTGCTCCTATGGTCAACCGAGGGGATGCTATCGGCTGGGGGGAATGGCGTAATTTGCCGATCGAGAAACAGATGGGATGGCGTATTCCAATAGGGGTAGGTGCCCCATTACGTTTTCTCTATAGAACGAATAACGAACCGTTTTCGGCAGGTCATGCTCGACATGAACCATCTGCGTAAAGCACATCCAGTTGTCACCGTTGCCGAATATCTGCAACTCAACGGCATGTCCCCCTCGATCGAGTGGTCAAACGGCGCTTGGCATAGGGAGATGTACCAAAACGACGGGAAGATATCGATCCATGAGATTCCAAATAACGAATACGATCCTAAGCTACGGTACGCGTTGAAATGTTACCATCGCATCCACCAGGCAACGAGGACAATCCATTTTCCGAAACATTGCTCGTTGCACTGGGTGACCGCACAGTCATGGACTTGGAGGAGGCCGCAAAGGCTCTGAAAGATCGTGTGGTAATCTCCGGAGATGACCAGCTCGAGGCATTCCTTCGCGAACATGGGTGGGAGGTTTTACATACCTATCGCGGCGCGTGAGTAATAGCATGGGTTCGTTTCCATCGATCATCTGAATTACTATTGTATGGCAGGCTTGGTATGGACTATACCAAGAGTGTTGTAGAGCCCATCAAGCAAGTCGCTCCTCGATCCCGCCTACGCGGCATGTTTGACGATTACAATCACATAAATGAAGAGGTACTGATCCTCGCTGGGGAGACTCACCTCAACCGTAAGCCTGTAAGCATTTTATCTGTATCCTTGGTTTACGGTTCTGAACACTGTGACTACAAAGGGTGGTCTTCGATTTGTCCATCCCGAGCAACAGGCTCATTTTGCTTCAACCGTCTTGCACGACATGCGTCCTACCGGCCCCGTTCGTCGCCTGGCCATGAAACTTCATGAGCGTATGCAAAAGATTGTTGGAGGCAGACAATGGATGGGTGCCCATATGCGTCGTGGGGATTGTAAGTTACACTTGTGTGGATTCCGTAAATGCGCTCCTAAATATTTGTCTCCAGTTGTTGATCAAGGCTGGGTGATGGAGCACAGTATAGAAGGCCACTTGAGTCGAATCACGCAACGGTTAAGCAATGGCCGAAAAATTCTCCAGGAAATCTACGACACCAAGCAAATTCAGATATACGAAGTTCCAAATGTCGAGCCAGAGCGGGATATATTTGACCGACCTCCACCGCTGGAAAGCGATTCGTGCGTCACACCTATGCCTCTGCCGGTTTCTTCCTAATGCTCTACTTTAGATTCTATCTTGCTACCGACGAACGTTCAAGAGACGGACTTGGTTATATTCGAAGCAATGGTGGGGTATTGATTGAGGACCTGCTTACCTTGGAAGATCGTCAAGAGTTTGGGTGGCCGATCATGATTACCGATGTCCTTGCGATTATCGAGCAAACGGTCCTCAGCCATTCAGCCTACTTTTACGCCCACGCGATGAGTAGTGTTGGCGGTGGCGTTGTGAATATGCGCGCATCGCGAGGGGCTGACAAAAGAACTGCGTTGATTGATTAACTGATAACTAGAGTCTGGACGGGTATCGATTTTTGTAGCAACTATGAAGGCACGGCTTTTTCGTTATGCTTACCTCCTTTGAACTTGATCGTTCTTTCCATCACAATCTTACAAAAGGACAGGTTTTGTTCGTTTTTTTTTTTGTCTAATGAGATTATCTGGTATGATTTCTTGAAATACACCTGTATATTAATCTTATATTTAATCATTGGTCCTATATACTACTGTATATAAGAAATCGTAATGAGCACAGTAGATCATTTGCACGCGCACAGTAATTAACCCCTCGATCATATCTGACCCTTTCTTTGGTCCTGGATTCATGACGCATCTTCGAGATCGTGCCGCCGGGAGAAGTACCACGCGGGACGCGCCTCTAGAGGCGCATCAGCAGGGACCGCTTTGATCACGACCTAATCCATGTATACATATGTTAGGTTGATGGCAATATCCTCCAAGACGTTACTAAACATACCCCTCTTTCTTCTACCCCAACACAAACATCCATTCCGATTTGCTCACCGGCTGGATACGGGCGGATACTAGTGTAAATGCATATTTAGTTGTTCCGCCCAAATCCCCCCCCCCCCCCCGCCAACTCACATGTACACGTTCTCTCCAAACACGACACCGTCGCCTACAGGCTGAATGGTGAACTCTCTCGGTTGGTCCAGAAGGACGGATGCATCGTTCTCTAAGCCAGTGTTGTGAAATCCAGTGAGTTGAACACCGGGAGGGTACTTTTGTGCATTTTCAATGTAAAACGTGTTATTTCCAGCACGCTCGATTTTCCACTGATAGAATCGCGGTTTGGATCTAAAAGAATGCTACAGTCCGAGTGTTTAAAGACTCACGTCGCGATCGTTGAACGTGGAGGGTACCAACGCAGCCATTTGTATCTGTTCACCGAACTCGTTTCGGGTTGCATACATACCGCCCACCCCCATGTTACGGTTTGGGATGACCTGGCGTAGATAATATATCCCCTCTGTAGGTCGTGTGCCGCTGTCTGTGGTTGCATTCTTGGTTCCGTTGTCCTAAGCGCAGAGTTGAGTACAGTGATCAGGACAGCTGTCAGTGCAAGATTGGGTCTAGAAAGAAATACCAAGGGTATTTGTAGTAGCCTGTTCTCATGACTAACTCAAATGAAATAAAATTAGGGAGTAGGCGCTGCCGTTCTATAAATGCACCGAGTGCATTCTAATAGCACGCCTATCCTTTAGTCGTGAGCTATGGTAAATGCATTTACCGGCATGTTGTGTGCTTGTGCAGTCATTCACAGATAGGCTGGCCATGTTATACCTAAGGGTCGATTTAGAATATCGCTGACAAAACCCAGCATACAGTTTAACAGTAACGGACCAATGTCATCTCTATCTAAGTAAAGTAATCTACAGTAATTAGCAAGTTTAAATGAATTATCGCAAGAAAGCCGGTTCGTATAATGCAATCGTTCTTTACAATTTGGCCTTCGTCTCGACCGATTTCATGAAGGCATCACGCACGTGGCGCCTTTGCACCTTGCCAGTGGCAGTCTTCGGAATGCTTTGCGTAATGACAATCCTCTCTGGGATTTTGAACTAATAGATGGTGAGATTAGAGCCCCAAGATACGTGGAGTAGCATTGGCGGTCATACCTTGGATATTTTTCCCTGCAATACTCGCTTGATCCTTTCGCCTTCCTCTTTCCCGGTGCCCTTGTCCCCTGAGTCCAGGACCACCGCGGCCCATACGACTTCGCCATACTTTTGGTCGGGCACCCCAAAGGTCACTGCTTCGTGTATTCCTGGAACGGAGAGTAAGGCAGCATCAACTTCTGCTGGTGCAATTTTTTCGCCTCCACGGTTGATAAGCTCTTTGATACGACCAGTAAGTTTGAGGTGTGGTGCTGAGGGCTCGGGGAGTATGAGGCCTTGGTCACCAGTTCTGAGAGCGGGTGGACTATCAGCTACAGAATGTATTTGTCAATGCAGAAGTGCGTACCGGAACCACCTTCCCTCCCAAAAGCTCTCTTTGTTTGCTTTCTCGTTATTCCAATATCCTAGAAACCATGTTTACCCACTTGCAGGCACGACAAAAGTACTTTCAGCCTACCCTTAGTCACGTTTGGTCCCCTTACGCAAATCTCGCCTATCTGTCCGCGTTTGACTTGCTTTCCTGGTTAAATTAGCTCGGTGAGACAAGGAATAGCTTGATGTTTGGAAAGAAAGGCCGCACCCGACTCGTCTCGTACACTGACTTCTACCCCTACCCCCACTCCTACTGTACCAGGTATGCGGCATTCAAATGTGTTGGAGCACATTTGATGGCTCGCTTCTGTCATCGCATACGCTTCAAGTACTGGGGCCCCAAAGGCCTTTTCCAAGCGCTCGAGTGTTGCAGGAGCAAGCGCCGACGAACACGACCGGATGAACCTAATTTTGGGAACAGTTGAAGGAAGCGGGGTTGATAACAGTATTTGGTGTATAGTTGGCACTGAAAGCTATGTAAGCTTCAAGGATCACAGCGATATTAATATCGAGACGTTACCGGCTGTATACCAGTTGCATTTAGTAGTGATAAAATCACTCCAAAACCTGGAGGCCGCAAACTTTGGTCGTATCACTACGCTGCCTCGGCTCGCCAAGGGCGAGAGTAGCCCGCACAGTAAGCCATGGACGTGAAATAGTGGCATGACGAGGTATGACCTATATAATGTAATCGAACCGGGAGTGAAATAAACATGCCAAATCTACTAACCTGTCTTTTGGGGTAAGTTTATAAGTGTGTATAATGTTGGTTGTTGTTCGAAGGAGGTTTGCGTGTGTGAGTGGTACGGACTTGGGCCGCCCTGTTGTGCCAGATGTATGGAGTACCAAGGCAACATCATCTCCGTGGGGCGGCTCGTTATCAAGGCTCTGCTTTACTGTTTTACCACTTTTTATAGCTTCGAACACCAACTTGACGTAGGGTCTCCCGGCTTGAATCCAAAGCTCCAATGCATTCACATTGCATTTCCTGGCTGACTCGAGTGCAAGGGGAGCTGTTTTGGATGAATCACGGGGAAGCAAAACCACTCGAGGTTTCGTATCTTCCAGATAAAAGTTGAACTCGGAAACGGAATAGGCCGGGTTGAGGGGCGCAGAAATAGCACTTGACTCCCAACTCAGTTCAGGCAACTTGCGATATTGGATACACCTACCGAGCAGCACCGGTAGCAAGAAATCCAACTACAAACTCCAAGCTATTGACGAGGCTCATCGCGACGATGTCTCCGGCAGCAACACCTTCATTCCGGAGCAAGTTGCGTAATTCAAGAACAAGGACTCGCAATTCAGAGTAAGTGACATCAACTTGAGGCGAACCAGAAGCAGATGCCGGGAGTGTGAGGGCGAGCGCCTGCTCGTTCGGTGTCAATGATAGGAGAGTGTATGAGTCTGCCATATGGGTTGTGATAAGAGAGGGTGACGGACAAAGTCAGTAGAGCACGGCTGCGCTTAAATCGGGCTGAATCGTCACGGTGATATCAGTTCGGTACGGCATCGTTCAATTTCGTACATCCGATTTATAATTAGCGCCGATGACGATCAGGGTACTTCATATAGTTGGCGACCACATCTTCATTATATAACTGTCACCGTGATAGTTTGGCTGTTTCACTGGCGGACCGGGGCGGTGTCGGAGACGCGACACACCACGAGAGCTTGGCGTGTATATATGTCATATTTAAACTTCTGTTCGATGCCTCGGGAAGCTCTGCCAAGCAGTTCGGACTGGGAATCAGTCACGAGCAAAGCGCTACCCTTGCTACTGTACTCCAAGCGCTCGATTCCGCAGCATAGCCTCAGGACTGACATCAATACCAATATTATAGAGTGGGTCATGTCGCCCATGGCCAGCCACCATGTCGATCTCTCTTGACAACTCCTTGGTGTTGTATACTCTTCAGAGTACGAGGACCAATCGTCCCATGCTGACCAATGCTAACTAATGGATTGTAGCGCTGAAAGACGAGGTTGATTCGCCTCTTGAAGTATCTTCTAGTAAAACTGTACGTCCTGGGGACGATGACTCACTACTAGAGTCCCTACAAGAACTGTCCTCGAAAGCCGTGTCGTTTTCAACATTTATTACCACGGCAAACAGGCTGACTGCCCAATCGAATTATGTAACCAGCATAGAGTGGAGGGCTGCACCACAAAACTGTGCGGGTCACGAATACGTCGTGCTCTATGTTTCTTCAAGCCCGCGAGTCCCTCCATGTCTTGCGATACGTCTTGACAGGTTTGTCAGTTTAAGTATACACTTGTACTCATTACTTACTAAATCTAGATATGGGAAATTGGGTATTCGAGGGCGATGGTGGAATCGAACCCCATGGAGCTTGAAGCCAAACGATACCCGAGCCGCTACTACCGTACTCGCTGGTCCAGTGGGACATGAAGTTGCCGATCCCTCCAAGGGCGAGTGTTTTCAAAAGTACCAATATTGGACACACGCGCTTCCATCCACCGAACTAATCTCGGATCTGAAACGATCACTCGAGAACGCACGTAGAGACACATGCACCGTGGTCAACGAAAGCCTACGTCGTTACGAGTCCAACGGTCTATACCTCCCTAATGCGAAAATTGGGAGGCGCTGGGCTGATTCCCGTGGGTTAGAGTATGTCCATGCTGATATCGCAAACGTGTTAGCAGAAGCGATGGACACCGGGATCCTTAGGTGTATGCTGCAGTCATTCTGCGTTCGCTTTTCCCCTTCCTGGTTGGTACCCTTTGTTCCCCACAAAAACGTGCAAGTAAGGCAAGAATACGGCCGGATTATTGAGGACTATCGCACCAGACTTTGGAATATAATTGACTCGTGTCCAGGACTTGACTCCGAGGCCCGGGCTCGGCTTCGAACTTCCTGGGGCGTGAAAGAGCCACCCGTGCCTCCATCCATCCTTATCCAGCTACTTAATCGCTCGCTTTCTGATCAGGCACTTATTTCGCCTTACATGCCCATCGCAACGCTATCGGACGTTGCATCTCGTCTTGATACCATATGTTCAGTTATGCCCGAATCAGGTGCAACAACTTTCATGTGTCGTCTGTATGCTCGAACATTAGTGGGTCGATTTCCCGATGAGCTTTGGCACGGGTACACTACTTCTACTCCACCTACGCCTGTGAGCTTGATGCGTGCGACCTGGAAACGGGCAAAAGATAGCGAGATATTCTGGGTGTTTTTCGATATCATTGTCCAATGGCTCATTTTCCTGTTTTTGATTCCTGTCGAAGGCGTCTCCGGAGCTTGGGTGTTGGTCTTACCTTTTATCCATGCCTGGATTCAGATCCCTCTGTGGATAAAAGAACGAAAGTTTTGGCGCCGACTATGGAGAGTTTATGACGGTAGCCCTGTACAAGCTGAGGGGGAACCGTGGCATCATGATGACGATCCCATGTTGCGGCATAGTAAAACTTCATCTTATGGGGACAATACGGCGAGAATAGCCCTGGATACAGCAGAAATAGGGCTGGAAGTCTTTCGAGAGCACTAATGTGGAAGAAGCTTTGGGTCGGGGTAGGTGCTGATTTGCACCATCTAATTCTGTGCACATTGTATTGGGCGTTTCGTATGAATGTTGTTGTGTGACCCATGTATTTTCATAAGACAAATATCAATAGTTAGAAAGGCAACGATGGGCGTGCTTTTGTCCTTTCTTGTATCTTGGCCTAAATCACAAATCAATTTGGCACATATTATTCTACTCAAAAAACATACCGCTTTAGCCTCGGCGATCCTCTTGGCCATGGTTTCCATTCTTTTTGCCACAAACTCGGCCCTTTCCTTCGCTTCGCGTTCCCACTTGTGGCCCTTGAATCTTCGTTGAGTTGAACGAATCCCCACGGTCGATTTAGGCGCCGGTTCGCCCTCCCAGTTTAACGCCGGTAGACCACTTGAAGCACTAGCCACATCACTCCTTTCGCCAGCACCATCTTCGCGGCGAGCCTTCACCCCCGGGGGTAGTAATCCGATGACCCCATCTGCACGGGCCTGCTTCACGAGTTCTTTTTGTCGACGCAACGAATACCGGGGACCGTGCCAGCGGCCAGTTTGAGAATTTTTCTGAGGAAGGAATGGGTTGGGGACCAGAGCCCCGGGATTTGGCGATTGTGCTGCGGCACGTTCAAGGAAGCGTGCCACGAGTGTATTTGCTGTACGAACTTTGGCGGGCATGGTGTATGAGAGAAACAGGAGGGGATCTACAAAGAGTCACGTGATATATTTGGAAGAGTGTAAAACGCCGTTAAAGAATCGCAAGCTCACTTCCCAACTACACCGGACTGTCGGTTATATGCGCAGGCTAACGCGGAAATTTAGTTAATAATTGATCTTCTCAATACGCACTCGTCACTTAAGGCTATTCTTAACATATGTCCTCGAGGCCGCGTTTATCTCGTGAACCCCTGCACGATTATCATCTATCCCAAATTTACCATGTTGTTGTAATAGTGCTATCAACCACAAGTATCAACATCGTTCTCATTGTAGGCTTAATACTCTAAAATACCACCTGACATCCCCGCGATGGGGTCTTTGGGCCCTGTGCTCGGTAACTTCTCAGCGTGATGTCCTCCGATCCCAATGTGACCGCACGCCCTCTTTACTAATAGCCATAGCGTGTGTCTGCGACAGGAGGTCTCCTATTGATGCACAGACGGGTTATTTTTCTATCAGAAAACTCGTGGCAGTATCAAAATAGTAGCTCCCTACTGAAATATAGTTTAGAGCGAAAGCATCAGAAGGTGTTTAGGCTTGGATGCGATTATGAGGACGGTCAGCCTGCCGAGCTCTCTGGATTGGATCACCCACCCCACCTAGCAAAAGCTCCAAATCGGTGGGATAGGATCTGCGACAATGGACTATGAACTATGTCGTGGTTTGATACTTAAGACACTTAATGAATAGGATCTACTGGCATTGACCAAACAGCCAAGGCAAGGCGATTGGCCCCACGATAGGCTACAGTCCTGTGGTCATCAAAGGAGTCAGAAGAACCTACACTTAGTTGTGCATGACTTCTATTCATAAACAGCGGATACGGAATTGTTCTCCCACAGATGTGCTTGATCATTGAACTTCAAGTAACCTGAATGTCAGATTGGTGGGGCGCTCCAGCTCCAGCTCCAGCTCTAGTATGTGTGGCATTCAAGAGACAGCGGAGTGGCTATCTCCACTTGCCCTTGCCACGACTCACCGGTCCACCACGAGCTCGCTCAGATTAAGTGCGGGATCTCCCAATTGAGTCTGGTCTGTGTTATGTAGTCGGTAACTTTTACTCATCATAACCCGGATGCAAAAATCATACGATTCAAATAACTCATCAGATATAGACAAATGTCGTCTATGAACTGTTATAGAATAAATGAAATATAGTTTAAATGAGCCAAGGCAGTGAGTCTAGACAAATTTCGAAGCGATTGGTTTAGGCGCAATAAAGTTCAATAACTTGAGCGTGGATATATGAATAATTACCTCAACCGGTTTATTTGTCTCCAGAGGCGATCAAGGACCAGTTTAAGCGGTGACGATCAATGACATAATGTATGTAAAATGACAGAAGGGATTAGCCGCGGCTGATCTCTTCTAAAGTAGTCAGGACATCCTCAACAGTCTCTATCAAGTTGGCATTTCGTCGCCATGCCCCCTTCTCTTAAGATATCCCTAGGACCAAACGTAGACGAACTAAAAGAAATATCCTATAACGATGGTTCCACACATGTGATACAAAGTCAACTGTTTGATGGTGTTGTCTCGGTGCATATTAAAGGTGACTTTGGCGACACCAACAGTAGCAAGGTACGTACTTTAACGACGAGTCGCGTGCTAGACACACATGGTCAATAGCCTTACAAGGTAAGAATTCAGCCCGCGTACTTTATAGTGGGAGATAACCTCCGCCTCTACTCCACAGGTCGTTTTCTCAAGGCGATTAACGGAAATGACATCCTTTTCGGTAACATTTTGATCGACCTCTGACCCTTCCTTGGGGGTTCGGCGCAGCCATAAATCTTGCACAGTAAGTCGGGCAAATCAAGGAGATTTCGGCTCACTACCAAGAGCGGCACCGAAAAAACTTATTTATGTACCCATGTTAAAACAGGTATATTGACCCAAGTCTCGAACACGATCTGTACGGAGAGAAGCCATGGGCCCTGTATGTTTAAGTACATCCCGGTCAAACCGTATCAGAACTTACGTTAGATGTTACTATGCTTGCCTCCCATGGTTGTAGGTCTCCTTTCTTATCTACTATGCCATATCTTCAACGCATAGAGCTCGATCCTGCACTCCAATCCCGAGAGACATGCTGGGACCTATAACAGTGGAACGATCTATTCCACCTTTGGCTCCTGTGCTCGAATCCGAATCCACGCCTGCAGAACGGAGAAAGTATTTTACTGATGAATCCCACCGCAAAGAAGTCATTTTACTCCACGGGTACGCACTTGATATTCAAAAAACGCCCCGCATCCTTAATCTGATATATCGTCTAAGGACTTGATCCAAGCCGATTTCGTACACGGCTATCTCCAATTCCCGTCACTTACGATGGCGCTCCCCGGGGGATTGCAGTTCGACCTAATGTATTATTATGATGAGCGGCCCGTAAGTAGACAGATTGAACATGCGGAACAAGTTCGCTGATGACTAATATTCACCAAGGTTCATTTTATCTGCAAGGAGCGAGGCACCGAAAAAACCTTGTTTGTTGTATCATTTGTGGTGATCAAGGATACTGGTGTACCAGACCAAGGGAACGACAATGATGCCACGCCCGTGGATTCTTCAGACATTGACTAGTTGGTCGAGGCATTACACCTGAGTACATGCACACCCAACTAACACTGAAACCTAGATTGTATACATTTTTGAGAACTTTTATACAAGTTGTATATACTCTATCATGAAGCTCAAGTAGTCGATGCACCCACAGCCTATAGGAATAAGGTTAATAAACCCAAAGCCCTGGACAAGTAGAGAACTTACCAAA
This sequence comes from Rhizoctonia solani, assembly GCF_016906535.1. Taxonomy (NCBI): domain Eukaryota; kingdom Fungi; phylum Basidiomycota; class Agaricomycetes; order Cantharellales; family Ceratobasidiaceae; genus Rhizoctonia; species Rhizoctonia solani. The sequence continues at coordinate 2,108,795 of NC_057373.1, forward strand.
CGCTTAAGATGCTCCATGAACACCTGCAGGCTCACATCATCCGTAAAGATAGCTGCGCCCGCACCACCGCCGCTCGATGTCCCATACATTCCTTGTGACATGTGTGTGGTTGATGGGTTAAGTTTGGACAACAAGAAACGTGCTTGAGATCCTCCTTGGTCACAAACAACATAACGTGGGATAGGGAATCGATCAACAAGAAGGTCCTACCAGAAGGACAACGGGGATCAGCATTACAACTTTTGGCTGTCGCTTATGCTTCCTTACCTGGGCATCGCCCACAGGTGCTTCCAAGAGTTCCCGGAAGTTTTCGTAGCCATCTTGTTCTTGATACCCTGCCTTTCGCCATTGAGCAACGGTTTCTCCATGGAAAATGAGGATGTGGAAGAATGTATCCAGGAGAAGGATAACGTCGGTTTGATCGAGACGCTGTCCAACAATACGGGCTGAGGTGGTGTGTCAAAAGTGTACGACATCAGAGTAGGTTGCATCATAATGAGCGAATTGTTCACGTCCTCCTCATTCAAGATATGCCTGAATTAATGCGCATTAGTCCGTGTGTGTTGTTGAGTAATCAGGGACTTGCCTATAGAACGCTGTTTCGTCAGGACTGTTGTTGAACACCTGCAAGAACTGACTACGGCGAAGGTGGAACATGAATTGCGGATAAATGCTAAAGTTATCAGCTAGTCTGAAGCTCATCGTGTCTTCTTTGCGATAGTCCGCAAACTTCTGGCATAACCTAATGAGCATGCGGTCAAGCCAGCGAAGGACATCCGGACTATCGTCAATCTCCGCCTTGAAGACCGCGATACGGGCCATAAGCACTGCTGCAGCCTCCTGGTCAAAGCTTGCCGAGATTGTTGGCGATCCTGCTTCGGCAAAGTTACGTGCAATTGTCGAGACGCGCAGACGCATTTGACCCGAGGAATGCTGGAAGTGGGTCACAAACTGAATCAGACCACGCGAGCCTGCTTGAAGTGGTTGACCAGCGGGAGTAACGACTTCAAAGTAAACAGCCGTCGAGGTTCTAGGTGTAAGCGTGCAAATCTTCCAGGCAGAGGTTTGAGCGATTCCAATCTCTGTCTCGCCAACACACGCTGATTTTTTGTTAGCCGAAATAGCATGGCCAATAAGTCCAGAGACTTTGAGCTCTTTGGTCGTCTATGAAATGTGCGGACACAGTTTGAATATGGCATGACGCCATGATGCCAAAGTACCCACCTGGACATCAAATGTCGCATTGAAGCCCATCTGCAAATGCCCTTGTGCGTCCTTGTTGAAAATCCGAATAAAGCTTTGCTTGAAAATCGACGTCGCAAAGGAGTCGGACAAGACGATAACACCGTTGGTCATATTTGCCAACAATTTCATCTCCAGCAACCCGACCTGATCCAGGCACCCTGCGAACAGGTCGATCGCATGTCCATTTTGGGCAGCACGCTTTGCAAGGCCTTCGTAGAACTATGATTGTAAACCGGCATCGACGCGTTTATTACATCTAGCTTTAAAAATTGGTTACCAACTCACCTTGGAGGCACGCTTAAAGTGCTTAACACTATCCCTATCGATATCATGATGGGAACGAATAGGCTCGCGAAGCTCGTTGCTGACAACCATCCCAGGTCCTTCTGTAGCCGGACCGCCGGAAAAGACCATGATGCGCGCGCCAGTGTTTGAGAATGTCGACTAGGCCCGACGATAAGCACTTGAGATCAAGCATCTAAATCCGCGCATGCTCACCTCCAAAAGTCCCACAGCAACGCTGATCGCTACACCGGTGCACCTCAGCGGTCGCTTATCGTTGGCAACCGGCCACGGATCACGCGCGAGTTGCTCGAGAATCGATGTGAGTTGGAACTCGACTTGGGAAATAGGCAGCAAGAATCGGGCGGCGCCGAATGATTGTGGGGGCACAGGCTGGCCCGGGCGTGGAGCTGCACGATTGGCCGAGGAGAGGTTGAGCATATCTTGAATCTGTTTGGGAGTATATTCCTTTCCGCCCCGGAAAACATAAGACTTGGAGCATTCAGCGTAGCCCAACTCGTGCACTTGAGTCTAGGGTCAATTTCCATCAGTCGTGATGTGGGTGAATTTGGGAAAGAAGCATACACACCATAGTGCCATATGTGATAAGTCCGACAAGTGCATGCGCTGGCAACAAGCTCAAGCTAAGCACCAGGGCATCGCGGAGAGCCTTTAAATCTTCCTCGTCCAAGCATGTGTCAACGACAAACAAAAAGATAGGTGGTACAGGGGCAGGCCGGGAAAGCGTGTACTCGATGGTAGTGTACTTGGGCAAGAGTTCGGCTGGGAGATTGGTATTCGAGATGTCCTTGTAGTGGGGAGGAAATGCATTGCGCTGCAAGCAGAATGGACATATCCAGAGTTTACCACGGACATCGATTTGGCTAAAATAGGAACGAAAAAGTAAGCATTTATTAGTGTGTGTTTGATAGGCGCATACCAGTATGGATTCAGGATTGCGCGACAAGGCGGCTTGCATGTTACAGGCTCGTACAAAACAGGTGGCAAATCTTCACGGTGTTTGAGTGGTGTATAGAGAGCCGCGATAGGAACGACCGTGCGAGTGGCTTCAATACGGCTCGAGGGCCTGTGACGCGCCAGTCAGACTTGCGTCACTTGCAAACGTATAACACATACCATACGTTCCAACTAAGTCGCACGCCTATGTAAAACGTAAGATTATGCTACATCTCTCGTATTTTGGCCATACCGTCTCTCTCTTCGACGTCCTCAAAATTCATCGCGGGATTTGTGTAGCTGTCAAGGTGAGATGGCCAAGGCTTGAGACAAATGCGACGTGGAGGCTCTGGTGGCTGTACCCTAGACTGTGCTTAGATAACCCTCGACGCATTTGTACTGAAATAGAACTTAATTCCGTAATAAAGTGCACTCCCCAGGCCAGTATACAGCAAATTTAAACCTCAAACGTCCCAAAACAAAAAAGAAGGAAACGGATGTACACAAAGTACAGAATGGAAAGTGATGTCTGGTTAGAAACCGAGAAGAATACCAAGTGTAACGCCAAAGAACAACCAAAAGGAAACGGTAGCAACAGGAACTCGCGTTGCTGCGTTAGTCGCAATAGCTTGCGCATAGTCCGCCCCGCATGAGTTGGCAGCCAGCTTCTGGGCCGGAGAATAGACCTTGGACAGTGGAAGCGATTTGTCCGTAGCGTATTGCGCGTAAAGGGACATCAGGGACTTGGTACATGGGCTGCATGACGGGGTAGACTTTTGGGGTACCGGTGTACCTATCGGCAATGCATAGAAGTAGGTATCAACAGGTCTAGACAAGAATTAGTCATGATCGCGAAAGTGCACTAGAATTTGAACTCACGAGCTGGAAGCGACCGACTCGACAAAGCCTAGACCCACTGTTAGCCCTCTGCTCTTTGTCGTCTAATTGGGATTATTACTCACAATATGCGTTGCTCCTTTGGTTAACCAAGCAACCTATTCAACCCTTGTTCATCAATACGTGCCAAACATAGAGCTGAATCCTCCTACCTGCTTGTCGCATGAGGTCATAAGTCTTGAACCCTAGATAGGACAAATCAGCAAACTAGTGACGAGATCAACAATCAAAACACACCATTCAATGCTTCGAGTGCGTTCCCATTCTGATTTGCGATATCGGTCCCACAAACCTCCGGCTTTACGATCTCGCTAGCAAGCCAGTTCATGGTAGTACGACACTCTCCGATGGATCTTGTAGTGTCACAAGTACCACCCATGACGGCCGTTAGCTCCGTAAGGTTAGATTGGATATTAAAAAAGGAATTTGAGGTGCCCAGCAGGAGCGAAAAGGGGCGGCACGCTCTGAATGTCATGTTCGTTGTAAAAGAGGAAAAGAAGCTACTGCACGCCGGGGTCGAGAAGTTAAAAGAGAGACTCGAATCAAATGGTTGGGGGAATGGTGTTGGAACAGGCCAGGCCGGGTCGGGGATGGCAGGGGCAACCGAAGAGATGCCTGCTCCAAGTTGCTGAGGAGCTGTGGTATCTAGAGCAGATGTGGTAGCTGTTGGTGTTGGTATTGGTGTCCGGCGGAGTTCGTCTGCAGGGTCAAGAGATACCAATTGCCTGGGAATGTGGTGCTTCAGACTGGCTACTCGGTTTGCCCAGTGAGAGGCTACGTAAGGAGCTGGAGCCTCTATATCGATATCTATCGGTCCGGTGACTGCATGTCTCGAGGTGAGAGTAATTATAACTAGAACTACCACGGGTACGACAAGGCCAAGGAACCGCTGGTGAGCAGATAATCGACCATGCTTCGGTTTGGGAGCCAATGGAGCTGAACCGGCCGTAGCAAGGGGATCATTCGGTGTTGGGAGAGGACTGGGGGGCGGAGTAAACATGAATGAAGGCGAGTGTGCAAAGGAATGTGAGCCTCGCAAGGCAGAAAGTGTCGGAAACCCGTCGTGGTCCAGAACAAGAACAATCCTCGTTCAGGGTCTTTCATGCTTTCTCGGTGCGGGAATACCCATCATCCTGGAGATCCTCGTGCCTTGGAATTGCCAATCCTCACCTTCTCGTTGTGTGCCTATTTTGGTCCACTGTGTGGCCAAACACCAACTTAATCCCTACCGCGAAGTTCATCGGCGGATTCACCAGAAGCATCAGTGGTGTAGAACCTCCATGTTGCTTAGCTTCCCCACGTGAGTAACACACAACATCCATATCGCACTGATTAATTATATCTTCGTTAGCCTGCTGGGATGCGATGCCCGCTCCTAGCTTTATATCTTGGCCCTTGGCTCAGTGTCACTTATTCCAAGACTCTCCCCCTCCCCTCCCACAATCAATCAAACTTATACATGCCTGCATCTGATCCACCTTTTATTCCACCGTCTGACCCATTCATAATCGAATCTTCTTCTCAGCTCATTTGTCCTCGCTTGCCTGACTCTGTCATTCATTATCCCCCCGAAGACGAGGATGATATCCTCAAGCCATATATTGGCGTATTCCGCCTCGATCCATTTACGACTCACGATGGTGTCCGTGGGCGTCCGGTTCCTGCGCCACTACGCGCCGCCCACACCCTCAGGACACTCGGCCAGTGATTCTCGAGTTTCAGCTCGACCTTGGGAACCCTCCGTGTCCCTTATCCGAATCTGAATCCAGTCCCGATGGTGGCTCCGCCTCGGAGCTGTCGCCTCCAGCTCTTGATATCTCCGAGGGGCCAGTTACGGTACCTGGACGGCGACACGGCTCAGTCACCGACGCTTTCAGAACATCCGCGCGGTCAGCCCGAGGCTACGAATCCATCACCTGCGACCTTGTATCATCCCCGGCCCCATTCTCATTCATTCTCTCATTTTGATAGTACGCATCACTCGTACCCGATGCATCACGACCATTCCAAATTCGACCCTCACGATCACCCCTTTACACGAATGAACCGCACTCCTGATCCCCAGCCAACCGTACTCCAGCCGTCAACGACATCGGCCTACCCTCCTTCGCTTGCCTATTGGGCAGATCGTACCGCATCTAGGTCCGAGTCCATGTATGCGCCCGATCCCACTTTGGAAGCAAGCCAAGACTCGTCCAATGGATATCAGTATGCGTATAGTGTCTTAAATGCTTCAGGAAGCGATGGCTATCAAACAACCCAAGCCCCCTCCTATTCCTATTCCCATTCCCAGGGTCACTCATATAGCGACTGTGCCCCCTACTCACGAGAGGCAACCACATTGCCATTTCCGAGGAGCGATGTATCAACACGACATCAGCATACCCTCTTTTCAACCCCAGCGCAAATGTCGATCGCTTCCCGCCAAGATGGGGTTAACCGTCTAGCCAACTGTGATCCAAGCCCAGGTCCTTTGCCATGCTCAGATGGAAATATCGGCCCGGCCGATGAACACTCACTTGGGTACAGTGGCCTAGGATATATCCAGCACCACTTGCCGATAGGCAGTTGTGTGGTTGATGGAACTCAGGTTCACGACGGTGATTGCCGTGGCTTCCTTCCCACTCAGAATGATGCCCGACATAGGGATATCAAACTCCAACCGTCTTCTCCTCATCAGGCACAGCTCGATTTGGTGTGTCGACCTCCGCTTCCCGCCCCATACGGTTCGTATTCGCGCGAAGCACAATTTCAGCCAACCCCGCGAGACGACGATCAAGCCATTTCTCGGGAATATGAACAATACGGCCGTGGGTACGATCCATCCGAAGGACACATCTATCATCAGCAAACCCCTGGGACATACACTCGTGATTCGCCACATAGTTATGGCTCTGATTCCAACGCCTTTGATAGGCGCACATCCATATCCTTCGACCGCCCGATCTCACGTACTGGCGTCTTGGACCACTCGGCTCCTGGGACATACAGCTACCCTGAGGCGGGCACTTTGAACTTGACAGATTCGGCTCGGTTCCATCGCCCTATCTCCCGCTCTTTCAGTCATTCTAATTTATCGCCTGTGTCCAGTCCGCTCGCCAGGCGGACTTCTCTTGATGTTATTGACGCTCCTGGCACGGTCACCCCTATGCGTATTTTTGATTCTCCTGTTGCGGTCAGGTCTTTGACCCTCTCCCCTACTCCTTCAACCACTTCGAGCTTGGTAGATCGGCGCGATAATACTCGACCCTCTCGTCGATTCGCGCCGTTTATGCCTGGCGAGATGAGTCAAGTTGGAGGAGGTAGCAAGGAGCACCGGTGTGATGTACGTCCTTACAACTTTTGATCGTCCGACAATAACTGATATATGCGCGAGTAGGTATGCAATAGGCGGTTCAATCGTCCTTCGACACTCGTCACACACATGAATACACACACGGGCGAGAAACGTACGTTTGTACATCCCTCAAATTAAAGTAAACTAATTCTTCCTTAGCGCACATATGCCCAATCCCGAATTGTGGTAGTCGATTTAGCGTGTCTTCCAATCTCAAGCGCCACGTAAAGAATCACAAATCTCCGGGATCACAACCTCGCGGACGCAAGAAACGTAACGTCGCTCGCAAAGAAGATGCTCCCAAGCCACAGTCTCGCGCGCTTCAAGACGCAAGAATGTACAACCCTGTGCCCCGAGAGTTTGCGCGGAATGCGCAACTTCAAGGTCTTGTCTTCACGTCCTCCCTACAAGATGCCCAAGGAAGTCGCCACGCTGTGCGCTCCTCTCCCCGGTAAGTCCGTTGATTAAGTTGCGCCTTTCATGATAAATTCGTGATTTCTCTTTGTATCTAGCCGTTCGGCCTCATGGATGCCCAGGTGATGAGAATTATGAAGAACGCGATTCCTTCTTCTACGCTCAAGAAGCGGATCAGCCGACTCCATATCACCCGCTCATGGTAGGTTCTTTAGTATAGCTTTACATGGTGTAGATCGCGGAGCCTTAACTGTCTCATCGGTAAAGTGGAGGCTACGCCCGACTCTTCCAGGGCCACTTCCCAGCCAGGCGGAACTAGCTAGGGCACGCGGCGCGTACGGATTTGGTGGCGACCTGTCCAGATCGAGAGGATGGGAGAATGATCATCACCGAGCTTGATGGATGTCTCGTGTTATGGCATCCAGATGAAGGCGGTTCTTGCTCAGGGGATATGCGCTTCCGTATTTTTGGGACTTGGTTAACATTTGTATTTTCTTCACTGTCTATTGTCTATGCTTTCCTCTTTGATCCCGTGGCAGGGCCGAAGACTTGTCTAGGCTCGTCCAGACTTTGTCAGTCGACCCGGTCAGGGGATCGCACCATACCCTTTTGACATACTTCGTATTGTGATTATCTGACCCAGAATGACAACCATAGTTGATTCTAATTTTGGAAGGACCCTTCTGGCTAGATAATGACGTCAGAGAGTGCTTGTGTTCAGACCGAGGTCAACGTCCACAGCGCAGTCCGAAGAGCTTTCAATAGAGTGTTTAGCAGCGCCTATTACGTGATTACGCGTGGATCCAACATGGCGAACACTACGCCTCGCCCCACTCACATAACACTTCCCGAAACTCATGTGAGTTTTGGAAATTGATGTACCCACAAGCAATGATGAGCACTGACACTGAGCTCGCACCAGTCGGCGAGTCCGCACTCGAATCGAGTTCGGCTGAGCCCACGCCTGCGGATTCGGCCTCTTCTCTCCCGCATCATCGTGTGGCAGCACTCCAAGTCGACCAGCCCAAGCACCCCGAGTTTCGTTTAGTCGCCCACCTGCGAATGAACATCCAAGTGCACGTAGACCTTCTCGAGGGGGCAACTCAATTTTCGGACGGAGTTCATCGCGGAGACAGGATGACGATGCAGCAGGATTGCTTCTCCCCAACACTTGGGGTCCAGATGGTCATGACGGTGATAAGCCGCCACCTATCCCGAGCGCACTTAATCCTTCGTCGGATGCCACTCCGTTGCCAGTATTATCTGTGATCGTACTATCCATAGCACTGTTGGGAGAATTCTTAAGTGCGGTGAGTATATTTGTGATTTGGTTGAGGATATGTATATTGATCGAAATTTAGAATGTGTCCACTCCGTATGTCAACGCCATCACCAAAATTCAAGTTTCTCATGTATACACAGGTTCATTATCAATATGGTCAAGGCGTTCTTCGAGGACAACAAGGACAAATCCGAGAACTCCCAAGAACTAGACGCCGAAGCAGGATATTGGGCCGGCATTCTCGTCTCAGTATTCTTCATTACTCAATTTCTTACCTCTCTCCCATGGGCTACTGTCGCGGATAAGCACGGTCGGCGTGCCGTACTTTTCATTTCGCTGCTCGGAAATGCATTGACATGTACCATGTTTGGATTGTCCACCAATCTGCCTCAGGCAATCGTCATTCGTCTGGCGCAGGGTGTATTTAACGGTGCAGTGGGGGTTGCCCGGGAACTGTTGCGGGAATCACGGATTCAAGTAATGAAGGTCGTGCATACTCCATCCTAGGGTTAGTCCGAGTATATCTCTTGCAAGCCAAAGTACCTGATATCTGTGCAGCTTCTCTTGGGGGTTGGGAGGTGTAGCTGGGGCCATCATTGGAGGGTCTCTCGAGTCTCCCGCTATTAAATGGCCAACATTCTTTGCCGAGGGCCGCTTTCCCCTTCTTGTTTCTTATCCCTATCTTCTTCCATGTTTCACAGCGAGCTGTATCACTGGATTGGGTGCATTCTTATGCCTCTTCCTTGGCTGGGACGGAGGTCCACGGACGGGACTTATTCGTCTTCCCGATGATGGAGAAGACGACAAGCCCGCCGATGAAGAAGCGCATACACACTCTCACATTGAAGGGCTATCACCGGCGGGCCCGCTTCAGGGCGTCGCTCGTAAAGTCAGTCGACGGTTTTCGGGATATTTTGCGCGCCGTGTACGAGAGAACTCGCGCAACGGCTCGCCCGTTCCATTGGCTTCCCCAAGCAATGGCGATGGACGCTCCCCGTCCATAGGGGTTGGGACAGGCTCAGCATATGGTTACCGTAGCCGAATGAACAGCGTGGCGGCTAGTGTCAGGAGGCGGAGAGCGAGTATGGCAAGCACCGCTAGAGCTCGAGCCGGAGATGGGAACCAAGATGAAAATATTGGGCTTGCCCAACGGCTGCTCATGGGTATGTCTAATAGCCTATATCACAGGAACGAATGACTAACGGGCTGCATAGCAAACGAACATAATGTAACAAACATGACCGACCTTTGGGTCGCCGCAGCCATTACTGCCGATAACGAACAAGTTTTTGAAGACTGGGATTCCGATGGCGCAGGCTCAGATGACGACGCCCGACCTCGGATCAGCGCTGATGCGTCCCCTTCACACCTTTCCCCTGGTGAACGTCAGCCTTCATCTTCACGCCGACCGTCTTCATCTCAGAGGAGCTATACTCGTTCTCCTTCCCGCCCTGGAACATTCGCATCTAGCCACATGGGTACGTCACTTGGGGCTCGAATGTCCTCGGTTCCTGCTAGACGGGCATCTTCTGTCTCGAGTCGCCCTGCGATCTTTGCCAATACTGGACTTGACGATCATGGATACGCGTATGCTACAAGTATTCCTATGGACCAAGCTTCTATTTCTGTCGCCACCGAAGCAGGGACGCTCGCCCCAATCATGGAGGGTCGAACTGCTTCATCTGCTAGCGAGCCTACTGAACAAGCCGATAGTACGATTACTCCCCTTGTGATAGTGGAGGAACGACCTTCCAGTGCAATTAGCCAACTTCCGCTTGTCATAATCTTTCAGTATGGCCTTTTGGCACTGCATGGTACCACGCACGATCAGATCTTCCTGAGCTATCTAGTCTCGTAAGTGGACGTTCATTTATTCTGGCAAAAATACTGAGATACTTGCAGACCCTATAAAACTGGAGGACTGGGCCTCAACCCTGGTCACTTTGCGCAGCTTGGTGGGTGCCAACCAATCCAACTTGAGCAATGAACACTAACAAAGCAGAGCAGTGGCGTTAATGTGTCTTGCGCAGATTGTATTCCAATTTTATCTTTATCCGTAAGTCGAACCAGCTTGTTATTAGCATACTAATGTCATTGATGGATGAATAGGAATATTGGGTGAGTCTCAGATTAAGGCATCGATGCTATTGATTAACATGCCTTTGCCAGGCCCCCTCTTGGTCGCTTCTCGCACTTGGCAATGTTCCGTATCGGCAACGCACTCTATATTCCTGCCTACCTAACTGTCGTTCTCTACCGTCATTTCGCAAGCCCCGTTAGTGGAGGGAGTTTACCGATCATGATATTATTGTCGATCAGCACGTAAGTATTTTCCTCGCCAATTCTCTTGTTACCGAGAACCTACGGTTTTGGTGTATCGGGGAGTTGAGCAATGGTTTGGGCCCCCTAGCCCGTCTGGTGGGGAGAGGGAGAGGGGTCTGGATCTGATGTCCTGGAACTGAATCGGCGCTGACATGCGTCCCTCAAGCGCGATTCGATACTGCGGGAATACATTCGCGTACACCAGTGTGGCGGTTCTGCTCAACTATAGTACGTCCGACTGTTGCCTATCTTGAACTGGATCCTAACTTTAAGAACAGTGTCCCCGCCTCACGTTGTGAGCTTATCAAACGGGATGGCACAATCGGTCGTTTCGCTCGCTCGATTTATTGGTCCGGTAAGCCCAAAAACCTTCGACCTTGTGCGAAAATGGCCACTGATGTCCCAATGTGGTTGATTAGGTCCTTGGCGGATATGTAAGTCTTACGTTTAGTCGTATCCCTATTCCTTACTAAAACATCGTGCTCGGTCTCGCCAATCATTTCCTTGCTTCTCGGCCTTTAATACCCAATCATCTCGAATCGTAGTTATGGTCTCTCAGCGTGCAAGATAACCCCAACGAGTACGGATTTGGGTTCTACGTGTGCACCGCAGTTTGCACACTCTGCATCCTTCACAGCTTTACCATCCGGTAACAAACTCGATGGCCGCTAATCACCGGTGTGCACATCTCGTGTCGTGGCTCGCATTGCAAAGCTCGACCTCGTACTGTTCAACGAGTGTGATTAATAGAAGTGCTCAGCTTGGTAATGCCGAAACTAACTCGATATATCCTTTTCTGTATCTAACGCGTTGAATCTCAAATTGTCAATACATCTAGCCGCATTTAGAATTTGGAATGGGATTGAGAAGATAAATGGTTCTTTGTGTGTAGAGACAAATTTATATAGACGCGGTGGTGGGAGGTTAAGGGGTTAGGGGAAGAAAAAAAGTACACAACCCATAGGATACGTGCGATCGCAAGCATAAGGTATTACAAGGGGCAAGATCAGAATGGAGGCAAACATTTGTGGGTGAAAAGGTAGGAAAGCAGGGCATAGAGCACACTCGTGACAGTCAGTACGATCAAGAGGGAACTGCAAGATTGGACAGAAGAGGGCAGGGGCAGATGGTAGGCTCAGTAGCGGGCGAGGGGTGGCCAGGTTGTGAGGCGCGGGATGGGTCAGTGATTAGATGGTGGGGCACACACACGGTGGTATCCCACGCTCGGTCAGAAAAAGATAGGAAAAAAAGCCAGCAAAAAGCCTAAAGCCAATACGTCTACATTTCGCAATCGTACACGGGCGCCAGTGAGCAATATCCCACACCCAGCCCAGCCCCTTAACCGCAAAGAGTCTACCATGTCCACACCTCGCTTCTCAATCTGTGCCAAAGCTCCGATCCCCCGATCTACCCACACACGAGATGCCGCACCGCGCAAGACGCAAGTAGGTGCGGCCGCAAACCGTGCAGACCACTTAGCCCATCTTGTTGTCGCCCTTCTTCTTTTGTTTACGTGGGTTATCGGTCTCCCGACGTTCACACCACCGTATGGGTACTTGGCCTTCTTTTCTGCGGGCTTCAGGATCTATGGTAGATGTGTCAGGTTTAGTTTTAAAATAGCGCAACCGCAGGCGGCGCGTACCTGGAAGGAGCACAACAGAGTTTCGTCCACACTCATCATCGCACCAGCATTGTCAAACTCGCCGCAGTAGTTGGGAGCTGAAAATAGCGTGACAAGCTGTCGTTTTGCAAAGAATTCGTACCCATCTTCCACGACTTGGTGCGCTCGGCAAATAAGATCCATATCGTGCTTCTGCAGGAAGCGGCCAACTACATCCGGACCAAAAGTGAATGAGACTCCACGGTCATTTTCACTCCAGCCGGTGATATCCTTGTCGGGATCTGACCACAGAAGATCGCAAAGCAGACCTGGGCACCATGATATCAGATCGAGTCAGGTTACGTAAGAATATGCGCTTTACCGGTGTCGGGAACGTCGGTAGGCCGCATCACCCTGCGGATTTGTTCCATGCTTTGCAGATCGGGACTCAGTCCTCCGTGCATGGTGAAAATCTTCTCATCGATGATGGCGGCAATGGGGAGGCAGTTGAAGCAATCGGTAAACGTCTTCCAAAGCTTGATGTTGTACCGCCTCTTGCCTACCAAACCAGGAAGAAATTAGATGTACATAGTGAGTGAAAAGGGCTTAATCACGCACACTCGTCGTAAAATCCATAAATACGGTTGATACTCGCGCACTCGTGGTTGCCTCGTAGGATAAAGAAGTTTTCGGGGTACTTGATCTTATAAGCCAAGAGCAAACAAATTGTCTCTAAACTCTGTTTTCCACGGTCGACATAGTCGCCGAGGAAGAGATAATTGGCCTCTGGAGGGAAACCGCCATACTCAAACAACCGCAACAAGTCATAATATTGGCCGTGGATATCGCCTGGAACACGACGTCAACGCCAGGTCATCTGACAAATATTCCGACTAACCGCATATCTTGATTGGAGCCTCGAGTTCGAGCAGAATTGGCTGGTTAATAAAGATATCTCGCGCTTTTGTGCACAGGAACTTGATTTCGTACTCCTGGAGCTGTACGGGCTTGCCGGGGCGATTTCCTCGAACTGTGTAACCCGTGTTAGATCCGCCCTGCGCTTACGCACGACTCGGAGTGGGGCACTGGGCCACCACACGAGTCGAGTACGGGAAAATATGATAATTTCGAATGCTCACCTTCCAACAAACGGTCTATCACCGAGTCCAAGTCAATGTCACCCGCGTTGTCTGCCATGAGGGGTCGTGTGTTCGTGGGGGAGAGAGTCGGGATCGCTGTATCAAGTCTCGGAGGGGACCGGAGAGGGGAATATACTCGGATTTCGATAGGGATTAAGTGTCCTGGAACGCAGCGGTGGTGGATCAGCAAGAGAACGGGCAAGGGGAGCGGGGCATGGTGGGCGTGTGTTGATACTGGCTGTATCCGCACCCTCAGCGCACGGGCCACTGCTCAAGGCGCGAATAAGCACATAAACATCCTGCTGCAAGTAGCAACATGCGCAATTGCTCGCCATGCGACAAGGGGAAAAGCACGGCACAGCAGATACCGCAAAAAGAAAACAAATAAATACCAACGTTAATAAGCAGTGAGCTCACGCCTGATACAACCTGCTCCGGACTTGCAAATAATATCGTGCTCGGTGTCCGGCCAGTCGTGGGCAGAGGAGCTGTGGTCGTTGATCTGGTGAGAACAGCACAACCCTTCGGTGGCGCCTATAGCTACACCAAGCACCAGCAAACACACCCCCTCGTTCACAAGCTCAGAAAATTTGCCCGACCCACATTTGTCTCTATCTTGTCCATCACGTTTCCATTCGCATCTCCCAATGTATCTCACTGAAATCATATTTCTATTCCTTAGCTCTGTCGCGTATTTTTTAATAGGTCACGTGCGCGGTGCTAGGGCATAAATGGGGTGGCTACACTGCCAGCAAACCCACACCACGTCAGCAGAAGCACTGCTGCTCAAGTGCGCTCAAAACGGGAGCCATGAGCTCATGGGCACGAGATACATCAATACCCATCTGCATCATGAAAATTTTCTGATGTACGGTATCACCCCGTAACGCGACCAAACAAGCGCACAGCGCTAGCTTCAAATAAAACCAGATATAGTGATTAAGAAACCATATAGCTAATCAATAACTACGCTTATACTGATAAAAGAGTATCAAAGGAAGAGGCGGAGAGGATACAGAAATAGCCCGAAACCGAAACCGAAACCAAGTAGGCTGCTACATGGTACCAACAGATAAGAATCATACAGGGCAGCCTTGTACATGTCTTTTGAGATACATATCATAAATTCGTATTCGATCACATTATCGGTTCGTATTGTTGTCATTTGCGTTGTGGTTTGAAGTCGCATTACCATTGGCTTCGTTGGTGCCATCAGGGCGGGCACGACGACGGCGACGACGACTAAAGTTAAGTATAGTATCAGCTTCTTGGCCCCCAGACTTGGTGGATGTAACATACCGAGGGAAGGGTGGAGGTTTGGTCATGGGTCGCTCGTCCAAATCCAATGCGGCATTAGTACCAGCTTGTAGACACTAAACCCATCGCTCTCGTTAAAAATTGAATTCAAATATATGCAGAAACACTCACCTCGATCCAGTCTACAACTTGCATCACATTCTCAGCTTGGAGCAGGAACTGCTCGCCCTCGCACCGGACTCGGATCACGTTGCGGCGTTTATAATAGTCACTCCCCAGTCCGCTCTCGGCTCTCTGGAGTGTATATTGGCGGATCAGCTGATTTCCGGACGAAACGGCGGATTAAAGTGAGGCAGGCCCGAAGCAAATGGAACCGAAGTTTGAGTGTGCGACCATCGTCGAGAAGACGAGGTAGAGTTACTTGCACTGATCGAGACCGTGCTGTCGTTCGCGTTCGCTTTATCATCTGGC
The DNA here is from genome assembly GCF_016906535.1 of Rhizoctonia solani. Lineage (NCBI taxonomy): Eukaryota > Fungi > Basidiomycota > Agaricomycetes > Cantharellales > Ceratobasidiaceae > Rhizoctonia > Rhizoctonia solani. Next base: position 2,123,998 of record NC_057373.1, read on the forward strand.
GCAGGTGTTTCTTGCGGTTGAGATACGGTAGATCTCGAAGAGTTACCGTGGAATCGCGACAATAAAGACGAGCGGCTTCCATTATCACTCGCTGCAGTTGACGAAGCTCTCCTTGAGTTACGCCGTGAAGGTTGATTCAAGGGCAAGCGTGGAGCGGCCGATTCATGACCAGGCAAGTGCACTATTTTTACGTTAATACCACGCATCAATGACTCGTGCACCGCATAGACTCACCTGTCGGTGAGTTCAAATCCACCTCGTCCTCAGTACGACACCTTCGTATTTATCCTTGCCCTTGATTTTACCTCCAATAGGCACCTTCCTGATGTCGTACTTGTAGACCATCAAACTGGTCCCGTGTATTACAATATACTGCTTCTTCCAGCCCCGATCCTTGGCCAAGACACCCGGTGCACTAAATTCCATCTTGCGGGGCATCATCGCCTCGATATGGATCCCGCATGAGTATCCGGGAAGCCCTTCCTTTCCCTCCTCCTCGCGCGGTACGGAAGGGTACAAGTCATTATAGCCAGGGGGGTGTCTGATCTGTGTCGGCATTGAATTACGTCGTATCAAAAGCTTGGGTGTGGATGGAGTAGGTGTACCGGGCGTAGCGGTCATAGGGCATATCGATTCCCGAGGAGTGCGGAGTGCATCGAACCCGGTCAGAGACATCTCCTCTGAGTGAGTGGGCGACGACAAGTTCATCATACTGTGGGATACTTGTTGGTACAATGCCGGTCGCGGTGATTCGCCATTTGGGTCGCGCAGAACCGTTGCGGCCCGTGCGCGCCGTGCGGCTATTGTGTTCGAGGGAGACAATGGTACCGGGGCCGCCTTGGGCGACGATACATGGGCTCGGGGGGATGCAAGCGATATTAATTGAGAGACCCTCGGCGTCCGATGAGGAGTCTTAAGAGCCTGCCGAGCGGCCGCAACCGGATGAGAAAAGTAATCCGTTCTGGGTGGAAGACCACTCGAGGCACGGTCAACCCCAGGGGTAATATCTACTACCGTCCATGGCGATCCATTGATCGTCGATGGACCGGGAGTAGGAGTAATTTGTAGGCCGAGCGCCGAGGCCTCACCAAGCGTACGATTTTGGTCGGAAGCACGAGGCGTAGCAAGTCCAGAAGGGTCATCTGCTGAAGGTGCGGGTGCGTGCATCTCACGTGCGTCAAAATAATCGCCATCGGGCCCTTCGCTGCCACTATGCAATGTCGATTCCTCAGTGCTTTCGTCAATGCTGTCATGGGCCTCTGGAGAAGAGTCTCCATCAGGCATCATGCCTTCGTTGTCTGAAGAGTCGCTATCAGTGCCGTCGCTACTTCCGTCTTCATCGTCGTCCTCTTCAGCGTGCGTTGTAGCCATATTCGAAGTGCCGTGACGCATAAGGGCTGGCATAGACTTTTTCACATGACGCATCTCCTCTGGGTGAAAGCTCTGGAACCACTATTATTTAAACATAGATAGATTGTGAAAGAGATACGATGCTCACCCTCGTACGAGGTAATGTATGGTCATGGGCTGGCGTAGGTGGGAGTGGTGGTAGGTTAAGAATAGGCATGGGCATTATTGACCGTGGCAAAGAAGGGGATAATCGCATGTTCATTCCTCCTGGGGTCACAGGCGAACTGACTGCTTTTCCCAGTGCCCGCGGCGTCCGTGCGATGACAGGTGAGTTATTTGTCGGTGGGAGTGCCGAGCGTGCTGCGGAAGATTGCCCAGAGCCATAGCCAGAATCGATCTCTGGACTGCCTTGAACGATAGATGGTCGCTTCGGAGAGGATTGGGCCGGTTCCATTTCCTGGTCGTCAGAAGGGGGAGTGTTGGGTGTTGGTGAGAAAAGGAGGAATTAACTGGGGTTGTTTGTGTGGGGCCTGACGTGCAAGAGGGTGCCGAAAGGGTGTCGTGATTGGCCGGAGTGATCGTAACGGCCTTTGGCCAAGTGATCTCCGTTGGTGTCGTATTACTGCGAGGACGATTGCCCTCACGGGGGGTGGAGTCGGCAGAAGATCTCGGTTTGTCACACGAAGCGCCCTCGATGGGAGTGTCAAATAGTGCCGGCTCTTTCAGAGGCGAACGCACTCCTAGGACCTTGCGTACGACTGAGGAAGCTCGTGCGTGTATTTGTGATGCCTGAAGCACAGAGAGCGCAGATAGAGAACGGGTACGAGTCGAGTAGATCGGCGAGATGTTCGTCTTGAGCTTACTTCTTGGTTCTCGAGCCGAGAATGTGTGCATTATGTTTGCATGTGGGTATATACTTGTAACCACCTGCATGGGGCGCAGACGAGGTGGGGAGGTATCAGTAAAGGGTCAACCGGAAGTCCAAGTCCAGGGTAGGCTTTATGGGAGCGATGCGAATTGAGCTGCTCAGGCTAAGCTCCGAGGGGCAGCACTAGGGCTGAGAGATAACGAGAACAGAACTCACCTGCTTAAATCGACATTCTTCAGCCGACGGCCTGCAGAAAGTGGTTGTTTGTGAGTGCCCCTGTGGTTGCAGCGCAACTTGTACTTGCGCTTATCCAACCTCACCCAGATCTCGACTGGTCTGTCAAAGAACTCTTCACTCGGATGACGCACATACCATCCAATTCGCCAACCCCGCAGATTCCCATTTTTGGGTATCACAGCCACCACCTCGTGCAGACTCCACCTGCCATCTTGGGCATACATGAAAATAAATTTAAATAAATTTACACGGTCTGGCGTCACTGGCGACGTCGTTGAGCAAATATGTTTCATCCGCGAGCCATCCCGCCGCTCACACTGGGTCAAAAAATGCGTAAACCCCCTCGGATGAATGCCCTAAACATAGACCAGCCGGTTCTTCGGGATCTCGGCATCCTGAACGTATGAGCTTTCCGCATACAGCACATACGGAGCCCGTGTATCACGATAGGATCATCACATAAGCATCGCTTGGCAAACCCCTGACACGGGCAACCAACTGAAACAAAGATAAATGATAGTTGTATTCGTTACTAGTCGACCTGTGACCAATTTAGAAGTATCTAAACTTAACTTGGTATTATTATTGAACGCACACGGTACGAGTGAAACCAGGCTTGGACGGTGCATTTTTCCAACCATATGCTCACACCAACGCAATCTTGTTACGCACCACTTGAAGCCGCGGCCATCCAATCCCGTTCATCCCGATCGCGAAGATAGCGGGAGAGCGCTTCCCATTCCCATCGATTCAGTATGCATTCCGCATTGCTCCACCCCTAAGATATACCTGTGGAGTTCCGCAGTCGAATCATATGCTTCAAGAATTGAAAGAACTTTTTTTTTTAGTAATTCAACTGGCCATGGGTTGGACGCTCGTTCCGCTTTGGTCTTACTACTCACGCCGCCCTATCTCGTACCAACCGCTCACGGTAATCAAAAATACATCGAACTCGAGAGATTGCAACTCATGTTGTTTGTTTATTCTTCGCTGCTCGACGATCGTTATTGTCGTTCGATTCAACTGCGACAGATTACAAACTTGGCAAATACGAGAAACATGACTCGGATTTGGACTCAGACCCCATCACAGTTGAACAGATTGGGAGTGGAGGCGGCAATAAATATGTATCGTTTTAGTTAGGACGATTGACACGCCGGTGCCTCAAATAAGATCACAAACAGCCAGAGATCACTTGCTGTTCTATAAGAGCTAACATTGCACTGCTGCGCAGTGAACACATACTGACGAAACAATAACATAATAGGCATCCATCAATTTAACTTTAGCTCACCGAGGCTCTGAGGTCTGGACACAGTATGCACACCCCGTGAACAATCGGATACCAGCTGCGAATAAAGCGACATCGCCAAATGGTTTCTCGGGTTCGAATTCGGGACTCAAATCCCATCGATGTGCCGACCCGTAGCGCGCCCCTGAACGTCAATCAGCCGATCCGCCGGCTACGACTTTGGGACGTTTTCGGGTGTCGTCGGCTTTCTTGGCTTCTTAGGCGAGTGGTAAAAAAAGTGCCGGTGTACGTGAGCTTGGGAAGGATGAAATAACACGGAAAGGCAACGTGACCTCCCACAGCTGGTTCCCAGGGCTGAAGGTTGAAAATAAAAAAAGGGGGTGGGTTGAAAAGTTTTATGGGCTGCACGACCCCTCGGCTGTCTTTATTCCGATCATCATTCTAATTGACATTTTCCGCTGGCGGAGGTGAGGAAATGATACGTAATAGCGATCATCAAGAGGATTCGCCATTCTGATGCATTTATTCGGGAACATTTTGTTCCCACATTATCGCTTCGTAATGCAACTTGTCCAAGGCTATGTATGAAACAATGCGAAGAACCGCAACGGAAATCACATCGAACATGACCCATAGCTGTACAATTCAAAACGAGCATGCGACGTTCTATCAAACCCAAAGATCGGTCGCTCCTCCATGATCATGGAGAAACAGCATGTGCGGCCAATTCGTACTCGTTTGCCTTGAACTGTTCACCCCAATTTTTTACGGCTAGCGATTCCGGGGTTCCGATCACTTCTGGACCTCACAGACCTCGTGCGCGTGCGCTACTAGCCTATACTACGACACTATCTTATCAATTGGTGATCCCATTAAATGAGCGTCTAAATCCGTGAGATAGAAAGTCAATACGTCACGACAATACACTATAAGTCCCGCCTTGGCGCGGAGAGTCCAGCACAAATGAGATAAAGAGTGTACAATGCGAGAGATTGCCCAGCAACCAAGCACAAAACACAAGACAGAACCCTGAAACGATTGAAATGACGTCACGTCAGTCATCACACGACGATCGTGTGTAAGCCCAGAAATTATTTTTAAATAATGTTGTCTAGATCTAGCAAGTCCCGGAGAGATAAAGCTGGAATTTACCCGAATTTATTTAGTGTTAGCCCTGAAAGTTATAGATGTGTTCAGGAACCGATACAGACGCTGAGCATAGACATGCATCATCGAAGGCACCATCCGAAGCTGCCTCGAGGTCCATATGAGGCCATGAGGCAGCTTCGGATGCCAAGGCAATGTGAACTGTCAAAGATTGTGCATTCGATTGTGGCGTGTGGAGTCAGCGGGAGAGGTGCTTGTCTTACAAGGCCAAGGGGGCAAGGGCATACAAGTTACCGTAAAGCAGTGGAGCTGAAAGACACATTGTATGTTACGCCCACAACGAGATATTTTTATTAATTTTGTTATTCGCTAGCGGCGCATGGCTACGGTTCGCGCGCACGTCGAAATGCGCGGAGCAACTAATAACCCCCCTGCGAATGCGTGCTTGATGTGTGAACCCAATGGGCTTGGTCTTATTCGGGTGTGGCCAAGGGAACGAGGGATGGAAACATCTCGAGAAAAAAGGGCCATTTCATCTCAATAGACTTACCATCGAATGGGGGTTTGCAATCTATGAAAGCCGGAGCGAGCAATTGTAACCTGTACACCGCAGCATGCCTCGACTTTGTATTCGGACGAAGGTATTTCCGTGGCATAATGGATGAACAAAGTCTGTCCGTTAGTACATAGGATAAACTGTGATGGTAGCTGTCCTCCGTCCCGATTGTAGACGCGATTGAATTCATTCCAGGTATGCTTCCGGATCCGTTACAGTTCCTGACACCGTTAGTGATAGTTCCAATAAAAGACTTCCTGAGCGTCTTGGCGATCCACGTGCGAGAGGAGGCTGATCGCACCAGGACTTCCGTCACTGCTGTAATCAGTCACATTGTCTACAATTCACCCAGCAGGAGAGAGGGAGGGGGAGGGAGGGCTTCAATGTCGTTAGACGATAAGCGATGTCGCCAGGGAGCGAGTAGCGTGTTCGTTTCAACCGCATGTTGGCTTGATATAGGTACTTTGCGAGATGGGGAAATCGGGGGAGGCACAAGGGCACCGAGTGGCCGAGATGTATGCGCCTCGAATGGATGGAAGAACCTCGTTCAGCGACTTCGGCATTTGTTGTGATGCGCCAAGGGCGGTCCTATCACGACAGGGGGAAAAGTCTATTGGCCGATCAGTATTGGGAGCCGCATGACCGTGGGAGCCACATGGGCACACAGTACTGGTCTTGAGGCAGAGGAGATGGAAAGGGGATATTACTTTATATGAGATTGGCCGAATGTAACTTGGTGTGGGACTACTGATGAGATGTAAAAGCAGGTGCGATCTTGAGCTTGCTACTGCGGAGCGCGCTTGCCGAGAATTTTCGCAAGATCGAATGCTGTAATAGTCATTAATGGGGATATTCTTAAAGTTCCGTTGTTCAGTTAGCAGTGAATGCCAAGAGAAAGGACATGGGTCTGTCGGCGTAACACGAGGCGAACTATTTTTATTTTATTATTTTTATTTACGTTTACGTATGTTCTAGCGTTGCAAGGGGAGAGCGAACTGCTGATGGGGTGCAAATAACTTGATATGAGCATCAGGACAGTGGACGTCATTGGGATAATATGCCGATATTGAGATGACGAGCTCGGTGGAAGTGATTACGAGACCCCGAATACCATCCGGTAGGAGATTACCACGCCAAGACAAGCGCTAGCCGGGGACTGCAACGAGCACGGGGTTCTGAGCACACGGAAAGGTGGTGACAGAGATGGGAGATGGTGTAAAGGAATTAGTTAGAGTTCGGGCAGGGACTAACGGTGTGTGCGCGAGAGTGAGAGGAACAATGACGTCTTGCCTATTTGGCTGAAACCACGGAATCCGCGGAAGCGCAAGTGTGTTCTTGAAGAGAGTCAAGAGGCGAGTGCACACACACTACTCACTAGATTCCACCCAATCTGACGCGGACGATGTCGAAGCCTCGTGGCCCATTCCGCCCTGCGAGCCAATACCCGGCCGACCCATATGCACAAAGCCAGTCCAAGGGCGCTTCTCGGGGACGTCTGAACGGTCGAGCCGTGCGCACCGACGTGCTCCCTGGTCTCTTGAGCTCGATGCGCTCGAATCGCTTTCCGAGCCCCAGAAGAGTGCAATTCTCATCCTAGGAGGTGTGTCCAAGTTAGCCATCGGCCTCGGCGCTGCTGACGTGAACAGATCCCTCACCGCTGGCTCTGAAGCCTCTATTGGGCATCAAGTCGCTTGCATCATCCCTGTTAATAGTAGCGTCGGTGAGCACGTGTGATGATACGTCCAAGTCGATCTCTAGACTGACTCTTGGCAGACCCGGCCATCGCTCGATATCCCACAGAACGAACCCACGCCTGAAATTCGGCTGCTCCCTATTGAGGCTGAGAGCACACAGGAAGGAGCAGCTCGACTGGCAGACATCATGAAGTCAGCCGAAAAGCTCGCTCGTCAATGGCGCCGGGACCTTGTAGACGCTGGACAGCCATCGACTGGCACACTCACTCGTCCCCCAGCCCAACGCAGCAGGCTCTCGTTTGGCGGCGATTCCCAGCTACTTACTCCCCCAGCCACTCCCCGCATGCGTCCCACGTCCCGCCTTCCCAAGGGCCGAGATCGCCAGAACTACATTAACCAACAGCGTGCACTCGACATGGTCATCAATTTCCTTCCGAATTCAAACGCCAAGGGAATCATCAAAGAGGCAATTCTCGTCACCACCATCGTCAAGCCCTCGCTCTTTCCCCTCACCCCGCAGAAGCCCGGCTTGTTTTCCTCGGGTGTCACGGAACCTTCTCTCTCCCGTGTCCCATCCGCTGCGGATGTGCGCCTCAACTCGCGCTGGTCCCGTATGTTCTCCGGCTCCCGAACATCCCTGGTCATCAGCAATTCAAACCCCCGGTCTCAGTCACCCTCCTCGCTAGCACCGCCCATGCCTGCAACACCCGCCCGCATCATTCACATCCTCCCATTCACTTACCTCCCTCCTCCCCAGGGTCCCTTTGCCCATGCTCATCTCATCCGAAAACTCGAGGCCTTCTTGCTTGATTTTTCCTATTCGCCTGCTGCCATGAAATTGAACTCGAATCCAAACATGCCAAAGTCGTCAGAACGATTGCGCCCATTCTTGCTGAGCCGGACTGGCTTGACCGAGACCATGCGCATTAGGCGACAAGAGTACACTTTGGGCGATCTCGTCATTGGCGGCCTACTGGACTGCCGAGCCGAGTCCAACTCTCGTCCGGCCAGTGGATACGCAGCAAGTGAGATATCAGACACGACCGAGTGGATGACAGGGAGGGCATGGCTCGGAGGTGTCGCTGATATTGTACTCCAGACCCCTGGCAGTTCGGCCTCAGGAACAACGGGCGTTGCACCAAGCCCGAGCTCGCTTTCAACTTCTGGCACCCAATCGGCGCCTGTTTCCGCACCATCCAGTCCCCAGACGACGGTTGTACCCGGCCCGCCACGCCCAGCACGTAGTGATACACGTCGGACCCTTTCTCTTGGCACTGCCGAGCCTCGTCCGCAGGTCTCGGTTCCAGTCCCCGCGATTACGATCAACTCTAGCAAGCGAGACCAGCGCGCTTCGCTCCCTACGCCCCCAGAATCGAGCGATAGCGAGTCCCATGCGAATTATACCGAGTACTGGAGGGATCATGATAACCCATCGGCGGGAACGACCGTGAGCTTGAACGACTGGGAGGGATCGGTCCCTACACCCCCTACACCTGGGTCCCCGACCAAGGACTTGCCTGACCGTCGCAAGTCCAGCCCATTGAGGAGTAGCACCGAGGCCACCGAGACCAAGAAGAAATGGTGGAGTTGGGGTCGCGGGCGAAAGATTAGTGCACACATGTAATGGCCGCCATACGAGCGATAGAGGCGGAGTGGGGTAGTGGTGGGGATGTATTGCGAAGACGACGAGCTTAAGGCTCGCAGAAAATTACAAGGCTCGAGCGAGAACCGGGCTTTTGAAGCGCTCATGCTGTCCTCGCACGCGTGAACGACTTCGGAGGACGAGTGAGCGAACTCGGGTTTGACATCCCCGGCCGATCTTATTTTTTGGTCAAACGAACACGATTTATCATCAATCAACCCTAGACTTTTCCTTTTTTTTACTTCCTAGTATGGGTCTTGAACTCCCTCGGCTTTGGACTTGTCCCCCTCATGTATTACCATATTGCGTTCCTCGGTTTCCCCTTTCTTCTTTTTGACTTGTTTCCTTTTCCTGCACCTACCCACATGTCTCTTTACCATTACGCACGTTCCTTAACATTTGTCCATACGTGGACCTTATTACGTTCATCCTCTCGTCTCCTGTGTTATTGGACAAAAACACACCACGAATGCTGTTCATGCCGACTGTTGTTTGGACTTGTGACACTGTCTCGCTTTATCCTCACATTCTATCGACACTTTCTCTCCATCTCTCTCTCTCTCTCTACAGATCAGATCCTCGCTTTAGTCCAATAGTTGTGCTGGTTATCTGTTTGTCACTTTTTTCTTTCTCTCATCTTCCTGTTTATGATCCAATCAATTACCGCCCGCGCCGAAATTACGAGAAATGATTTTGACGCCGGATGTTATACCGTTTCAAATACACGTACCTGAACTCCATTGCGTTATCTACTTTGCCAAGAGCGGTGTTAATGGGGGGTGAAGATCCCTCCGAGGGGTGAAAAAGGGCAGACACAGAATGAGTGTGAACTTGTTACATTACATATAGTGCTTAAATGTCAATCCAAATCAGCCAAGGCCAGTGAACACATGCGAGAGGTACCAGACTACTAGAGCGCAACAAGGGGAAGGGACGGACGGACGGGTGAACGTGTTGGAGGGTGCAAGATGCGAATGAAATGAGGAAAGCGCAGTTGTAGGCCTGTGACGTAAGTTATCAGTCCCCATGGAACAATTAGGAAGAAAGCCGAGCGGGAAACACTCACGATATAAGAAATACAAAAAATCTACAAAACATCTTCAGGACAAAATGAGCCAAACTTGGAGTATTGGATTTACGTTGATTAAATTGTGGGGGAAGGGACGGCGGGAGGGAGGGGGAATGAACCTAGTGCCTCCTTGATGAGGGACCGTCCAATGCAGCTGCGATGACGTCGGCCGGCAAGTCGAGTGCAACTCCATTTGGGTACCTGTTCACGTCTAGGGGAGAGTATTCCGGTGGGGGAGGACCAGGGGGAGCCAGCGCAGCAAGTGTCCGGGGCGAAAGCGCGGGGACGTTGGCTCCCGATCCCGCATTATTCCCAGCGCTGGAACCGAGGTTCAACGGTCGCAAATGAATGTCTGTAACGCGCGGCGTGGGCGGGTTGGGCGAGACGGGAGGCGAAGCCAACACCACCGCATTCTCGTCTCGTGCGCTCGCAGAGGTCGTCGTACCGTCATCGCTTACGGCTGGTCTCCTAACAAGGCGTCTGAGCGGGGTGTGGAACTCTGCGTCTGTAGGACTGACGTACGGCGTTCGTTCATCCTCTTCTGCGTCGGTGTCTGTCTCGGGTTCTTCGATCGTGGGCGTGAGCGAGGAAGAAGGCGCGGCGGGCGCTATTGTTCCTGCTCCTGCTCCTGTCGATGCTGAGCGGCCGGTCCGCAGGGGAGACGGGTGAGGTGGGACCGAACTCGAGCTCGCGTGAGGATGATGTCGTGTGCTCCGACGGGCGGTGGGAGTCCGGTATCCAGGAGAACCTGTACTTCCAAAGCTCGTTCCTTCTGCGCCGTCGTCGGTGCGTATGATTGCACCTCCTGCTTCAAGTAGGATGCTTCCGCGTTCGGACCCATAGGCAGGTGGAGGTGCGAGCGTACCAACGCTTGGCGCTAAGCCCCATTTCTTGACGTTGGCTTCGATGAACACGAACCCAGCCTGTCCAAGGTTAACATGCAAACTGCAAGGACCGTCAGCGCCAATGGTGGGAAAGAGATTCAGCCGGCCGAGACCGGTAAACGCGTCCTCCAAGCGCCGGCCGTTACGAGTGAAAAAGGCAGATCCGGTGCGAGGACGGTAGCCGATCCCGAGCACGTCACCCTCGATGAGTGGGGGGCCACAGGAGGTGACAGTGAATGGATAATTGTGGCAGCGCTCGCCTGATGATAGGTAGGCAAATGATTGTTTAGCATGGCCTGGCATACTGAATGATGGGAATGGCTTTGTCGCAAGGCCAATGGCGATGTTCGTCGTGGCTGGTAAATCGAACATTTTAACTTCCCAGTAGTAAACCTCGTTCAACTTGGGTAGAGGCAAATTGGATTGGACTGAGGTGGCAGAGAAAGGATCAGGCAGGAACGTGAGTTCGGTGCGAGCGTGAACAAGGAGGTTAGCCCCAGCCTCGTAGTCGGGCTCAAAGGACCAGGCTGAGACACCCTTTTCCTGTATTGTGAGGAATTGGGATAGAGTGATGTCCGTTGCTTGTGAATTGGGAGGAAACTGTTGTTGATACTCTGTGTGGGGGATCAGTAGGGGCTGTGTCAAATGAGAGAGAACCGACCTTTGACCCGGTGATACTGGCGTTGTTCCATGTCTGATACACCGTCGAGCCATCGCTGCTCAAGTCCCTCAAAGCCTCCATCGGCACCAGAGAAGTCTTCCCGACTCATATCAACTGGGCCATTGCGGTCGCCGAGTGCGATGGATCGTCGCCGTCGAAACAAGAGGACAAATACTAGGAAGAACAAGAGCAGAAAGAGCAGACAGCTCAACACAATGAGAAGAGGGAGCAGTACTAGCAGTGCATCGTTCTGTCCGCCACCGCGAGTACTGATAGACACTGAGCCAGGGCTGGTCGCCCCAGATTTGATGGCATCCTGTGCCTGTGTGTACATCGTATATACAACTACAGATGGCTCAGACATACTCGGTTTATCGCCCACTTGGTCACAACCGATAGTCGCTGTATCCCGTAGTGCAGTATAGCGAGTCGTGGTCGGGTTGGGTCGTCGTTGAAGTCCGGATCAGGCCATGCCTCGGCTGCCTTCTGGCTCCGCTGTTGCTGACAAATCGCATTTCAAATACTACCGCACTGCCACAAGCTGCCCATCCTGATGTCGACCTCCCCAAATACTCCTAGAGGCGGTCCCCGTCGAGGTTCGACAGCCGGTCAAAGGAAACGAGCACGCTCTGTGCTCCCCCAGTACCAGACACCAGAGACCCATGAATCCGCTTTGAACGCTATCCGCGTCTTCCTCAACGGCCGCTCGTCATACGATGTGTTTCCCGTAAGCTTTCGGCTGATCGTGCTGGATACCAAACTGGAAGTAAAGAAGGCACTAGGAGCGCTCCTTTTAAATGGTATGGCACAAACAATACATCTATGCTGTCTAACAATTACTACTAGGCGTTGTCTCTGCCCCTCTTTGGGATAGCGATACCTCGAGTTTTGCTGGCATGTTTACCGTGGCGGACATTATTCACCTAATTCAGTACTACTACCACACTTCATCCTACGACAATGCGCAGCCGATGTCGAGCACTTTCGTTAGAGTCTCTTCGTAGGATCGAACGTGAACTCAAAGTACCACACCACCCACACAATCTGTTCATCCCCTTAAACCACTGTACGAGGCCTGTCGCTTGCTTATTCAGACACACGCTCGTCGTCTACCTCTACTCGATTACGATGAACAAACTGGCGGGCAGGTTGTTTTATCGGTCTTGACCCAGTACCGGGTCCTTAAATTCATCGCAATCAATGCAAGTCTCCCTAATTCGCCAAATCTCTTAACATCTTGACCATTCATTTATAGTGCCGAGACATTATCAATCTTCATATGTCCCTTCGCACTCTAGGTATAGGTACCTATGTCGACCCCAATAGCAGCAATCCTTTTCATCCGATAGCAACCGCCACGCTCAATACTCGTGTCTTTGATGTGGTCCACATGTTCAGCGAACGAGGAATCAGCGCGGTTCCAATTATCGACGAAAACGGTATTGTTGTCAATTTGTATGAGACTGTTGACGTCATCGTGAGTTTCTCGAATTGATCCACCTCTGGCGCATTAGAACTCAATGCGCCCTAAATCAGACCCTAGTTCGGCTAGGAGAGTACAAATCTCTGGACCTTACAATCGCCGCAGCCCTCGCACATCGGGCTCCCGATTTCCCGGGTGTGATTACTTGTACTCCGTCGGACAGTCTCGCGTCCCTCCTCGCGCTAGTGCGCCAACGACGAGTCCATCGGTTGGTCGTTGTCGAAGGCGAAGACGGGCGCAAGGGTCGTTTGGCAGGGATCATCACTCTCAGTGACGTTCTCAAATATGTAGTCGGAGAAGACGTTGATTCTGCCAGCCCTCAGTCAGCCCCGGCTCAACAATTGGGCAACGAGCTGTCGCAACAAAGCTCGCCCGCGTAAATGTACCTGCTTTTTGTCGTGGTTTGTAGTGTGTTGTTCATCTGAATCCCTATCTTCCTGTGTGTACTGGAACTCTATACCTTGTATTTGTCAAAATTGTATGTTAACTGACCATGCTAACCACTGGGTTTAAACGTGATTCCGGGGTGCGGGGATCCTTCTTTAAGATGGCGATCAGTAATTCAAGTAAATCTCTGAAAGCCGATTACGTTCCAACCACCATTGTCTACTCACAAGATTCCGATCCTTGGTAGTCTTTCAGAAGTATACACTGGTCTTCAACAACTGAAATGCGTGAAAAATCGAAACACGACGTATACGAGCGGTAATTCTATGTTATTGTGCAAATAAATATTCATCCATTGATGAGTTATCTACACTACTCCCGCAGGTTTCCTGAGACTAATACTATCAAATAGTCACCAATCGACAGGCCCTCGTCGGTGTCAAGACCGACCCGGAACAAAGTTTCCTAGCCCCCGGTTCGCGGCTCATACCTCGATATACCCCCCCCTTTAGTATGTAGCCGCAGACGACGAAACAGGGAGCTCAATTGCAAGTAGAAGAAAGACAAACCAGAAATTAAAACAGCCCAATGTCTAGGACAGTGAGTCAAGCTCACTAGCCGAACCTTAACACTGGTACTGGGGACTAGTGTGTCGGCATCATTGATATCGATAACCGTGTGCACAACAATGGATCGCAAGGTCCGTAGCTAGGGAATTCGGTGTTAGTCAAAGGCGGGGTTGATACATGTGAGCGAGGCGTGGGCCCCGTGTGCGGATGTGGCGTCGAAAACATGGATGTCAGTCTCAACAAGACAGACTAGCCACAACCTTGCCGGAAATCGACTGGATGTGGATACCAAGCAAACGCAGCCCCCTGTCCCCCTTCTCCCTATGGCCGCGACAGATAATTGATTATGTTATATATCCTTGAAACTTCCTTCGTACCTTGTAAAATATACTAATCTTGCTTCTTTCTTCTTCTTTTGACTTTCCAGTTATGCGACTTGCCGGTATCGAGGAGTTCGCAGCTCTCTTGCATCAAACTTCGGCTTCCGATTTGGGAAATTTATTACTCTTTATGCATGTAGGAGTGCTTCGGGATTAAGAACAAATAGACCCATGTGGTCCATCTCGAACAGTCTTCCTAACAACGCTAGGAGTGAAACATGTATTCGTTGTGGTGCGACTAGGAAGTATACATGGGCGTACCATATAAACATCCCTCAAGAACCATCAGTGAGTGAATGCTTGTCAGCTGTGTTATATTGACCTACAAGGTATTATTACTATTAAACTGATCTTTTCTGGGCTGAAATAGCCTCAATGCTCTTTTAGTATGTCAAGAGGCGTTTCCCCTGTAGATCTAGCGGCCCTAAGATTTACCCCCAGTTCATCTAAACAAAGTTATTGAATCAACGGCTTGATTTAGTTTAGCCTAGAGTTAGCTAATTTTATTTGTCTGAAATCTCTACTCGAGTTAGTGTAAACTACCGGTGCGTGTTTGTCTGAACTCCTGTCCGCCGCAATAGCAATCCGGCGTTACCTACGAGCCCAATACGCCCTATTCCGTCCTCTTCTGGACGTTTGCTACAGAAAGGCCATTTCCTGCTAACACTCTGGCGGTGATATTTTACGCAATGGTTATAAATACATAAACTATTAGACTACGAATACATGAGCCAGAGCCACGCGTGGACTAGCCACCCTGCGTAACGTGGGGTAGACAATCACCTATGGGTACGATGGTTCATTCATAAGGCCGTGACCACGACCCTGCAAACCTGTCCGAACAACGGAATGATAATTAGAACAGGCTGTGAGCAGATTAACCGACCCCATGGAGCTCGCCTCTCCCCTGATCGAAACTCTGTGTAACCCAAAACCCTTTCCCACTGGGCCTAGTCCCCTCAGTGGCCAGTGTTACGTCTATGCTTAAGCGGGTTTGAACGCATATAGTACATGATACTTGCCGTATAGAAGCCTCGTCCCTGGATTAATCAGTTCGTCGATTGCTCCATTAATCAGGTTGTCTACTTCTTCCATATCCATCCCCGCATCACTCAGAAAGGTTGCCCGCAGACTTCTCCAAGTTTCACACCAAACCTGCTGTGTGATCAAACCCACATCCCGCATGCGCGGCACCGGGTGCCAAGGCCCCGCCGGTACCATTTTCTCTTCCCCTTTGATACCAACGAAGCCCTTCCCCTTTTGATTCGTCCATATCGCGCAGCTCGGATCTAATAGGGGTGGCACGTCTCTGAATGCGTATGCGTATGCCCCTAGACGTGCATAGATATCCCGAGCGATTCGTAGCCCACGGATTAGGTAGGGCGCAGTCGTTGCTGCAGAATGATCTGGAGTGGATGCATCGAAGCCATTGTTTTGGTATTCGCCATAAAGAAAGAGACCTCCAGGGCGAAGCACACGATGCACTTCCAATACAAGCGCTGGCAAGTCTCTGATCTATCGAAAAAGAGGGGTTTATGCGTGAGACAAGGTAAGGGGTAAATGAAATCAAGAAATAGGGGATAGAGCCAAAGACAAATACGTGGCACTCACTTTTGACATGGCATGCCTGATGTGAACGATATCAAACATTTGGTCATTTTCGGCGATGCCGTTGTACAAGTCATACACTTCATAGCTCAAGATATTGGCGACTCGAACATGGGGAACGAGGGGGACAATATCTACACTCGTAAAATCGACATGTGGAAATTCTGCAGCCATTTCACGAACCCTACGGGGTGGATATGCTGATCAGTCCGAAACTTCGAGTGTCTCCAAACGCCACCGGCGTGCACTCACCAAGTTCCATCGGCTGTAAGTAGATCAAGTACACGTTTACGGCGCCCTCCCTCGTTCTCCGCTAATATCTCCTTGACAGGTCCAAAATAATTGCCCTTCAAGAGAACTTTGAGCTCGAGATGTTGTAACTCGAGTCGATGGACTTCAGCGTGATCCGTTGGGAACAAAGTAGGTATGTTTTCGTCGATTGGGAACATCCGCCCGTTTATTTCCTGGAAATACTCTGTGGGACTCGAATACTGTTGAGGTAGTATAGATGTGATCTCGAGTGACTTACCATTTACCGCATCAGAGGTAAGTGTACTCATAGTATGCATGGTGGCCTCTGAGCTGATGGTGTGAATACTGTCCATGTCCGAATCGTAGTCTTGACAATCATCGACCAAGTATACGAGGGTATTGTCCGGCTCAATTTCTTCCATCCCAAGTACTAGAACGAGGAAGTAGTGACAAGGATCTTCGCATCATACTGCTCCATATGTGTGGCCCCTTTTATAGCGAACAATTTCTGAAACAGACTGACTGCAACGCTCGAATTTGTATTGCTTCGGACCCGCCATGATCGCCATGCGAACGCAAACGCTCACACGCCGATGTTCCTTGAACTTTCCTTTTACAATCAACGTAGAATCAGAAGCAACCGCAGTGTGCAGCAAGAACTAGTAAAGCTACAGTTGTGCATGTGTGTCAGTGTTTGCCTAATTATACGTTAGATCCATGGCATCATCACAGGTGGGGCACTGCTTGATCCTGTATAGTAACAACGAGGTCAAATTAAGATGAACCTCATTGGATAGTATTAGAAAACATAGACTAGAACAAGATTGAGGTAGTCTTTCAGCTAATGGTTCGATCGTGTGTGTCGCTTAGTACGCGTCAGCCTCTCGAAGGTGAAATGGCGTTAGTGGGCTGAAGGGCTTGCGTTACCGTTTACGCGCCGGGATACAGAGCCTGTAGAGTACCGAATAGCGGCAGATCACACCGACATTCAAATGTGGCGCGATATCGATATCTGAAAACGGGAATCCAGTTTCAGGAGATGCTACTTGTTTCGATCACTCGTAGGGTGTGCTCATGTCGCTTGGTCCGAATCTATTAGATGGCTTGTTGAGTTAACCGTTTAAATGTCGCTTGAAATTAGACTCTCTAGCTGTGTTTGAAAGCATATAGCACATGATACTTGTTATACAGCTTGGTCACTCCCGGTGAGCTTAACTCCGCTACTATTCCATCTATCAACTCGTCTGTTTCCGCTTCATTCATCCCATAGGTAAGGAACATTGACCGCAGGTTCCTCCACAGATCGCAGCAGACAGACTGTGTAATCAGTCCCACTTCACGTAAGTGGGGCATAACGGACCACGGACCTACAGGACACATCTTCGCCTCCGTTGTGATATTCGTGAAGCCTCTCGGCTCTTCTTCGTTTCTCCAAAGAGCGCATGTGGGATTCAATAAGGCAGGAACGTCTTTGTAAGCATACGCATATACCCCCTGGCGGTCAAGCTCTTCTCGGGAGATGCGCATTGCCCGAACTAAACATGGCGCAGTACGGGAGGCATCATGGTTTTCAACGGAGGCGTCATACTCTTCGTTTTCAAACTCGCAATAGAGGAAGAGGCCGCCTGGGCGGAGCACACGGTGTATTTCCAGTACGAGCTCGGCGAGGTCTTTTATCTGTGCCACACGGGGGGAGCAAGCGATGCTCTTAGAATATATTCATGTGAGGTACCTACGAATTAATTAGCCTACCTTGAGCATTGCATATCTCAGATGCACAATATCGAAGGTTTCGTCTTCTTCCGCGATCCCATTGTACAGGTCATATACTTCGTAGCTTAGTATATTGGCGCACCGAATGTGAGGGACGAACGGGACAGTATCGACACTGATAAAGTCTACGTGAGGGAATTCTGCAGCCATCTCACGAACCCTGTACAAATTTATCGAGATTCCCGGGCGGTTGAAAAGTGAGTTCCAGCGCCACATTGCCTTGGTTAGTCTTTCTCCACCCACAACATCATTAACTCACGCACCAAGTACCTTCCCCTGTGAATAGATCTAATACGCGCTTACGAGGTTGATTAGGGGCTCGGGATAGCACTTCTTTTACGGGACCAAAATAATTAGCTCCGAGGAGGAGTTTCAGGGCCGTGTGCTGAGCCTCCAGACGCTGACACTCTCTAGCATCTGCCGGAAGAATGAATGGAACATTCCGGTCAATAGGAAACATTCTTCCATTGACCTCTCGGAAATAGTCTACAATAAATCAGATCAAAGCTGAGTGGAAGCCCATGACGCAATGTGAGACGGAGAGGCGCACTCGTTGTTAAATCAGATGTAAGTGTGCTCATCGTATGTTCGGTAAGTTCAGACGTCATGGTGCAAATGCTCGCCATATCTGAGTCATCGTCTTGGTTGTCTTCCACGAAGTAAATTAGAGTGCTCTCGCTTTCCTCCATAGCTGAACAATTAAGTGAGGTGTAGAGCCAAGTGGTCTGGGTTGGGTGACCCCATCTTTGGTTTTTATATAGTTGAAATTCAACGGGCTAGATTTTCATGCAAATATGGGCTTAGATCTCCTAACGCCCAGGTGTGACTGCTAAGGGTAGTTAGCTCCTGATGTAAATTCTTTCGTGGCGCCAAACGTACAATGGACCATGGAGTACATAGGACCCGAAGTATCAGGTGTTGAGATCAGCAGTCAAGTCAAAGTTTTGCCCCCGTAAGCCATCGTAGATCTGATGTCCCCTGGCTTCAGTTCTGGTAACTGAGGGAATAAACCAATCGCTATAATCACAGTAGTTGACCGATCGTAGGTGTATGACAGTCAATCGGATTGTAAACATCGAAGCAAGCACAGCGCAAATTGAATGGATGAATATCCATAACTTTAAGTACCGTATGATGCCGAGACTCCCATTAAATACGCCTAGTCAGCATAAACGTGCGTGAAACGCACCATCTATCCAATTCGGTCTTAGCAAATAAAGAAAGGTAGGCTGAGATGGGCCTGCGGTGCTTCGGCTAATGCCGTTGGAAAGTTGGACACATTACAATACGGTTTTGGGCTTGATTGAAAAAAATTTAAAGCGCCTTCAACGGCTGGGACAGGCACATACATAACGAGCGCAGGTTGTAGATCAATTAGCCGTCATGTACCCTGTAGGTTAGTTGCATGCACGAGTGGTTTTATGGCGGGGGTAGCGTTGCTCGATAGTATGAACCATCAGGTCTATATTCGTACTTACCATAGCTCCAGTACTTCACGCACGCCTCAGGTTTCTGTCGAACGACATGTTGAGTTCCCTAAAGTTGAATGGATTTTGCTTGCATTATATTACGCGAATGTTGACCTCACACGTATCTGTAAAATAATTGTAGAGTAAGAGTTGTAGTTATCTGAGGATACAAGCTTTTATTCTATAGAAGGTGTAATCGATTCATCCTTTTAATTGTGTATGGTAGCCATAGTCTAATGTTCGACGCAATTGGTAAGAATCCAATTGAATAGTAGTAACCGGGTATACGTAATTTTACAGAGGTTGAATCGCACAGTACATGATATTTAGCGTAAAGTGTTTTAACCGGGGTCCATGAGCTCTCTGATTGCACCATTAATTAAATCGCTCGCCTCCAGAGTGCTTAATCCATGGCTGATGAATAACGGCGCAGACTCTTCCACATTTCGCACCACACATACTGTGTATCAATCCAACCTCGCGTAAACTGGGTGTTTGGCCCCACTGCCCTGCAGGAATAATCTTTTCTTCCTGAGATATATTGATGAATCCCTTGCGCTGGATTTGGTCTCCCCACAGCTCGCATTCAGGATTGAGCAAACGAGGGACATCTTTAAATGCATACGCATGACCCCTTGGCGATCAAACGCTTCCCTAGAAAGACGTGTTGCGTGAACTAGTAGGGAGCAGTGCTCGAGGCGGCATGATCTCCCATCGAGGCATCAAACACTTCGTTCTCGTATTCGCCGTAGAGAAAGAGTCCACCCGGACGGAGTACTCTATGCAACTCTCGCACGAGCGAGGGTAGCTGCCTAATCTATGATGCTTGAGTTAGACCGGTATGATTGATGTAAGGCTAGACACGGCAATGTGGCGTAGGTGGCGTATGATAGGGGTTGGATTCACCTTGCTCATAGAATATCGCAAATGGATAACATCGAATGTGTTGTCCGCTTCTGCGACTCCGTTGTACACATCGTACACTTCATAACCCAGGATATTTGCACAACGAGTATGAGGGACGATTGGAACGAGATCCACGCTTGTAAAGTCGACATGAGGGAACTCGGCAGCCATTTCACGAACCCTGTGTGGGTTGTGAGCAATCCATTCATTGTGTTGAACACATGTGCACACCGGATTCACTCGTTAGTCGATCTACGGATTGGCCTAGAATACTTCAAACACACCATGTTCCGTCCGCAGTAAAGAGGTCCAATACACGTTTGCGCCTCCCATCCGGGCTCTCTGCGAGTGCATTTCGCACCGGCCCAAAATAATTGGACCCAATGATTAATTTGAGACTGAGATGTTGCAACTTGAGGCGCCGCACTTCAGCGTCGTCGGTTGGGAATAGAGGTGGAACATTTTCGTCGATAGGAAACATCCGCCCATAAATCTCCTGGAAGTATTCTACGCAAATAGTTTCGGAAGCTGAAAATAGAGATGCTAAAATACTTACCAGATGCCGTGTCAGAAGCTAGGGTACTCATAGTATGGTCAGTCGGTTCAGAGGTGGTAGTGTCATATGTGCTGCCTATTTCTGAGTTATCCTGCCAGTCATTGACGGTATATATAGGAGCGCCGTCTCTGTTGTCCATAGTAGTGCTACAAACGCAACGAAATTAATGCGGCTTTGGTAGAGACGTAGTGGTGCAAGGCCATCCAGCTTGATTGGTATGAGTCAAATCTCTTTATATGCCAAACGAACAGCGTAGGTGATTTTGTTTATCGTACGCACGCGAAGGGCCCACAAGCTCTCGGCCTGATGCTCAAGAACTTAAGACGAGCGAAGTAGCGGGAGTTTGCAATGCGGTAGTCGACCAAGTGGGTGTTACTCCTACCGTGCATCACCACGTCCCCTGAGAGCTGTGGCGTTAGATCGTAGACCAAAGGGCTTGGCTCGTCTAATGTAGGCAATGCTGGAACTTCGGCATGGAAGCTTTTCCGCAGTATCCTCCGACTTGAAGATTCATCGTGCGAATGTGACTAACTTGGCATGATTTGAGCCCTGTAGTAAGAAGTTAATCTTCCGAGTATCTTCCCCTTTCTGATGGATATGGTTTAAATTTACATACTGGGTTATGGTCGGGTCTTGGCTATGGTTACATTTGGCTGGCAGTTTTGTGCAACACACCTAATTTCACATGACCGAACCTGAATCAATTGGAAATTTAATTTCTCTTCCTCCTGCAGCGACCACACACGAAACCAACAGTAATGTCTTGGAATGGTAGTTTTGGTTTACCACCTCCGTACTCTTATACAAATGGCCAGCAAAGTGGATATCATCAGACTCAAATGCAGCCTCACTATGCTGGTGCATACCACTATCGACAACAAGGAGTTGCTGTGCCTCAATCTCAGATTACCATACCATCACCTGGGGTTTTCAGAAATCAGTCAATGGCATCCCTTGTTCCATTACACATGCGTAACCGTGGCGGCCCCGTCAAATGTGGCCATGAAGGGTGCTTGTTTACTGGTACACAGAAAGAAGTGGAAGTACACAAGATGGATCGTCATCTGATATTTCCACCAGGGTGGCAGGAAAGGAGTAAAGGGAAGAGAAAGAGGGAAGAGGGAGATAACGATTATGTCGATGAAGAAGCCCAATTTCGCGCAAGCGGGTGCGTACTATCTTGGTCTGGACTAATTGTCGCTAAAGTCATTCATGTAGCTCTGCCTCAATACTTGGGACCAATGTCAAGCTTGATTCGCCTGAAGCAATTGCCGCATGGCTGGAAGAACGGAAAAGGCGTTGGCCATCAGCTAAACGAGTTGCAGAAAAGGTTACATTACTTCATATTACTCATGTCGATCCGTCCCCATTGATCGGCATTATTCAGGTTCAACATCGTCGTGAAGCACTAGAGCGTGGTCAGATTCTCACAGAGCCCTCACGACCGCATCAGTTGAGGGCCGACAGTAGCCATGGCCAAGTGAGTTTATCTCAGCGTGGGCGGGGCCGAGGTCGAGGCAGGCCCACGAATCAAATCCAAATCGAAACTTCTAGTCTCAACCAAGGCCCCCGGCCTATTTCTAATGTCCCTGGGAGAGGATCTCATGTAATAGGGAGGGGCAGTCGTGGTGGCAGTGGAGTCGCCGGCATTAGAGGACGAGGGAGGGGACGAGGGAGGCCACTAGCAAACGAACCACGTCCTGTCAATGCGGACGAAAGCAAGCGGATTACGAGCGCTACCTCAGATACAGATACATCTACCTCAACACTCTCAAGTTCCGAGTCAGACGAATCAGCATCTGATGATGGCTCAGAGTCAGATATGGACCCCGTGAAAGATGCGGTTTCGTCCAAGGTTGAGTTACCCGCAGACACTGGTACCGAGGCTCAGTCATCTGAAGCCAACGAAACAACTGCGATGCAGATTTGTGAAGAGGTATGTGATGGTACACTTGTCGATTTGTACCAAGCACTGAAAACATTGAAAGGCGCCGCCGAAAAAGGATCCTTCCAAACAACAAATGCTCCGAAAGAATGCTGCTCAGCCCCCCAAGCCAGCATACAACCCGTTTAACCAACGGCCAAATCTTCTTCGTAATGTAGGATGCTTATCCCTGATATCATGCGTTTACTTACATACAAATAGCTTTTAATGCCTGATATTCAAGCCACTGTGTCAAACCTTTCACAAGCTATCAAATTTTTGGTCGCCAACGACTTCTTGAAGAACGTGGAACTCAAACCAGGAGACGCTGAAAATATTCCAATTCAACCGATGGATATCGATACCCAACCGCAGCAAAATGATACCCAGGTCTAATGTTATTGTACTTCTGTCTCAAGAACATGCCCGTACTGAGTACGACTAGAAAAGTTGTTGTGTTAAAATTTGAAGTCCCTAAGATATACCTGACCATGAATAACTACCCTAAGTATGATGGATGTCAAGAAAAAATAACAATAGGCGGAGACTTCGTAGTCCAATCATCATGTTTGCTAGGGTCGAGTGATCTCTGCCAGAGTTCTTCCAATGCTTTCGCTAATGCCTGTCCATATGCCTCCAAGCCACACCCGAGCAGTCGGCTCCTAAATAACTGTCGGTGTTTGGGTGAAATTGCAAAGGTTCCAGCCTGAAATTTCGGATCGGGTACGTGGAGTCAAGCTATAGCTGTTGGATATGATTACTTACAACAAAATAGGGAACGGACAACAGACAATCCGGGTTCCTTCCTAGGGGTAGAGTTGACCCAAGTTTGAAGATCTGGCTTACACAGTGTTGCACTACTTCGTGACTAGGTGAAGCCTTGTGAATCGCCTATTATAGAGTCCATGGGTCAACACCAACAAAAAGGGCGAAGATAACTTACCTGATAAAGGTACAATATTGTAAAATGCCGCCAAATCTCCTGTGTCGCCATGCGCCGTACCCTCATTACCGAATTTGTTGTCTCGCTTGGCCAGACCTTCCAATCCCTCAGTGCGCTCTCAATTTTTGCTGCTTGGGCGAAACGCTCTGTCTCGGGAAGGGATGAGTGACGCAGGTTGATTATTTGGATTATCAGTAGCAGCATTGCGTCGGGAAGTCCACACAACCACTCCAGTCCAATTTCCATATCCGCACCAACAAGATTTGGTCCCTCTCGGTTCTTTTTTAGGAGTACTTCGGCGTTGCAGTCATAAACGAGTCTCGTAGGCTGTGATGAAGAGATGGCAGTGAAAATGTCGCCCCAAACAAAGGTTCGAACATCGATAGTTTCTAAACCATGCAGCCGATGTAATGCCACCGGCTTGGAACCAACCAGCGCTTTTATCATAGGTAGCGCGGTCTCGATCCACGTCAGATATGCACTTGAGTTGCCTGAGAAACACTACGGACTCTTAGTAATTTATGTTGCAGCCCTGGCTATACTCACATGATATGAGAGAATCATTGAGATTCCCGCTAAGCTAGCGTTTATGGGTATTCCAGGTTGTGCTACCTCGCGTTGGATTGAAGTGATAGCTGCCTCAATGAGTTGTCTGACCGCTCATGAGCACGGATTGAGATGCCATTGGGTTGATGTACGAATGGAAAAGGGCGGCAATACCCAGTAGCCCAAGGCGTGCAGAGCTCAGCCATATATAGCCCACAGTAAGATTTTTAGTTACCTTCAGTAACTTGCTAGGTTCGTATGTGTAGCGGGAGATAAAAGTAAAGTCTTGGGCATACGATGGGTCCGGATCAATTGGTTCCGGTAGCAAAGGTGTAATAAATGGTACCCACATGAACTAAGGGCATTCAACCAATTGGCTTGGTCGGTATCTGGAATATACGGGCTCAAAGCCTCCAAGGCCCTTGGTCTCCATTCTGGTAGTTTGATGAATTCCTGTTCGTCATCGTCCAAGAAAGAATCTGTGCCTATAGTGTATTCATCCTGCCCTAATATCGATATTCGAGCTTGGGATGGGTTATATAGGGGACGAGACTCGGGTGATTGAAAGGTCGAATTGGCCAGGAGAGCTTCAGCAAAAGCATAGCCGCTCCCAAATGCGTCCACAAAACTATTAACATCAATTCCAAGATCCAATATCTGGATATCGTTATTCTGAATTAGTTCGGTGGTGCTGAATCCCGGCATTGCTACGTTGTTGGCGGAAAGAAGGGTGCCATGTGAGTAAGTAGGTAGCACACGAGAATTAAGCTGGGGAGAAACAGCCGAGGGCCCTGTCAGTGTCGATCTCCATACACATTGATCGTCACCCCGTGAACAACGAGTACAAATAGGCTTTGTCTCATCGCATTTCTTCCGCCTGGAAACTAGTTAGCATAGAATTGGTTGTGTGATAAATTTGTCATGTTTTACTTTCGAAGACAAGGCAAGCAACCTTGCTTAGATCTTTTATTAGTACACGCAGGGTCCATGGTAGATTGAGTGGGGACTGTGGAGGTGGGCAAGACCAACCTTGCTCGGCATCTAGGTCTATCCAGGAGTTTGTAATTTATGACGAACCACCAGTTTTTCTTATGTCATCTGGAAGCGACTGGTGGATCTGGACCGATCATCGTCGCAAACTTGCCTTAAGCTTGCGAATAGATTCATTTCTACGTGATCCTAATCCTCCCAACAAATTTGGCATACCGCATCACTTGAAACTTTACCTTTTTAACTGCCATTTTTGAGACGCAATAAGCGTATAAGAATAGCTGCGGGAACGACCGAACTCCAACTTACAATTATGATCCATCGCGAAGCATCGTGATCATCACTTAGAATTAAATGTTACACAGGAGTCCTCCTTTGGTATGTGTCGAGTATTGAGCCACCAATTGATGATCTTATTATTGCCTTCTTTGTTCATTTCTTCACCCAAGAGTGTCGTAAACTCTGGCCATCGAGCATATATGAGTATGCTTAATATATATAAACTAGTCTGATCCTTTTGTCGAAAGAACCAAAACCTCCGATACACTGTATTACATAGGTGACCAGCTTGATGGCGAAGCTGTTTATTCCGGCCAAGTACTTACCTCATTGAAGCTTAATTTTGAATATCACGATACTAAGCCACGTCCTTTTGCCGCACCAATCCTGATGTTGTTTCAATACCGGATGGGTTTATGCCTTCAGCGAGAAGAAAATAACCAAATCGACGCATGCCACCCCAGATTGTTCAGGACGTGATCACTCAAACAGTTGAGAAACAGCTAACGATTAAGGATAATATATCTCTACTTGTGGCACAATCTATTCGCAGAACAAGATGTTTTAGTTCGCCTTGGCCTTCTTAGAGGCACCGTCATCGGCCTCGGCGACACGCTTTTTAGCCGTACCATGGTCATGGGTACATCTTGAGGATTGGCAGCAGCAAAATACTCGAGGGAGTTGGTAGGGTCGGGTTTGATCGTGATGTCACCCTTGTTCCAGTTTGCCGGGCATACCTCCCCGTGCTCTTTAAAAAGAAAAGTTGTTAGCAAGGTGAGCTATTGCACTGCGCCACACGACGTACCATCCTATTTGTAATGCACGAATAGATGAATGCAACAAGGTCGGGTCATGTTCAGTGGACCTGCACCCATAACGCTACGGTTGAGCAACATACCGTAAATTGGAACGCTTCCACTAAGCGAATAGTTTCATCCACCGAACGTCCGACGGGCAAGTCATTAATCGTGATTTGCCTTCATGGTGTGGTCAATCCGAGGAGATAAGTTATCTCGCGATTATGCTCACCTAAGGATACCCTTCGGGTCAATAATGAACAAGCCACGTAGCGCAATTCCTTCGTCCTCAATAAGGACGCCATAGTCTCGGGAGATCTTATGACTCTTGTCCGAGGCGAGCAGGATCTTCATATCAGGACCAATACCACCGGCCTTTGCGGGCGTGTTCGCCCATGCCAAATGAGCATATTCAGAGTCGGTAGAGACACCTATTCGAGGGTGAGCAAGATGCGTTCCGGGAGCTTGAGAGGATACTGACCAATAAGCTGGACACCCAGTTCGTGGAACCTGGGAAGAGCGCGGTTGAACGCAAGAATCTCGGTAGGACAGACAAACCTGTAATGATCCCCTAAGTATAACTACAAATATAATGTCTGGATGTACGGATACATACGTGAAGTCCATGGGCCAGAAGAAAAGTACCACCCTACAAGTACTTTAACTTCAACACCATGCCAGATTTTACTTTGTTTTCAATACGCACCATTTTCCCAGATAATCCTTGAGAGAAATTTCCTTGAACATACCGTCTTCAACCGCAGTAGTCGAAAAGGCAGGCGCGGGGCGTTGAACGTATGCAGGCATAGTGAACAGTCGTGAAGTTGGAGGGAGGAAGAGCTGAAACAAAGTGAAGTTCCAAAGACTGGATACGCGACTATTTCTATGTGTTACTCCCTCAGGTGAAGCTTCTATTCAGGGTTCATTATTTGAGTTTATTTTACACACTTCCAGAACTACCCGAGTTCCCACCCTCACTGCCTGAATCATCGGTGTCCTCATCACCAGATAAATCGAGCGTGCGAAGTTCAACATCAAATCCAGAGCTCTTGAGTCCTTCCGCAATATCTGATGATTTGGATGCAGAGCTCGCTACCACTGCAATCGATGTGGCAGGATCAAACAATGGTAGAACTTGAGTCTTTAGTGCCCTCCGTACGCCCTCTAGGTCGACCGCTTGAATTCGGTCGAGGAGTTCGCGCCCATGATCTTGGGGAACTTTCTTCAACACTTGATTCACAAATGAATCCAGTGCCTGAATCAGGCGTTAGTGTAATTCTAGCAAATTCGGCTATTCCCGGTTGACATACCGCTTTGCCAGGCGACGCGACTCTTCGGGTTAGAGAAAAGACCAGGCTGCTCTTGGCTGCATCAAGCGCGGTCTCATCAAGTTCGATCTGCCGTTGAGGGTGAGTCAGCTCCGGCGATCTTTCGCCATGTGATAACCATAACGTACCGTCCCATCCACAAGTCCTCGGACCGCCTTGGCCCCGGCCTGGAAGCCTTTATAGCTATCCGGTGCCTAAATGAATTGGGTACAAGAGTAAGTGCATGCAACATACGATAAGTCTAAAATGACCAACTCGATAGAGGAGGAAGCTCAAGAGCCCAGATTCTGCATCGAGAGACATATTCGCTCCATACGCCAACCCACTTCCTCGGATGAGTTTCCACAAGAAACTTTCTGTGCCGTCCAAAACCTCACAAGCCAGACGTAGAGCCGGGTAGTCAGGGTGATCGAATCCGACTACACCTTGTGCAGTGTGCATAGCATACGAGCTTTCAATGGTAGGCATAGATACCACGACAGCCTATCCATAAGATTAGTCAATTATGGGCCCGAAGAAAGGTATTCGCGGCTATGACCTACTTTCTTCTTTGGGTCTTCACCTAGAGCTGAGAGCACGTCCTTGGACCAGGAAACGGGCTCCAATGAATCGGTCTATCAGAGTATCAGCATATAATCAACGTGTTAAAACTCGAAATAAATCTTACCTTGATTTGCTCAAATTTGTTCTTCCATGCAGAACGAGGTTGTTCCAATGCAAGGACGTTGCCTCCAACAGTAAACCGAATGCCATGCGGGTTAGTAACTATGACAAGAGTTGGTCAGATTCTGGATCTAAACTGAGTAGTAAACATACCGTGTTCGCGGAATTCTTTCATGTCTTTCACAACCTCGTCTGGGCTCTCCTGAAGCTTCTTGGCCAGCTCAGGGATAAATTCCATTTGAGTAATAATGCCCCCAGCATTAGAGACGGACTTGGACGTTTCGAAGGTCAAGGAATTTGAGATCGCAGTCATGATCGTGTTTCCGTCTCGTTTTTGCTCCGGGAGAGATTGAAGAATTTTAGCTACGTTGACCTCGAGACTTTGTGCGAAAGGTCAACATAAACGGCAATGCCGGGAAAGAGACAAGTACACTTACCGATCCTTGACATATTCTGGAGAATACAACAAATCTCTCAAGAGACCAACGACCGCATCGTATTGAGAAACTTCTGCCTTAATGCTGATGCGAACAGTGTCCGCAAAATATCCAGAAATTCCGCAATTGGCATCGTAGGCTACCGTCACTTCGTCAAGCTTTTTAACAAGGTCTTCGTGCGAAATCTTGGTGCCGTCTAACTGAGTGACTGGAAGTGCGAAGAACGAGCTAAGGTAAAGAGAAATATACCTGTGTTTCGGAGCTATGAGATGGATAATGCACCTGTAAATAGGGGACTCACGGGCGTAGACGCTCTGGTAATGATGTGGTAGATAGATATGCGGATATCGTGACAAAATCAGACTGTAATAAATTAAATCAGCCAAATTCGACAAATTATCACCTTTCAGCTCACTTGGACATGATCGTATTGTACGAAATATGGCAAATCGATGGGATCCTTATCCAAATGTTCATTCAACTCATTCTTCTTCGCAGACTTGGCTGAAAAAGGATCATTCCTAGCGCTTTGGACCGGAATCCACGAGATGCCCTTCACATCAGGCACTGGGAAACTCGTAAGCATGTCCTGTGGAATCGGTCTGTCGTGTTCAGCTTTGGCTTTGTTCAACTCTTCTTCCAGTTTCGCGATGCCCTCAGGTCCAGTCTCTTTCGCTGAGCTTCAATCCTGGCTTTCTCGTCTGTTTCGAGTTTGTCTTGAAGCTTTGCAGAAGGCCGAGCTCCTACTATGACTGAAGGACTTTCAATCCAGTATCTATTAAAAGCTGGTTAGTGAGGGACCAAATATTCAGGGAAAACAGATATTCACTTTGTTAAAAGATCCTCCCACTGTTTTGCGGACCATTTTCGAGCTCTTCATAGCGCTGCATTTCAGCCAATGAAGGTGCGATATCACTTCCGTCTTCTTTTCCATACAAAAAGTCTGTTGATTGGTGCATATAAGCACATTTGCTCGACTTGAAATGATCAAGGAACTAACCTGTGATTAGCCCGTTGGAGAAAACATCTCCACCATCGGACTCGAGCATGCTCTTAAGCTATAGCCATTCTTTAGCCAACCAAATCGTCATTCGGTGGGAGCTACATACCTTGAGCTTGTCGCGTTTGATCACCAACCGAATCCGATCCATATCTATACCCTCGGCAACAATTTGTTTCAATTTGGCAATAACTTTCTCATGAAGAGCGTCCAGTTGTTCCGTTGGAACCGAACTAAAATAAATATTACTCGAAGTAAATGTTGCCCGCTCATTGTTGTCACAATAAATAGATGTACTGTAGTGCAAGGACGTTAGGGCGCACAGAGAATGACAAGTCGAACAACGTACCAGAGGGGGTTGGCGTTTTCCACAAATTCTTTTGTCAGCGGCGAAACGGGTGAGTCCGTCAGATAAAGGCCAAGCAGTTCCATAGCCTGGCGTATGCGTCAGTTATTCATCCATAAGCCAAGGAGAGCCCCACCTTTAATTCAGTAAATTTTTCTGGTTCTGGACCTTGGAATGAAACTGCAACCTCCCCGGCACTCTCATCTGTTCAGGAAAGTCGACTGTAGCTTTCGTATTGCCTTTCAACGCTGGCTTTTGTGCACTCGGGGTTCAATAAAAGGACGCTTCCAGGTGGAGGGTTTGACCTGCCCATGTTCAAGGATACGGGGTTCGACCTTGGTTTGCAAGACGTGCAAGAGTTCCGAGGTCTGGAGTTTACCAGAGACAATAAGACAGAGGTTGTGTGGAACGTAATAAGATTTGTGGTAATCCCGAACTACGTAGTTGATTCAATTAAAAAGGGATAGAATCGTAGCGAGGCGCTTACTTTGATCCACTTTGAGTATCCTCAACGCCTCCATTAGTCCTCCTGTTTCGCTACGGTATGCGCTTCCTGGCGGATTGAACAACGTTTGGAGCCTAAAAGAAATATTAGGGCTGGTCATACATGTGCCACGTTACCTACTTGTGATACATCAAGTCTCCAGCAGTGTTCTGCCTCCCTTGCATCTCACTGTACACGACTCCTGCATCTTCCGCTTTTGAATTGATATGATGGACCTATTCATAAATTAACCCTAGGCCAGAACTGAATCAGGTACTTGATCTCACTTCGGTAACGAAATCCGCGTCCGTAATCCTAGGATAAAGAATATGATCCACGTACACCGGCAAGAGTTGCAAAAAACCTTGGCTCCCCGCTGTCGAAATTGTGTACGCCGTGTGGTCCGTGTCAGTCCATGCATTTGTACCCTGTGAGAAGGCGCGATTGGCAAGGTTGTCGAGGACACCTTTGTAAGGGTACTGCTCAGATCCGAGAAAGACAAGGTGTTCGAGTGTATGTGGGCATCCCGAATCGTTGAAAATTTCTGTGGCTACAACAAAATAGCCTTTCACGATTGGAGCTAGAAATTACATTGGGGATTAGTTTAGGTTGATCGATCAAGTAGAGAAGGAACAATCTTGCCATCATAGTCAATGTGTACGACGGTCAATCCTGTCTCTTTGCTTCTCCATTTCGTCACCTATTCGGTATACAGCGTGCTCAATGACTACCCAAAGACCTATCTATATGTATATGTACTTGCCTCGACATCCGCATAATCTAGCTTTACCCTTTGCAATAACTCAAAATTGCGGGTGTCAAATGCCTCAGCTCCAGTTGGTATAGTCATTGAGCCAGGTAGCTGGTGTGTCGTAGGGGTTGTGGTAGTGGCAATAGTAGCCAGCGACCGGAACTGGAAACGTGACTGGGCCGCGTGTTCAGACAATGCACCTTGGAGACGAGGGTTATTTTGGGTTACAAAAAGCCGGGCTGATGCCGAAATCCGTCGACTGATACGACGTTCTGTGGTATCCGAGCTCTGAGCATAAGGTATGCCAATACGGCGACAAGTCCTGCAGCCAACCAGACGAATCGGTTTCGGACCTGGAGGAACAGTTTGAAGATTCGCGGCCAGTCGGCGCTTACCTCCGAGGACTCCTCGTGAAGGACTAATATATAATCATACAATTACAAATGTGATTTACGTTGCTTATGCACACTCGGTTGCAAGCTTTCAAGATATAGGCCATGGGGAAGACGAAAGTATCTTTATTGCTCCGGAATTCGGAGTGCCTTGACTGGCCTCAAATAGAGGCACCGTTCGTTTCAATGTACATATAACAAACAACAAATGACGACTGCGTGACCATCCCATACACACAATGAATTAGCTTGAGTCTGAACAATGAACTATAAACCATGTTATCGGGGTATCCATCAAACAAAGCACAAGTTAGCTCAGGGAGCTAAATGCCGTATAGAAAGAACAATAATCTATGCTTTTTTGGACCGCTTGGGGCCTGTCGCGACCAGACGGGTGAGTTTGCCGTTCCTAAGCTCGAGGCCCCCATTGGCGGGAGTATTCGGTACACTCGCTGCGAGCTTGCGTTTCCGCACGGACCTGGGTGGTCGGGAGCTAGATGCATGGGGTATTTGTTGAAATAGCAAGGGCTTCACAGGTCTGATCTTCTGCTTGATCTCTCGAAACATGAGAGTTGGTTCGTCATCATCATCGGAGATGAATTGAACGGAAGAACTCTCAGTTGGCTTGCGTACCTCGTCGTCGCTACTAACCAGAGACACAAATTTAGTATCAGGAGAGGACTGACTTCGAATAGATATTACGGATCCCCGACTAGAGCGTTTCGTTGGAGTGGGCTCAGAAGGTTGGCGAGTAGGTGAAGGAGGGCGAGCGGAAAGTGAGAGATTGAGGTCAAGTTTGAGGCTCTCGTTTGTCGTCACAAGATTATGGTTCTGTAAAAGAGCCGGTGTCAGATTTATTCGAAGAGCGAGCCAACCGTCTCATCGCATGCATCATGGTCAAAGAGGAATGTGTATATGCACTATAACAATGATACTAACCCTACGCTTAAGTACTAGTATTCTCTCCCGAGCATCTTCCCTATCTTCTTGGGCCTTCTTAAGCTCCTTTTTTAACGCTTCCTGTTCTGCTTTCATCTTGGTCATTTGTGCTTCTATTCTTCGCGCACGCTCGGATTCTTGCCTCATCGCATCTATTGTCCTCGTCTTGGCCTCCATCTCGGAGCGCTGGGCGGCTAGCTTAGCCTCTAACTCTTTGCGCTGGGTGACCGAATTCTTGTGTTCCTTGAGAGTTCGATCCAACTCGCGCAAAGTGTCTGCTAGAGATTGTTCCAATTCCTCCGCTGACCGTAGAGGTGCAAGTTTCTTGGATAGATGAGTGATCATAGCGTCCAGTCCGCTTGTAGTAGCCTTGTGTAATTCTTCAATCTCTTACTACAAATTCAGTCCGGTCAGGCTTACCTGTGTGACACTTGGGTTATCCAACTTCTTGGCGCCATCTGAGAGCTTCTTGAGCTCAGCTATAACACCCCTGACTGACTCTCCATCTCCCGTGCATCGTTCTACTTGATTCATAACTGTCCGTATTTCGTTCCTGAAGATTTCTGCTTCATTCTGCTCTTCTTCAAAGAATAACTTATGTGTCTGCCTGGGGTATGTATGTTTCTTTCTGCACATTGGACAGTCGACTTTGCTCGCTAGGTTGTTGCGTGTGGCCCATTGATGGATACATCCTTCACATAGGACATGGCCTACCAGCAAAGAGTTGGATGGAGTATATTAGCTTTAAATCGAACAATTTTTGAAATCATAGGTAAGATTGAGCGTACCACAGAGAGACAAGACAACCGCCCGACCACATTGGAGTTTCTCTTGGCAGATTGAGCAAATAGCAGTCATGTCAGAGCCAATCACACCCTATACCGACGTCCTCAATATCCCGACTTGTTTGGTGATAGTCCGCTGAGAGAGAGACAGTTGGTGCCACAGTCGCGGTCGTTGGGAGATAATCCCAATTGCAGAGTCACGTGATCCATCCAACTTCGCACTCGTTCCTTTCAAAAAGACTGTTTCTGGTCAAATCGGGCAGAATGTCCTTTACTCCCCTGTTTGCGCTTTCCCCTCGTCCACACCGCACGCTGATCCCCTCTACCAATTCGAGAAAACAACACATTCGATTCACATATGACCTGTTACATGTGTGTCTCCAGCGTGGGGATCTGGTTCGAGCTCGAAGAGCATGGGCGATACTTGTAAAGTGTTCAGAAATAGATTGGAGGACGCTGTGGACTGTTGGGCTGGCACTAATACCAGGCAGAGAGGGCGGTAAAGGAGGTAGATCGACGAGGGACCACGTAAACTATTTGAAGCGGGTCAAGTTGCAAATACCCCATCTTGTACGTCTCGCCTCGTCTCTCCTCTGGCTCACTGTTGACACTAGTAAAGCAAGAAACGTTACTCAAAGAGACTATTTTGGCCTTAATTGATCTAGAAGAATACCAGGAAGCACTGGACGAATTGGACCTGTACGTCTTTCGATCGAATCGGTTGAAGTGAATTGCTGGGTCTGACTTACCGAGAAAGGTACATTGTTACAATGCCATTCGACCAAAACCCGGTGCTGCATCTTTATGCAGGGATGTTGTGGCTTTTTACTGCTCAACCTCAAGCTGAAGTTTCAATCGACTCGGTGTCAAAGGGAACTAGTAGAAATGGTCGGTCTCTCGACTGGTTCGACTTGTCTTCGCCTTTTAACAAATAGACAGAGATACTAGATGTTGCGCGTTGGAATGCGCCTCGTGTAGCAGCAGCTAAACGTCATTTCCGACGAGCTATCGCACTGGATCCTGGAAATGAATTCGCAAGGGGGTGGTTGGAGCGAGTAAGTCCTTGGAGTTAGTGCATTTGGTCTTGATCTAAAATGCTCATCCGAACCATTCCAGCTGGATCATGGTGCCGCAGGAGAACAGCCAGAAGTATCAAGTCTCGGAGCTATGGATGATGAAGATGAAGATGAAGAGGCGAATATTAAAGAGGAGCCGGATATCACAATGGCTAGCTACAAAGATGAAGATGACGATCTCATAGCACTTTCTATAAAAATGGATACTGACTCGGACGATGATGACTTGGATGAAGCAAGGCCCAGCAAACGACCGAGAGGGTACACAGAATGAGCTTGCCCAAAAGGTTATGCATATACCCTTAACTTATCAATGTATATTCAGCTATTTTCTCATCCGTTGTGCACTCCCGTCGTTTCATTTTTGCATAGTTTTCGTATAATTGAATGAAAAGATTGCACATGCATGGCATAACAAACACAAGCGTACAGGTGGGCAGGACCCGAAAAACAGGATGGGGGCATGGGTTCCAATAGGTGGTAATGGCTCGGAGGTTCAGTGTCGGAGAACAGTTTACTTCTTCTTGGCAGCCTCCTCTTCCTCCTTCTGTACTCATAAATAACTTGTAAGTAAACGAGATAAAGTAAACAAGGGATGCAAGCACCTTTTTCTCGCGGACCTTGCGGGCACCAGCATGGCGGTGCTCGGCGCGGGCATCACGAAGAGCGCGATAAGCCTTGAAGTCACGCTCCTCGGCAGTAATCTTGCGGGGTGCCTCGTGGACAGATGAGGGGGGGAGGGCAATAGGCGCACGGGTGGTAGTAGCCTTGAGGTCGTCTCCCTATGTACCATAAATTTAAATGAACATTAATTCCACCTTGAATACACGCATTTACTCACCGTCGAGTCACCCTTCTTGGGCTTTCCAGCCTTGCGAGGGAAGACGATTAGTCGCTCCCTGTACGCCTTCAACCTCTCGACGTTCAATTTCTTTCCCTCCTCGCTCAGATTCCTCCTTCTGTGGTCAACGACAATACCCAATCCCAACGCCTCCTTCCTCCCGACACCGGCCTCCTTGAGCTCGGAGAGAGTGAATCCACGTCCCTCACGGATCTTCCTGTTGTACCTGACGGTAGGGGCACGGACTGCCGGGCGGAGAAGCTGCAGAGGCCTGACACCGAGACGGGTGGCCTTGGCGGTGCGAGCCTGGCGGCGGCGGAGTTTACGTCCAGGCTGGTCGAACCATGTACGAACGCGGCGTTGCCAGTCCTTGCGGAAGTGGTTTGCGTGGAGGACGTTGTTGTGGGCGAAACCCATTTTTAAATCTGCGAAATGGGTCGGGTCAGTTTTTTACTCATAAAAGTCCATCCAAGCTGATGTGTGCTCAATCCGTCCCAAAGAGACGGAATTTTGAGACAAAATAGCAGCATATTGCTCTAGTGGACACAGTGGGCAGCTTAGAAGCATACAATGAGCTCACTAACCTTGATGATGCCGAGTGCTTGAAGTGCAGCGACCAAATCAACCAACCAAGCTGGTTTGCTTCCGGATTTCGGAAACGAATCAAAGCGTAACGCTTGCACGTGATACTATGTATGTATGCGCGCCTATGAGACAAAAACTTGCTCCTATCACTTAATACTTCTATTGAAACAGTATATAGCCGATATGCTCCTTTATTTGGAAGATGGTCCGATAATCACGGGGGATGAACTTCAAGTACCGGCATGATAAAGAAAGGAAGCCATACAAATACGGACCAACCGGGATAGTCCATATAAACTAGAGTTCATGGATAGTCCCTTCCGTCTTAAAAGGAATAATAATAAAATACACTTTAGAGAAGATAGGCTGTTGATCACAAAGCGAATCACCACATGAGTAGTTTCGGATATTCTTAGGCTCCATATCAGCATAATTGACACTAACGTTCCCTCCTGTGCTATCACTCTGTTTGCCTGTCTATTCTATCGAATATCAGGTTATTTCGTGTTGTCATTTATTTAAGTTCAAGTAGCGCTTTGGTTTGTATAACCCCACCTCAAATTTGGTGTGTTGTTGATAAATGGCATTGGTGAACGAAAGTACCAGCGAACCACAGAAATAGAGCTTAGCACAATGGTGCGTAGCCTTTCGGTTCGAATATTCTATGAACCACAACTTTATCATTAGAGCAAAAAAACCGACCTGTCGTAACCGCTGCTCTTCGCTTTTGTGTGTCCATATCCGACGCGATCATGCCTCCCTGCTCCACTACACATTATCCTGGCTGATCTACACAACCTAATCGTACCCCCTATCCTGAGTGTTGGCGGTACTCCCCGTTGGCATCCTGTCCCTACCTATGCATCTCTGCGAATGCGAGTTGTTACATCAATTGACAGTTACACTCGGTAACACCACGGCCACTTCGCCACTGTACTACATTGCACCCCTTCGTAGTCAATTTCTACAACCGATTAACATGGCTGCCATGGATACTGATAAATTACAGAACAGGGTGGGTAGATCGTCATACTCGCCCTCAGGGGATGTCGCTCGCTACGCGTCTGGTATCATTTTTTCATAGTTTCAAAATACATTTGAACCGGGCTGACTGATCTTTGACACACAACACGTTTGGGACGAGCCGATAGTCGAGAAGAATGTTGCTTTCAATCTCAACGGGTAGTCACTCCACCAAGTGGATTTTCATGGTCCACGTTACGGTGATCGGGTGGCCGTGGCGCTCTGCGACATGGTCTTCATCATTGATGGACATTCGGTAAACACGCATGGTGGCACCGAGAATCGGAAGGGATACTCTCCAAGTACATATTCGTGCTAGTGCCTATGTATGCGTGAACATGCGTCCATTTATTTACATCTATTACTCGGAACATGCGGCATCCATAGAGCACCGGTGCCGCGTGTTGCATCGCTCGGGTCCAATGCGACATGTATGAGCGAACAAATCGAGGAACTCGTGGTAAATCTGACTCGAATAGGACAGGATAAGCTGGAGATAGCGATCACGTGAGATTTACTGCGATCGGGTTCGCGGGCCTCGAGGCACAACATGTGTGTGGGAGCTATTACCTTCTACACGTTGCTGCACAGCACGGCGCGGTGTAGATGTCACGGCAGATGCATACAACGATAATCCGTACAACAAAAGTGGTATGCGTCGTAGACTCACAAAGCAACGAAGGTCGGTAGAGCGGCGCGAAATGAGCAAAGGAGCGTGATTCCGAGTTGTCAGGGTTGTGTTTGGCCGGGGCGGGACCCACGTCGGGACGTAAACCGATAGAAACGCCGCATTTGATGACAAATGTGGGGATAAACACGTGTGGGTTATTTACCTGCCTCGCGGAGGCCCTGCCGTTTTGTGGAGAACATTCAAAAGGCAGCGAGTGCTTGTGAATCTCTCTAACCTGCCTACGATCTCTCCTGCACATCACTTTACGATCCATAATGTCCGCACCACCTACACCTCAACGTTCAGCTTCAGAAAGCCTTACCAGTCGCTTCAAGCGTAATCCTATTCGTGGCCTTACCTTGGGCGGCGGTCGTCCTGTATCCCCTTCCACTACTACTAGTTCCACAGGACGCGTTACTCCGACTCGCTCAGCCACTCGTGACTCGTCCACACCACCACCCACCACCAGGTCTCGCTCGAGTATCATACCATCAGCACTGCAACGCAGGATTTCTTCAACTATCGCCCCGTCTTCAACCAAGGCTAGCTCTTCCAAGGCTCCAAGTTCCGAGGCTGTAAACGATCTAGATATCAAGTCCGCGCCATCTACGACCGAGCAAGGTTCAATCGACGCGCCAAAGGAAGACATTAGCGCCGATGTCTCTGGTCACGCTCGCGCTCTTTCGGGATCAACTGTCGAATCTGAACCCCCAATGACGCCTCCACCAGCTCCAGCTGCCGAGCCATTACCTATTTCCAAGCCTGAAGATCTCACATCTGATTCACCTCATGATGGTGCTTCAATCGCTAGTTCGCGCTCCCCAAGCCGGCTCCGCCGTCAAGTCTCCAATATTAGCCGTCGCAGCGTCAGCGGAAGCATTCGTCGCCTTTCGCTGCTTGGTCCCGCAAGTCCCCCGCAAGCCGAGACCGCCTCAATCCATGCTCAAGGCGAAATGCAAAAGTCCCTGAGCAGGTCGCCTTCTATCTCTTCACTTCGTCGTCACGCTGCAAGCCCTGAGCCAATCCCCACCAAGACAGCCGAGTCGACATCCACTCCTGAGCCTGTTTCGGAGCCCGAAGCACCCAAGGCTGTGGACTCAGAGTCTGAAGTTGGCCAACCCGAAGTGATCCCGCAAGTTGCTCAGACTGAAGCTCCTCAAATTGAAGCTCCTCAAACCAAGGTTCCTGAACCTGTGGTTGAAGAGCCTGAGCCTGAGCATCAACCCGAAGTCCGAACCGAAGTTCAGCCCGCCGTTGTTTCGACTCCACAGGAGAGCACCCCTGCCTCCTCGGTCAATGCCCAGTCTTCCAATGAGCCTCCCGCCTCTAGGCCAGTTGAACCACACACTCCAATTAAACCGTCAATGTCTCGTAACGCCAGGTAAGCTGGCAGCCTCATGTTATCAATGACATCATTATTTACGTCCACACAGCACGACTTCGTTCGGCAGGTCACCTACTCCTGACAAGCCAGACACCAAACGCCGCAGCACTTTTACCAAATGGGCACGAAAGAGTATCGATCGCCGACCAAGTGTTTCGGGATCGCCTGGTCTCGTCCGCTCCCCATCGCGCGGACCAGTTGACGATGAAAGTGATACCGAGTCGGTCAAGGAGCGCGAACGCAAATGGGGAACTGGTTTGCCTGTACCTGATCCGCCTGCTCCCAAGAAGTCCGAAGACAACATGAAGCGCCGCTTCAGTCTTGGTCGTCGTGATAGTGCCAAATCCCCGAATGACTCTCCTGTCGAGAGTGACAAGAAATCAGGATGGGGCAAAGTAATCCGTGCTGTAACGAAGGCAAAGAAGGAGAAGGCCGATAGCTCGGCTTCTACGCCCGAAGCATCCTCTCTTGACGTATCGACTGAACTCGCCGAGTCTCGTCCTTCATTGATGATTCCCGAGCGCCTCTACAACGACCAGCGACCACTCTCCGCTATCGTCGAGTCACCAGTGGCTCCACTTAATCCTCACATGTTGGTCCGTTCTCAGTCTCCAGAACAAGTCTTCGGGGCACCCGTTCCTGTCGGAGCTATGGACTCGCCTGTTGTGGTCAAAGCTGAGACAACCAGTCCTGAGTTGTCTCCAGTTATGGTCACTATTGATTCCGATGCGTCGGGCATGGATTCCGCCGTAGAGAACCTTCAAGCCCTCGACGCTGTTGCTGCCGAGGTACAACCTCCAGTTGAAACTATAGCCGAAGAGCCAAGTCAGTCTGTCGAGGTCGAGCAACCCCAGGATTCACCTGCACCTGCTGAAGAAACGCCTGTGGCCGTCGAGGAGGTTTCTGTGCCAGAGATCGTTGCACCTGAAGCAGAGGCCCCCACCATTCCGGTGGCTGAGACCACCACGCCCACACCTGCACCTGCACCTGCAAATTTGATGAGCCCGGTGAGCCCCAACAGCCCATCCTCTTCGCCGTGGGATGCCGGTATCGAACGCGAAATCGCCCGTGCGCGCCGCCCCGCCAGTCCAATGGCGGCCCTTCGACCTCCAACCGCCGAGGCAGCCCTGCTCCCAGCATCATCGGAGTCAAGAGGAAGCATCCTGACGAACCTACGGAAGTTGGCAAGGCCCGCGTGCGGTACCTGCCTGGTGAGTGTGACTCGGAGCCTGAACAAAATACAGTATCACTTAATGTGGATGGGCACTTAGACTGGGCCGTCAGTCCCGCTATTCAATTGGCCGTTACTCTGTCGCTTGTGCTGCCTCGTCGCAAGCGCGATGTTGCCAACCCCTCGAATAGGAAGCGTGGTGGATGGTGGCCACTCCGTCGTGGTCAGCGTACCGAGATGCGCTTCAATGCGATTCGCGGTGTGAGCGACGAGACACCGATCGTGTCCAAGACGTGGGCTGTTCCTGCCGCCGTTCGCACCACCGCCAAGGTTGTCACTGCCCCTGCTAGGTGGATGTTTCACTTTTTTGTTCCTCGGTCGACGCGCGGTTAGGCGAGGTGATATTGAATGGGGGCCGGTTAGCGAGACGGACGAGGAAGATCTCGAGGATGAGGCTGCTCCTCGGCGATTTGAATTCAGCCTGAGTCCCTCGCCTGAACCTGATCTGGAGTGCCCCCGATGATTTAAACGACGTTTTTCTTTTCTTTATCCTCATGTAGCAACACATGCTGTTTTCGTTGTACCGGTTACCCCTCTTCTCAACTCTCTTTTTTCGAAGTCTAAACTGATATTTATCAACTGACTGGGCCTATACATGTGGATCGGGATTTGATGACTGCTTTATGTATCACTCGTACACGTCTTTATGACCTTTTCATGACCCGAAATTGATACATTGATCATTGGAAACAAAACTTGCGCGCGCGACTGAGGGAAGCACGAATAAATTACCTTGGGCCGGCATGAAAAGTTTTATCTAAGTCAAATAAAGTTATAAATTAATCTATCAATTTGGCCCGGTCCAAACTTACCATTGATCTGCATCCATAGCTACACCGAAATTCCCGTCCCAGCTTCCCTCTGACTTGCTTTCCACGCACGGTTGATCTCCGAGAAACACTGCGGGCAAACATGGTGCGCTCGCTTGGGGGACCCGCAGCCTGGACAGTTTACGATGTCTACCCAGGAATGTGACGAAACGAGTAGCAGGTCAGTAAAGGTACCACGATGATCTATGCGAGGACTTGGGGCACGCACTCGTCTTGTCCTTGAGCCCCTTGTTCGCACTACGCATTCTCTTTTTGAGGGCGATGTCTTCTTTTTGGGTACTGCCAATACAATAGGAGGAAACAATTCAAGCAGAGTCCGTAAACTCGGGAGCGCAGATAGTCTTTCTGCCAGCCTAAGAGTCGTACCAGAGGGTACAGGTCCAGTCGTGATGCCCAAGCCAAAGAGTCGAGACGACCATGCAATGCGAGCCGACGTCCGAGCTAGAGGCAGCGCCAATGAAGCCATCTTAGAGACAACTAGGCACACTCTGAGATATATAACGAGTGGTTGACTAGAACAGATCCTGATATGTAAATGAAATAATTGATGTCCAAGTCCAGCGCGTAATCGACTTGGTTGGAAATTGAGCCTTCGGGGCTCACGACCTCTCCTGCCGTCCACCATGTTACGATTCACCCGCCCCCTCAGACAAGCACTCAAGTCTACTACTGGTATATACGGCGTGTGAGTTTAATTTAATTATTCTAAAAATATGACGGTCTAATGCTCGATTGGGCTGCTCAGTGCCGTACATCCCGATCCTCTCCCGGTCCTCCGTAAAACATATGAATCGACGCTCTCGATATTGTCCCAGATGCCTTCTCATGCGGTATACAGACAGGGAACTGAGCACTTGTAAAGCACCGATTGGATCTCATCGAGAAGTCTAAGGGTGATGCAACACAGGTAGAAAATACCTTGGGCGAGGGTCAGATTGAGGAGATTTTAATGAGTGCTGAGGATGAGTTGAGTTTGGCGGGAAAAATGCTCGAGTGGAAACCGTGAGTAATCCGTTTCCTGAAATCGGAAACAGCGAGGTTAAACTTATTGATCCAGGTGGGAACCTTTGGAGGTTAAGCCCGCTCCTGGGCAATGGGACTATGTCCGTGACTAGATGTCCACCAAAATCACGAAGTTTTAGTTAAAGTATGTATCAGCTTGGCTTGTGAGGTCTGAGTGCTAGCGTGTGTATGCGACAACTAGTTCGCGGTATGTGTGATTTCTGATTGGCTGATATCCGAGACAACCTGATTGGCGCTATGCTGTTTTGGTGATGTTTATTTGAACCTCGTCCGAACTGAACTTCGGAATAGAGGTCATTCGAGACATGTGCGTTTATCCGAGTGTGCATGTGGTCCATTAACTATAGCCTTTCAGATTCACACAATTCATCAAAAATCAAAAATTCATTGCAAAGGGAAGAGCATACTGTCGCCATCATACAGAGCGAAAGGGAAAGAAAGATCATACCAAAAGGCCCTTTCACGAATGAATAGGGGTAGCACATGCGACTCTGAGAGTTTTGACTAAAGACTTCTGCTTTGCAGCACTTAGCTGAGCGACGGGAACGCCGACTCGTCAGAAACATCGAGGTTGGCTTCAGTGCGGCGGCCACGTCCAGAATCTCCGCCACGACCGCGGCCACGACCACGCTCCCCACGGCCACGGTCACCACCACGTCCGCGTCCACCACGCTCAATGGGAGCAAATCGTGCATCGATATCGATGTGTACTTTCTCTTCCTTCTTGGCACGAGCTTTGGGTGTGGCCTTGGCCTGTGATTTGGGATCGATAAGTATCGGATTATGCGAGTATATGCTCTATGGTCTCACCTTTCCGACAAAATAATTCTCCTCACCCTCGTCACGTTGAAATTGAGTTGCGTCTTTCCAGAGGTTTCCATCAGAGCCCTCATTGGCAGCGCGTCCCTGAGGCTTTCCTGGAACTGCTTCGGAGGCCTTCTTCTTTGCAAGGTACTCGGTGAGGGTCATGGTATTGTCTTCCTCTTCCTCCTCCTTTTGGGGGCGTTCACCTTGTTCCTCGCCATCAGTGGGCTTGCTCTCTGCGCCCCCCTCAGCAGGGGTACCCCAGTCATTATTGACTGCGCCACCCCATTCGTTTCCGGCGTCAACTGTAGCATCAGCAGCACCAGACTGTTCTGCAGCCAATTCGGTGCGTCCTTCCTCGGCGCCCCAGCCAGAGTTGACACGCTTTTCGGTATCGCTGGAATATTGGCATTAGAGGGAGTGGCAGAAATCTTCCAAGTGTACTCACACTTTGCCTGACTGCGAGTGACGGTCTGGTCGGGGGTCACGACCGCGGCCTCGGCCATCACCGCGACCACGTCCACGACCACGTCCACGGCCACGGTCGGCGGCTAAATTGCTTGGGATGAGTTTCTGGATATATTCAAATATGTTGCCACTCACGGCGTCCCTCTGCGAAGCGATCTCCAGTGCCGGTGGAGGCTTCCTGGGTAGCAACACGCTCATCGCGGGGAGCGGCCTTGGCTCCTCCTCCGCGCTGGTAGTAGCGTCCACCGCGGTTAGATGGGCCCTTTTGGGATTGCTCCTTCTTCTGGGGGGCGGGAGCATTGGTGGCGGGAGCTGCAGCGGCCGCAGGGGTAGAGATCACATCATCATCTACAGATCAACAACAAGCATGTTAATAGCAGCTCTCATTCATTATATATCGCAGTAATAGTACCATTGAGCAAAGCAAACGGATTCCTAGAGGCGACCGACATGGCGGCGGTGCCTTTGACTACTTAGGCGGTACTCAGGCGGCGGGATTACGGGGCTTTTGGTCGGTGATGGACCGTCCTATG
Source organism: Rhizoctonia solani (assembly GCF_016906535.1). Lineage (NCBI taxonomy): Eukaryota > Fungi > Basidiomycota > Agaricomycetes > Cantharellales > Ceratobasidiaceae > Rhizoctonia > Rhizoctonia solani. The sequence continues at coordinate 2,167,773 of NC_057373.1, forward strand.
ATGTGAGTATGATGTGCAGTGATTGGGGTCCCGCTGCGTGTGGCTTGGTGAAACTGTATAGCACCCTGGAGCCTATAAGAATTGGATTTTCGCTCGTCGAAATTTTACACAAAACGCTTATACCCACGGCCTTTCTAAAAGCATCTCGACGAGGATTCGCCCGCCTTTCGGGGACTGGTGTGGATCGAGGAAATCCGAGACCGTCATACTGTGCCGGAGAATAGATATGTCGACGAGACTTGGGTGCGGTGCGCTCAACTTGCGGTGAACTCTTCGTGGTTCGTTGCGTGGGATGTGTCGCAATGTCTTGTTGTACATTTAATAGTATAATAACAAGTTTTTCTTGAATCATCTACTAAAATCAGTGCGTTTTTGTCCATGGCGCCAGAGTACGAATAGCAAGCTGGTTGGAAGATGAAAATTTGGGGTTGACGAACGCATTATTTATTAGCGAAGCATAGCCAAAGAGTATAAATAAACTATAAAACAAGACAACAAGTGTATAGACAAGAAGACATTAAAAGCCTGGTAATCTAGATTTCTTCTTCTTTGGGGCAGCACTCCCCCCAGGCCGAACACCAAATGGACCCGGTAAGACTTGTGTGTTGGCCGCCTGGGAGCTCCCATTCATTTGAGACGATGTTGCCTCTCCAAGTTGGTCCGACGCCGTTTGTTTTGCAGCAAGCTCGGGTTGACTTTCCACTTGGCGTACGACTCGAACAGCGACAGGGTTTGATATCGCAGGGGTTTGGTTCGAGAGATTTGAACCGAAGGTAGTAATACCGATCCGACAGGAGCCATCGCTGCTCTACCTGACATGAGCCTCAACTTGGCTTGTTCAAGCAACTCTTTATCCGCTTTGGTGCGAGCCATTAACTTCCAGGCTGGCATGGCCTCGTCGTAATCTTGGTTGTAGGGATCATGGAATTCGTAGTCGCCTGGAGACGAATCTGGATCCCATTCTGATGCCAATAAACGTGCGACCAGACTCTGTCGTTGCTCAGCACCTTTTTTACCATCAACTAGTCCTTTTGTAGGGCAAGGTTGAACGTGTTGAACATGAGGTGGCTCGATTCCCTCCAAAGTCAAGGCAGAGGCCGCAACGGAGAGCATGTCATCGTTGTCTCGGGCTACCGGGGCAGGTCGCAGCTTGGGCCGAGATGGTTGGAAGGGAACAGTCGAATATACAGTTGTTGATAGAGCCAAGTCCAGTGCTATCTCTTGTCTCGCTTCTTTGTCTCTTTTGGAAGCTCTCTCCGATGCGTTGTCTAGTACGCTGAAAGCAAGGAGGTCATCCACAGTTGGGGTTGGTGAAAGGCCTGGCCAGATGTGGGCTTGTGTTTTCAAAAGGTCGTAGCTCCAGGATACAGTTTCCTGGGACTGGCTGCGTAGGTGTTCAGTGTGCCTGAGGAGCAACCGAGCCTTGGGAAGGGGTAACGATCGGGTTGATGCAAAGAACGAGCGAGGGATGACGGATGCGGTTTCTTGAGGAACCACGCGAGCCAAGTCATGCCTAGGAGAAGTTTAATCGTTATGTCAATGGAAAGCAAGAGTCACATACAGAATCATGGGTCTATCAATTGGTTCGTTGGCCCTTTGGAACGCAGTTGGCGCCAAGTCAATAATCTCGGCCACTGAGGGCCCATCCAAGTCTGTGTTGCTGTTCATAAATATTCCTACGGACAGGTTAGGTTTGCATTTTTACAAAAGTGAGTACTTACGTTCGTATTTGTTTCGAACGTTCACCTCTCGGCACTTGGCCATATCTTCTTTGCTGTACCGCTCATGCTGAAGCTCAACCTTCTCCGCTATGTTCTTCAGCTCATGCTCCCAAACAACCCTCTCCACACTAGGTTCACAAGCCCCGATGGCCAAATCTTGGCGGTATATCGCACCCACGTTAGAGAGATGAAATAGTGTAGGTCGAACGGTTGTGGGTGGGATATACACCGCGATGCTCGCTGGTATGCAATTATTCGGCGAGTCCCATTCCAAACCATACGAGTCGCAGCCTTTTAATCCCCCGCTCTCAGACAACACGGGATCGTAAACGCTGATGAAACTCGAGCGTTTAGAAGTAAGCAGGCCAACTTTCTCTGCTAAGGGGTCAGCACAAGATTGATTGAAAAGTAAATAAGTCTTACTCTGGCCAAGTTCGACTGCCTTGATACGTAGCGTCATGTCACCATCTCGGTGGTGGGCCCAGGATATAATCGGGCGACCCAGCATTCGCTCGTCAACCAAGGATACATGCTTCATGTCGCTAAGGAATATCTGGGCAAAGTTTTCGTTCCGAATTGTGTCGAAGCTTGTTACGGTTTGAGGAACAGGTAGTACGGACGCAATGGTCGATGTCTGCAATAGATTTCTAGCGTCACACTCTGTGTAGATTTTGGTCACCTACCCTCTTATCATAAAAACTAATTTTGGACCGCGAACCCAACATAAAGGTCTCTGGGTGTACCCCCCATCGTAGCCCCCAATAAGGTAGGTCATATGCGCCGACTCGAGTAATCGGATCATCAATCTGAGTACTAGAAATCCAGGTAAGCACAAAAGGCAGCTATTATAAATACCACTCACTACAATAAAGAGGGTTTAGAATCCAACCCGAAACTCCAAACTTCGCCAACATCAGAGACGACGAGTCCCGCGTGTGACCGCTCATGGGGGTTAAACACTAGCTCAAAGGGCCTGTGGTTCCCGATGTCGGCTCGTCCAAAGGATGAAAGCACCCTCTGTTTTGCAACTACCGAGGCCCCTGGCCTTGGAGAAATACTAACGAAATGAACGTCGAATAGTGTACGAACAGCAAACAGGCACCCAGAGTCTACGCATATATGTCATACACATTTCAATCGAAAATTTCATACACTTACTGGCGTAAGTGGTAGCATCAGGTTTGTAAATGGTATTAGAGTTTGTAATCTGAAGAATGGATGACGGTGCTTTCCAGCCTGACTGTTCTCCCGAGCTGAAAACCGTGCCCCATTTCTCGTCAAATAGTACAGAAGCACCTAATTGTCCCGCTTTAAGACTTATCTTAGAATATTACGATACGATATGACCCACCCAAGGTATCAAAGCTTTGCCCCATAGGATATGCTATTATCCCAGCTCGCTTTCGGTGACCTTTAGTTAGAAAATCCATGGCTAGCAAATCAGAGCAATAGGGATTATATGTTGCAGCTGCCTTGGCAAATTTCTCGTCGTCTTCTAGTAACTCGCGCAAAACTATAGCCTCCAAATCGTCCACTCCTTCCCGGCTTCTAAGCCATGTATTCTGGCCAATTATTAGCTAGAGCCAATTGGCAAGAATAAAACTTACTGTAGCGAGTACCTTTCGCTCAAACGAGAGTCCGTCAGCGAGTGATAGTGCGTCCCGTGTAGGAGGAAAGATACATCTAGTATTACCGGTCGAAATACGAGGGCCTACACAATGTTACCCAGCCAACACATTTGTGAACCAAGAAAGTGCCGCACCTTCTGAATTGATATTCGCCCAAGAAAGCCGGGCAAGCTTTTGTGCTCCTCTGATAATAATCGCGAGGATGACCATGTCCCAATGTCGATAATAGGTACGTCCCAATTTAACTCAGGCAAGACTTTACGAGGACCTTGACGTTTGGCTAAAGTTTCGGGTGGTGTTTGAACGCGAGAGTCCACAGGCCAGCCTTCCATTCATACAGCCTGTTGATGATAGAATAAGCACAATACGTCAACATCCCAGGTCGTCCCCACCAGAAGGCACTATTTGGGTGTAATATGGCATGCGCAAAAGAAAGTGTCGCTTTCCACGGTTTTGGCGCTTACTCTCAATTGAGATCTTTGACAAGGTGGTTCACCAGACCAGAACCGCCGGATCAGATTTTGTCGGACGACGCCTTTCATGGATTCATTAATACCGTTTACAACTTCCGGCGCGTTAGTCGAAAGCGTCGATAGTACGTTTGTGTCTCTATTACTGAGAGCATCATTTCACATAATTCAGCTTGAGCTGCTTTGATGTTTCACAGAGAAGATGGTCGTTGTCCTGCGAGATGGCCGTAAATTGATTGGAGTTTTGAGATCGTATGATCAATTCGGTTAGTCTCCTTGACTGACGCCCGAGGAGATACTGACAGCAGATCTCAGCGAATCTTGTCATGGAAAACACACTCGAACGTATTTACCACGGAGATGCATTTGCAGACATTCGCCGAGGAGTATATTTGATTCGAGGAGAGAATGTTGTGTTGCTCGGAGAAGTAGTAAGCTCGAGGCATTCTTTTAGAGGCTCATGACTGATTGTATCATTCGTAGGACCTAGATCGTGAGGACGAAGTGCCCTTGCGACCTGTTCCTATCGAAGAAATTGGATACACTCATCAACAGGAAGCAGATAAACGCAAGCAAGTTGAACAGGCCAAGGCTCAAATCCTTTATGATGAAAAGGGATTTTCCAAAGAGGGGGGAGAAGGAGACGGGTATTAGATGAACCACATGCACTAACTACAATTGCAAACTTACATTGTACCGCAACTTTTTAGATGTAATTTCAACTATACATCTTTGAAACATACTGTACACGTAAATTCGCGTTCATTAACACAACTGACTTACCCAGAGTCCTGTATACGGAAGGTGAAAGGACGAATATACAGCCTTATATTACTAGGAGGTACAGAATAATAGTGCGCAAATATATTTGTTTAAACATAGCCTGCCCATAAACCCATGGAAAGTATCGTGTATGATGCTGATCAGGTTCGAAATTCTTCGGGAGGGGTGCTCGTTTGTGGAGAACTCGTTTCGTCGGTTTGTGGAGTGCCTTTGCGATTAGATCCAGCAAGTTTCTGGTGCACCCGGGACCTCCACTTTTGAGAGCCCATCTGGTAGCTGTGATGTAATCCATCTTTACTCTCGTCATTGGACTCTGATTCTTCCTCTGATACATCAGGTTGGTTTACATCAATGTGTTCTCCATCGGACTCAGAGTCTTCTGGTGTTGACCTTTGGCTGCCACCAATGTCTGGTCCTCTATCACGCTTCAGCCTACGTTCCAGTATGGCAACAAGGTGGTTGATGTTGGAATTGTGGACCCCTGACCAGGAGCTTGCTGTGAGGATTAGCAGCGCATAATCGGGAGGGAGCGCTCCAAGAGGATCCTCGGGAGACCAAATCGTCAGCTGTTCGCCTGGCTAAAAGGATTAATTTGCACGGCTGCTCGTCTGCCAATCCAACCGAGTAAAACTTGCCAGTATATTGGTAGCCTTCTCTAAGTTCGGGTTAATTTCTGGCCTACGTAAACCTTCTGGCGTAATTGAATTGTCCTGCACGTACGCTAGAGGAGTAGAACCCCCCGTCTCTGTATGCACTTGCTCATAGATTGACATAAGTCCTTGAAATGCTGCTTTGGGTTAGTGGGTCATTGTTTGAAAGGGTGTCATACTTGCGCAATGATTTGAGACTCCCTAGACGCGACGTTTTCAAAGCCCTTTCTGCAACCTCCAAGTACCTATCGATTTCTTTTTCGGTCAAGGTATCTGCTGTTCTGAGCTCACACCTTCAGCGTTAATACCCCCGATGGAGATTTGACAGATACGCACCGATCATTTTCCGAAGTGAGCAAGCGGCCAAAGCTCTTATGATGGCCCTCTTTCCCTTCCCTCAGAGCTGCGACATAATCTGAAAATGGTAGGAAACATGCGGCAGGATCATCCTCTTCACGAACAACGCTACAAACTAAGTAGCCGAGTTGTCCATAGGTCGACGTACTCACTTAGTCACTTCTCGGAACCCATATACAAGTTTGAGACAAACTATGATAATAGCAGACATTGTGACTTCGATAGGTGCCCAGTCACCAGCGTACTTCGCCACGCCAGGAGCTGGAGCAGGTGCAAGCGCTGGATGAATAGTCAACGGAACTTTCAGGCGTTCCATTAGAATCTTTACCATAGTATATAGCATAGCTAGAAATATATGTTAAGTTACTGATATTTATCCTCTATATCAGCGCACATACGTGGACCTTGAAAGGCTCGGACCGCACGCCACAGAATAGGAGCAGCATTGAGTTCCGGAATATCGACACCATGAACAAGATGTAGCCGCCTAGCAATTCGCCGGGTTATAACATGAAGGGCAGCAACAGTGGGTGCGTGCTTTGAATCAATGTACAACATTAGCCATCTTGATAAAATGGGTGTCATGGCGGACATACGGGTGGGGTAAGCTCTTGTCGTAGTGCTGAAGACAAGTGTTTCTCCATGTTTTTCGGAAGAAGAGGTACTACACTCAAATAAGGAAGTTGGTAGGTGTTAATCAAACTGTAGGAGTATTAGTAACTTCGAATTCGCGGAATCAAATTAAATTCTCACCTAACGAAATCAGAGTAGATAACAGGGACTCTAAGCCACCAGCAAGTTAAAACTAATATGGATATGTTTGCGGCTGTTGAGTCGTACAACGTATAGCGGGTGTTCTTGTTATACGCTCGTTGCCCTTCGCTCGCATCCATTTTTTTGATATCTGGATTAGAGTCGGTCTCCGATGCTTCACGAAGCAAATTTTCTATTTCTTGGTTCATTTGCGCCTCTATGTCTGCTTCATCATCGCTCAACCCCTCTGGTTCGTCGGTGTCTTCGGGTGTTTGTGCTTCACTAAATTCGCCTAAAGGCAGAACTCTAGTCACTGCTCTGGGCCTAGAAATCCAAACGAACCTTGCTCCTGCGCCGATCCACCTCTCTCAGAGGAACCGTCTGTCTGGGCGTAGAGCCAAGGTTGAGGTGGTGGTGGTTGAGGTAAAACATCGAGAGCCAGAAGCCAGATAGTTCGACAAACATTCTGTACAACGTATGTCAATAACTTGTCGCTAGTGATTTACCACACCAACCTTTGCTTCTTTAGGCAAATCCCACGAAGCAACAAGACTATCAATCTGGTAACGCAGTATGAGTTGTCGACACTGGTAATATAAATATCGTGCGCGCGGTCCATAATAAACTAGGACAAGGTAAATACGAGCTACCAGAGCTAATGTTAACACATACTATCTGGATTTCCTTTATCAACTGCTGCTCTTAGGCGGCGACCAACCCGAAGCTGTCGCTTATGTACCGTATGCGCGCCCATATCTGTGACTTCATTTGACTCATTCCTGTACCCCTTGCAGGACGTCAGCTTTGCTTGTTTTTGACCCGGTAATCTCACCTTTAGGACGTGTCCTTCACTGCAAATTAACTCCCCAGTCCCGGGCGCCTTCCTCCATTTTCTCGAAGTACAAACGGGACATGTTGGTACAGCCATGGATCACTGTAGAATGCCACTCGAAGCACATCAGCGCCCCATTTGAAACATCTGCTTGGCACGTGCTGTAAATCTCTTATAAATTGGGTATACTACAATCATTTTGACACCAACTTTCACGGTTTTGACGAAGCCACAAAATATAATTACAAGTTTCGGCTTGTGTTAAGATACCGACTTCCCAGGGAGTCTCTACCGGCACCTTGATATATTGGCCCAAGCTAATTTCCAATAAATGAGGGAAGTGGTATCTGTACTCAAGTAAGTCTCCATTTTCTCAAAAGATCTTCAATTAGGTGACTTAGCTCTGAGACGCTGCAGAGGACCCTGGAGATCTCTGAAGCTAAGTGATCCTTTTGGAGAAATAGGGGGTTTCGTTGAGTAGCTACAGTACTGTTTGAGGAAAACCATTGCCTCGCGATCATAAAAACAGCTCGACCATGTTATTATTGTAAATTACAGTATCTTCAATGAGAGAGTTGATCCAAACCGCCCTGGTATTAGCACAGGAAGTCGTAGGTCATATTAATCGTAAATCATTGTCGAATAATGGCCTCAAATAAGTTTCAAGAACATATGCACGATTCTTGCAACAAATTGACTAGAATATGTATATAAATTATATAACGAATACATATACACGTGTACTCTATCCTACGCACACCCAGAGCTTGAGCTCTTGCTCCTCCCCAGGAGGATCGTCACCACCAGGTAAGACATACATGACTCCCATGTCGCCTAGCCCCCTCCCTCTCTTCCTCGTTTTCATTTTCGACTTCGACTTCATCGCCCCCACCCTCCCTCAACATGTCTTCCCCAACGCCAATATTATTATGCTGCCGAGGTTATCAAACGAACATTTGCGTCGATCGTTGGGATTAAAACCTGGCGAGTCTGTGAGGCTTCTTTGGCCTGTGAGGCTTCTTTGGCCTGTGACGCCAGGGCTGCGATCCGGCTCAGACGCACGGTTACCTCCGAGAAGTGAGTTTTCGCCTTAGCGCTTGTAACATGGGTCAGGCTCATAGGTAGTAACATACAAGGTTAGTGTATACATGCTGGCGAAATTCTATGCGGCAACTTCCGCGTGGTTCTTCTCAACTAAGCGCCTGTTTTCTCTAGGGTTCTCCAAACTGCTCCAATCAGGGCGACTTGTCTCCCTCGGCGAACCGTTGCGGCAGCGGAATGGGGAATACCAGCTGGCAGGGGCGTTCTGGAGAGCCCTTCAGAGAATTTCGCTTCCAGAATCTCCGGAGATGTCCGGAGCACTTTGGAGAACTCTGGAGTTGATTCACGACCATCTTCCCATCGCCGCCGGCAATTCAACCCTTTTCAACCCATCCCGTCTCCGAAGCTAGCCGCGCGGAACCATGTCCGGCAAGTACCGTGGCCGAATGAATGTTAATGAAATAAACGTTCTGACTACTGCGTAACCCATCCATTGGAACCTCATGACGCCAGCCGCGATCTATATAAGGCAATGTGACCAGCAAGGGTTGATCAATACATCATACAAGATAAAGTGTTTGCCACATTTAGGGATGAGGTGTACCAAAGATATTATGCAATTGTTAATGACCACTCATCATTACCGAGTGCCTGGTTCAAACCATGATAACTAGGCACCAAAAACCAGCCAGATAATTTCGAGTCATGTGTCAATATATTTTATGTACCCAATAGAGTACACGCCGTTCTAACGAGTTGCCAGTATAAAACCTGGTCTGCGGACCACGGGACCATAAACAAGTTGAAGTAGCCTCTTGGTCCTCACCCATTATCCTTACTATCGCATACCTAGACATGGCAATAATTGTCCATTCGGTTTCTATGCTCTCGGATACTACCTTGGTGCACCAGCCTCGCAACCTTACGGCACAGTGAGTACGCTGCACGTTGTTGTCAGCTTAGTATGGATGTGCTCTATAAATCTCTGATCACTCCAAATCAGAGCCAATTTGTCATTCCGCCATCAATTCGTACAGGAGGTGATTCTGTTGAATACTCAAAGTAAATATCACAGGTAGCTATCATCTTATGCTACTCTACCCAAGCTGATAATTAACTATGAGCTACGTGTAGAAGGGGTAGGCAATACGGTGTCTTTCAAGCCGCTGAGGCTACACTGGGAATTGTTAGTATTGAGCATGAAGCAGTTGTCCCCGAGAATCTAGTACACATACTTGCTGTGGGACTCTTTCCAAACCAGCGTTATACTTTCTTTATCTTATCAGCGTTATTTTTCATCATGTTCACCGTTACCCGGGCGCTGTATGCGTTACTTATCGGTGGTGTCATATATGTGTAAAGCCCTTGAACTATGGTGGCTACATGGTTTTCCTAGCAGCCAAAATATATATGTGGACATATCTCTATATATTTCACCCACATGATGTCCTCCGAGCCCCCTGGATAAGCGATGCAGGCAGTGGCATAACAGCGTGGTCGACCCTCCTTTTTCAAATACCCATTTTCAGCACAATAAACGGGTGCCACTGACGTTTCTCTGGAATCTAAGCCAGACATACCTACCTCGAGTCAATCTAGACTTTTGCCATAGTAGCCATTTGGTATGCCATAAGTTACATGTGTTGCACGATCAAATCACACACCTCCAAGCTTGCGTTTGTTTGGGTTCCTATTCGACTCAGATGCATGTCAAGTAATAACTGTCATGTAGCAGTCATAACTATGGGCATCTCACCACAGGTATATGGCACTCCCAGTTGTGTGATCAGTTCCAATGCAAGAGACTCTGATATACCAGATACGTTGTTCCGACTATAAGACGCATGTGTTTTGTCATGTTCTAACGTAATTGATTGTTTCAGTCAAGCTGAGATGTTGTAGTGATATAGAGATGCATCATATGTCTCGCATTTGTAATTGTACAGGTTTTTAACCGTTGATTCCGTCATGCGAAAGTAAGCGCGATTGAAAAGAGCTACGCTCATAATCATTCCGATATACCTCGACCGCCAAATGTCGTTGTCGTTGTAATTGTTTTTGGATTACAGTAAGTTGTAGTGACCTCTATGACGCCAGTCAACCAGTCGCCCTAGATCTTCGCTTGCTATTAAAATACTCAAGATCAATTTACATATAGGTTATTTATCACCTATGCTTTGTCCTTCCTCTCTTCCTTGACACTCTTCAAATACTTCTCTTCGGCCAATGAACCTTTTGGGACAACCACAAACGCAACAACACCTTGCCCAATCACAAGTCCGTCATCTTCCCTTCCTTCCCCTTCGCAGTCTTGCAAATGTCCGCCAAAATCTTATTTCGGCCCAACCGCAGTACTCTTCCCTTTCGAGTTTGACATACACATTGACTTTATTAGATATGTACTCTTGCTTCTCGTCCCATGGGGCAAACGGTACGTCACTCCCAGTCTCGGGGTCAGGAAGGATGCTATCGAGATGTGCTCCGAGCGTATCCTCTGTGGAGAACCGAACAATGAGATCCGTCTGTCCATATTGCGGGTACACGAGAACGACACGGCATATAAGTTGTGCGGAAGTTGGGTATGGTGGCGTAGGTGGATCAAGGAAGGGAAGGTGTTCCGGATCGGTATTATCTTTGAGGACTGTTATTCCGTGGTGCTGTATTCGCACATATGTTAGTCAAGCTATATTAAACCAGACGAGGTTCGACTTACTTGCAGTGCAAGACTAAGAGCTGCCTTTTTGGCCTTCTCTTTCTCTTCGGCTTCAGCTTTTTGCCTGGCTTTATTAACTTCAACATTAAGCTCTTTTTGAGCAATCACTTGTATAGATTTCACTCCCCCGTTGTCTGGATCAAATGATAGGCATCTGTCAACCTGCGTTTAGCTTATGAACAGTTAAGAGCTGAAGGAAACGTACCGATCGCAAGCGTCTAGCGCTTCTTCATACCGTCTCAACTTGACCAAAGCCTTGGCAGCTCTGAATAAAGCCTTGGATGACCGTGGGTCTGTCTCAAGCACAAGTTTGACATCCTTCAATACTTTGCCAAAATTCTCTTTCTACTTGCTCAGTACTCATCTTAACTCTCGCCAATTGCCACTCACCGAGTTCTAGGTTTGCCGCTGCTCTATTGAGCAGTAACGCATTATAAAGTGATCGGTCCTTTCTTTACCTCCACAGTCTTGGGACTTCCGTCAATCGATTGAATTGTCAACGCCTCGACTCCTTGGGTATAGAATCCCATTGCTTCCCGGAATCGACGGGCCTTAAAGTACCCATTTCCTTGGTCTTTAAAGTTCGATGCAACCTCTGCAGCCCAGATCTGTCATTACGCATCGTGTGTAGCTGTGATATTCGTGTATACCTTCTGGATCGCCCTCATGAATCAGACTTTGAAGCGCAGCCAGGGTATTTTGGTCATCTTCAGGAGCGTCTCTATCTGTTCCAACAGCAGCTTCACGCATGAAAAGTGGCGTGGTGTCGAATGTCGAGAGAGAAACAGGCTGTCGAGGAGTTGGGCCGGCAGACATGGTGAGTGGGGAGGCTTCGTATCAGAGTCGCAAAGTTCCAGATTGTGGCGCAAGTCGTTGAGTCAGTCAAGCGACGCAGGTATCACCAGTGGGTAGTATGAGTTTGTATAAGATCAGTTTTTATAACGTTTCTATGTTAGGCCTTATTATTCTATATGACCGAATCCAAGTCCATCCAGGTCAGAGTCAAGCGTAGATCAATTTCGATCTTCTGCGCGAAAACTAATTTCCAATGATTGGTCCTGGTTAGTTTCCTCGACAAGCCACTCGTCCAGAAGGAATTTTGCTTCCGGTACCCGCTCGCCGACCGACACACCGACTGTCAAGAAAATATGTCTCACCGTAAGGTACGCTGACGCCGATTCATCCGGACTGAATAATGGCTGACGAGGAGGGGGTAGTACGAGGCGCCCCGCCATGGATCTTTGGGATTCTTGCCCCGCAAGAGGGCTGCCCGTCACCGCGGAAAGGTCAAGTCCTTCCCCAAGGTACGCTCAATCGAAATTACTTAGCTGAGGAATAGAATATAAATCAGGAGTGTGCAGGACGACCCTAAGAAGCCGGTTCACTTGACTGCCACTATGGGCTACAAGGCCGGTATGACCCACATCGTGCGTGACCTTGACCGTCCTGGTTCCAAGATGCACAAGCGTGAGGTTGTCGGTGAGTTCAATTAGCTGAAATAATTAGAACGGGTATTAATGAAGAAACCAGAGGCTGTATCGATTATCGAGACACCCCCTCTCATTGTCGTTGGTGTTGTTGGATACGTCGAGACTCCTCGTGGTCTCCGTACTCTTACCACCGTCTGGGCCAACCACCTCAGCGACGAGGTCAAGAGGAGATTCTACAAGGTCAGCTAATATAATCACCTATTTCTCATAATTATACAAGCTAATCAGTCGATTTTATGCAGAACTGGTATCGCTCGAAGAAAAAGGCGTTCACCCGCTACGCCAAGAAGGCTGCCGAGAATGGTGGCAAGTCCACTCAACGCGAACTCGAGCGTATCAAGAAATACTGCACTGTTGTTCGTGTCCTTGCTCACACCCAGATCCGCAAGACTGGCCTCAAGCAAAAGAAGGCACATCTCATGGAGATTCAGGTGGGATTCAGACTCTATGCGCATATATCCACTTAACTCATTATTCGTTAGGTCAACGGTGGATCTATCGCCGACAAGGTCGCCTTTGCTCACGGCCTGTTCGAAAAGCCTGTTGAGGTCTCGACTGTATTCGAGCAAGACGAGGTCGTTGACGTTATTGCTGTGACCAAGGGTCATGGATTCGAGGGTGTTACTGCCCGATGGGGAACCAAGAAGCTGCCTCGCAAGACACACAAGGGTCTCCGTAAGGTCGCTTGTATCGGAGCATGGCATCCTAGCAAGGTCATGTTCTCTGTTGCTCGCGCTGGTCAAGGTATGTTTCAATGGGGTTGATTTGAGCGAAGAGAACTTGATGGATGAACAGATGGATACCACCACCGTACCGAGCTTAACAAGAAGATCTACCGCATCGGTCTCGGCTCAGATGCTGCCAACGCACGCACCGATTCCGACGCCACGGATAAGAGCATCACTCCTCTCGGTGGTTTCCCTCACTACGGTATCGTTAAGAACGACTACCTCATGCTTAAGGGCTCTATTCCGGGTACCAAGAAGCGTGTCATTACCATTCGTAAGAGTCTGATGGTCCACACCTCCCGTCGGGATCTCGAAAAGGTGCAACTCAAGTTCATCGATACTTCTTCCAAATTCGGCCACGGTGCCTTCCAGACCAAGGCGGAGAAGTCTGCATTCTTGGGCACACTCAAGAAGAAGGACTGAGTGTAGTTGGAGGATTTATGCGCGTTACCTTTGTGTTGCTTGTTGTTGCTTTATGTTCCATTTTATGTCCCATGCATGCCATGTCGTTTGAAACACTGAGAAGTCCCTTGGTCGCGATCACGTGAAATTAGCGGCTGCCGCAAAAGTGCCTGAGGCTAAAAGTAATTAAGTGCGGGGATCTTGAAAGAAACGCGTGACGTTTTGTTCGTTCGTTCATCTGTCCAGCCGGATGGTAAGGTCTCGTACTCCTTCAGAGACAAAGACAATTGTTCCCGGGGAGATCACGGGAGTAAACGCCGAGGTTTGTCATGACTCGAGCACACCCCCTGCTTCTTCCCCCTGTTGGAGGCCAACCCGACCAACCACAATGCCGATCACCTATGGCCGACCGAGACCTCCTACTAGCCTCTCTAGCGCACAGCTGAATGTCTCTAGCGTCCAGTCCACTGCTACAAATGACCAAAATTCATCGCCTACCGAGGCCGAATTCAACCAGGATTGGAAACAAAAACTCAAAGACATTGACAATGACGAATACGACGGCGAGATGGTACGCGAGTCGACGAGCTCGAGTTTAACGCCCCTTGTATCGTCTTCGTCGCTATCGGCCTTGCCTGAGTCACAGCCCCAACGTGAAAGCCCCTCGAGAGATTACCGAGATCCAGATACAGACGATCCCGACACCAGCGTCGAACTCAACACCGCTGTGGCTATGCCCTCTTCCGACGGAGAACCTATGCCAGAACAGGATGACGAGGCGGACAGCGAGGACGAGCCAGTTGTTTCTAAAAGGATGGCAAAACCTTTACGCGTTGTTGATTCAGATGAAGAATCGAACAACAAGCAATCCCCCAGTCAGATGTCTGTCGACCGGCCGGCCAAGTCTTCGAATCCCACAACGCCTGCTAGTAGCGCAAAGAAGCCTGTCAAACTTGCGCTTAGTGACGATAGCGACGAGGAGCCGCCAAAGGACGACAAGGAGGAAGAACAGGAGGAGATCCAAGATGCGAGCAGTCCCCAGGTCAAGCGTTCCACCAAAAGGGTCAGTCCATGTTTGTTGCAGCTCATGCACCCGTGCTGATAGCTGCTATTCGCTCCAGGGCCTGAATAAGGCCGAGAAAGTCGAAATGGCAAAGACCCAGCAAGCTATTGCTGCTTGTGCGTCTTATGTTTTATTATCAACTACTACCTGACACATAACATTGGCCTACTAGCACGCGAGATCCGTATCCAAAACGCAACCAAACGAGTAGACCATAAATCCTATTTTGCCAACTATAACTCGTCTCTGAACCAAGCCGAAATCGACTCGTATCCCTTTCCACCTGGCGCGAGGTCTCAAAAACCGACCGACAGTAAGGCAAAGTTGAGGGAAAAGATCGCAGCTATGCGACCCTTGTCATCGCATCCTGCACCCGCATCTGCTCCTTTACCTAAAACCAAGTATCAGGTATCGAGCGATCCGATAGTCGGAAGCTCGCAGAGTGGACCAGGGCCGATTAAAGGTGAAGCCGGGTCGGAGCAAAAAGGGGACTTATTTGGGAAACCAAACGCGCTTGGAATGTCGATGTTCGGTGCGGAGGATAGCGACGAAGATGAGTTTCCGGCTGTTAACCAGGTCTTATTTGCCGTCAAACCAAAGTCCAAGCCCAAGCCCAAGCCATCGAAGGTTGGGCTGGAGGAGAAAAAACGCGCTCTTACTAATCGGAAGGTAGAGTCGGACTCGGACGACGATCTGGAGATTGCTGGTGGGTCCCGGCCCACGAATTCGAGAATTCTGGCCCGGCCTGGTCAAAAGGCTGCTACAACACAGAGGAAGATTAAGCAAGAGGTGTCCGAAAGCCAAGTCCTCCGAGCCGGTCATGCGAATCACTTTGGGCTGGACGCCGCTCCATCGTCTTCACCAATTAAAGGCGGTGGGCAGTACGAAGACTCGCAATTCGGGATTGTTCGTTTGCCTGGGACACCGTCGCGAACTGCAACGGGATGGAAGGGCGGTAAGCCCACTCAACCCGTTGGAAGGGGGAACAACGGTGCACGTATGACAATGGAGCAACTGAAGCGCTTTGTCGCCACAAAGTCCTTTGATGATGGTCAGGCAAGGCAAAGGGCGGATGAAGAGAGATGGAAAGCGAATGGTGGGAGGGCGTTGAAGAGGGAAAAGGACAGGAAAGAGGGGCTGGGTGTTGAGGAGGCTGTTAGAGAGGCTCTGGAGCGTGCCGAGCACCCGCAGGAGGAGGAGGAAGATGAAGAGGATGAAGAGGATGAAGATTATCGTGGTTCCGCCTCTGAGCAAGAACAATCGGAGGAAGAAGAGGACAAGGAGAACTTGCCTACTGCCGGGCGAGGTCGGAAGCCTCATGAGCCAGTCAGCGATTTCGATGGGAGCGAGAAGGGTGAGGGGGACGAAGACAAGGAGAACTCTTTAGAGCTTGCGGGCATTGGATCAGGCCTTTCCCCTGCCAGGATAGATGCAGCTTCTCCCGGACTAAGCGCTCGTTCGCCCACCCATATCAATAACCTGTCTCCTGGTCTATCTCCTGGTCTTGCTGCACCCTCTCCGTCTCATCTGTTTGGCCGTTCCCCGTCTCATCTACGGTTATCTTCGACGGGTTCCGGAAGACTCCCTCTCAGCGAGTTGGAAGACGAAGATAAAGTTCCTGGAGAAAATGCAGCTGTTGCGCGTGCACCTCTCGGCGAGCTGGATGTACATGAGGAAGATGAAGAAGATGTTGTCCGAAGGCCTATGAAACGACATAGAAAGGGCGTAATTGGAGACGAAGAAGAGATTGCATCTCCTCGACGCAAGCCAGGCTCCACTTTGCAGCGTCGATTAGACTCGCCTTCCCAGCGCAAGCTGCCACTCTCGTTTAGCTCTCCCTCTCAACGACTCCTCAGTTCCCCATCTCAGCGCTTGCTGTCACCATCCCTTCGGTTCGGTTCCCCAACTCCGCGCGCTCAAAAGTCGCGTTTGGCTACAGGAACACAAAGCTTCAGTCAGGTCGAAACACAGGACATGCTTGGTGGATTGGGGGACGTATTTGGGTTCGAGAGTCAATCCGCTCCTACTGGATCGCCGAGCCAAGGTGGTGGTGGGTTGACGCAGCTGTTCGCCAACTCTGCTAATGTGAGTCACTTTTCTGGCCATGTCGTAGCGCATACACTAAGAGGGTTTATCTCAGGCTGGACCATCCGATGCTTTTTCAGCCCTGCGGGTCAATTCAAATAATATCGAGCTGACTCAAGATGAACGTGCCAAACTATTGTACAAGCCCAAGATATCTGAGGAGGAAGCTAGACGAGATCAGGAATTATTTGAGCGCGAAGATGAGTTGATGGCTCGGCCATTCTCACCTACGCAAAAGGAGGAAAATCAGATGTGGTTGAACGAAGAAGGGTGAGTCCTTATTATCTTTTGTAAAATGGATTGAGTTTTTGATATAATTCGACGTAGATTGTGGACACAGACCAAGCCCGCTCAGACACAGACCGTTGGCACCCAAATCGAAGAGCCCAGCTCGACTCCTGTACATATGCCAACCACTTCACTAGGTACACCGTCGTCAGGTTCGCAAAAGCTATATCGAATCCGGCGTGGAGCTGCTTCTGCGCAAGATTCGACTCCTGAACGCGAGTCCGAACTAGCTCCAATTCCATCCGTATTTGATAAGCTCATGGCATCTCAACGCGGGAAACAGAAGAAACAAGAGCGTAAGCGTAAACTTGCCAAGTCAGATTTTGTGGAAGGCGAAGCCGCCGAGTCGGACGACGAGTACGAAGGGTTTGGACTGCGTTCGAAGGATGAAGAGGGAGAAGAAGGGGACAGTGACGAAGATCGACATCTCGAGGGGCTGGTGGATGATCAAGCGATGGATGAGGATACGGAAGCTGCTGCCCAGATTCAGGCCAAGTTCATGTGCGTACCTGTCGTTCCCTCTGAGCTGGCATGACTATGGCATTGATGAGGCTGGCGTTATGGTAGGGAACAAAACGCTCAAGATGACGAAGCGAGAGAGAAACTGGCAAGAGACGTTGTTGCAGGGAAGCTCCGTACTCGAAGACGGCGTGGGGACAATATGGACCTGGATGACGATGACGAGAGCGAAGAAGAGCATCACCGTAGCTCAAAGAATTTCCTCAAGAAGCGCAAGATTGACAACGACCATTTGGATGCACTTGGTATGTGTGACCTAATCTTGGAAAGGCGTGGCCTGATAGCCTCTGTGACATAGCGAAACACGATTCCACTCGAGCATTTGTGGATATGTATGACAAAGCGATCAAGTCTACCGAAGATGACGAATTCGCACATTTAAACCAAGTTACCGAAGATATCGACGTTGCTCCTGGGATGAATGAAGACGAGGAAGATGACGAAGAGGGAGAAGAAGGCGAAGAAGTGGGTGTCGAGGAAGAGGAGGCGACAGCACCCGAAACTCCGTTTGGACATTCTAAAGTGAGGTTAAATCTCCAACTTCGTTTCGCGAGGGTGTTAAACTTGTGTATAGAAATATTCCGTCTTCCGAGAAGGCCGAAGTGTCATTTGGCTTCAAACCACCGAATTTCAACCATGACAATGACTCTGATGAAGAAGACCCAGCGACTATTGACCTTCCAGATGCTGTCCCTCAGAAATTGGCCCCGGTTACTCGAGGCAATTCTGTTGCTTCACGTATTCAACAATGGGCAGTACAAGAGGGTGGCGGGAATCGCGCCAACATTGGCCGAATGGGTCAAGGGGTGTCGGTCACCGGTCATGGCGGTAAAAACAAAGTTACCAAGACTAAGAGTGCGAGTTCCAATCGCCCATCTGCCCTTGCTGGCACTTCATCGAGCTCTTCCAACAAGCTCAGTCGTTTGGGATCCAAAGCTAGTGGGTTTAGGTAACAGCGATACTTATACCATGGATTATGCGCTTTCTTTATTCTTGTCTATAAATATTGTAACGCATACAGCCTGTGCAGTGAACTATTTTGACGTCCATGATATTCTTGCTTGTTGTTATAGGTCTATCTTGTTCTAGTAGTTTTATAAATACATATTATCAGATTAATTCTTCGACAACCATCTCCCCCATAGCGAGTGAAGACGTAAGTCCGGGTGATTCGATACCTAGTAAGCTAATCATTCGGCCGGACCTACTGTTGGCTTCCGCGCTGTAAAAGTCGGTAGACCAATCTTGTCGAATAACAAAATCCTGGAACCCATGTCCGGGGCCAACAAGTTTAGGGCGGATGCCCACATAGTCGGAGGATAAGCCATCTTGACGATATCAGGCAAATAGGTCAAGACGGCATGATACATCTGTTCAAGGCGACTGTCGCTTGGAATAAGGTGTCTTTCCAAAAATCATGTGTTTCCTGCCCGTCTAGCGCCATGTCTTCGGGGGGCTGAAGCCATTCTGCATCTGGTCCGAACTTGATGTTTCCTTCCATGTCTACCGTGAGGTGTGTGCCTAGACTTGCATGTCCGTGACTTGTGCTCTGCTCAGGAACTGGGTAGATAAGTCGGCTAATGTGGGAGGTACCAGGGCCGCGATACGACGCATATGACCCTCGCGAAAAAAATGCAGTGAGGCGTTTGTCCAGTGGGAGAAGTGCGTTCAGAACGAGTGTCGAAGATAGTCCTGATGCGTTGACTAACGTGTGCGTGAGGATACTATCCGGCTCGCCGCTATCTCCAGTGAGAAATTGCACTACCCAACCGCTAGTCAACCATCAACGTTGTCTCCCGGTTGCGGTACGTACGGGTCCACACGAACGACTTTGGTACCGAGTGCCACTGTCCCAGCGCCATTGCTCTCGTCTATCAACTTCTCCAAAGACTCAAAGAACGAATGAGAGTCAAGGATACCAGTCTCAGGGCTCTCGATGGCCGCTGTGATCT
The DNA here is from genome assembly GCF_016906535.1 of Rhizoctonia solani. Lineage (NCBI taxonomy): Eukaryota > Fungi > Basidiomycota > Agaricomycetes > Cantharellales > Ceratobasidiaceae > Rhizoctonia > Rhizoctonia solani. The sequence goes on from NC_057373.1 coordinate 2,187,248, forward strand.
CACGGGATAGATCGGGCTCGAGCTGCCGTGCTTCATCTCCCGAGATCAACCGGGTTGGGGCAACGGGGGATTTGGACGAGTCCTGTGGTACGCCTTAGCTTTATGCATGCTTAGGGCCATACACAGAAGTGTCGCAATTTGTAACTTACTGGATTAGAAAAGGGTGGCCATTTGAGAGCCTTCGCGTGCGCATGTAGTTTATTCAGATACTCCTCCTGGCCTTTCCTTGCAACAATGAGTTTTCCCGTCTTGCGATAAGGAACTTTATGCTTGTCACAGTGCCCGTAAAGCAGATGTCGGCCCCGTAGGCATAGTCGAGTTTTCAGTGAGTCGGCCGGATAATAAAGTCCTGGTCCAGTGTTAAGATGATCTATAAAGTAATATAGTGGATAGGACTTGCCTCCATGGATTACCTCTGAATTTCGGGAGCTCTTTCATCCTCAGACCAATAAACAGGAGGTATTAGAGTCAAAAATGACTCACCTCGTCTCTTCTCCGACTCTGCTATTACGTTCCACTAAGTACGTCGATTTATCAGGAAACTTGTATGCTAGGCGTTGGGCAATTGCCAGACCAACCACCCCTAGTCAAATATCAATATATCAATCATTCGACCTGGTTGATATGGCGCTCACCTGCTCCAATGACCAGATGATCCACTGCCATCTCTGGCTTCCTATACGCGTATCGACCATTGCTATTCAAAGCAACAGCCAAGCCCCTGATCGACATGTTGATGCTACCCAGGCTCAAGTTATTTGGGGGAACGGATTTAGAAGACAGCCAAGAACTCACGATGGTGGTTAAGATAAGTCTTTGAGGAGATATGATTGGCTAAGAAACTGGGAAATGATCCGTTTCCGCGGAAACGGAGCTTGATAGCCAGACTACTAAAGAAGGGCCCCTTATTGGGTAGGTGTCATTTTGGAGGGAATGAATTAATAGCAAACTATTTTGAACCGGAGTAGAAAGCGAACAGTAAACACAAGAGTGATCACGCATCTTAATAGACTTTTGCATTTACGAGATTAGCGCACACCAAGGACGCCACTATGCAAAAAGATAGAACCAAGTTCAGATAGTATTATCTACATACGTGTGACGCGCGCAAAGACCAACCAATTTGTCTATGCACGCAGTCTGGTCTTGGGGTCCCACGCAGTGATTTTTGGTGCAGCAGTGTTATATGGACGGTATGCACCTCTGGTGCCAGTCAAGTTCTCGAGATATTGCTAACACAGCAACACATGCCGATCAATACTCAATTCACTGGGGATGATGAGAGGACTCACGGCTTGCCATGGTTGAGTAGACTCATGCATTATCTTGTCGGTGGTAGGGGGCTCGCTTCGGATATGGTGGAGCCATGAGTGCCAGTCGGGTGGGACTTGGGTCGCATTGTATTCATGCTAGGTGGACCGTTTAAGGTGGGCATGCGTTTACAGATGGTGATCGCAGACTTACCTGGCGATAATCGACCCAGCGATGGCGTCCTAAACGAGTTCAGTACCTGGCTTGCGATTATCAAAGTGTCCGTACACACCTGGAAGCTCTTCCTCGGCGTTGGTGTTTTCAAAGTACCTGTTACCGAACCTATTGCCCTTCAATAAACCCAAATCACTCATTCTCACACCAAGGTAAATCGCTTACTGGTCCGCCCCAACGAATCGTCCCGACTTTGCATCTCCAATATACCACATTTGACGAATATACTCCTTCATACCTACGCGGCGAATGCTCCGCAGCGTCCTTAGTAGTGACACCATAATGAGATCAACGAAATGGTGATAACAGACGGGTTTGAACCAATTATAACCACGTGACTGGCCGCAAAGACCGATTTGTCCATCTTATGATTCTTATCCCAGATTAACCTTTATCTTCTCTCACGATTGAAACACACTTGGTTTGTTTGAGGAAATGTCATTCATACATGATACAATGTTGAAAGGTGATAAATGCACAACGATACCAGGGTGAATACGGCGACAGGGTCTCTCTGTAAGGCAAGGAGTGCCTCAAACGGACAGCAGCTTAGAAAGAAAGAACGACAACGGGAGAGAGAAGTGTAGCCCAAGAAATCACGAAAGAACAATCATAACACAGGTTGGACACAAAAGCGGACGCAAAGGAAGAAGGGAAATGATTACATCTATACGAACTAGACCTCTGATTAGACAATAGGGCTAGACCATTAGCTCGTTTGCCCCGTTTTATGAAAGAGAGCTCGTGAAAGCTTCAACTAGAGGCAGAGTCCGATTGTTCCGTATCTTGGAGCGTCTGAGAAGCAAATGCGGTGACAAAATCCTGTGATACACGTGATTCTGTTGTCGGGTCTGGGGTGATTTCTTTGCTTGTTGCTGCACTGCGATGACGGGGACCAAACTCGGCGAAACCACCCCATTTGACGGCCGGAGGCGGAGGAGGAAGTGGTCCAAAAATGGAAGACTGTACATTGTCACCGCGCTCTAGTTGGTCAGTAGGTGTGATACTGGTGGCGGCGAGTGCTTCTGCAAGAGCTCTGGCGGTACTGTCGGCATTGGCATCAGACTTTCTCGGTTTCCGTTCTTTGGTGACGGTTGCGTATGGATGTACACGAGGCTTGGCTGATGACGCACGTACGGGACTGACCCAATGAAGACCGTACGAGTCGGGAAATTCAAGCTGGTTCGTGTGGATTCCAGACTCTTGGAGCTGCTTGAGCCGAGCGCTGGCGTAATTCGCCCGAGCACGCTGGATCTGCTCGGGTGTGGCAGTCTTATGGGATGGTAGGTAACGGCTGATGGCTGCGACGGGGTCACGATTGGCAAGTGCCATTAAACGTTTCTCCAACTGAAACGCGTGCTTCTCCGTTTGGAACTTTCCGATGAAAATGTCAGCAATCAAATCGATGCCACGGACATTATTATAAAAGTTCACACACCTTGAAACAGTGGAGGCGAGGGTGTGGGCTTCCGCTTGTTGCCTTGGGATTGGGAGCGTTCACATAAACATGCCTGTCACGTCGCTTGCCAGCCTCTGCGATAGCAAAATCTAGCAAGACAGTTTGAGAGCGAATAGAGACAACGGCTGTGTTTAAAGCGGTACCCGGTTAGTGGCGCTATTGTAACATGACAATGGATTACGGACCAATGTAGGCTCGCATTGATAGTTTTCCTATGCTAAATACCAGTTTACCCATGCCCAAATTGACCCATTCATCGCCTTCTCGCAAGAAAAGGCGAGCCTGTAGCTCGGACAAAGTGACCTCTTGGTTTTCGTGGCGAACTGTGGTTGGTGTCAGCTATCGCCTGTGCACAGATACACATGTGCTTACCAAGCCCCATGCTCTCCGTCAAGATGCCAGGACCCCCCTGTGCGATGGGCGGGAGCACAGTCGGCACCGGAGCCGTTGTCTGTGTATCAACTTCCATAATTCGCGGATATCGTGGTGGCTGGTGGTGTGGGATGCAGGTGCAAATGTTACGATAATCGCTCCCTGGTCGCCTATACCCAATCCGTGGTTCAAAGGCGCCCAGGATCTATTGCGGATTTCAGACTAGGGTTGGTGGGATACGTCGAGGATCAGACCAAGCCCAATGATATATCCCCCTTGCTTGTCTGGTGGTCGACAACAGCACAGATCCAGCCTGGTGATGCGACTGTTACTGTTTCCAATCCCAACAATGATCATCTATTGCAAATTAATTTGCCGCCGGCAATTCTCCTCTTATTGCCGACCACAATGTTTGCCCGAGCAGGCTACAGAGTCAGTGGTTCAAGTCTGAAAAGACCCTTTCTCGGGCAGATAGCCCCCAAAACCTTGCTTAAAATACCAAGTCTTCAAAGATTTTGCATCCTTAGTCGAGTTCAGTCTTTGCCGAAAACATTCCCACTACGCCAACTGTCAACAAATCCGGCTCCAATTACCCCTGCTTCATCTCAGCTTGCCCCATTGGTGACCAATACATGGGTCGAACGTCTTCCGCCCAAACTACAACCCTATGCTCTTTTGGCTCGCGTTGACAAACCTATCGGGACTATGCTACTTCTCTGGCCTTGTAGTACGTACGGATCCCGTTCCTTGAATCCGAGCCAACCATGTAGCTCTCTCTAGCCTGGTCGATTACTATGGCATCATACGTAACACATGAGCCTATATCTGTTCCCTTGACATACTTATCCCTATTCGGTATTGGTGCATTTATCATGCGAGGCGCCGGTTGTACAATCAATGATATGTGGGATCGTAACTTGGACAAGGCAGTTGGTACTAGTATCCATTCTTCTCTTCTAATCTGTGATTAAACCTAGCTCTTCAAGACAGGACCCGAACCCGCCCCTTGGCGCGAGGTGACTTGACCCCATGGCAGGCACTCAGCTTCTTGGGAGTGCAACTGAGCGCCGGTCTTGCAGTCTTGACGCAGTTCAATTGGTACAGGCAAGTAATCCTTGTTAATTCTATTTCCTCCAATCTTATGCGCTATTTAGCATATTTCTCGGTGCATCATCACTCTCGCTCGTAATCGTATACCCGGTAATGAAACGTATAACCTATTGGCCTCAATCAGTTCTAGGTAACATAGTATACGCATTTATTACAGGCTGAACTTATCATACACATCAAGGTTTGGCCTTCAATTGGGGCGCGTTGCTAGGATGGTCCGCCGTTGCCGGTGCAGTCGATTGGTCGGTATGCCTACCATTGTATGCCGGCAGTGTATGCTGGACAATGGTGTATGACACTATTTATGCGCACCAGGTGAGTTTCTGCATCCACAAACAACCACCCTCACGCTGACCCAAAATGAAGGACAAAAAAGATGACCCCCTAACAGGTATTCGTTCAACTGCCCTTCTTTTCGGAGATAATTCCCGACCTATCTTGAGCGCGTTCGCATTGTCGTCTGTCGGATTGATCGGACTTGCGGGACTTGAAGGCGGAATGGGCTTGGGCTACTTTGCAGGTTTGTTCTCTAGATCATTTGCCCAGCCTAGTATTGATCTTATTGATATGATACCTGGGTAGGCCTTGGGTTGGGAGCTATTCAGCTAGCTCGGATTCTTTACCGCGTTGACTTTGATGATCGGGCTGATTGCTGGAAAGCATTCGTACGTTGTGGATGGTTTGGATTCTGGATGTGGGCCGGGACGACGGTTGATTACATTACATTGTTACTTAGTTGAGTAGCGCTATGTTATAGTTTCATACCGACCAAGTTTCAGGTAGACACCAAAAAGGTTGATTGCATAGTGGACTCATGCTTTTACATAGAGGATGGCAAATAAATGCGAGAGTGAAAAACGATCAATGAAAAGAGTAGTACAGATAGCAAAGCTGTCTAGTCAGACGCAGTCGCCCGAGCTACATTACAGGTAATTAGCAAATGCAATTGAACCATCTAACCTATGAGGAGCTTACTGTAGATCAGCTGGCCGTTGTGGTGTACGATCTTCTTGATCTGTCCCTCCTTTGCCAAGTGCCTAATTGCTACTCGTGCCAAGGAGCCACCAATCTTCAGCCTTTCGATCAAGATAGACTGAGAGATGAATTTGAAGGTGGGAACTTCCTTCATAATACGGTCATAGGTGGCTATAGTGGCAGTTATATTAGCGAGGGAAGAAATACACTAGATAAGTGGAGTCGTTCAGACACTACGCACCTTGGTTGAGAGTAACCGCGTGTTGCGCCTTATCCTTGACCTTTCCCTTCGACCACTTCTTTTTCTTGGCGGCTTTTCCGCCCGAGGTCGCTGCGGGTTTGGCTTTGGGCTACAAAACCGTCCATCCAAGTTAGCAAACTATAATCCGACAGTAACAGAACGTTTCCGGCCATCTTCACGCGAAATACTGGGTTTTATACGATATTGTATGCTAACCCATCGCACTAGAATAACCTTCTCCGTTCTCGGTTGTGTGTATACTCACCATGGTGGTTTGGGGAACGTTGACGAGCGCTGGGCCAATTTGGAATACATATTTGCATCCGGTTATCTCCAAGTTACACTGCCACCAGATAATCGCGCATGAAATGTACAGGACCTGGTGTCTCTGTACACCTGCAGCGCGCAAATTGCGGCTGCACAACAAGGAAACGGAAAGTTAATATACTCGAGTAGCTCGTATTGATCGTGGGTACGGTCGTCTCGCCTCTTCCACGACTTACGCTCATAGCACAGCAAGATACCATTACCTGCCAAGAAAATTCATCCCAATTCTAAAATATGTCAGCAAGTAGTCAAACACATAAATAGATTTAGATTTCATGTCCGTATTTGTACAAATGATGTTACCCCCCGTGGATACTGTGTTCATCAGCTGGCGCACGCACTCAACGGACTCGGGATACTGATCCACGACGAAGTTACTACAAATCTCAGCTCAATTTCCAATTTTTGCAGTCTGGCGATGAGAAATGAGTGGGCTGCAATTTCACCATGCTCTCAGTTTATGCCGTTACTATCACAATGTCTATTGTATAAAAAGAGAGCAATGAGAGTCATATACTCACCGAACCAAGCACTTAAAGCCTCTACTACTCTCTTGCTTTTTTTTTAGCACTCTCGAACTCAACACGTATCGCAATATGCACACCAGTATTATTGTTTTCAGCGCCGCGTTTATGGCTGCTACTAGCATGGCAAAGCCGATCGTCACATTTATGTATTGTGAAGAACTTGTTTAGTACGATACTGAAACCAGTTGGTTCCACAGCCGATTTCGACCCAAGCTCTACTTTCATTAGCCACGAGCCTTATACTTCACTCGCCTCTGGAGTATTTACTCCGGTTCCGTCTCCTGCTCACACGTCAATTGTGTCTGAGCCATTAACCAGCGTCGTATCTGAACCGGCCACTGCCGTTGAAACCAATGTGACCTCTGTTGTTCCTTCTGCGGAGTGTACGCATGTTGTATCATCGGTTATCCTTCCGGTGTCTACTAACGTAGGCTCATTATCGATGCTTACTTGAAAACCACTAATGTGAATGCTTTTCAATGTCAGGTTTTCACATGGGTACCACCTCCCGCTTCTAGATCGACTCTTGCCAGTGAACAGCCTATCTTTACCAGTATCGTCAATTCCACCTCCACTCTTACCAGCTCTGCCGAGCTACCTTGGCCTACTTCGGTAAGCCTCAACATAAGACAGACCTAAAGATGAATCTAAAAGTAATATGTCTTGTTCAGAACAACACTACTCATAACTCTACCAGAATCATTACCAGCTCTCTCGCCAATTATACCGCAACCGCCTCTGCCAATGGAACCGACTTGGAGTCTAGTACTGTAAGTCCTGAACATGGCTATCGAAAGATAGTTTTGAAGAAACTTACTCAAACGTCATCCCCTTAGTATACTTTCTTTGAGTCAGCTCCCACTCCATCTGCTATCTAGCTCTATGTTATGAGCTCAGGACTTGTTTAGCTTATACGTCTCCTAAGAGCTTTTCCGTGTTTATGTATGCCGTGCTACTGTTCCCAATAGCAACACATCCTTACCGGATTAGTACCTGCTCAACCCTTAACTAGCCATACACCATTAAGTTACGTGGTTGTTTATATATCAGAATGTAGTAGCAAAGCTATAAATAAAAGATCGACTCCCTGCATACATTCAAGGCCGATACCTTCAAGGTACTGTATAGCTTCAAACCGGGGACATCATGGTCATTTCCACGTGATTAATGTCGATTTCGAAGGCATGAAATCGACCATGCTACTGCCTACTGTACTCGGGTAATAATGGATACTATTACTCTTATCGTGCATATGGGCTATCATGCGATTTATCTATTCGACGAGACCGACGACAAATCTAAATTAAGTAAAACCATCTCGATGTTTAGCAATCACGATTGCGTGTTCTCTTCGCGCGTGTAGACTCCACTTATGCGCCGACGAATATCAAAACATTCTAAGCCTTGGCTACTATTCTGATTGTTGCAATAAACTGGGATGGAAAACTGCATATGGTCTTATATAGTTCGCTATTGGTCTGCTACAGGTATTCCTATTTTCTGGTTCGCTTTTGCTCCTCTTAGAACAGGAACCCTCCTAATCTCTCTCTCGGAGGCTCCATAAGATTTTGAGTGGCTATAAAAGGTGTTATTCTGAACATGCCAGCGGCTAGGTCGGATACATAGAGATGGATAACGGCAGGTTGAGCGGGAGGTCTGTTACCGCGGGTATTGATGTCCGGCAACTGTGCATGTGCCGAATTTGCTTTGTTTCATTCCTAATTACTAAGAGCGCGCACACGGCACCCGCGGTTATAAATATTAGTGGCATGAGTCCGGGCACTACAGCCCGTACCCCATCAATCTCGCTTTAGCTTCTCAACGTCGACCAGATCCCCATACCTATGGCCGCTGCCGCACGAGTTGTGAGCCTAAAAGTCATCAGTGACAGTATTTGGTGAATTGATCCAAGCACTTCGGCCTGAGCTTTTACTCAGCGACATTGTCTAGCCCATGGTGCCTTATCGGTACCATGGAACTGCGCAAAGCCCTTGCTCGTGCACAAGCAAATAACCTTCCCTTGCAGATACGTTTAGAGTACCGACCGTACCAATTGGATCCTACCCTCCCAGAGGACAAAGGGCTAGATAAAGTGGAACGCTACCGTAAGAAATTTGGAGACAGGCAGGTCTTCTTGTTGAAGGTTGGTATTAAGATGACTGAACGAAGTTATACATAGGGTTGAGGCAATGCACGAGAATGTTGCCTCTCGCGCCCGGCCACTCGGCTTGAATTTGTACGTTAATGATATTTCAATCAAATAGCATCCATAATGAGCTTTTGGCAGAAATTTCAAGGGCACCGTCCGCCAAACGACTCCATCGCATCGCATCCTCATGAAGGCCTATAATATAGGCGGACAGGATGCCCAACAAGCGCTCCTGACTGAGATACTAAGAGGTTATCATGAACTTGCACAAGACATTGGTGACCCAGATGTGCTTGGAGGTTATGCAGAAAAGACGAAGCTTATGAGCAAGGAAGAGGTTTGTCCCATCTATTATCCGTAGCTAGTTACTCATTGCACCGCAGGCTCTTGAGTTTTTAGCCACTGATGAGCTCAAGAAGGAGGTTGCTGATGCGATCCAAGAAGCACGCGATATGGGAGTTACTGGTGTCCCGTTCACGGTGATCGACAATAAGTGGGCAATTTCGGGCGGCCAGCCCTCGGACGTCTTTATCAAGTAAGACTGATTTTACTATTGAATGTCTGCTCAAACTTACTGCTCCGTAGCTTCTTGAAAGACTTGCCAAAGATAGTGATTTGTAAATGTACATGTATTTACATCTGGATTTAGTACGGTTAACCAGAATTTCCTCTGACTTGAATCTTGTCCTAAAATACCGCCTAATGCATGTTAATGTATTTACCAACACATGTTATTTTAAAAGCCTCATACCTATTCATGTTTCGGCCCGATGCTTTCCATAGACTTAGGGAAGTCTTTAGCAAAAAAACCTTTCTTATTTTTGTTCGTTCGTCCCTTCGAGTCTAGTGCTCGCTCAAACATATCCGCCTCATACTCACGGAGTGCTCGATCCAGATCCCCTGAATTTACACCCTCGATGATTTTCTTTGCGAGCTCAAGGCTATCTCTCATAGCGATGTTAACACCCTCGCCTGCATATGGGGTCATCAAGTGTGCGGCATCACCAACGAGAGTCAATCCGGGAAAGTGCTCCCACGTCTCTTCGACAGGGTGCATATACAATGGTCGGAATTCAGTGTGATTTTCGTCAGCTAATATCAAGAAATCCTGTATGACCGGTTTCCAGTCCTTGAAGTAAGGCACAGCTTTTGACTTGGTTAGAGCCGGGTTTTCTAGGTCAAAATTGTTCTTCAACCAGTCGGGATCTACCTCCTCCATCGCAAAACCGACATATATGCGGAGCGTTCCGTCGCCGAGTCTCTGCGCTTGAAGGCACTTTTGGTCACCGAATGCGAACGCGCTCCCATTGCCGACTAAGTCGTTCATAGCGTCATAACGATAGCCTTTGGGGTCCGAAATGTCGAATTCTATGATAGAGACTCCAGAATAAAAGGGTGCAACAGAGGTGATACGAGGGCGAACTCGGGAGTGAGCGCCATCCGCTCCAACAACAAGATCAAATCCTGATTTTAACTTGCTGTTCTTGAAATATAAGTCGTAGCGGGAGTCTTGATTTTTCTCTACAGAAACAAGCTCGTGGCCCCAGTTAATATTTTCAGTGCCAAACGAATCGAGGAATATGTTGCGCAAAGCAGTTCGATCGATCTCAGGGCGTGTATCTTCGCCTGTATCTGGTCCGATTTGATGTATAATATCCCCGTTTTTTGTGAGAAACTTCATTATCTGAGCATCATAGCGAGCGTATTTCAGGAATTGATCCCACAAGCCAGCGTCGTGCAGAGCTTGCTGGCCTGAATGAACGTCAAGGTCGAGGGTTCCTCCCTGCGACCGGTAATTGGAAGAGGGGTCGCGTTCGAATACAGATGGTATGATAGAGCCCTTGCGCAAAATACAAGCGAGCGCAAGACCACCAGGGCCGGCACCAATGATAGCAATACGAGGTGACATTGGCGGTGTTGTAACAGCTTGAGTGGTGCAGAGGACAAGATTCTTGACCAGTCAAGATACTACTGTTTTTGTAGCTGTCCCAACTAATAGAATGTGCGTCGTCATTGGTCTCAATACACTAGTGCGTATACGCGTATGCTATTGCTTGAAAGGGCCCGATCGCGAGTTGGTCGACATGAGATCGTTATTGATGGATTATGACGATGAATTATAATTAGGTTCGTCGACGTCAACGGGTCTGGTTCTTCGTCAATCCACATCATAGATCGATCGAGTACTATTGCAATTAGCTAATGTCCAGGAAGTATAAACGCTCAAATCCGGTTATTTCTTCGTATGAGGGGATTCGAAACACAATGCTGGTATTCACTAATCTATTTGATGTATTTGAATCTTGCCACTACAACACATGTACATTACAGTGTAGGAAACTCTAGCCTGGACGACTCAAAAGGTGATCCCATACTTGAGGAAATATCTACTTGGACCAGGGCCACCGGGATGGATATACTATGATGTAAATGACATTCATGTGCAATAGTTGTCGATAGAAAGCTTACAAATGTGTTTCCAATTCTTCTTGTGTGGACGGCGCCTTCATTATACTGACCTGAATTATTGATAATCATGTTTATACAGAAAGGCCAAACAGGCATTGTAGCAATTAGTCACGTTTGGCCACTGAAACGACGCAGATCCAATTACTTCACCAAGCCGTATCTCTCGTACTTTGCTTTTGCTACGTCCCACATCAATTATACAACGTGACTCACCCACGGCTTGAGGTTAACTATGAGAGACATTTATGAACCAGAAAAATGGCTGATTTACATATCTAAATCAAGCCTCTGAGACATAGCAGGTGAATTCTCTGCCTTCCCATGTAGCATCGACGAGCGCTATAGATATTACACGACCATGAAAGGTACATATATGTATATTAAGACCAGAAATATTGGATATGAATGCATTAATGAGAACAAAGTACAAGACAACAGACGAGACAGGATGTAGATGAACGATAACGCCCAACTCCTGGTAGGGTTCGTTGGGAACTCACCATGGTCAGGTGACCGCAGTGTTACCCCCTTTCGGCTCCAGGGGCATCATACCGGTGACATGGCATCTCGTTTACAACCATCATTAGACAGCTACCAGCTTCGTTTAAACTGGACATCAATGTGTGCCTTTGTTTTATTTTATTTTATTTTATTTTATTTATTAATTTAGATGCTAACACATAGCGACACCGCTTGAATCGTTAGATTCTCAGTATATATAATGGAGATGTTGCCCAAATCTCCTGCTACCGCGGTACTTTCCGCTGCTATCGTATGGACCTTTGTTCGATACCTACAAATGTTACGAGTTGGTCGGAAGTATGCCGCACACCAGCACATGATCGTTTCTGAAGAGTATGTGCACACATGATCCTATTTTCTCTGATTTTTGGACTATACATATTCTCTCCCAGGACACTTTTATTGAGACTTTTTCTTCCCGGCGGAGTCAGCATTCCGGGGGTGGTTTACGGTGGCGATCACGCTTTTCGAGCCAAGTATAGCGGTATGTATCAATTTCGATTCTCGATAATGCCCATGTTTAGTTCCTCCAGAATTTTCGCGTGCGGGAAAAGATGCGTATATGCAAGTAGCAATGACCAACCTGCGGCCAAATGTATATATCGCCGATCCTCAAGCGATCAAGGTACAGTCCTCGCCGTGTATTTGATAGTACCAAGCAGCCATGGTCATTAAATCGCCCTTAGGTTATTGCCACACAAAAGCAGCGGTACGTCAAAGATGTAGAATACCTTGACCAATTTATCGGGCACTACGGGCAAAGCCTGGCGATGGTTGAAGGCGAAGTATGGAAGAGGCAGCGTAAGGAGACCCAGCGCGCCTTTAATGAGGTATGGGTTGCCGTTTGTCATAACGTGAAGGACACTACAGTTTGAACTTCGCGTGCCAGAAAAATATTCGTTTGGTTTGGTCAGAGACCGAAGACATCATGCGGAGTTTGTTCAAAATATGGGACAATCAAGGCCATAAAGAAGTTCGCGTAGAAAACGCAACCGACGTGACCGAGACTGTGAGTGTTCCATTTAAACGGCCATCAGCTCCCAAGATCGCGTGGCTTATTGTTGTCCGGGCAGCTTGCTCTGCTTGTAATTTCAATGGCAGGATTTGGACGCCGTACCAATTGGGATCCCAAGGAGGATAAGGTCCCCGAGGGGCGCCAGATGTCTTTCTCAAATGCGCTGCGGACTGTTTCCAAGAACCTTATTTTCAGGTATGATAGTAATTCGACCTGTGGATATTAATAAACCGTCAGAACAACCAAAGAGCGCTGATTCCGACATGGGCAAATAATCTAACCAAGAAAACCAGGGATGTTACAACCGCATTCTCCGAGTTTGGAGCATATCTCACCAACATGGTTGGATTGGGTCGCAAGAGTTCCGAAATCACCAGTGAACAGCTACAAGATGGACACCAAACACAATTGGCACCCGATAGCCTTTTCAACATTCTCCTCTCAGCGAATGATGAAAACATGGAGGATGAAAAAAAAGGATTGGATGATAGAGAAGTTGCTGGTGAACTTCACAGCTAATAGCTTGTGTTATATAGATAAGCACTAAAATGTATCATATTAGGAAACATCTTTCTGTTCCTGTTTGCAGGGCACGAGACGACCGCGCATACACTCTCTTTCTGCCTTGGGCTATTGGCTCTATATCCAGAGACTCAACAGGAGGTGTATGTGCAGATCGAACAGTTCATGAAGTTACATGGAAGGCTTGTAAGTACGAAAAGACTGCCATACCTAGTAGTATGTTTCATGTCCGGGAACAGGATTACTCGAAACTAAATGATATCAACCTTGTAGAATGTGTATTCTGGGAAAGTTTGCGCATGTATCCCGTAGTGAGTATCTTGGTTGCGCTCGTAGAACAAAGTTGCTTACATGATTTTCAAGGTGACTCACATCGCCAAGGTTGCTACAAAGGACTCGGTAGTAAGTGTTGCACGCAACGGCTCTAGTACAAACGAAGATATACGCGAAGACTTCTTTATTCCCGAGGGCGCAAACGTTTGGCTGTCTATTACCGCAGTTCACTACAACCGTAAGTTTCTTTCATAAGGTAGATATCCTTACTAACAATAAATATCATTGTTGGATGATAGCCACTTACTGGCCCGAGCCCGAAAAATTTCGACCCAAAAGGTTCCTGGAGCCTTACAACAAGGATGCGTTCCTTGCGTTTTCTACTGGGCCTCGCTCGTGCATTGGACGAAGGTAGGCAATGTCTCAGTTTTTAATGATACTTGTAATCATTCAACAAAAATACTGCCCCTCTACAGGTTTGCCGAAATCGAAGGGATCGTTGCGCTCGCCATGCTGATTGAGCGCTATGAGATTAAAATCGACGAAGAGGAATTTCTTTCCGTTCCGGGAGAAAGTGCACTCGTGAGTTCCCCGTTACGCGTTCAGATTTTGTCGTCTGACGGTGCTTTTATTTGCCAAGGAACGAGAGGCACGTCTATTGGAGCCAATGCAAGAAGCCACTATTGCACCAATCAGGGTTCCTCTGGTCTTTAAGCGCCGTTATTGATTCTCTTCATGTATATATACATGTGTCGATAAACGTGGTTTCAATATACCTAGAGCGTCATGTGAGGTTCCTCCCTGGGAATTATGACTGGATTAATTATTATTAACCACAGCAAGGGTAGATACTATCACTTAGGATGATTAAAAGCAAATTTACGCGCATATACCGTGCTTTGAAGCACTCCTAGGCGCACTCTGCGTGTTCAGTACTTTCGACATACTTCTTTCAGAACACCATAGGCTAGTGGGATATATTAACGCACCAGCACCTTACCGAAGCCAACCATTCATACAGCAGGGAAATTCAGAGGGAATTTTCGACTTTGAAGCTCCTTAGATTTGCTTTGTTCGCATTGTTGTAAAACATGTTAATTATTGATAAACTCGTCCTAAGCGCTTAAGCTTCTTTTAGTGCCAAAGGTGATGGCTCCCGTGGAAAGCTTGTTGGATCTTCTACCAACGGGACTCATCAGGCGTTTATATATATGATATATATTGATCAAATTGAAACTGCAAAATCCTAAACAGAAATCCTCTAGTGACCCATCAATTCCTCTAGTTCGACTCTAGACCACCTCCTCTCATTTCATCAATAACCGCATCCATCGATTTCGGAAAATCCTTACTGAAAAGTGCTACTTTATTCCTATCGGTCCTCTTTTTAGATTCAGAGCTTCGCTTGAACATGTCGGTTTCGTACTCTCGCACTGTCCGGTTCAAATCACCCGACTTTGTACCTTCGACGATCTTTTTCGCCAGTTCGAGGCTATCCCACATAGTGATATTCACTCCTTCCCCCGCGTAAGGAGTCATCAAATGCGCCGCGTCACCCAAAAGCGTTAGTCCCAGACAAGGCTCCCAAGTATGTTCGATAGGGTGCATATACATGGGTCGGAAGGCAATAAAGTTGTCATCCGCCAACTGAATAAAATCTCGGAGACGGGGGTCCCAATCTTCATAAAAGGTCAAGACCTTCGCCTTGGTAGCGATTACGTCGTTTGGATTGAATGTGTTGTTGAGCCAATCGGGCCCGACATTGCTCATAGCGAAAGCGGTGTATATACGGATGCTGCCAGTCCCCTGTCTCTGCGCCGTGATATTCTTCTGATCGCTGAAGGAGAACATGCTTCCTTTACCAACTAGGCCATTAATATAGTCGAAGCGAGGGCCAGTTGGATTCGAGATATTGTACTCGATTGCAGAGACGCCGGAATAGAAGGGCGCGATTGATGTGACGCGAGGGCGTACACGAGACCAAGCCCCGTCGGCGCCAACAACGAGGTCGAAACCAACTTCGACTTGGCCATTCTTAAAGTGTAGGTCGTGCTTATGGTCGTCCGTGGGCTCTACGGATGCAAGAGCATGATCCCATTTGACGTTACTGATGCCAAAGGACTCCAGAAGAATGTTGCGCAGGGCCGTGCGATCGATTTCGGGACGAGAGCCGGCACTTTCTTTATCTTCATCGGGACCATCCTCGAAGACTATATCGCCCGACTTGAGGACAACTTTCGCGGTCTGAGCATCGTAGCGAGCGTGTTTTAGAAACTGGTCCCATAGTCCAGCGTCTCGCAATGCTTGCTGGCCCGAGTGGGTGTGGAGATCAAGCGTTCCGCCCTGTTGACGACAATCGGGGGATGGTTCGCGCTCGAAAACCGTAGGGATGATTGAGTGTCGGGCGAGGATACAGGCGAGTGTTAGGCCCCCGGGACCAGCGCCAATGATAGCAATACGGGGAGACATGAGAAGGATAGGTAGATGTAAATTTGTCGAGGACGATAGGCGTATTGAAGAGAACAGAGCATTTGCGTTAGCTTTTATAGCATTCTAATTCAAGTGTCGTTAACGTATACCGGTAAGGCCGAAAATCAGAAGGTGCAGTGCGATTGCGTACACTTTGCTGCCGGAAGCTGTCGCACGCCCGACCTCTGGGTCATGATGATCCGATCAGAGCGAACATTACGTTAAGGCGATGATAGTTATTTTTGGTACCCTTTCAATGTGATTGGAGCAGGGGATCAAAATATAATCGAATCTCATTGAGTCAAGTCTCCGAACGGATGGAAATATTGTGCGTTTACTCTTGATCCAAGAGCTGATGTTTGTGAGTTATTTTGTAGGTAATACGCTGCACCTATATGCGTCGACAACCCCAGAATACAATTGTGATAAGCAGTAAACTGTACGCGTGACTACGAGATATAAATAATACAGTTTTCCCCAGTCGAATCTGGCGAGTGACTCGGCCGGCATAGCTACAATCAACAAGGCACCAGGTTGACATCAGGAGGCAAGAAGGTTACGCAGCCCGCCCCAGGACCGGGGGTCACGGGTTTCTGGGAAACGTTGACTTGGTCTATATCAAAGCCGTGCATGGTCGGTGTGATTCCATTGTGCTAAGTTGCTGCGCCAGAGGCAAAGTCAGTGTGCGCGTGGGGACTCTTGGCTGTGCTTGCCACCCGATGATAGACAAATTTCAAGTTCCTAACAGTTTATTTAGCGCCGGGGCAAATCGATCGATAAGCCTCTCCTTACGTGATCTATGCGCATGCAAGCCAGGTTTGGAACACTAGTTTCTGTTTATACTCGATGCAGACTCTGATGCAGGGTAAACACCCCATTACAAGAGAACAAGGCCCTGTTCCACACCTATGATCATCCACCACGATCTCTACTGGCCAACAAATCAAATTGAAGAACTATGGCTCTAGACCTCAAGGACGAAGATGGAAGACCCTGTATGTTGAGAATCAAACAGCGGGGACCATTGTACAATCCCGAACGAGTAGCGCTAATGACGGATGATCCACCTTCCCAGCCGAAGGAAAGAAAACTCGTAGATATTCCTATTTTTATGAGACCCGGAAAGACTTTCCCCATGAACTTTCCAGACAATTCGCATCTACCTATTGTTGGCGAAAAAGAAATATTCAGAGGTACTCCAGATGGTATGTACCCACTAATCGCCCTTTGCATTCTCAGAGGTAAGAATTATGGCTAATTCTTCGTGTAGAGATCGCCTTGGAATTTAAAACTAAGGGAAACGCCTTTTTCAGAATGCGCAAGTGGTGGGATGCTCGCGAGGCTTACATAGAGGCTTTTGAGTTCGGTCCTACGGACCCCAAACTTGTGGAACTATTGTGGCTTAATATGGCGGCGGCGAACACCGAATTGAGTAAGCCGACAAGATGTGAGATCATTTAATCATTCAATCATTCATGCGCGATATACAGAATACTGGCCTGGCGTCTTAGGCCCTGCAGCAGAAGCTATAACACTAAACCTCAAATCTCTCAAAGGCTACTTTCGAGCTGCTCGAGCATTGATTCATTACGAACGTTATGAAGAGGCAATAGATTGCTGCGAAAGGTAACCCCTCTTACTTGTACAAAACAACGAGAAAACTCATTGTGTACCACATATACTAAAGAGCGCTTCAGATAGATCCGTCCAACGAAGCAATTATTGATCTATTAGATGATCCAAAACTTGGAGGCAACATTTCCATTCAAACCAAGATAGAACTTGCTCGGAAAACTCTTGAAAAGGTTTACCAGGTAGGTCTGAGGTCCCCACCCTGCATACAAGTTGCTCAAAACTATTAAAACAGGAGAACCACTTTGTGATACTCCAACCCCCGTCCATTGAATTTGATCCGAGCAACTTGCCGTATATCAAGCCTGCCTTACCGAAGGATCAAAAGGGGTTTGAGATGTTCTACAACCTAACTTACAAGTACCCCGAGCGAAACGCAATGGACATATTTGTTGGCGTTTCGGTTGAGGTGCCTGTGGTGAATCTTTTGCGAGAGGCTCTACCTGGTCTGGATCATGCGCCGAAAACCTGGAATTCCAAAATACATTTCGATCCAAGCATCGCAAGCGAATCGCATGCTCAATCGGTGAAGCTGCAGGCCCAAAGACATATGATAGCTGATGGGCAAGAGAAGCATCCCCAATGGGATCCGGCCTATCAATATTCCCCACATAACGTTAACCTCTATCTAGAAACGTACAACCGTCAGGTAATCAAGATTGAGCAATCGCAAAATACAATCCAGATAATTCGGGCAGTGGGCCAAAAGGCTGAAAAGCAGAAAATATGTCTGGAAGGAGGTTCAATAGTCCTTAACGTTTTTCGGCCAGGTTCCAAAGCCGAGAGGCTTTGGCTAGAGGGAAAGGGAAGGAAGGGATTCGCCTTAGCGCATCCAAGTAAGTCATCTTTTGTTACGGAACGTCAATCTCACTAACACGCATCCAAGAGTACAAACAAACCGACAAAAATGCAATGCTGGCTTCAGGGCAGCTTCGGACATGGGTACTTATATCTCCTCGCGACCATTTGGAAGAAATATCGATCACTGCTAGGGTGGAAATGCTTAACAGGGCCGAAATTGTGCGTGACCGTGTATAGATTGATGGCGTGAAGCCCAGGATGGTATTTTAAGTTGTAGCGTGACTGAATAATGCATATCACCAACTGGAAATTGATGCACAATGCCTTGCGGTGCGCTCCTGCAGCAGTGTCGAGTTCTACGAGCCGTGGCTCTTATAAATAGAAAAACATGATGTCCCATTAATAAATCGTATGAATCCCAAATCAAAACCATAAAGCGTGCATCCTATGCTCTCATTGCCCCTCGGCTTCTACATCTGTACTACTATCTTTACTCATTACTGGAAGTCGGACCGAAAGCTTTCGAGTCGGGCGCTCAGCTCCATGGTCCTCATCATCCGAATCTCTGTCGCCGGTGAATACGTATGGAAGCGGCACCTCTCGAGTTACACGGAATTGATCAGCATTACCGATATGCTCGTTTTCCAGACGGACTAGTAGATCATTTGCGTTCAGCATGGGGGTTAGCTGCCAAAGTAGAATTGACATACAGAAGTTCCATTGCACTCTTCGTAGCATCTCCAAAATCGCAAACATGAATGCTCTTGTCCCAGCTGGCAAACCACCGCTGGGTATATACCAAATCCAAATAAAGCGGAGAACTACATTAGTCACCTGAAGATAATTTTGGTTAGCAGTAGTGATCTCCGTGAACGCCAACTATAGTTGCTCACAATCGCGACGTAGTAAGCCTGTTTAGCAGCCTCAGCATATATTAAACAACACCAAATGTTCTCTTACCAGAATGTGGTTCGAATAAGCCAATTCCTTTCGCAGGAACTTGTACTGCACACCCTTAACTTGTAGGACACTCCAGTCCATCATGAGATCCTGATATAGGCGTGAGCACTTTTAGTGAACATAATGACGAAAACATACCCAGTATGACGTGTAGCATGAATTAATCGTCGCAAATAGGATCCATACCCCCATGCGGAAATCACGGTTACTCCCTAATAAGAATAAGCAACCTGTATTGATACATGTAATCAGACTGCTTACCATAATGTCTCCACCCATAGTACGCGATATAGCTGACTATACTGGCAGTGTATTTGCCACCCTATTAAGAATTCAAGCGAACGCTAGCAATTTGTGTCTGATCCAGACCTACATTGATGAGATGGATATGGTTCTTGCTATCAACGTATCGTCGAACACACTGAACCAACCGAATCAGGGAGGGAAGTGCTGTCAGCACGAGTGGAATGGTCCAATGTGGCCCGAGTTGACATCGTTGTTCAATGTGATGCCAATGGTCAGCGTACGCACAGACCAGGAAGTCTAATCAAGTGTCAGTATTGTTCATGAGGTGTGCATTGACAGAGATGAACTTACACAAATTGCCCATGGTATATACCAACGAGCAGAATTGATCACCCATCCAAAAGTCTGTAAATTCGACCCGCGTTCTCCCGCTAACAAAGAGCTTTCCTACTGTTCTGAGAAGCCACCACCGCGCCGATCGATGAAAAATAGGGAACGGATTTAGCAAAACTACCGCAGTCAGGCCAAGCCACATAATTGGCCAACTCGTAGGAGCCACCGTCTCAGCCCCTGCACGAGAAAATGATAGCCAGAACGCGTATGCGAGTGTGGCGAAAAGGAAAGCCGGAAGCTAGAGTCGCTTAAAAATCCAACACTGGCTAGTTGGTAGGTTCAAACATACCTCAATGTACTCTCTGGCATCGATCACAGTTCGAGCGTCCAACTCGAAGATGAAGATGAAATTGATGCGAGCGCGAGCCCATGCGACCAAGTTCAGCCCGAGTAGAAGTGAAAATATGACCGGTATACATAGAGCAGCATACACTTGGAGTAAAGCAGCCCACTCCGGTATTAATTCGCGTCGTTCCTCTTGTAGGGCTAGAGAAATGATATGAGCAAAAACAAGCATGAGTGAGAGCATGGGTTGTCCCGCATACAGTAATATATGCCCATAGCAAGGGCCGGTAATGCTAAGCCGATCAGCATACCGGATCTGAATGTGCTAAAATGATGCGTGCTTTGCCGATTAGTAGCACGCAACCTAACACGAGCCTTCTTTTCATTTCCCTTCTCTAATCTCCGCACGTCAGCAATATATCAATTCAATTCTGGATAGGACTAACCAAATCGCGTTGCATATATCCTTTCGATCTCCTTCAATAAGCCACTACAGGTATCGCCAGACGCAAATTTGCATGGCTCGATCTTTTCACGCATGTATAGGTTTTGAGTGGACATCTTCTCATATACGGTGAGTATAGGCCAATATATATAACCATCAATCACCTTCGCAGTCTTGTCAAACTTTTTGAGCGCTGTATTATTGAAAGGGTCTAAGCGATGTGGAGATTGTCGAAAGTATTTAGCGTACCTTTGCGAAATCCGGTCATATTCAAAATCTACTTGGAGGTAAGCGTGTGCGTGTGTTAATACTCATTACTCGTCTGGACTGACTCTGTAGTTTTGTAGAAGCTCCAAGCCACTGTATGAGCGATCAACATCAGCTCTCTCATCAGTGTATCAGTGCGAAAACTTGCCGATAAAACTCTAAAACGGCTTTCTTAAGTTTTTTCTTTGCGCGCTGGTAGGCATCTGGATCATGTGCAATACTGCTACTAACGTGTGCTTGCGGGTTGGATAGTGGTGTTTCAGTCTTGGCGGATGCGTCTGCAGACTTCCCCGCGTTGGGTTGACCTGGAATAGGTATGGATGCTATATTGATCGAATCGAGGAGATGAAGGAATCCAGGCCAAAGTCCTTCATTTCCGACCTATGACGAGCTATTCATGCAATATTCCTTGACCATGCTATTCTGCTTACACTGCTTAGTTGTTTATGCCCTCGTAACTCGTGGAATTGTTCTTTAAGCGCGGCTACCTTGAATTGGGCATCTCGTTCGCGCTCTGAATAAAAGGCTTCGACCTTGTCTATCTCTTGATCCAGCGCCGCGAAGAATGCTAACTCGTTGGGACCTATCCCTGCTAACAACTCTTGGATGGTCTCTGGTGGTGAATAACCAATATCATCTGGAATAGTGGGCTCGAATAAATTTCAAAAAACCAAGTGCTGAAACAGTGAAAATACGAACTGTGGCGTGAGGTTGTCGTGAAACGTCGCCTCATACCACTAAAAGGATTACGGGGGGTTGCCCTCGTTTCGGCATTTGATCTGACAGACGCAGGAGCTGGTACAGAAATGGGCGTATCATTGAGCCCTGTTTGTTCATAAGATTGCTTCATTGTGCTATTGCGACTTTGCACTATTGATAACTGAGGTAATGGTTAGATGCATACAGAGTACCGAACAAATGCGTACCGTTCCGCTGAAAACCCGACTAGGAAGCGCCCTTCGAGTTTCTGCCCCAGTGGAATTCGAAGTGACATGAGATACAATTGTCCCATCCTTGAGAGAATCCATACTTGTCATTGCTGGGGGCAACTCGAAATCCGGTCCCAGCTCGTCGGTGCTTAAGCGGAAGCGAGCTGATTTTACAGACCGGTTTGCCGCAGCTGGAGGTGTGAGAACGTGTGGTACATGCTCTGAAATGGAGTGCCTTGTCTGCTGTTCGCCGAGCAGACTGCCTGCACCTCCCGAAGTGCGGCCTATAGTAATCGAGGGAGTGCGTCCATTAGCGCCAGGCGGGGTACGACCGATTGCGTTGGGAGGAGTACGCCCAACAGCCCCATAATTTCTTCGCCGAAGGGCTGAAGTACCAGGACTTGGTTCTGTAATAGACGAACGTGCTTGATCGTGTATTCGTACACGGGAGTCGGAATTCCTTTCCTGTGCAGCTTCATTCGCCCTTTTAACGACAGCTATCTTCTTCTTGAGACCTCGATAGTCTCTATGAAGCGTATCTAGGTGAGCCAGTTTCTGGGGAATTTTGTAGAATAAGAGCTCACATATAGGCCTTCTTCCATTCTGGTATCTTTGGGCTTGTTGAGACCGAATACTCCTTAGGAGGATGGTGACACTTACCTGCGTGTCTTCAAGATATCTGGGTATAAATTAGCCATATTCTGAACACAACGCTTCAGATTCATACCTTGCAAACTTCATGATGTTGAGTTAGAACAGAGGTCGAGTTGCTCGGGACCCCTCTACGATCGAGGTACAAGACAAACAGAGATTCAGACCAGTTGCATCAACTTGGGGCTTGGCGACATCATTTCGTAAAGGACCCTGATCTCTTTGCTAAATATGGACAATAGAACAGCCTTTAGCCCGGCCGAGCTCTGCCGAATCTTAGTAGACACGTCCATTCTACATTGTGTATACCTTAATGGGCGCAGAATAACGTTTTTATCCATTTGGAACTATGTCGTGTGAAGGTGGTGAGAAAAGCCGACAGAGATAAAATAGTTCGTCTCAATGATCTACCAAGTAATTCAATCACTTCCGATTCAAGTCAAACCTTGAACGAGCAACACAGGCACAAGGCTCTATAAATGGCTTCTCCAGAGAGCTTCTCATTTTCGAAGATTGCCTTGCGCCACAGTTTCTCAGAAAATCCAATCGCGTCTGTCTCCAATCATAGGAGGTATATACTCGGGTAAATAATATTGTATTGATAAGTTACAGATAGGGGTATAGCTGTATAATGTGCTGCTTCGTTCCCTTTATTATGTCTACTTCTCCAAGCCCACACCACCTTCTTTCGAGCGCCGCGACTGCCTAGAACTTCTTGGACTACCCTCCTCGTCATCTGATTCTGCTTCACAGGGGAAGGCGTACGGGAGTGGAATTTCTCGGGTAACCCGGAACTGGTCGGCATTTCCGATGTGTTCGTTTTCAAGGCGGACTGAGCAGTCCCACATTAGGGGGACACGGGAATGATAAATGTGCTTGGTACTCACGAAAGTTCCACTGCACCCTTCGAATCATTTCGAAAACGGCGATAATGAAAGATCGCGTGGTAATTGGCGGTCCTCCGCGAGGTATATATCCAACCCACGAGAAGCGAATCAGAGTGTTTGCTATCTAGATGTCATTCAAAGCATCAATACTCGTCCCAATATCCAGTACCGCTGATTCTTACTATTGCAATATAATACACCTATGAATTAGGTGACCGTCAGCATTATATAAAAGAAGAGCATGTATCAACTACTCACAGGAATCCAGCCCGGGTAAGCAAGTTCTTTTCTTAAAAACTTGTACTTTATGCCTTGAACCTTCAATACACTCCAGTCCATCGTATAGTCCTAGAGCAGTTGTAAGCTTCAGATCGTATAGTGTAATATGTTCAGAAATCGCACCCAATAAGCACCAAATACTGAACTAATGGTAGCAAAAAGAATAAATATTGCCAGATGGAGATCATACTCCATGTCTATGGCGGTAGCTGTGAGGATGATGCATACAATATATGTGGAGCAACCAACCATTGTATCTCCAGACATAATAGGTAACATAGTATACGATACTTGCAACATATTTGGCAGCCTAGACGAGGTCAGCGATATGGATTAAACAGGATATTTTTACTCACATTGACAAGATGGTGTCCGTGTTTGGAATCAAAATAACGACGAACGCATTGTACGAATCGAATAATGAATGGAATGGTTGATAAAACGAGTGGTACGGTCCAGTGTTGCTCCAGTTGGCAGCGCGCCTCAATGCGCTCCCATTGGTCAACATAAGCACAAATTAAGAAATCTGTCAAACAGTCGGTGTATATACGAAGCACCTGTTGGATCAAACTTACATAGATTACTCATAGTGTAAACGAGTGAACAGAGTTGATCGCCCAGCCAGAAATCTGCGAATTCCACGCGTCTCGTGCCGCTCAGGAAGAGCATACCAAAAGTGCGCAAGAACCAAGCCCTGGCGGAGCGATGAAAAATAGGGAGCGGATTGAATATAGTTACCAAAGCTAAGCCAACCCAAACGATTGGCCATTTAGTAGGCGAGATAATTTCAGATCCCGTCATTGTAAAAGAAATACAAAAGGCATATGCAAGAGTTGCGAAAAGAAAAGAGGGTAGCTGCAAATGCGGTCTTTATTAAAAGGCGAGTAGATAAAGGTTTGATATGACTTACTTCCACATATTCTCTGGCGTCAATAACTGTTCTGACGTCGAGCCCGAAAATAAAAACGAAATTAATTCTTGCTCGCGCCCAAGCAACGAGATTAAGTCCGACAAGGAGAACAAAAATAACCGGAAGCGAGAGAGCCGCATAGACTTGAAGTAGGGAGTGCCACTCTGGTACTTGCTCCCTCACTTCTGCCTGAAGCACTATTGAATTCCTATTAGAGTATTCTCGGGAGAATGTGCCCGAAGCACTCACAGCGGTACAACGCCATCCCTAGAGCAGGTATTGACAGGCCGATCCAGGTACCGGACCGGAAGGTACTATAATGGTGGGTGGACGTGCGGGGACTAGCGCGAAGTCTCCCCCTTGCCTTTTTCTCGTCCCCTTGAGCTAATTATCGGCCGAATATCAGTGCTCCTATCAAGGAAGCTCCATATAAATCTTACCAAATTGGCTAGCATAGATTTTCTCCACTTCCTTGAGGAGTCTATCGCAGGTCTCGCCCGATGTGAAATCACGACCTTCAATTCTTTCGCGCGTATACTGCTCTTGAACCCCCATCTGCGGAGCAGGCCAATTAGCTCACCCAGGCTACTGAAAGCGAATAATACGTACTTTGGTGATTTTGTCAAACTTTTTTAGTGCTATAGTGAGATAAGTACAAAACGGATTTTATGTAAGGATTAAAGCCAACCTTTACGAAACCCTGTAACATTCAGAATCTGACCGAACCTTAGTATGTATGCGGTAGCAACAACTTGTTGGTGCACTTACTCGGTAGTTCTGCAAGTACTCCAGGCCTCTGCTCAGAATATTAGCCAAGAATAACATTATGGGAAGTTATGACTATACCTGTAAAACTCCAAGATTGCCCTTTTCAGCTTCCCCTTGGCACGGCGGTACGCATCTGGATCGTGCGCAGCTCGATCAACATGTGCCCGCTCACGGGAACCAGTTCGAGATCCACCCGAGTTGTCTGCAGAACTCGTCGCTTTTGGACGCCGAGGTGCACTAATCGTGCCAAAGACCGACAAGACCCCTGGCCAAGCGCCATCATTGGATTCCTGCACAGGTCGATTAATAACCTACACATTATTCAAGCCCGGACGTACATCAAGCAGCTTCTTATGTCCACGAAGCTCTTCCAACTGCTCCCTGAGAGCATTCACTCTCAGAACGGCCTCTTTTTCACGGTCTTTGTAGAACTTGTCAACCTACGATAGAATTGAGATTGACTACCGAAATAACATATTCAGTGGTCTCACCTTTTCAACCTCCTGGTGCAATGTTCCAAAGAACTCGAGCTCGACTGGATTCAAAGATGATAATATGTCATCGATCGTAGAGGGAAGCCGGGCTGAGTGAAGTGTGTCTAATAGTCGAGTTCAAGATGTTTGAATACAAGAATACAATAACTGCACTTACCACGGCGTTGGCGCGTGAGGGTGAATCGCCTAAAACCGCTCAACGAGATTCTCGGAGTCTTTGGTGCTTGTGCCGGGGGTGCTTCAGCAGTATTGATAGGCGGTACATCACGGTGAGTGTATTTCAAAAATTCCGCTTGCTGCATACTGGCGCTACGGTTTGACATGGGTGGACGCTGTTTCGGAGTTGAATGTCAGTATTTCTGTGCCTGGAATTAGCTGGAAGTAACACTTGCCCTGATGTTTCCGGCAAACGCTCTGGTTGGGAGCGACTTGCGTCGACCGAGGTCAGCGCCGGTTGCACTTCCCCTTTCCTCCTTGTCAATAAGGTCTTCCTCCGGCTGAGGTTCCAAATATTTCATCGGAGGTGGAAGTTCCAAGTCTTGGAGAGAATCTTGACTACTAGCATTTAGAGGAATTGATTTCCTCTTGTCCGCAGGAGTGTCCGCTCGACTCGGGATTGGGCTAAGGTCCGATGTGGCCAATGGCGCGTACTCCTCAGGATCAAGTAGGTTCTTAGGAGTGGTGTTGCGAAAAGCGTTTGCAGGGCTACTTCGAAGAATCGAAGCGGCAGAACCCATGACCCTTATTGGCGTCTTGCTGACAACACTGGGAGCCTCTTGGGTTGGAGGATTGGCCTCATAGTAATGTTTGATAGTGGATAACTTGCATTTGAGTAGCTGATAATCGCTGTAATATAGTTAGCATCAGACTCATGAATTAATACAGTAGCTCACAGGTATGCCCTTTTCCATTCTGGTATCTACACGAGCTGAACTGAACTTCAGTCATCACACGAATAACAGTTGAATGACAAACCTGAGTCTCTTCGAGATATCTGGGAAAATGGAGGTCAATTGGGACTGGGACGGATGAATACTAAGACTAAGCATACCTGGCAAACTTCATCTTGCTAAGAAAAGTCGCAACGAGCTTGTCAACGTGTACCCAGATACGAAAAGGTGTGCACACGACCCGAATTTACTTTTATATAAGCTGACCGCCCAATATGACATCGAAGCCACTGACATGGGGTTTCTCGCGTCATCAAGAACTGCCTCTTTCAGTTTGGCGCAGCCTCGATTTCTCAATGCGTTGGCTTGGCAAAGCTTCTCCAATGAAGATTGTGGCAGGGTAGTACGCCAAGCTTCAGTCGGCGTCAATAGAAGTACAAGTTTGTTGGTTTTGGAGTATGCGCCATTGATCGAGCACCCCGAGGATGCGATCCATATGCATTTGTCTATTGTATGGATGCGCGCAGGGTACACACAATCCCATGTTCTCCTGTAATAGAATTGAATCCAGGATCATCCATCTGGCATGATCCTTTAGGCCTTGAAAACAAGTTGTATCTGCAACCCTTGAAAAATAAATTATGATTAAGATACAGGCGCAACAACCCGAGTCTCAAGCAGCCTGTAGAAGTCAGCGACATTTTCAAATATGCACGAGAGCCGGAAATAAACCATAATGATCAATTTCGTATTTTGTACAATGGCTTATCAGAGTATCGAGGCAACCAAGCTCACCAATTTTGCTACAGGAGCTACAGCTCCGCTATTCGGAAGATGGGAACGGTGGCCTAACATACACTGCCCGAATACCATCGATAACGCCATGTTCCAATCTCCACATCAAGTGGCGTCCAAGGTAGTTGCGGTCCACATGAGGCCGCCAAGCCATGACTGAGATATGCTTTTCTTATGCCAAGCAGCTCGCAAGTGGTGAAAGTCACATCGTGACATGCTTTAGATACCAAATCATACCAAACCGAGCGGTAAATGTGTATTGTCTCTCTGGTGCGAAATCCAGAACAACCGGATTTACCCAAAGAATGATTTCAGTTAATTACTTCCAGCCAAACTCAGATGTACAAGCGGAAGCAACGTATATAATTACTAACCCGTGAAACACTACAGCTGCATATCGACTCGGATATAGTGGCGGAGTCCTCGATCAATTACGAGCAACCTGCGCCACTCCGCCCTCACGCGGATTCGGCGCCAATTTTGTCTCTGGGTTCCGTAAGTTCTCCAGACCAAGCCGTCAGTACTCACTTCTTACTTGTTGGCCTTTTTATTATTGCCGGCCGAGATTGAAAGGCCCATTATACATTAGCAACTTGGCAAGTGTGACAGTGCACTAGAACGACGAAATAATTGTTATTTCAACCTTTGCCTAGATAATTGTCTGAATAAGTGTTTCTTGGCCTATCAACCCAATCTCCTGTAGTAATACAGTGTCTACCAAGTAGCCAATATCTTATTTGCACGCATATAACCATACAATGTATACAATGGGTGTATGTATATTTGATCGAAGTTGCCGGTCAATGGGTGTTGCCTTTCACCAATGATAAATAGCATACTACCAAGTCGAAGTGGTTTCGAAGGATTGTATTGCCGGACATCAGAAAACAAGCTTATCTCCTCCATGCCATTCGTATTTAGGCGCAATACACTCCAAAACGCGAGTGAAACTCACAAAGGGCATCCTAAAGTTCCCAGATTCGTTTCACACAAAGATCCGTTCTCGCTGATAGATCTGCGAAACTTTGTTGTCATCTCTGTTGGGCGGAATCAGCCTCTGGATTTATGTATCGTATTACCCAAACGGGCTGGGACTTTCTGATGTATTCTATGTTTATTATTATTACTTCATTTTCATTTTGTTTAAAAAGCAATCGTATCCAACGACGCATCTTCCAGACGGCTGTAAGTTCTATAGGACATTCAAGCCAAGTCGCGTTTAAAGTACTGCATAAGCACATCATGGTCAAAGACACGAATTTCCTCGATTAAAGTTCGCTGCTCCAGTCCACCTCTACTCTCTTTGCTTGCTCTTAATGTTCTCTGACCTTGAGATGAAGATATACCAGAATAATCAACGATTGCCCGTTTTGCCCACTGTGCCCCTTTAGAGTTAACCAACTCCTTTCCCCTCTCACGAGATTCGTTGCACCTCCTTGGTCTACCCATCATCGCTTAGCAAGACCACATCGTTTTATGTACTTTGTACAAGTCTATCTGATAGCGATCAACATAAACAAAAGAGTCAATGCGGGTGACTTGTCCTCCTAAAAAACGCTCGTCCTTGTCACAACGCAGTACAAGGACATCGAGCCCCGTTGATACCCCGGGCGAGAAAGCCCAGCAAACGCGCGCAGCCCATAGCACTCGTCATTTGCAGCAAACCTCGGGGCCACTCGCCCCCGAGTCATCCATGATTGGCTCCAAATCGTCCTCGCTGCACTGGTTTCAGTCCTCCCGCATGTATACCCACATCTTGTCATGTCAAACTCGGCTGCGCAGACGCGTAACGTGTGGGGTTTGGAATATGTGGATTTAGAGATGTAATGGAAATGATATATATTTGTATACATCCCACATTTAGTCCCGGTTTCTACCAGAACTCTGTGCTATTTTACTGTACTGGTCCTACTTTGTGCACGCTATATATTCGCGCATTGATTCAAAGTTGCAGATACCACCTACAATTGAATCAACGCGGTCTTCTAACCCGTATGCGCTATTTTCAACTCTGGGGGTGATCGAAACAAGAAAGAAGAGAGTTCAAGGAGACAAAAACACATCAATCCATGAGACCCTTTCTAGTACCAAAGTGGAAAACGAGCCGGTGCGACTTGCGAGCAACAAGAAAAAAAGTATACTCTTTCCGACGTAGTATGCGGACCACCTTTCTCTGTATATTATAGTCTACCATCATAAAATCAGTATACATAATCTGGACAACGACCAATTCAATTACACGCGTTCGAGACATTCGAAGCAGAACGCAAGGATTTCCGATACCATTAAAGGATCTGACTATCATGAATGTGGACTGCCCAGTTGACCTCGGGCCTAGACTCGTTTCCTGTGGACAAACCCGCGTGTTCATATGGCCATCTGGACTCTTCAAAAGAATAAGCGCATACATTCACGCTTTGTGTGATGATAGTTCTACCCACTAGCATACTCGGCATAGCGGTCGTCGAATGTGTCATCAATGTATGAAACTGCATTGTACTTGTCGCAGTACCCACTCTGCCATTTCCCTACAACGGCACATTCTAACACATCCCCTCACATTCAATCCACGCTTATTTGTCGTAGAAGACCCAACTCGAGGTCCGGGTATCACATGTCGTCATCACAATCATCCACACACGCACACAAAAGAGCAAGTGAGAAAGGAGAAAAAAGAAACAAAAAGAGCGACAGTAGTTGAATAGTACTAACACACAGCCGGAATCCCAACATCTGGAAGGGTCCGAGGCATAGAAACAACCGTAGGTAAGATACTACACACGATGAAAAACAAAAAAAGGAAAAAAAAAGTCTTTCAACAAAACCCAAAAAACGGAGCGCATGTGACTATGAGTGTTTATTCACACGAGCGGGGGAGGAGGGGGGGAGGGAAGGGAGATGAAATAAAGAATTAGTATACACGAACCCGTCGCGTGTATTTTTTTTCTTCAACAAAGTGTGTAAAGGAGGATGAGGAAATTATGATCGTTTGACAGTGTATCCTGATTCGGGCAATGGGAAAGCTTCTACGTCCCGGCTGAGTGCCAAGGTATCCAAGCTCGCTCGAACGATTTGTTTGCCGCCTACAGCGCCCAAGTCGACGTCGACGTTAGTATCCAGCGAGTCTCGCGGGGCTCCGCCTGCCGGGCCGAATTGGAACGGGAACGCTTCGAGACCAGAAGACGATACACCCGACGCACTTGAGAACGTGGACATTCCAAGCGTGTGTCTCGAAGGTGGAAGACGAGCAACTTGGCCCTGTTCGAGTGCTTCTTCTTCTTGTCGTGCGAGCTCGGATAGTGTTGGGACGGGAGGGACAGGCGGAGGGTTGTGGTCTGCGAGAGATTCGGAAACGGACATGGCGAGCGAACCGGGTCTAAGGTTTGTAGATTCGGCGCCCTGGCCGACCGGACTAGGGGGGACGAATGGGAAGCCAGCGAGGATCGAATCCGCAACACTTGCTCCTGATGTGCGACGTACAGGAACGGGGGGAAGGGTGTTTATATCTTCTTCACTTGCTGATGCACTGCCCAATACGACCCTGTGCGCCTCTCCTTCAATCACAGTTCCAATACTGCTCGGACGACTGTCGTACCCCACCGGTTCGGCCAGGAAGGTGGTAGAATTGGGTTGGACTGGGGACTTGGATGCTCGAATGTCTCGTCCTGGCACACCGGGTTGTCCAAAAGTGTTGACAGAGCGCACAGAGTAACTAGCCGTCTCGTTTTCCTTGTCCGCAAATGGGTCTCCACCTTCGCTCTCGGGCGAGAACGGCGATCGCTCGGCGATGTGTTCGGGCGGGAATTCAGGGAGGGGAGGGACGGTACCGGCACTCTTCTTGCTCCGCTGTGAGAAACTACGGATGAGATCTGCGCCTGTACCTGAGCCTGGTGTGGGCGGACCACTGCTGAGCCCTGCGGCAGGGACCTGAACGACTGCTGGACGTGCGACTCCGAGAACTTGACGGACTCCTCCCTGGGCTTGGGAGACGACGACGGGGGTGTCGCTGTACATGAAGCTGCCAACACTGGAGATGGTCGATGCGCGAGAGGCGCCAGAACGCTGGCTCGCAGCGTAGGGACTAGAGAATCGTGGAGGACGCAGGTCTTGGCCGACGGACAAGCGAGAAGCTGCAGATTTGGGAGGTTCGAGCTTAAGGTTGAGATCAGGTGATCGGTGGGGTCTCGAGGGAGGAAGACTGGTAACCGATTGGCGATGACCGTCTGCGAGGGACATGCTGGCCGAGTTCGGGGGGACATAGGCAATAGGAATCACATGAGAGGAGTTTCCGCTGCGGACCGAGAGTGCGTCTGCAAAAGGATCGAGGTTAATGTCCGATGCGGCGTAATGGAGTGTGTGACTCGTGCCGTTGGCATTGGCGTTGGGAGTACGCGGTGAGGCAGGTGTGCTGAGCAGTGTGGGCGGCTTTTCGCCAGCGGGTGTCCCGACAGGAGTGCCAGTGGGACCGCCTTCGACGGTGTACGGGGTCGCTCGTTTGGCAGCGATCACCTGGGCTGCTTTGCGTGCTGCCCGTCGACGTCGGAGAAACCAGAGCATGGCGGCGAGCAGTGCGGTGACCACTACGCAGCTGACGACGGCCCCTGCTACCGCTCCTTCACTAATCGATCCGCTTGCGGGCCTCGAGTTTGGAGTGCAGATCACCTTGTCGCATTGATCACACGTCCTAGGAATAATGAGCAAAATTCAAGCAATTTACCTCTTTTGCAGACGTACCGGAAAATAATCTGGCATGATTCATCGGCCTTGCAATTGCACACTGGTGTAGGGCATGCATCCACAGACAGCTCACAGCGCTTGCCCAACAAAGTAAATGGGATACCGTGGTACATTGGAGTGGGAGGGCGGGGAGAGGATGCCAGGAAGGGGTAGAGAGCGAGTGATATGCTGAGATAAAGAGCGACGACGACGACCAGCGGCGGTCGACTAGCGATGAAGAGAGTCGTGGAGGAGAGAGCAATCTAATACACCACCAACCTACTTCACTACATCAGCCACGATGGCAACCATTTCAACCTCGCTATTTATTCAGCCCAGGCCCCATCACGTAAGCTTTCTAGTCCCGACCGCAGCCTTAGTCCCCCGGCCCTTGGCGCTAACGCTACATGCATACTCCCGGACTTGCATTTAGTGAGTGATAGTAGCCAGTATATTGTTCTATCTAATCGATCAAGTATTTTCGCCTGAAGAAGTTCCTCAAATGCAGTATTTGCCAGGCTCCTAATGCAACCAGTGCGACAATGGTCACCCATGCAAAATTCACCACCCTACGCTGCGTCGATTCTATTTACACATTCGGCGTATCAGTGCTCCGCCGCGGAGAACTGTAATAATCCCAACTCACCGTTGGTGTCCCTCATGCGCATTTCTCTCCGCTTCAAATAGCCAAATTCGTCTGTAATTTCCTGTACGACCGCCTCCAGTTTGCGCATTTCCGTTTCCAGCCCTGACAACGACTCTTGGTTCGCAATGGCACTAAGCAATAAAACAGTAGGTTTGTACCCGCTTCTGTTAATATGCATGTCCACACTCACTTGTAATCCACTGCGTCTGCGCCAATGTCCACGTCCAAATCAATAACCCTAGCCTGATCCGCCGAAATAACACCTGTTGGGTCCCAAAGTCAATAACCTCCCTCTTCATTTCCCCTGAGCTATTTCCCAAAAAACTTACTCCCCACCAACGTATTTGTAAAACAAATCCCTACGTCGCCTTCACCATGAGCCGTGATCGCAACCCTCGTCTCGGACTTTAAGCCCTTTTTGCTCAAATACATATGTTGGTGTTCTGATCTGTCTACGACATCGACGTCAATTCGTTGGTTTTCCCCAGGACCGAGGTTGGCAGTGATAACCACCAACGCGCCATCGTGCGCCGCGTTCCATATACACTTTCGAATAGGATTTTTGGATGCTGGAAGAGCGAATTTGATAGCTGCAGTTTGCAGAGGTGATAATAAGAAGGCTAGTAAGAGTACAGAGAGCGAAATACGGGGTCGTAACATCGTGCAAAGCAATAATAGAGTGAGGAGCGTAAAGTAAGTAAGGAAGGGACGTGTCGAGAGGGTTAAGCGCCGGGACCGAGGGAGAGCCCCAAGCGCTGGATGAGAGAGCGTGTTGTTTTGAACTTTGACTACGATTTCTGCGATTGAGATATGGCCAAGCGAGCGTCCGAACACCAGATTACGAGGGACGACGCGAGCGACGATGAAGATGTGAGTACATTAATTCTTGACTTTTTTTCGCATGCTCATAGACAACTACAGCAACAAGTCAAAGTCGGAATGAGCAAAGCCGATGCGAGTGTGCTTGCTACTCGACAGTACGTCACCATCCACTCGCTCGCCATTGTAATTTTTTCATTAAGATATCTATGTTCGCAGAATAAAAGGCCTTCCAAAACGCAAGGGCGCCACTCCTCTCGCAACATCCGCAAGTTCATCCAACTCGTCATCCGTAAGCTCCACATGGTCCCACAAGCGTCACTTTTAGTAACACAATCCATCCTATAGGCCGATCCGAGTCCAAGGATGGGGTCGTTTGCGGGATTCGGGGCTCCCGCTGCTTCCCCTGCTGCTGCCTCTTCAGAGACAAAACCAGAGGTTTGTGCTTTTGGTTATTTGTTGGGTGGCATTGACTTACATTGCATGTCCCAGGCTCCGCGATTCGCCGGGTTCGCTGGATTCGGAGCTGCTCCTGCTTCAGCTCCTGCTCCTGTTCCCACAGCCAAACCAGCCGAGGTGAGTGGTGATATCATAGGTGTACAGCCCTCCAGTCTCATGATGTCCGCACAGACGCCACGTTTCGCAGGATTTATGGGATTCGGTGCAGCACCTAAGTCCGCCGCTCCTGCCTCGACTTCTTCAGCCGAGACTAAACCTGCATTCACTGGGTTCGGTACAGCCAAGTCTACTACTACCGCAACATTCGCACCTACATCATCTCCCTTTGGCTCTTTTTCTGCACCCAAACCCGAACCTCCCAAGTCCGACCCCGAGCCCAAGGAGAATACGAACGTGGATACGGACGCGGCGCTCAAGTACTGGACTTCATTGCGCGGGTTAAATCATGCGTTTGTGGAGAACATCAAGAAATCTTACGAGGGCGACATGTTCTCCGATTTGACTGGGCCAGTGAAGCAGTACCAAGAGTTTAGGGAAAAGATTGTAAAAGAGTACGAAGATTCGAAGAAATCTTCTGGAAAGAAGCCTGCAGAGACCAAGTCGACGTTTTCGTTTGGTGCATCGACTTCGGCTTCTTCACCGTTTACTTTTGGTGCTCCCAAGGCGCCCGCCGAGTCGAAACCTACTCTGCCGATGCCTCCTAAACCTACTTCATTCGGCTCAAAAGATGCACCGCTCGTGACTCCGGCTGCTACACCACCCGTGATCCCGCCTTCTCCTAAAAAGCCTGCTCCAATGTTCAACTCGACCGAGGCTCCTGTTCCCGAGGCTACCCCCACACCTTCTCCTATGCCCGAAGGGTCCACACCGAACATATTCGAGGTCGCGGCGAAGAAAAGCGTCGAGGAGAAGAAAGAGGATAAGGATAAACATGCCAGCCCGAGCAAGCCAGCGTTTACGTTTGGAAGCAGCTCCTCGACCGGGTTCGGTGCTACCTCGAGTCCGTTTGGGTTGGCTACGACGGCCAAACCCGATGCCAAGCCATTTAGCTTTAGCACATCCAATACCACCCCTTTCTCCGGGTTCGGAGGCGCGAGCACTACCACCACGGCCAGTGTGGACGGAGCTTCTACGACCGCCACGCCAGGCGCCAGTACACCATCCAAAGCCTTTACGTTTACGAATCCCCTCTCTACACCCGGGACGCCATTTGCCTTTGGTGCAGGTTCGCCAAAGGGGAACACCACGACCGCTAAACCGGCAGGCTCGGTCGGATTCTCGTTTGGCGCTAGCCCCCCACGAAAGGAACCCGCTTCGTTCCCGTTCGGCGCTGTTTCCGGCCCGACGTCTGCTGCCGCGACACCTAAATCCGAAGCGGGCCACGCGACCTCGGACGATGACAAGGACAAGCCCAAGGAAGGTGAATCCGCCGAGAACAAAACGGACGAAGAACCCGATACGGACAAGGCACAGACCAATGGCGCCGGGGAAGAAAACGAAGACACGGTATTTGGTGCCCGTGCCCGCGTGTTGAGGTTTTACAACCAGGCCTGGGTCGGTGTAGGGATCGGCCAGTTCAAGATTAAATATGATCGCGAGACGAAGAAACGACGAGTTTTGCATCGGTTGGAGGGAACCGGGCGGGTGGTTTTGGTGAGTGGACCCAGATTGCGTTTCTGGGAACCTTGAATTAACTTATTGTGCTAGAATTGTGGTTTGTTCGAAGAGATGAATCCTGTATTGGAGAGTAAAGGACTTATGCGATTTACTGCTCTTGATGACCAGGGACATCCCATGTTGTACCGCGTCAAGGTTAAGACGGAAGCTGAGGCCGAATCGCTTACGGACTCCCTCAAAGACGCGATAGAAGCAGCCAAGGGTGACAAGGCTTGATTCTTTTTTTTTTTTTGTTATATGCTCTCGTTTGCTCTTTTGATGGCTAGTACATATATGCACTGCGTATTATACATATTACTGGAAACAAACTCCTTCAGAAAGATATGTGCTCTTGTCAGGTTTCAGTCGTATAGAGATGGCAGGGGTTGGAGGGTGGGCAGTGTTGAGGGAGGAACCCCCGTTTCTTCTGAGCTACTCTCCTCGTCATTGTCATCTCCACTCTCATTATCTTCATCTTCATCCTCATCCTCATCCCCCGAATTCATCTCTTCGTCGTCATCGTTGGCTTCGCCATCTTCTTCTTCACTTCCCTCATCGCTCTCTAAATCCCCAAACATATTTCCCCCGAAAAAGACATCAGGGAAGATCCATCCCTCGTTTGTAGTATTCGTTCGCTCGGGCTTGGGCAGTTCGGTCACATCGGCGACTTTCCATAGCCAGGTTGGCCCTGCGGGGTCGTCTGGCTCATGGTTATTACCAGTCCATGTTCCGAGGAAGCCGGCTGCCGAACCGGCGTCCCCGAGCTAATAAGAGTTTCAGCCAAAGTTCACCGGAACTAGAAGATACGTACTTGCACGGCCTCTGTGACCCAGCGATCATCTGTATCATAACGGGTCACCTATCAATCAAGTCCCTGTGAGCTTCGGAGAAATCAATGTATCTGGAGAAAGAGCTTACCAAGCGCCATCTGACGTATCCGTTTGAAGTCATGCATACAAACCCATGTACCCCACTGATCATCGTATCGTTTGCAACGCTGAAGCCATTGAAGTGTAATATCGGTCGATCCTCGAACGGTGGGTCTGCGGGCTCAGCTTTGGTTAGTTTGAGTGTCATAGTGATTATTCGTGTCGCCTCGTTGAAGAGTTTGTGCTTGCTATCAATACGTCAACCATGCGCACGATTCCGTTATGAATGAATATACACACAAAACTGATGTGTCTAACCCGCCGTTTGGACGTCTGCTGTGTACCTACATGGCTCAGAACTTCAAGATCGAGAGCATATAATTACGTTATTTTGCACTTACATTATACTCTAGGATATAATTTAGTGTCAAATTATGTTGAACATATTAACACCGAACATACCATGAAAATCTCTATAATCCATGAAGCATACTAGCCGCCTCCACACACCTTCAACGCCCGCCCAATCGTTGATCCCTTTCTCATTTATGCGTGATGGGTTGTTTTTTAGAGCAACGGCTGCGGCTTTTGAGCTGCCACCCCAAACGGCCTGCGGACCTGTCGGAGGAATGGGGTAATTATGTCCAATAATTCGCCTTTGGGCAAGATTTTCGATTATTACTCGCTGACATGCTGCAAGATGGACCCAATTCGGCTCCATCCCCCGTTCCGTCATCCTCCATGGTCCATGCCAGCCCTCCTGTCGGTAATTCTGAATATTATACACGTACGCTCGGGCGTTTAGGCGAGATTTTTGCGCTAATTCTGAGGGTAGTTTATGCTCGGCGTTGAAGAAACAAACTTGAAGCTCGGCCGTTAGTTGACGGTCTTCTGAGGAGGGCTGTTCAATATCTGGGTCGTGTAAGAAATGTCGCATGAGAAATTCGGTGCTAAAACTAGATGGATGGAGTAGCTTTGTTAGCCACGCGACGTTTCGCGAACGAGTAAATTCAATCGATGCGGGAGGTGTTGTTTCAAGGATGGACAAAATGGTCCGAATAGCTCTGTAACGCCTGGCAGGTATCCTTTCGTCAGTGGCACACGAGCTGAGCCCTAATTTCGATAGGAACATCTGTGCTGATATACGTCGTTCGACTTGGTCTCGCCACCTGAACCTGGTTGGGGGTCTCCCGTTCTCATCTAATAGTTCGTCTGGAATATAGAACTGTAGCCGTTGGTCTTCGTCTAGATCGGCGTCTGCAAGAGGCGATATGCAAAACCAAGGAGTCCGTATTGCCATGATAGCTTCATTTGCGAGTCTTGGGTCATCCCATATTGAGATAAAGAGATCTCTCCAAAGTAAATCACCTAGTCCTTTAATGTAGCTGTGGAGTGCACGGCAAGAGCGAGAAAAAGTAGATACAGTAACAGGAGATAGTTTCCATATGATGATATTTAGAACATCGGGCGGAAGGTCGAGTAGCTTTATGCTTTGAGTTGATGGACCATTTGAGGATCTAGATGTCGTCTCTGACGAAGCCAAGGCGCCGATCATGCCCAGTTATGAAGGTACGTGTCCAAGCAGCAAGCGAATGGATGCGTTGCGACTGTCAAACGAAATTAATGAGCACGCTAAACTAACGTGTGAATAGCGGCGTGCGTGTAAACGGTGAAGCGCACGGTACGACAGCGAGCAGATGACGGTCGATAGGCATTCATAATCCCAACGGGGTCAAATGCATTGGTCAGCCTCCACCTACCCACACGTGATGATCCGGCGTAGCCAAACGCCGATTAGCATACAGGCGCACAACCTTTGTGCTGGTATTTAAATAAGTCGAAGTAAACTCGGCGAAAAATCTAATGTAATAAAAGAGCGCGAGATGAAGCGGGCTTTCCCAAACATGCATCACCGACACTTACACAGGTAGAAGCCTGACCGTATTAGCATTACCGATTGAGATGTAACTTGGTGCCCGCTCACCATTGAATATGCTTGCGGCATTTAGCAGGGGTACCGGGCTCCCGCAAAAACCTGTGAAAGGATTAAACACGGAGTTTCAAATATACGTCGTATTACTTCCTGGGAATGTCAAACTTAGTTCAAGTCCCACAGTTACACTGCAGTTAAATAGACATCGGAGGGTAAGGCTTCAGCTCCTTCAGTGTATCTATAGACCCGCCCGGTCGAAGATGAATAAACAAAATAGTCTAATCTATAATTAGGGACGCATATATATACTTGATGTAGGAGTACACACAAATAAAATTTAAGGAAAACAATTCATTCGTCGCCAAGTGATTAATATTCCTTGCAGTTCCAACACTATCGGTAAGAAGCCCCTTTTTACGAGAAACCGTAGAGCCCAAAAGAGATTAAGTAAGAGCGGATAAACGTAGGCTACATGGCAACGGGACGAAAGGCAAATTGAATTATTCCAAACTTCTGATGTGCTTGCCGAACTTACGAGGGGAAATATGTCATTACATGCTGGGGGTGTAACCGATACGGGAGTGAGGCGAAACCTAAAACTAGCAGAATATGGAGCCAAATTCAACCACAATGGGGTGTATAAACAACATGCGTGGCATTACTCGTGAAAAAGTACAAAAATTTTCAGAGATACGCCAAGTCCGATGAAAGTGAACATCCACAAACTTGCAGTATCAAAGTGAGTCCGTTCCCGACAAGAAAAGTGATCCAACAAAAGTTATATATGATAACCGACGGGAGAAACAAGTAAAACCAGAAACAAAACTAAATCTAGGGAAGGTGAGATGCTCAGGACTTGATGCATGTCTTGCCATCTTCTTTTGACACAGTGTAGCCAGGTTTGCAGGTGTATAGCTTGCAAGCACCGGCCTCGCATCCCACATTCCAAGAGTGAGCAACAGCAGTGCAGTCCTGGCCCTCGCCCAGGGAAGAGCACCCACCACAGTGCTTGATATCTTGATAAGTATCAACGCTAAGAAGAAGTTAGTCGTAAATAACCTGTTGATATTATTGAATATACATACCACTCATAATCAGATGATTTGTTGAGAGATTTAGCGCCGATTATGGGGCATTCGGTCTTCTTGCTAGGGCATCGCTCAACAATGCGATTGTGGCGCTTGGCTTTCCAGCCATGGTTGCCTCCGTTATATCCTCCGTTGTTTCCACCGTTATATCCTCCATTGTTGCCCCCATTGTATCCTCCGTTGTATCCACCGTTGTTACCTCCCCCATAAGAGCCACCCGGAGGAGTTTGCGAAGGGGTAGAGTTGCCGGTGGTAGGAGTGGGATCTTCTTCGCAGCACCAAGATCCTTTAGACCAAGAGAAGCCGCGCTTGCAAGTAGGCTCAGGAGGGTCTTCATGACGAGGAGTGCAGCAACCCTGCTTGGTGTTCCAGTACCAGTTATCTTTGGGGCAATCGCGGGAGCGGCTAAACATTAAGTCAGTGTAAGTAACTTGATGTTAAGTTGCATTAATACTCACGGAGGAGTAGGAGGAGCCGAGGGTCCTCCATGGTCAAGGCAGCAACCAAGTTTGGCATACTGAAAGAATGTAAATCAAAATCACGGTACTCTAAAAATAAGACCGACTAACCCAGAACTGGTTGCCTTTACAGCTGTCGCGAGTTTCAACAGCAGGTTTAGCTGCTACGAAGCCAACGAGAGCTGCGGAGAAGACGATGATGCTAGTAAAGGATTTCATCGTGCTGCGGATGGTTTGAGATACGGAGTTATAAAAGACTGTGGTTTTGAGCGAAGGTAAGAGAACGTGGACGCCTGCAACAGACGATTAAGACGATTAGGTCGGGGGTGAGGAAAAAGAAAATCCAAGGGGATGCTTTTACTGGGTGACTAACCACCGTTCTCTTATACTGTGCGAAGCCCTGCCGGCTCGGCGGTCTGAAACATACGAACATACCCTCATTCTTGCGAAAGGATTTGTCACGATGGAAAAGTCAACCTGTGTGGTGTAAAGAAGTCTTTTTCCACGGGTTTAACTTCGCGAAGACGTACTAACGGCCAATAGGAGATGCTTCTACGTGCTCCACGGCCTTCGTTTCTAGATTACACAAGAACATGTTTGATTTCCCAGATAATCGGCTCGCTCCCCCGTCTCCATCCTCTCAACTAATACTCTATCCTCAACAAAATCGCACAGTATTCCCCCTATTTCGACGCATTTATCCATCTACTCTGGCTACCCCGACCTGTCAAACCTGTCAATCATTGACGTCACGGATGTTAGAATGCCAATGTTGACGACAGTCTTTCCGAAATTTGATATGTCCTTGGCGACGATCCCTATCAATAGCATGCTTCTCGCGCGTAGTAGGACCACTCCTGTTGTACCCGTACGGGATTCAGGTCAAGTGCATTTTACTATTTACACTGTAACATTCTTATCCGGGACGGTTTTGGTCTCCGGTATCCTAAACATGCGATGACCTCGCGCCATCCAATAGATTAACAAGTACAACGCGTAAATTCCGATGACAACACACACATAATTCATATTCCCTGAGTGATTCTGTGTCATCGCGGGCGTGGAATTCAATAAATCCTGTCAGCTCACCTGCTTCGACTGGTATTACGAAGGGCAAGTTATAAAATACCAAAGTGAATAGTGTCCAACATAGCAGCACAATATTGGCTATTAGTCCGAGTTTACCCAGCCAAAAGGGCCCAGGCTGAAGAGTGCAACGACCCCGCACTAAGAGGCAGCCTACGGGAATAGAGTAGGAGATGTACAAGAAAATTAAACAGCCTGTGACCATACTAATCGAGCCAAAAGCGTAAGATATTAGTCCGCTCACAACCTGTCTGACGAACCTATTGAATGCGGTGGAAGATGCTATGTACAAGCACCCAAGGACTGCCACCCATATACAGCTCATGGCGTGAGCATTTAATGGAACACCTACAAAGTTTAAGTGGTTTGGTTTAGGTCATAGGAAAGAAAGCGCGAACATGAACATTTCATACCGAGCTTAGGATGTACAACAGACCAATACCTAGATCCGGGCATACCTCGGTCTCGAGCAAATGACCATGCAAGACGTGCTTGCCAGGTGTCTACAAATACATGTGAGAATTCTTAGGTATACATTTCAGGTAAGCTGGATGGGCGAAACTTACGGCAAGCGGTCAAACACCCAAGGCCGGTTAAGACAATCAGTACCTGAAGAATAATTGCCCCAGCAACGCTCCTTGTAGCTTGATGATAAAGTTCTAGAATAGGGACACCGGTGGGAGTGCCAGTTATTTTCTCCAGGTCGGACATACTAAAGAAGACGGCGATGCTATAGCCAAGAGAAGAAACGAGACCAATTCCTACTGTAGCCAAGATGCTAAGAGGAATCATTCGTTCTGGTTGATGAATTTCTTCAGCCATATGGGTAGCAACGTCCAAACAAGCAAATGACCTGGATGTAAACCGTTTGCTATAAGTTTAGTAACTTGTATTACATAGCCACAGGTACCCACCAGTTAGGGTTTATTAATCCCACAATAAAGGCAATCACATTGTTTTCCCAACCTGTCTCGTTTACAAAAGTCGCAAACACGAATTTGGCGGACTGTTTCGTTCTACTGGCAGCTGGGACCGCGATCGTGATGACAAAACAGGAAATAAGGGAGATGTATAGCGATGCTGCCGACACCTTGGGCAAAAGGCGTCCAGAGCAATTTAAGATAAAGGCGAACACGTTGACCAGCTGATAAGCTACAAATACCATCCAAGGCTGGATGATCCTGTCCACAGTTGAAAAGTTCGGGTCATCTGTTGTGAGGATCCGTAGGCAAATCGACTTACATGTCAGGGTGACCGAGCGCGTACATCCCAACTAATGAGCTTCCTAAGCTCAGACAGACACTGGCACTGGTAAAAACAGCTCCTGCCCATCCTACGGCACCAGTCAAGAATGAAAGAATTGGTGCACACTTGCGGGGAGCCAGTTGCGCGGTCCAATAGTACTGGCCTCCCGAGTTAGGCATCGCACTCGCAAGCTCAGCGAGCGAGATTCCTACACCAGTGGAGATCGTGGCGATCAGAATAATACCGTATATGACAAGTACTGAGCGAATGCTAAGTTAACATTCATTACCAGACAAACTTCTTCAGCCTACCTGGACCACCACTATTGACTCCAGCGACCAGTCCGGCACTAATACCCCACCAACTGTTTGTCACAGAGAAGCCCACACCAAGGATAGACCAAATGCTAAAGTTACGCCGCAGTTGTGGCTGGTATCCTGTTTAAGTGTATACGTCAATGGGTTTTAGCCGAGAATCATAACGGCAGCGTACCCATTTCGACCAACTTGCGTGCGTCCACATCGCTCTCAGTATCGGTGGGTGCAACGCGAGTGACTATGGAATGTATTTTCTCGGGGGGTTTGGACTTATCCTCTGAAGAACGTGATTCACGGGGCGACAAACTCATTGTACAGCGAAAGTAGGCTCAGGGGTGGGGAAGTTTTCTCAACATTTTGGGGCTCTCAAGTATTGATATAGCCCTTTGGCGTAGGATTATCTACCCTTAAGGTACAGAGAGCGTCCCTTGAAGGGCACGGTGTGATGCATTTATCCATTATTGTCTCGCTTGCAGCGACTGAATTCCAGCCACCGTCACAATGATAGTGCTGAGTGATCGAGGAGCTCAATAACAATAGTGGAGTGCATATATCGCCTACCAGAAGACGTAAAATTGAGCATCGGGAAGCAAGCTGACCTCTTATCAGTAGATTATAAATCGCTTATCGTTCATGTTCGCTTCAAAGGGCTCCATCCCCTTGATTATGCTAGAAATACACGCAGCCACCAAAGAATACCTAATTTAGATAGAGGAGCATACAGATAGAAGGATCCGACAGAGTCCGAGTCAATCCTGACAATCATTTAGAGGATGATCCCTTGTCAGAGATGCCTAGGTCCTGGGCAGGGGTATCGATATACGTAGCTTATATCAACAATGTATTCCGGCTTCAACTGGAGGTTCAAATTCGAGAAGTCAGGTTGTGTACAAATTAGGTCACTCAAACCGAATTCCCAGGCGAAGTTATTCGGAAATAAAACTAAGGTGGATGTAACAACGAGACCAACCCCAAAAAGGGATAAGGGCAATAGGTGGAACCACGATATTTCAACTTTCAAGCGCCCATGGCACGTGTGGCGCGATGACGAAATCCACGTGATATGTTTCAGCGTTCACCAGTTGATCTGCGAATACGGTGTGTTAGGAACTAACAGAGTGATGCGTTGAGAGTACTATTGGTATCAGAATTCTGATTTAGTGAGCGAAACGCATGTTGAGGATTGTCAACCCAAACTAACCACACTCTTGCACACGTTTACAGACTTCATACCTGTTTAGTGGTGTTTAGCATTTCACAGCAGCATGTTCAACGCGAAACTGAGTGGAGGGTTCCAGGGGCGGGTAAGTTGAGTAGTATGAATCTGAATTATTGAACCGATGTATGTGCTTGTTTAGGAACGCTCCGAGAGTGCCTCGAGAGTGAACACACCAACTCCTGGGAACGTTGGAAGCGACTCTTCGTTATTTCGCCGGTCGCTGGTACCAAACTCAGCCAACAGCACGATTAACCTACCAGGATATGAATCTAGTAACGACACGGAACTCGAAGAAGGGGGAGAAGGCCCAGCCACAGTATTTACGTCTTTCAACAGTTACCAGACTGCCGACACATCTCCAGCTATTAGCGAGCAAAAATTGGGTCACCTGAACTCCCCTGATGAGTCTTCGTCCGAACTCAGAATTCGCCGTCCCACATCTGCCGACAGACTCACTATGCGGCCGTTTAGCCCTCCTTCTCCCCCTCCGCTACTCCGTACTCGTTCTGATGGCCCTTCAATTGCGGTTCTTCCTAGCTCTAACACACCCAGGAACTCAGTTCCTCTTCCCAATTCTGCACCTGCGGATATCCACGTACCATCGCCCTCGTGGGTCAATACATTGGCGGATGCCAACAACATTCTAAACGCATTCTGCAGTCAGCAGATTTACTCAAACCTTTATGTGCGTATGCTCACTCTAGTCCAGAACTCATCTTGATTGATCCATAACCCAGAATCCTAATTATACTAGTAGC
The DNA here is from genome assembly GCF_016906535.1 of Rhizoctonia solani. Taxonomy (NCBI): domain Eukaryota; kingdom Fungi; phylum Basidiomycota; class Agaricomycetes; order Cantharellales; family Ceratobasidiaceae; genus Rhizoctonia; species Rhizoctonia solani. The sequence goes on from NC_057373.1 coordinate 2,232,064, forward strand.
GATAATGAGAGTGGGGATGATCAACGACGCGAGCTTACTCTCCCAATTGATGTTGCGTCTTATCCCCTTCGTATAGAATTATCTGGCAATCAAGATAAAGGGAAAGTAAAAAAACTGGAATATGGAGCAGCTCATCCTGGCACGATTCCAACATCTGAACACCTTGAATCGCCCGGATTCATACCGCTCGGCTTCAAGGGGCTCAAGCCTGGCCTAGGGGGCGATGGAGACGAAGATCGGCATTGTGGGACGGTATCTGAAGGAATCTCAGACACCGATGATAACAACATACCTACACTGATACCCTCAACATCTACTCTTCCCCCTGCACCCCCACCAACCGTTTCCCGTTCCCGTTCATCGAGTCGGTCATTCCCTTCGACTCTACTTAATCATGACGTACCGCCAGTCCCACCTCTTCCACCCTTTGCGTTGCTCGGCTCTCGGGCTCGCGCGGCATCATCTCCGAGGACAGCAGCGGTTCCATTCGGTTCTTCGATGGTCGTAGATCAGCGTTCCCTTTTAACTCCTACACCTACGAACTCCTACACACCTCTTCCGGCTACTCCGTCTTCAGCAAGCATGAGTATGAGTACGAGTATAAGTAGCAGCAATGCGAGCCCCTCTTCAGGTGTTCCAGACCACACCGTTACTTTTCAATCTCGCTCACGCAATGTGTCGCCACAACCGGGTCATTCATCAGCACCTGAAAAGTTACGTCAACGCTCAATATCTGAGTCTGGTGGTGGCAGTAGCTCTGGAGCTGGAAGTAATTCACGAGGGCGTTTTGCCAGCGGTCTAGCACAAGCTCTTCGCAAGACCCCGCCCAGTATTTCATCTGGGCGAGGAATTGAGCATATAAAGCCTGCAAAACGTCGCCCCCGGCCCAAATACACATTTGCATTTGTTGGCTCTGGTGGGTGCGGGAAGACGGTGCTCATCGAGAAAGGGTCCAAGGCGGCAAATTCTAGGTATAAACCACAGGTTACGCTTAAAACCGTCCGTTATGGAGACACCGACATGACTTGTAAGTGGTAGATACCTATGCTTTACACTAGTATTCATTTTACTATCCAGTTGAGATGCGTGAAGCCTATGTTCTTGTCGACAAGGCCCACGTAGGCTACCCTATCCATGCGATTGAATTCAATTCGGCGCCATTCATTAAGGCGCTAGAAACTGGGACTCAATTCTGGCCGTCTGGGATGCCTGAAGTTGATGGTGTGGTCCTATGCTACGATGCATCCGCTGAAGGCAATGGACAAGGGAGTTTTGACTACATAGTCCGATTGACTGGTAGGTCTTATTTCACTGCATTTGGTCTTCCTAATGTAGCTAATATATTATCCTCAATCTAGCCGCGTTTGCAGCCCTGCACTACCCAATCATCTGGGTAGCGTGCAAAAGCGATTGGATCCGCCCAACTAAGAAAGATGGCCAGCCCGCATCTCCTCGCATCTTACCAGCGGGAATTGTGCCGCCACAACAAGTATTTATCCTAGCTGGTGCTGAGCACACTGGTCTGATTGAAGTCACAAAAACTTCCCAACATGGCAAGGAGCAAATGCGCAACATGATGACATGGATGTACAAGGCGGTTGGACGAGCACGTCGTAGGTGTCCAGAATCACCTATCTTCACCATGTGTGTTGACAGGACATTAGGTAGCCGAGAAGATGGAGAGAAGAACCAAGAATACCATAATCATGCATCTCCTGATGTATTCAATCGAAAACCCAACTCATCCAGGCCTCCGCCAATTACCATTCCAACCCAGTCAGCGCTTGGGTCTGTCCCTGCTGTGCTCCCTCACCCACCTAGCCCAGTATCTTCTCCCCCAAAATCTCCAGTCTCTCCTTCATTGCTGATTCCTCAGAGGACAACTCGTGCACGCTCTATGAGTGACCTCCTAAGCCAGGCTGCTCGTGATCAAGTCACTGAAGCTTCGGCGGCAATTCTTCGTAAGGCTAGTGCAACTGTGAATCCCATGATTCTGCCGCGGCCGACATATGAATCTGTCATGTCACCAATAGATATACCAAAGGAGCCAGATACGAATTCTCGCGCTCCGAGTGGTGACGCCCCTAAGCTGAGTGGAGGCACGAGCGTTGTTGTATTACAATCCAAGTATGCGCCGGATCCGTAAGTCTGTTTTAGAAATCTTGGAAAACAATACCAATTACTTTCTACCTATAGGTTTGCATTCGCAACTCTGGATCAACTGATAGCCCGCCTATTATGGGGGAATGAAACCGATCCTAGTATGTTTATTTCAACTCACCTACCCTCGTCCGTTAATCGTCGGGTCTATTAGACAACCTGGCCTTTCGTGCCGCTTTTGCACTCAGTTATCGCCGGTTTGCCGCGCCTCGTACTATCCTCTTGAGTATAATTCGATTTATTCGAGGGAGCGATAGTGACGGTCGGGCGCGTGCGGTTGATATCCTTGCCGACTACTTGCATCATTGGGTGCATAAATATCCAACAGATTTTGCTGCTCCTGGGGCGATTCCACCTCTGGAGACTTTAATTCGGTGAGTCAAAGGATTCTTTACGATGTATAAGAAACTGATTGTCCGTATAGTGTACTGAAAGAGAATGGCTTTCATGAGTGTGCGAAAGGTGAATCAAACGCATATATCTAGTTTGCAGGGGGTTGACACCTAGTCTATAGATTTGGATCAGCTTCTCCCCATGTTGAATACCCTCAAAGATGATGCTACTGACTGGGCAAAGCCAACGACAGACTTTACAGAGTGTTCGGATTCAGACACGGAGCGCGACCCCGACAGCCGACCAAATAGCTCTGAGATCCAATCCCTGTCCTCCAGCCCGCCTCTTGGCGTACTGGTTAGTACAACAACGGTGATAGAGTCCACTTCACCACTGGTAGTAGGGGATGAACCTCCCACAACTGGCCGCCGGCTTTCACCAGTGGCCCCATTGGTAACAGGATTATCAGAGACAGAGGAGCAAGAACTCAGGCGTGTGGGAAAGCTCATCCTGAGGCTAGAACCTGAAGAGGTTGCCCAAGAGATTACAAGAGTTGACCACGAATTGTTCATGTCAATCCAGGTGAGTTCAAGCTTTTATGCGAATGACAAGAAGCTGACACTCATTTATAGCCACGGGACTGGCTTCGACATGCATATACAACGCGTCGTGACCGTGATCCTGCGGTTCATGCGCTAGACCAAATAGCTCATCGATTTGAGAGGCTGGGGTTCTTGTGCGTCGATTTACTTGCCCCGGAACCACATATTGACACTTTAGCACAGAGTTGACTCGCTGATTCTTGTGTGCCCTAAGCTTCACGACCGTGGACGTATGTTCGAGTATTTTCTTCGAGTAGCATTAATTGTTCGTAGTTACAATAACTTCGCCGCACTGCACTCAATCGTCGCGGCATTGGACAAGATATACAGTGGTGAAGAGGGGGAGGGCATTGAATCTTACATTCAAAGTAGTGATATCAATTGGAATAAATGGCTCAGGCGAGTTGAAAGTAACACTCTACTCGGTTTACACTTATCAATCAACACCACCCGTAGCTTACGCGTGTTGATTCTCAAGTCAAATGGCACCGCATACAAAACCGCGCTCAAACACACAACCCAGCCCCTTATTCCGACGATGTACGTATGTCTATCTTTTGACCTGATCTGCACGCTGACCTAGTATTTGACCAGGGCAATTCACACGAGCGACTTAGTTCGCGTCATGTCAAACCGTGATTACAAGGAAGATGCTCCGACTCTCATACACGTATGTATGGTTCGCCGCTTTGTCACACGCACATCGCTGATATGTTTGCCCAGTGGGGAAAATTCCAAATTATCGCAAAAATCGTCAATCAAATGATAGAGCTTCAAGGCCGCCTACGCGCCACGAATATCTACAGCTTTCCAGACCGCCCTCACATCGCATCGCTGCTCAACGATCCGAAGACTATGACTGAGGAGGTGCGTTTTTGAATTTCAAAAATTCATCGCAAAGGCTAAATCCTCAAAACAGATGATTGTGTTAAAGACTTTCCCTAGTAGTGCGACTGAGACCAATGTGGGACGTACAGGAACGTGGGGCGCTCGTGTCCTCCGAAAAGTATTCTCTGATAGATGATTTCGCTTTTTTTTTTCGAATACCGTACTGTCCATTTGCTTTGCATTTCTTACTGACGTTAAATGTTTTGTGATACCTACTTCGCATTTGTTTTCGAATAGTCCTCGACTGCATCAGATATATTTGATGAACATTCACGACGTATATATAATGTTGTTTAGCATGCATTTTTAGCGCCTTGCGTTTTGTTTATACCAATACAGTATCATATTCTAGTACAGAAACAGAACATGTAACAAATTATATCTTTCCCTTTGGTGACGTGGTGCTACCGTTGTTTAAGCTGAGCCCGGGTACTTCACCTTTTGCCCACTGAGATATCAATACACCTGCAATGGCACTTCGAGGAGGAACCCGAAACGGTGGTTGATCATTGAGAGGCTGTGGATCAATCGAACCGGCCGCAGTGGCTGACTTCGCAGAGTGATCTTGCGCCTCATCGAAATTCTTGTACTCGCGACGTCTGATATTTGTGCCATCAGGATGAGCAAGCACTGCTAGCACCTCTTCGCGAGTAAACCATTTGGCGTCTAGAAGTGAATATGAAGGGAACTAGTCAGGCACGAATCCCATTGCGCAACCACTGGTGTGCATACCTTCTAGTTCATTATCTAGATCAGTGCGTATTGTTTGGGAAGAATCTGCGCTCGCATAACATCCAATCATCAGATTTGCTGGGTAAGGCTTTTGTCAATTCACAGGGTTAGCAATATCGACTAACTTTCCACGAAGTGTTGTCCACGCACCCAGGGTTGGCCAGAATGATATCGGACCGCATGTACCCGTACCCCACTCTCCTCCCAAATTTCACGTTTCACAGCATCTTCAAACGATTCCCCGGGTTCCAAAAACCCAGCCAAGGTTGAATAAAATGCTAGATAGGGGCAAAGAACGGGTTGATCATTATAGCGATTCTGTAGCAGGATGATCTTCCTATGCGATCAGACTCACCTGAAGGAAACTTTTTCTGAACAATATGAAAAAAGGAAGCGCGTGGATTAGACTTGGAAGCTAGCGCATATAGCGGACATATGATAGCTACTACTTACATTCCGACCCAGCAGTATTCGATCCCCGGTTTCATCCAATACAGCAGTGATAACCACCGCATCAGTGCGCGGGTGCATGTAGTTGTTTAAGCCGCTATATCAGAAATAAATGTGAAATTTTCTAAAACTTAAGGTAAAGTATAAGCAAAACACGCACGAGGAAGAGGGACAAGGGGGCTTTCCCTGGTTCTCGGCCCAAGGTAGGACCGAGGTACAACTCAGCTTCCAACCTGCCCAGAGAGGATATGTTCGTGATCCACATGCTGTACAAAACTAGGTGGTTTGAAATGTGTCAGAGGTAACAGTGTCGATTCGTTTGTCATAGTTTCTAAACCTACTTTGCGTCGACCAACCCAATCGATCATCGTACGTGCAAGAGCAAATAGGCTCGCATCTAGCCGGTGTGAAGCACATATGAACACAGATCGTGCCACATTTTGCAACCGTCATCAATCATTTAGATGCTACGCCTCATGTAAACCTTGCGGGCACATACCAAAACTGGACAATTTTGCGGTCGCACTCCTAGGTTCAGCAAATTCCAGCCGCTGAGATTCCGAAACGCTGAGGACACCAAAGAGATCATCGGTCGAGATATCGGTTGCATCCAGCGCAAAATACGGCGTTCCCCGAACGTCCTCCGGATGCTTAGGGGTGCTCAACTCGGCAGATGGTTCCTCCACGCCTAGGAAGACGAGATTCGGACCTCGCCAACGTGCACTCTGGAGCACTTTGATATCCTCTGCGGCGATCTCTCCCGGATGTTGCCCCTGGCCAAAGAGCGGCTCCTCTCCCAGCACAGTCCGTAGTTCACCCGGGGGAACCTTGGCAAGTGTAATGCTTGGCCCCCCATTCTGACTGTGGGCAACGACTAGTGGATCTCCGTTGCGAAAGATCACACAGCGAGTAGTTGGATTGGCGAACAGCCCCGAAACAAATCTAGAACTGTGGGCCAAGGGCGTTTATTCGTGTACCTGATGTGACCCCAGAGCGCGGGCTAGCTGACTTACTTGGAGCGAAGCCATGAAAGTCGATTCAGCGAGTTTCCGCCGTAGAAATGGACGCTTGGGTGTTGATCATTAATATCTAGTATCGCGGCGAGCACTATAGCCTATTGTGGTAACATACTAATTTTCCCCCATATAGACTTTATCTGAGCGACAGACGGAGTAATGGAATGATCGTGTTTGCGAGGAGTTTGGTAGAACGCGGAGACGAGGGACGAGTAGATATCCTCGGTAAAGGGGCATGGGATAACCGTTGTGTTATTTCCACTCCAAGTAGAACCTGACAAAGCATTGCGTGCCCTCCACCGGAGTTTGATTGCTCAATGCCCGATACTCTCTCACACTCGAAGCGAAGATGCTTTAGTAATTATAATTTATGACAATTTCCCGATGGAGCGAGGTACTCTCCTGCACAACCTCAACGGCGCTTGCCCGCGGCCGCCTTTTTGCCTGCTCCCTTGGATTGCTTGGGTTTCAATGCTTTGATACCCTCACCCTTTTTGGCCCTCATTCCTTCTCTTGCCTGGGCACTTCCCCTATCTGCCAAATCTCTATCAAACCCAACCTTACGAATCTTGGACTTGGACTTCTTTTTGCCTGCCTTGGGGTCAAATTTCTTGACTGGTTCACCAATTTTCCCCGGTCGCTGGGCTCGTTTGGCGCTCCGGATCGCTGCATCAGTTGCATGCTGATCATTAAACTCGGCATCAGCCTCCCGTGCAAGTTTGCGTCTCTTTGCACGCCGAGTAAGGCCAGAGAATTTGTCACGTTTAGGTTTCTGCCCAAATATGGTAAATGAATGTGGTAAAGTTAAATTATTCGGAAACCTACGTCTTCATCTTTATCCTTGGATTTGTTATCTTTCTTTCCAAGGTCCACGTTTGAAGTAAACCCTTTTTCATATTGCTGCTTGCTAATCGCTGTGGACGGGCTCGGTACGCGTCGACTGAACGATGGATGCAAACTCACCAGCTGCCTTTTCCTTTTCCTTGTCAGTCTGGAACCACGTTCGCTTGGGTCGGCCGAATATCTCTTCTTCGTGGGTGATCATATTCTGGCCCTTTTTTAATTCCATTTCTGCAGTCCGCAACTAACCCATCCAAATGAAATTACGTCAAATCAACACCATGCATGCGTACTTCCCACTCACCAATTTTTCTTCCTTTTCCTCTTTGAGGACTTCCTCGACCTCTCCCTTGAGCTCCTCCAATTTTTCCACAACTGAGGCCACGACTTCGCTCGGTACGACGCGATGTCTGATCTTGTCAGCTTCACTGCGTTTGATCGCTGCCTTGAGCATCTTCCGATCTGCCTCGCCCACCAGTGTAATTGACCGTCCTTTCTTTCCCGCACGTGCTGTTCGGCCCACACGATGGACATATTGCTCGATTTGACCTGGCATGTCATAGTTGATGACTGTCTCGATGCCTCTGATGTCCAAACCGCGCGATGCAAGGTCGGTAGCTAGAAGATAGTCGGCTTCGCCTGAGCGGAATTTGGTGAGCGCGTTCAGACGCTGTTTAAAAATCAGCCAATATATATCTACTCTGCTACACGATCGGAACTTTATATACTTACCTGCTCTTGTGTTAGATCTCCATGCAGTTCCAATGCCTTTAACCCACACAACCCAAACACGACCCGGAACTGATGTGCCAATTTTTTGCTCCTGAAGAAAATGATGACACCTTTTCGAGCGGTGCGCTGGCAAAGAGCGACGAGCAAAGCTGGACGTTCGGCCTCTTTTCCTGCGCGTACACGGACGAATTCTTGAACGAGTCCACGGGCGGTTTGTTTAGACGGGTCGACAAAGAGTCGAACGGGGTGTCGGAGGGAGAGGCGAATGAGTGTTTCCACGTCGTCAGTCATAGTTGCCGAAAATAGCATGGTTTGGCGACCTGTTGGACAAGACTGAACAATCTCTTTGAGTTCGTCCGCGAAGCCGTCCGAGAGCATTCGGTCTGCTTCGTCCAGCACCAGTACGTCTAATGCATCCAGTGCAAAAGAACGAGAGTTACGCAGGTGGTCAATCAGTCTACCCGGGGTAGCCACAACCAAGTCAGGTCGAGTTCGTAATGTGGCTTCCTGTGCTTTGAGGGAAAGACCACCGACGATGAGTGCGCATCGAACATCGGTAAACGTCCCAAGCTTTTCAGCGACAGCGTGACACTGAACAGCAAGTTCACGAGTAGGCACGAGTACGAGTACGCGGGTATGAGCATCGCGGGATCGGTATAAAAGTCGCTCGAGAATAGGGATGATAAATGCGGCGGTTTTACCTGAGCCTGTGACTGCACCACCTACCACATCCTTACCGAGAAGTGCAACTGGTATAGTAGCAGCTTGGATGGGGGTGGGGGAGTTAAACCCGGCTGAAGTCAGGGCACGGAGGAGGGGTCGAGATAGGTTCATGCTTGTGAATGATGTATGTACTTGTGCGTCTGTAGGAGATGGTGCAAAGTATGCAGCCTTGGCAGCTTTTTGGGCGGGGGTTTCGACATCCGAGTCGGCATCCGAGTCAGATTGAGAGCCAGTGTCATCGCCCTCTGCCTCTGAGGCTGGGCCATTGCTCGAATCCGAGTCTGACAGGGGGTCATCCTCATCGTGGTGGGCTTCCTCCACGGCACCGCCAAAGGCAGAATCTGAGACATGTCAGAAACGTGCCATGTGCACGCCGACCGGGTATATGATAGACTGACCGTTGTCCGAGCTCAACTCTTCCCCCGAGCTCTCCCCCTGGGAGGCCTCTTCGTCGCTGGTGTCTTGGTCTTGGTCTGCCTCGTGTCGCTTGCGCTTCAAGCTGCCCTCCGCCTGGGCCCTGAGTTTGCGCCGCGCTATAATGTCGTCTACTGATATGGGCTCCTGCGCTTCAATTCGGTCAGTACCAAAACAATTCCCGCCTAGCATTTACCGCACCGGCTTGGATCCGCTGTGCACTACGTCGGCGCTATCCCAAGCATCGCCCGCTCCGGTCAAAGCGCCTCCGGCAACATCAAAGCTAAACCCCGGGTCAATAGTTGGCCCATCGCCCTCTATGCCCCCCTCGTCGTCAGACTCGATTGTCATCACATAGTCTGGGGCCATGGTGGACAAAAGCAAGAACAAAATTTGGTCGGGTAGGGGTGGCTGTGCAGTGATAAGATAAGATGTCATTATGTCTCCACACTTGAGGGTCCCGCTGGCTGGGATCAACGCGATCTGCGTGCGTTCTCGACCACTGTCATGGCTCTTGGGGACTCTGCGTTTGGTGTACACGGTACTTTCGGGGTTGCTGCGGGCTCGAAACTGCTATCGGGGGCTTGTTGCCCTACTATGGACTTGGTGGCTATTCTATCTGGGGAAAGACTAGCTCTCTGGCGCATGCAGGGCGGGAGCGTGTGGACCGCCGACGTGCACAACGTGATCGACATCGAATGGAGCCCAGACGGTGCGTATATCCATGCGGCATCCGCACCTACTCACTATTTACTAGGCAGAGTTATCCTCTGCGTTCATCAACCACCCCGGGCCACCCTCTGGTCTGTACATGATGGCAAGCAAATCGGCGAACTACTCGTCCCCAACACCGTTACTCGTATCACCGGCGTCTGGTGGGTTGAACCAGATGAACAACCGCCGATCGACGAACTTGGAGACCTTATGAAAAGAGGTCCCAATACTGTGAGTCGCTCGCGTTCACATTGACTCCACTAACATCTCAGTAGCCGGGCTCAGCCCACTCACTCTTAGCACGTCTGCCCCTCCTGGAGCCTTATAAGGATCCTCTTCCGGCGTAAGTACAATCTATGGCACACCAGTTTCATTTCAAACTAGAATACATTTGACAGAAAACCAAACCCACTAGGCGCACCCATAACCTTTGGTCTCCCCGACCCCAAGCCCACTCAAGACTGGCGTACGCCATTACCCGTCGTGCAAAGGATCCAGTCTCTACCCCCTTCGCCCATTTCAGCATCTCTCGCACCTACCGACAGGGTACCAACGCGGAATAAGCCCACAAGTTCGACAACAAAGGATGAACAAGTCGACCCGAACCGTGGCACCCTAGTTGTCATCGCAGACTCAAATGGGCTAGTCCATCTCTTCCTCGATGGAAGCTACGCCGTGGGCGAGGTGCGTGTTTACCCATCAACCACAGCCGTGCGAATTAGCGGCCTGTCCAAACGAGGCTCGATCACTTCCTTTGGTGTGTATGGGTCCGGCCTCACCTCTAGCATGACGCGCTCGACATCGCTGGCATCCACCCTCGTCCACGTACCTCTTGCGACGACCCCGGAAACACACAAGGTCGCACGGGCGTCGTCGACGTTGAAAGCATTGCTCGAATACATCCACCTCGGTGTCGAAGAACTGGAAATAATCTGGTGTGGTCGAGCGAAAGATGGGCGTGGGGGTGTGAAAGACCTTGGCTCATTTTGGGCAAAGATCATACTCGAGAAGGAACGAGCTCATGCCGGCCGTAAGTATAGCCCATCCTTTGATTCGTATTGATTGTTCGCACTATATCCCTTTCATCTATCAAACGCACCATACACACACCACTGATCCCATTTCACTCAACGCCGTCGTTCAAATTGTCTTTATCTGACCTTTCATTTCGCTCCGTTGGTTTCGTCATGACACACTTTTTGCACTGCCCTCATTAATGACTAACATATAAGTTCCGTAGGCGTGACTCTTGGACCCGTTGCTCAACTAACATTGTTACTACTTACGGGACGCGCCACAGATTCCCTGCAAGATTTCCTAGGTGGTGGGGGAAAACTAACGGATCGGGTAAGCGATCTATAAACACCGTATCTGGGAGAAAACTCACCAATACCTGCTCAATTATATCGTTTGAAATCTTTGCCAATGGGATGGTCCGCCGCCGTCGGCCGGTACTTTCCACTCCGGCATCCCACAATATGGATCTGGGGGCCTTTACCACTTGGCGGTGGATATACCTTCTACATCTCCAACCCGACCTATCTTCTCTTGTTTGGACGACTTCGACCACGCCCCTGCCTCCCTTTCTATCTCTACGATCGACTCCAAATGATCCGGTTCAACTCTCCTTTGGCCCCTGTCAAACCGGTATGCTCCCACATGGATGGCCTGTCAAACAACTTACGATTTGGTCGAATTGTACTGACTCCTATCATGGCACTTTGCCCAACTTCAATACAACGCTGCATGGTTCCCTTACGATCTGGGTGGGACGGCGATAATCCTGACATTCTAACGATACGATCTCTTGGTGCGAATCGCATATACAATCTCCGGGGCTCTATCTGTGATCTTCTAACACGCTCGGTCGCTCGCACGATCCTGGTCCAAACTGATCGACCGCTGTGCCTACACTTTGGCGATCACTCGGGCGAAACCGTGCTTTCCGCTCCTGCCATACTGGTTATCACCGCGATGGATGATCTGGGAACCTGTCCAAACAATGCTGGCTGCCTGGTGGACACGCCCTTCTCGCCCCCTTGCCCTGGTTGAAACCGGGCAACGCGTTAACAATGCTTTTCTTAACTCGGACCAAACCCGGGATGTTCCTAACTTGGTACGAAACTGGCTACATGCACCTACCGAAACTTCTTCCATTGAAACACATGCATCTATTTCCCTCTCTCGAAACTGGACCCACGCAATCCTCTTACTCTTACGTCCTAATCCAACATGCTTCTAATTTCTTACCCGAACATGTCGGATGTTATTATCATCGACTTGTATACCGTGTGGATAGAGTATCAATCACTGGGAACAAACGGTCTCACATGCGTTGATCCGCATGAGGGATTATACGAGTCAACGGATCGCACCCGCTGCTGAACGTGTGGTAATCATACTCGAGGAAATCAGAGGGTGGGCTGCATGGTGAGTTCGAATGAGTGGGTCCATCATTGGAGTTGCCCGGGTCACATAACGAGGCTCTTCTACCTCCGAGTCTATCTCAAGCTTCCGAGTGGCACCCATACACGCCCCTGATTTGACTTTATGCTTCATGAATACTTGTCGATCGCATTGGTTATTTTACCCCTTGCTTTGCCTTGGATGGTGATTATTGCGCCGTTGCTTCGCAGACGTATCCCGTGACTGTACTATGCTTCTCATCGTTCCAGATCCAGGTGTAAGTTGTGTGCATTGCTGACCCGACTTTTGTTCTTTTCTTTCTGTCCTACCCTTTGCGCCTCGACATCTACACGCCTACACGCCGGGATTACGCGCAACGACAACCGCCTGGCCGGATTGCACAACACGCAACGTTTGTCTGGATTCCGCCTGGACGTACCATCTGGACTTTCTACACGCAACAACCGCCAATCTCACGTCTGGACTCTACACACATGCCTTCACGGGGGCTCGATATGTACATGCACGAACGCTTCTCTGGACACCCCCCTGCGCTCACACGACCCCGTTATTCCCTTTTGATCCTCTTTCTATGCGCGCAAACATACCCCTATGCACGCACTAACCCCGCCACGCGCGCGCCCTCATCTCTACTATGCACACACACACATATGGACATACCTCGCCCCGTACACTCGGCTCTATAGGCCTGACCGCTATGCCCAGTTCCGATTTTCGCAGGAGGTGATCGAACGTTGTCTTAGCCATGCGCACCGGTTGGTTGCATACGTCCAGTGGCTTGCGATTGAAGCCAATGCGGAACTTGCCCGGTTTGTTGAGTTTATCAAGTTTATGCGGAGCGGTGAGTGTATGTTTATTTGTCCCCAGTTTGGCCTGTAAAGTAGAGTTTCTTTTGTTGCGTGTCGGCTTTAGGCCTATGGAATAGGGGCGTATGGTTCCTTGTTTATTCATTGATTGATGCCACTGGAAATCGAGTATTTTCTTTCTTTCTCGTTTGCACATTGTTCTGTTCTTTTTTGCTCCACACCGTTTGTTATATTCCATTACGCATTTCGCTCAACCCTTCTATTCACATGTGCTAACCTAAACTTGCCTCGCTCCCGACGCCCACGCCCACACAGAGATCCAGAAAGCGATCGAACCGGACCTTAATGCGCGCCCGCCTGGACAGACACAAGTACAATACGACACGCTAGAGGCCATGGCATACATCGAGCAAGGGCTTCTCGAAAGCGCGCTCACCGCCTGGTTCACAGGCCTCGGACCTCGGACGTACCCCGGCGAGCTATCTCACGCGACGCCTCCGACCATGAGGGAGGCAATTGAGCAGGCGAGGCGCGCGCTCGACGGAAAGGACGACGCTACCGTTTGTTTGTTTCTTTGTGACGTCGTTCTCGTGCAAGGTGGTACTGAAACATAAATGAGAAACCCTAGGTAAGAAAAGGAAAGGAACCGGCCCAAGTCCAGGGTGGTCGATCGTTGCTAGCCGAGTATCCGGAGCGGAATATCTTAGTGATGGTGGATGAACTTGCAAAGGGGTGTGCCGAAGTATGCGAGGTCGCTGCGGGGGCTACAACGAGAGGTGCTCAAGTCGACGGAGTATCTGTACGGGCTGGCGACAGCGAAGATCCGAAAAACGAAGGCGAAATAGCCGAGAAACAACGAGAACTTGCGCGCGAGTGCACATGGCCCTCCCAGGAAGTGAGTGCATATATACTTAATATTTTTGTGGTACGATTAGGATACATTTCAAACAGCCGGTAGCACGTCCGGAAACATACGTGGTGACACGGGTCAAGAGGGATTCAGGCAGGGAATATCGTGCGTTCCGGTGGAGTTGTGAGTTGGTGCGTGGCGCTGATATAGTGATGGGTGTTCGGCCTGGTCCGGACGGCAGTGTGCCTCCTAAGAATTCGGCCCGAGCACGAGGCGCAGGCGCAAGAGAGAGCGGGTGTGGTGATCGAGTGCAAGGTCAATGGCATCGACGTAGAGATCCTTGACATTGGATTTTTCGACGACAATCAACTCCTTGTCATTATTCGTACACGAGGTAAGCTAATGAATTTGCTTGCTGAGCGGCTCCGAATTAGATTTGAATACCATGTCAAAAGGCAGGGCGCATATTGGCATGATATACTACAGGGAGCTTGGGTGGACTGAGGATGTCTGGGGTGGCCAAGAGGTGGTGTCCCGCGAGGGGCTGATTGAAGTGGTGATGCATTACCACGAAACTGACAGGGTACGCGGGGGGGCCTTTTCGCGTTAAACGGGGATCTGAAAGCTGAACTAATGCACAGGTGGGTTTGGCGCAACTGGCTCAAACAATCGCTCGCTCGCGGGAGCTCCAAGGGTGTGGAACGGGACCGGCTCAGCTGGCCGTGAACGGCCGGCGGGGACGGCGGACGGCGTGTGTACTAGACTCGGGCGGGGTTGTAGAAGTGTTGGATATGGAGCTTGAGGGCGGCGAGGAAGAGGCGGAGAGCGAGAGCGAACGAGAGTGATGGCCTCGCGGCAGTCTCGACCCTAGGATAAACAGAAATGGGTTACACCAAACACAATTGGATAATTCATTTCGGGTAGACCCTTAGCACGTGTTTGGTTTTGTGAGAGGAGTGTGTTAGAGGAGTGAGACATCCAGAAGAACGGGACCCCCGCAGCCAGTCCATACACGGGCATGCTTCTTGGGTTGGATTATCCAACTCATGGCGTGCCTACCATCGCGCTTGATTAGGTGCGACGTGATCCATTCGAGCGAGCTTCCTGCTCCAGCAGCCACCACGAGGCTGGTTTCTCGAGAGCACAAATCCAGCCGATCCGCCAGTCGGATTCACCATTCCCCTCCTCCTCCACCATGTCTACTCCCGTCGATAACAAGGCCGACGACCTCTCTCCCACTGAGCTCGCTACTCTCCGCCGCAAGAAGAATGCCGATGCCCAGGCTGCCTTTCGCTCTCGCCGCGCCAACTACATTGCCAATCTCGAGGAGACTGGTATGTTACTACTGCTGCCTACCTCTCTTCAGTGCACTGACCTCCTCCCAGTCACCCGCCTCGAGTTTGTTGTCCGCCAGCTGCAGAACAACTGCCGAGAGGCCCGTGACATGCTCGAGGAGACCAAGCAAGAGAACATGGAGCTCCGAGCTACTATCAACTCGATGCGCCAGGCTGAACGGGAGCGGGAGCGAGTATGGCGGGCGCTCAACAACCGCGGCAATCCCCAGGCAACGCTCTCCGATGCCTCGTCCGACACCGACGGCTCCCTCGTGACCGCCAACTGCCAGCAACAGCTCGGCATGGTCCAGATGGACAACTCTCTTATCGACTACCAGGGCCGCGGCCTCACCTATCCCCAGCCTGGTGAACTCTCGGTACACCAACTGCCGTCTCCGGCCGACACCATGAACGCACTCCCCAGCTACGATGCCTACGCAAACCAGAACATCATGCTTTCTGGTGCCAACTACCCGCTCTTCAACGATAACCACCACGACGGCTCTGCCCAGTGGAATGCTTCGATGGGCGGAGGAAACGCCTATTCGTCCATGGATGATGGTTCGGCCCCTGCTCCCATGACCTGCTCACCAGGTTCTGGCCAGATTATCATCCGGAACTTGGTGACGAGAATCAAATGGAACGCAACACCATGGTTCGCTTCCACAATTCCCCCGGTGCTCTCACCACGTTCGACCCCAGCGTCGTGAACATGCGCCACCCCAGCACACCCGCTTCCGCATCTGACCATGGAGCCTCGGAGGAAATCGAGTCCATGGACCCCCAGACACCACGTCGACTCACCCGCTCCCGCTCCCACCTTCGCCGCCAATCGGGCAGCGATCCCTATCCTACCCCCTCCACCGGCGGCTCCAGCGAATCCCGCCGCGAACGCCGCCGTGCCCGCGACGACAGCCCCGATGGTCCTGCCTTCTCCGACACCTTGGCTGTTATCAAAGCCCAAGCCTTTGGCACCGCACGCAAAACCCGTACCCGCGCCAACCGAGGTGTATCGGAGCACGCCGCTCGAGTTGCAATGGAAGTTCTCGAAGCCCGTGGGTTGTCCCTGGGTGTATCACTTGACGGTGCAGTAGACCGACGACGAAGACGGAGCACGAGGGGTGTAGCCGACGAAGATTGAGATCAACATCCAGCGATCTCCCGAAACGACTTTTTGTCCCGACCGTGTGATTCCTTTCTTTCACTTGCTTTGTCTTTTTTTGATTTGCTCTGTTGCTGTCTTGCGGGATATGAATACTTCGAATTTTCGTATCTTTTTTTTCTGTTCTGGACAACACTTTCCCTATCTCTCTCCCTCTCCATCATCTCTCTACTCGCATCTATGTATTCATCCACCAACTTGTCTCTTTAACTCGTGTCTCCTTACCCGATCCACTTTACGACCTATCCTACCTATCCTCTGTACAGTGTATATGAACTCTCATGCGTTGTAAAATACCCCCTCCATGACTCCGAATCCCGCATTATGGCCCCCATGTTTTTTTGTTTTGTTTCTGTTTTTCTCCTTACGATAGCTTGCAATCCATTCAATTCATATATCTCTATTTTTGTTATATGAGACCCCGCGTGCTGTCAAACAGACTTCTCGCGGTAATGAATTCATCCTCCCCGAACTACCCTAGAATAATTTGATCGGGCCCTCCCCGACGCAACGGACCTAATAAATCATGCCACCAGGGCCAAGCCAGTCAAGACATCGTGGAGTGGGCGATAAAACATATCGTCCTTGCACAGCACTCCGGACATCTCCTGTCCTGGCAAGGTCGCCGCGACAGCGACAAGTGACGTGCGCCATCATCGGGGTTCTTCTCCTCTCCAAATCCGGCTCTAGCGAGAGACGTGTTAGATTGAGATGTTCGAACTTGCATGTATGCGCGGATGTTCCTTTTTAGGTAATGCCAATATTGTGTGCGTGTGTGGGGTGATTTAGAGTCGAGCCGGGTTGGCCAGCCTTATCAATGAACCGAAGAAGAACCCAGGAGCTTAAACCTGCTGACGTATCATATTGTGCGTTCTTATTAATTATAAGAATGACCAACTTCATCGCATGAATCGGGACTCTTGGCACGTAATGAACTTCAGGACGGTGATAACGGATGGTACTGATCCAGGGACTAGGGTATCGGTACTGCATACATTCAACCCGCTCACTCGGGGAAGAAGAAAAAACCAGATAATAAACACTCCAGATGTAATAGTTAATGGATACAGCTTAACTCGCGGAAAGCACAACCCCGGCTTTAACCTCACCTCAGTCCCCCCCCCCCCAACGTAACTAAAAGTTCAAAGCTGATGCCGGCGGCTTGAGTTTTACAGCGAAATACCCGAACCGCCGATTCGAAAAAAAGCGGGTAAGGGGTTATACGTACTCGACGACCAAAAAAGCGATCCCGAGTGCTGCGATGGTGATTGTCGTCCAGGGGCGATTGAGATCGCCCGATGAGTTAGGGATGATCGTCGGGGAAGGGGTAGCGATGTCACTCGCACTCCCAGAGGTAGCGGTGAAGCTCAGAGGCGAGCTACTGGCACCACAGTGCGCCATTGGAGGGTCAGAACAAGTCGAATAGGCGAGCCGCCCACATCAACGATATAGTTCGATACCGATGACCAATGTCGATAAGAAACCCCCAGGATAAGTCCACGATTAGAAAGGACGTAAACTTGATAATGATCTGGTGATTTAAAACTCACACACTAGGGCTACCTGAAACCGACGTCGAGGCAGACGTTCCAGGTGCACGAGTTGAAGTCGTGCCCACATCAGTACCAGCCTGTGTGCTGGAAGAACGTGTGGGTATGATCGTCGTCGTCGGTGTACTAACACTATGATGAAGTGTAGATCCATCAGTGAGTAGCCAAAACACCCGATCGCACCTCTACCTCCTAATTCCAACACCCGGTGAGACTTACCTGGCACTGGTCGGACTTGTAGTAATAGGCAGCGTATTCGTGATCGGCGATGGGATAATAGGCGGACCAGTTTCTTGTTCCTTAGTAACCGAGACTAGGGCTAGCAGAAAAACAAGACGTAAAAGCGACCAGAACGGAATGCGCATCATCGAGGGCAGGTAAACCGCAAGCTTGGGAGAAGCTGTAGTGAAATAAGCTGCTTGTTTGGTAAAGCTGGATAACAAGATGATAGCCGGTGGATAAGTGGTGATCGACAAGATGACGATACTGGTGGTCACGATGGTGTTCGAGATGACGGGTTGGGAGTAATTAGAAGATGTGGCTGTTATGCTGCTTGATGTATGGCACGATTAACCCTTACATGGTAATTGTGGTTGAGAGCTGCGCTTGCAACGAGGTCAGATCACGAACACGATCATGACACAAACCACGCACATTACTCTATCGTTATGTTTCAGCCTCCAAGCGTTGGCGAAGAGTAAGAGCAAGAAAAATTCTGTTATTTTTATTTGGTATTATTGAAATGCACGTACAAATCTCAGTCGGATCAAACATCATCTTTAGAGCAATGAGCATTCTAACAATCCATGTCTTTTCAATGCACAAAAATCTCCATGATACCCAATCAATTTACTATATACATTCTACAATCCTATCCTTGTAGACAAGCCGAGCTAATTAGTAAGTCTCTGGGGATGAGGAGAGGGATCTACTTACACCGAACCTGGACTCCCAATGTCTTCTCTAACGCCCTGGTAGCAAAGTATCGTACGTCTGCGTCAGGATCGTTGCGCAAACTTTCAAGAGCAGGCACAATCGATCGCTGCGCAACCTCGTGACCCTCGGGCGAGCCAGAAGCAGAAAGGGAGCCACCTAACTTTTCAAGGCATTTCGCAATATTGAAACGGATATTAGGGATAGGATCCGTGACGAGCTGAAGCATAGCTGGGAGAACGCTATCACGGATGACCTCTACGGTCAGGCTTGGTGCCATGGTCTGGGTTATAGATAAGTACGGGAAGATGATAAATGATGCGAGGACGTACAGCAATCGCAAATACCGTCGTCATTCGATGAAGATAATTATTGTGATTGGCCATCGCAAGTACTTTGGGTATAATGGTTGTCTTGGCCCAGTCAACCCCAAATACTTCGGTCAGGCGCTTCAGGTTGACTGTCGCCGCCTCACGGATGCTATATACATTATCGCCCAACCACAACATGCAAAGATTGCTCAGTTGGTCGTCAAAAAATGTTACACCAAGCTGTGTCGAAAGAAGAGGGATGTACTCGATAATGGCCTGTCGGACACGCCATTGTTTGTCGTCGGCCAATTCGATAATCGCGGGCAAGAGCGATTGCGAAAGCATCTCAATACCGATAACTGCGCACTTGGATTAAATAAACGTCATCCGGTTATCAAATATTGACTCACCCCCAATCACTTGCTCCAGCTTTCCAATCAAGTTCAATCGGACCTCAGGGAACTCGTCTTTTAATAGGTGCATGAACAGAGGCAAAAGATGATCGATGGTGCCTTCCCGGCCGAGTAGCGGAGACAATCCAGCAATCTCCTTTCCGAGAGCAGCCCGAACATGTTGGGAGGTGTCCGTGGAGAGATCACGCACGCAAGGCAAGACACGAGCCAAGATGACATCACGATCAAGCAGTTTGGAAAATCCTAGGGTGTTGTGTGAGCCCATGAACCCGGTCCTCATGTACAAACGAAATTACCAGGAATCTGACTGGCGGACGCTGAGCGTACCTCGGCCTCGTTATCTTTCAGCAATTGAACATATGCGCCGACCATCTCATCTCGGATGATTTCTGGACCAACAACCGAAGCCAGCTACATAGCTCCTACGTAAGTGACCGTTAACCCCTAGACCAGTATATCATACAAACCTTCACAAAATTGTTGGCAACCATATACCTGACTCTCCAGCTCTTGTCTGAGACAGCTTGTCGAATCTGAGACAGCAATTGTTCTTTGACCTCTGCAGGCTTGAGTTGTTCCGCGATAGCGATGAGGGCCTCGACTGTCAACAAACGGACTGAATCTTGATCGTCGGATGCCAGCTTTTTGTAAATAGGCAAGCCTTCAGAGAGTAAATGTTCCTTGGAGAGCTTCTTGATAAACGGCTGTGCTCTTGGTTAGTATTTGTGGGTGCGTATGGGTGGATGCGACGCACACCGAGTCCCTTGGCGGCTGCTCGCCTGACCATGGGAGTATCATCGTGCGCAAGACTCGAGTAGAGTTTTCTAAGCTCATCCTTATGCGATGCGGAGGAAGGGTATGCGGATACATATAGTGCGGCCGCAGAAGTCCGAGAAGTAAACCAGTCACCACTCGAGAGCTTGCGAACCATAGGTACGAGATACTCTTCAACCTGGCGCGCAGATAATAGCCCGGCAATCTTGTTAATCGATTCTGTCGCCTAAATGGACATAAATAGCAAAATGCTTGACTCAAAAAAGTTACACGCA
Source organism: Rhizoctonia solani (assembly GCF_016906535.1). NCBI lineage: Eukaryota > Fungi > Basidiomycota > Agaricomycetes > Cantharellales > Ceratobasidiaceae > Rhizoctonia > Rhizoctonia solani. The sequence goes on from NC_057373.1 coordinate 2,252,503, forward strand.
TAGCGCAGTTACGCGTACCTTGTCGCGTACCAAGGTCTCCTCCATTGTCGACAATTTCTCAAGAACGGGTAATAGTAGGTGTGCATATTCGCGGCCACCAATGTATTCCTCAAGCCCATTGCCAAGTTCCTCACCAATAGCGACCAGAACCTCGTCTTCGTCGTCGAGGGAGTCGAGTAGGAAGGGCACTAGTTCGTCGCGTGCGCGCTGGGGGCCAAGGGCAAGTGCAATAGTTGACACGCGGTGGATAGCATTCAGACGGAGCTGGACATCCTCAGACTTGAGCTCATCCATAAGGATCGCAATCGGGTAGAGTTCATCCTGGCCTTGGGTGTCCATTCTGTAGGCGATAAGCACACTATCTGCTCAAGTGTAATATTCACTTGCCTCGGGTCTAGTCACGGTCAGGAGAATTGATAATTATGCGTGATACGAGGTCGTGGCAAGAACTGGTAATAATCGGTAATCGCGTGTATGTAACCCGTGTATGGGTGAAAGTGGGGCAAGGGTTGGCGGTTGTTTGTGTTTGGCCGCTCTCTAGCGCTCTCGACTGAAACAAGCGCCAAGACCCGCGATTGAACGACCACGCCTGAAAATCATCTTCTTACACACTACAAACCCATGGTAAGACTGATCTAAACTAATTACTTCCGTAACACCTATATCTGCAACCATATACCGGGTCCGGCCCGGTCTTATTGCATGTAAGCTTGCCGTTTGTCGCATGTTCAATGACCGCCCCGAGTTTGGGAGTCCAGTGGTCATTTTCAAGTACCTCGTACATGCGCAACTATACCCACACCCTTCCAGTTAAGTGCATTCTGGTCCGCCAATTTCATCAAAGGCAAACATGAATAGGATCGACGCGCGCATGTAGCCTCTTCTCGACGTTTTCACGGACCTATCCGCAACATCCCTTTGCGCCCCTTGAGAAAGCCTCATCTTCACATAGGGCTAGAACCTATCCTCACTACGACGCTTATAGTCTAAATTTAGGGACCTCCTTAAACCTCGTGTTAAACCGAATTATCCAAACCGAACGATGCTAGGCTGAAAACGAAAATTACAGATGCTGTGCTCGAAAGTCCTGACGGCTTCGTTCGGGGTGGGCATGATGCCAGTGATGATATAGCATGAACGGGATTCAGTGCTTTTTGACGGACCTATCATCGTTTGATGTTATCGACATACAGTTCAGCCTGATACGATTGGTTTTCAGTCCCCGATGTTCGCATGATGATATACCAGAGCTGTCACGGTACCCGCACGTTTGCCCGACACCGATGCTTGGTGCAGATCGATACATCAAGTCTGGCACTGGCTTCGGCGCCAGAGTGATGTTTATTATCTGAATCTGACCGAGGATTCGAGGTTGACCATTGATACGTGGGCTCGAACTTGAAGGACACGGAGAAACCATGCCTTGTTCGACGTTCTTATTTGAGCTTAACAGTAGTCCCAGGATATTAGAATCCGGGTCTATTCCTATAGAAGCAAAACCGTGTAGCATTGTTGTCCATATCGCAAGTGCATTGTTGATTCCATAAGGTGGTAGAATCGTGTTTTGTACTTATTGCAAGACAGGCTTCAGGCGGTGACCTTGCCTTGGAAATTCAACACTTTGTCATTTGAGGATGTTTTTTTACTTGTGCTATTGAGTAAGATTGTTTCAATACCTGTGGAACTATCATTATGCAATGGAGGAATGTCAGCCCTATGGCCGAGGGCTGACTGTACGGGTCGATCTCCACATGTATTTACCTTATTCCATGGTACCTCTTTGATGAGCGAACCACAAGGTGTCTTGCCCAGCAAACCACACGTTTTATGTTCCTAATACCTTGGTTGAATTACGTTGGTGGATCTTAGGTATAAAACGATCCTCCCCCTTTTAGTATGCACAGAACCATTACGTTCAGAATTCCTCTGGCAACTCATGAACTGTATGCGGTGAAATTAGAACCCTCTATGGTTCAAGGTGTGGCGCATTCAAGTAGGGGTTCAAAACTCTTGAGGTCCTGTAATTTAGCTTCAAAGCGTCAATCTTCTGTGACGCTGGAACCCTCAATGTCACCAAGATGCGCAAAGTGGAGCATTTGGTCGCATTCAGCCCGATTATATTGATGACACCTCGTAAGTTAATTCAAGTGGCCGCCACATCCCGGATCCCTCTGGTGATATCATTGTGAAACAGGTGGTATGAACCAATCATGGCGCGCGGCTGGTTAATATCCGTACCTTTCAGTTCCACAATCTAGGTTTACCTCCTGGTAATATGTGTTAATTATAGTGGCGGGACCTCGATCGATACCTTAATTCCAACCATCGAGTAGAGTAAGAACGATCATAGGGTGTCACCCCTGAAATCACAGCCCTACTCTCAGGCCGTTACAACAATCATATTCAGAACCGAATTGCCTGGTCATGGCGTTTTCTTAAGCACTATATTCCCAGTTTTATCACCAATCCATTGACAAGAAAGCAATGGGTACAATTAACGCAAAACCCTTGTAATAAGTACACCTCAACCACTACCTACACTTCCCTTCCTGCCCTTTCTGCTCCTTTCGACCTTTTGTCTCAGTAGGTTCTCTCTAAGCTCATTCTCCACCCGTGTATTTACCGTCTTTTCCTAGTTACTTTATTTGTCAACCCTTGCCTATCCCGTTATTTTTCAAAAAAATCAACTCACGTCGTCTTTCTCATCCTGCCCCTCGCCCCATCGACTCTTCTTCCCAGATGCAGCTCCCTTGATGCTCAGCGGTTCGACATCGACTCCAGGTTCGCTTCTTTGGCGTTTGCGTGCGTTGGGAGAAGGTGAACGTGAAGTCGTTCGACGGGGCGAGTCCCGTCTGCGTGACGGTGGCGGCGGTGGCGAATCGCCCCTTTTTCTAGAATCGTCTCTTCTGCGCGGAGAACTATCTCTCCTGCGTGAAGAACCGTCTCTTCTACGAGGTGGTGTGTCGTCTCTTCTGCGCGAGTCATCCCGACGACGGGGAGAATCGTCTCTTCTATTACGAACGGGCGAATCCCTTCGCTTTGGGGGTGGAGATCCGCTCCTCGATCTCGCGGATGGAGTCCTTGATGGCGAGCGGCGACGATAGGGAGAACGTCTCCTTCCGCCTCCACGAGGAGGAGGGGTTATGGAGCGCCTGTTTCCTCTCGGGGAAGGTGAACGCCTGGCACCACGGGGTGAGGGAGAGCGTCTATTACCACGAGATGGTGAGCGTCTTCTGCGCGGAGGAGATCGACGACGTCCACCTGGGGATGGAGATCTGGGGGAAGGAGAGCGCCTGTACCGCCTCCGTGGAGACGGGGACCTGCTTCGACTTCCAGATATGGAGCGGCGACGTGGCGGACCTCGCTATATGTTAGTTTCCATTATACAAAAATGCGTTAACCCAAATTCCATTGATGGAACGAGTAAAATTTGGTCGACCAAGAATGTGATGGATTGATTTAGTTAGTGGGAGAATCCATCAGTCCAGTTCCCATAAACCAAACTCAATGAGAACTCACGTCTCCGCGTCCACCACCTCCACCACCGCCACCACGATTACCCCATCCCGAGTCGCGACCTCTACCACGGAACGAGTCTCCTCCACCGCGCCCACCGCCTCGGCCGCGCCTCTCACCTCTTTCGCGTTGACGAATCTATCGTGTACCACAGTCGGTCTCGGTTTTGACATTTCAACCCCCAAAAAAAAATGACTGACCTCGTCCAGACGCAAATCATGCTCGCCCCTACGCCTGGCTTCTGCAAGAGCCCGTTCGTCGGCCTCGTGCTTTTGTCTGAGCTCTTCTTTCTTTTCTTGCACGAACGATGCGGGGACTCCTGCGGGGGAATCTTGTGCTTCAAGCAAGAGGGCCCAGAGCGACGACATGAAGGCCGGAGTCTTGGATTCCAAGAACCCAGTAAGGTTAATTTGCATGACTTTTGGGTCGGGCTATGGTGACGAAAAAAAACAAATAAATAAATAAAAGTCAAGGTGAGTAGCCAGGTGAACAAGGTGGTACTCACAGGCTTCGACCGGTCCTCCAAAAGCCCCATGACATACTCGACCACGACCTCGTCCTCAAATCCAACGAGTTCGACCACTTTTTTCGTTATCCACGGGCGCATGACCGAGAGTTCGACCTTGCGCATGTCAACTTTACGGTCAAACTCTGGGGGAAACTTGATCGACTTGAGTAGACGGTGTTCTTTATCGGCGAAGCGCCGATCCTAATAATGCCATGAGTTAGTTGGAGCTGAGAACAATGGATGATAAAATAAGCAATTACCTGCTCGGCAGACGTCCCCTTGAAGAATCCAGCATCGGCCATGATGAGGAATAGGTCAAAGTGCGGAGCAATGAAGTGCGTGCCTGGTCACGTGATATCTTATGTTTGTGACGTTTTGACTCTGTTGCTCACGTGCCGTGGGGAATCAAGGCTTCGAGTAACGCGTATCTCATCGGCGACGACGACCAAGCTCGAAGCGACAATGGCGGGACGCAAGAAAACGGTAGAAAAAAGTGGAATAAACCAGGTGGCGCTGACCAACTATTTCTTGATGAGTCATGGACAAGCGGTGAACCGGGGGACCGGGGTTAAGCGGGAAGATGATGAGCCGGATACAAATCGACCTGGACTAGAGACTAAGAAATCGTTTGGGAGCTCGAGTCTTTCGTCTGTTGCTGACGAGAATCCACCCACACCTCGTCGCTCTAGCCGCATTAGCGCCAGCGTCACACCTGCTCCTACTGTTCCCCCTCCACCGCGCACACGCACGTTTGTGCCTCTCACTCCCCCCCGCATGCCTCCTGGACGTATCAAAGGTCCTTCGCCCCTGCGCAGCCGCGACAAGCGCCGCAGAACATCGCCACCGTGCTATTGGACTGCCGACGACTACTGCGATCCCTCCGACACCGATGAAGTTCCCAGTAGCCAGAAAGATGATGCAGAACCTATGATCGACGATGACCTTGAAACACTCGAGTCTATCCCTATATTTCACATGTCATCCCCCTCGACATCTCTCTCGTCTGTCGAGCCACCCACTCCGGCAATATCCACTCCACCACGTCCGCTTTCTCCCGACTCAAAAACCCGCCACATTGTCGACGACATCCGCGCCAGGGCCCGTGCCAATGCAGCCTCCACTTCCCCCACCCTCAAGCGATCTCACTCTCCATTGGACGATAGCGACTCGGATTCCCTTCCCGACGGTAATTTCTTCTTTGGCAACACGGCCCAACCGCACAAGCGCCGGTATGTACATCACCATTCCACTCTAATTCCCCCTAATTGTCCGTCAGTGCCTCATCTACACCATCTCCGAAAGCCGTCAGGCGCTCGGCGCGGAAATCCAAACGTCCAAATTTATCCCCAGCCACGATTGTCTCTTCCAAACCAAAAGCCAAACCAGCTTCCAATCCATTTGCTGCCCTTGTCAAACAACACGCTGCCCGCGCCAAACGAGAAGAGTCTCTCCCGCGTGCTCCCGACGGATCACGCCAGACGATCTTCGACGTAGCCAACGCCGCACTCTTGCGCGACCCCGATGCCAGTTTCGATGATCCCGAGGGTGGCTCACAGGAATCCAATGCGGCCCTTAATCAACTGGCAGAAAGTGGCTTTGCAGCCGAGGCAGAACGCGTCCGTCGAGCCGGAAGCACAGGAAACATCGACTTTGGATGGCGTGTGTTTGCAACCGAGCAGCCCAGTGGCAAGATGTTGGCCGAACTTCCGCACGGCCTCGAAGGGATTCTCACTACCCCGCTCGCAAAAAAGGTTTGGGGATGGATTACAGTCAAGGTGCATGCCCAGGGTATGGTACTCCCTCTTTCGCTCCGCCACACTTGGCCTAATGGGTTTACAGATTACGATGCTCTCGCGGAAATACTAAATAGTAACCTCGTCGAGATTGCATTTTCCAATCCATCCGAGCGAGCCGCGCTGGAAAGGGTTATCAAGTGGCTAGTCGAACTTGGTAAGCTTACCATATTACATTTTAATCTAACCATTCCGGTATTCATCCTTTTGACAGTCACCCTTTCACCCACTTCAAGCCGGACCGCGCGATATGCTCAGCAACAGGCTGTATGCCTCGTGAGATACCTGGAAGACTCGGACGCCCACGACCGGTGTGCAATGCACGCTGCACGCTGTGCTCTACGAGCTGGACCCCCCGGTGACGGTGTTTATCTTGCCCGTTCCATTCTTGGCGAATTACAAACCGAGCCGAAGTATGCTTCGACCACTGGGCACGAAAGGAACTCCAGAATTTGGCTCTGTGCCCAGTTGCTCAGAGCCCTTGCGCCGAGGTATCTATTCGTCACAAAGCAGCTAGCCATAAAACTCTAACTTGATTTCTATAGGGCTAAGAATATCTTCCCTGTGATTGTCGTTCTCTGCTTACTCGGACTCGACCCGGCCCTGCAGGTTGGGACACGTTCCGAGATTGCGGAAGTGGTCGAGCAATGCTGGATCACCAAGGCCAAATCTCCCGAATCCGTGCGTCTCCTATTGCCGCATTTCCAACAAATTAATTGCTTATGAAATTGGATTTTTACAGCAATTGTCACTGTGCCAGTCGCTCTTTTCCGCCTTTACCGGACTTCCCATTCAACAAAAGCGAGATTTGGTGATTAGGGTCATTAGAGGTACTCGACCCATTGGAGTCTTGCTATGCATGTGGTTGTCTATCGCGTTTTTGGATAACCAAGGCCTGACGGGTGTCTCTCCTGTATGTCCTTGCTCTTTCCTGTTTCCCAGCAACTCGACTGATAAATTCAAACAGGAACAATATACATCCCACCCACCACTTGATAGAATAAACTCCTATACACATACGATTCACATTACACCGAAACTGATTATTCAGACCTCTTGCAGGCTGCTCAGCTGTTGGACATTGCAATGTGGGATATTGGGGCGCTCGTCCAGGCCGAACGAAACGCCGGGAGATCAGTCAAGTATCAAGCGGGCGTGCCGATCGACAGCACGATTGCTGAAGTCATTGGGTATTTGACGGATGTGCACGGGCGGATCTGTGAGTCTTGTTTCTTTTTATCGTTTAGCCACTTGGTATTTTCAGTTCTTGGAGAACAGCGGCTAACGTTGTTGTGTTTTAGTGGATGCTCGTGCGACCGACCTGGAAAAGACGACAACCAAGGCGTACCTACAGACCCTGCAGGTCAGGCTTGGGTGGGATTTGATGGAGGCCGCGAGGAGTGGGCAGCGCAAAGGGATGAATATTAAGGAGCTGTGGGGCAAACCGAAGCCAAGACCCTGCTAATGGTCTGTGAAAGCCAATCGGGTGGCATACCACTCTATTTCTCCTCCCCGCGTTTGTGTACGAGATTCGCCCCAGCGTACGAGATGTTCTCGTTGTCGTTCCCTGTGTGCAAAACCTTTTCATTCAACGTCCTTGCGTGCAGGGCGGTGAAGGAATTTCACCCGCTTGCACGCATGGAACTCTTTCTGTTCTGTTTCTGTTTCTTCCGCTCTTTCTTTTCTTCTTTTCTTTCTTCGTTCACTAGACATATGTTACCTTTCCGCTAGTTTCTTCGTTCGCAGACACTCTCATCCAGTGACATCACCATCGTCTTGCTCGTTTCGTTTGAGTAAAACTTCCTGAACTGACTTTTTTCTTTTTACGTTTCGACCCTAAAGGGGTCTTTTATTTGCTTATCATTCGACTAATCCCGAGTCGTGTCTGGTTAAATGAATTATATGTGTATCTATTGTTTCATTATCGCGAACCTTTATCTGAATACAGTATGTACAATGCGATCAAATTGATTGATTTAGACATATGATATTCGGGTCAAGATTCGCTTGCGGTTTAAACCTCATCGAGCTTATCGAGCTCATCAGGGGTTATGTCTAAATAATGTAGCATCCAGGTACGTACGTACATATGCGCATATATTCAGGTACGAGGGGCTCTTTATGTACTTTCTCGGTACCGAATTGGGAGGGTGGCGCGTAGTTTCTTGGATTATCAGGTTCGAGTAGGGAGACGCGCTTATATAAAGGAGACGACGAGGGTATATGCGCAGTTATCAAGTGCACAGTTACCAACAAGACTTCTAGATACTTAACTGTATGCATGATATTATTTTGACGGGTACTACTCCGTACGGTAATAGGTTAGCCTAGGTCGATCTGTTCCCATTCTGCGCAAGATACTAGGGTTTGACTTTGTTTTATGGACATTTGACATACCGTCACACTTATATGCAGCACACGGGTTATTAGATAACATCCGATCTGGATTCGTCGAGCCCCACTCGAGCCGTCTTCTACTTCGAATTCCTGGCGAATTAAATCGACAACCCGGCGAGAGGTCGATTCCGTACTACCCTAACCACGAAGAGCTGTGGAGTTCAAAATGTCAACCAGCATTGAAGGAACCAGAAATACCAGTGTCAAAAAGGCCTGGGTGACGCTCGCGACCAATGTTTGTTGATATCTAAAATCGTCGTTTTGTTCGTTATTAGTCGTCTGATAAGAAAACCTATGTCGTGGGCGTTTTAGTCCTCTTTTGGTCGTTAAAGCATCATGGGACAGGGTATCCTGTGGTGGCTATGGTGAACCCATTAAAGAAAAACGACCCCGCCGAGAGTCTTCCTCAAGAATACCGAGACATCCTAACAAGCATGGGGATTATTCTGCACGAGGTCGATTGTCTAGTTTCTCAAGACGGGGGATACACAGGCGCCGACGCTCGATTCGTCGATTCCCGGGGCAAACTGAGGGTATTTGGGTTGACTGAATACGAGGCAAGTCTGGGTTATAAACCCAAGGATTCATATATATCTAGCCAATACCCAGCTGGGCGCAATTACTGACTGGAGTGTACTTAACACAGCGGCTTGTGTTGATTGATTCCGACATGTTGGTAAGAAAGAATATGGACGATTTGTTCGATGTTCCACTTGAGGAGGGATGGATTGCGGCTGCGCATGCGTGTACTTGCAATCCTATGCATATAACGCACTATCCTTCTTACTGGCGGGCCCTTGATACTAATGTTTTGATGACATTTACTAACACGGGCGTGCGTGTGTTATAGGATTCCCATAAATTGTGGTCATACGTACTCCAAACCCGCTGGACCAGGGCCCGACGCACTTTGCACGGCCTTTCAGCCTCTCCCAGAGTCAGGAATTACCCTGCATTCGATCAATTCGGGCATTGTGGTGCTTAATCCGACCGAAAAACTCAATGACGAAATTATCGATGGCCTCCATAATGATCCTAATGTCACCAGATATGGCTTTCCGGACCAGGACTTCCTTTCAAGTCACTTCAAGAACCGGGTTAAATTCTTGGGATACGAGTACAATGCATTGAAGCCTATGCTGAAGTGTCACAGTGCAATATGGAGAGACGAGAACATTCGCAATGTGCATTATATATTCAAGGATAAACCATGGGTTCTTCCGGAAGATACGGAAAAGCTCGATGAGCAATTTCATGTTATACACGGGTGGTGGTGGGATGAGTGGAGAAGACTCGAAGCTGAAAAGAAGGAAGAACAGTGGTGGGAGCTTGTCGTCGACCTGACTTCCCTTGGTTCCAAGGGTATGCCGAGCTGAGACGCATGTATTTTATCCATTGTTGATATAAGCACATGCTAGGGCGTATCTATAGCAGCAATAGCGTCGGTTAAGATATTTATTAAGGTTTCACATTCATACTCAGCAGACATGGATATTGTTTTGATATTTTATGTTTAACATTTAGCTAACTACAACTACAGGCGTGCATGATTCCTATCAAAGGTGTGCAAGTGTCCCAGTAATTTTGGTTCAAAACGCGACCTTGGAAATGGTTTTCCAGAATGCCTCGCCCTGGGCTTGAGCAATAGCCGTCTCGATTTCATTAGGTTGGCGAGAGCCATCAGCACCCTGTGTCAACACGATGTCAATAAAAAAACACTCTAATTTCGGAATGGAGGGCATCTACGAACCGCGAATGCACCAGCTCCCCAAGGAGATCCACCATGAGGCTTCTCAAAGCTGGTGAGGTGGGGGTAGGCCGTGGAGTAGTATCCGAGAGGAACAAAGATGAGGCCGTGGTGCGCAAAAGTCGAAATCGAGTTCGAAATGGTTTGTTCCTGTCCTCCGCCAGGAGTACCGGTGCTCACGAACACACCTGCGTATTTTCCGTGGAGCGCCTGCTTCATCCAGAGGCCACCGGTCCTGTCCCAGAAGGCCTTCCACTGGGCGGGGAAGTTGCCGTAACGAGTGGGTACACCGAACAAGAATGCGTCGTAGTTGACGAGGTCGTTGGGATTGAAAATCTCGTAGCTGGGCTTGTTGGCACCCATCTTAGCGAGAACATCTGCGGGGAGCGTCTCTTCAATTCTATCAATGGCATATAAGATTTTGTGATTGTCACCCGTGGTAGTTGGGCACTTACTGGTGGATCGTGGCGCTACCACCAGCAGATTCCACGCCGGCCTTTACGCACTCAGCCACTACACAAGGCTTCAGCATTGGAAAACAATAACGCATATATAGTGTTTAACTTACGCTTGGCAATGTGGCCGTACATGCTGTAAATGATGATTGCAACCTACAAAAATCAAAAGTTGTCATTTGCATATTGCAATTGTGTTGGCATGGCGTCACTCACGCGAGGAGCCATTTCGAAGGAGCTTGAGTAAAAAGAGTAGAAGGGACGAGTTGAGGGCTAACAGTCGCGTCGAGAGTGTTATATGTACCTAGGATGTAGAGAAGAGGGTCAGAATGACCGGTTTATATACAGGAGGCCGGGAGACGCGTCATAATGGTCGAACAAACGCGAGCATAGTGGGGGCCCCGGTTGCGATTGAAAGGAGAAGAATCTTCCCACGGATGGGCCAATGACCGACCTTGGACCTGATTATGAACATGCATCACATCGCAGTTGAGTCGAGCCACTTCTGCGAGGTTGGTAAACCAGATTGGTTTATCAAATGTGATCAGGAGACCGTGAGAAACCATGTGTCTCTTCAAGACCACACCGAAGAAGTAGGGACTTGATCTATGAATGCAGCTTACAAAGGTCGTGGTGTGAACAGAAGGACGCGCTCTGAGAACGCCGTTGCTAGTCTAAGCGATATCACGGCTATTAATCCGGAGACAAAATGTTTACTTTATACGCTTAGTCCATTCGGGTGAGTATGTCTAAATGAAGGTTGCATTGAATAGCGACAGCGAAAATAGAACAATATAACTGAGTACGTCCAGATTATACACCATCATAGCTCGCGCCTCCCGCCTTGTACCCGCGTCAGATACGGATGACAACTCCAACACAAATATTAGAACATACCTTTCTCAAGCGAATGACAATCGGCTCCTCCTTCAGGTCCTCCATTTCACGGGCCGAAACCTCTATGGAATACACTGCAAGTGTCTTTTTAACGTCCGCCAGATGAACCGAGACCTAAACGCAAACAAGGGTCAGCAGATCAACGCAGAGACTGGCTTATTTTCGTCCACCTTGGCTTTACGCATGACTCCAGCACTGGCGCCAATCCACGAAATCAGGATGAATTTTTCTCTTTTACTCTCTTTGTCATTCGCGTAAGACACCCGAACATAAGCATACACCACTTCAGAATCTCCCAGCTGTCCACTTTCGCGGAGTTCTGCGAGGCCTCCGGTGCCCGTTGCTTCGAGCTTAAGTTTGTCTGAACGCGCCGACTGGGGCCATTCAGCAGATGAATGGTAGATATGACGATGTAGATAGTAGTTACCTCGTACTTGAGGACAAGCCAATTTATATCCGACTTGTTTTCTCTCACATTCTGGTACGCTGTGTGAATTCAGGTTAAAGCAAGTAAGGGAGCCTGGACTAAGTTCGAAAGGCCTCACCTGTGGCGATTTCAGGTTGTGTAACATCAGCCATTGGTACTTAATACGAGGGGGAAAGCAAAAGAGAAAGAACAACGAGATGTGATGAGGAAAGGCACGAGTGGGAGAGAAAGAGAGCTGTCGTCGCGGGTCGTTTCCTCGTGCCTTTTCAAATTCATCTCGCCAAATACATATTCTCAGTCCGCGTACTTAAGCGCCTATATAATTACGTCAGTGTATTCTTTACTGTAAACTGCTCTGATCAAGAACTTCGTTTGGTTGCTCCAGCATTTCTCCCAGTGACAACAATGACTGCTTTATACGCTGCCAGGGCGGCTAAAACTCTACCAATACATTATGCCTTGTATACTTCCAATCGACTAGGACTTATCTTTTCAATTGGCACTCGTATCTTCTCTCAGAGTCACATACTTGCCAAACAATCTAGCCCAAAGCCTTCATCCAAAAAATACACACCGAAAAATGCAATACCAGAAACATCCTACTCTAACAAAACCATCTCTACAACTACACCATCTCGACCAGAGGCGTTATATAAGTCCATCCTGTTCGATAAATCACTATCGAAATCTGATCCTAGCCCCGCCTCTTCAAAGCCACAATACCCCCCTCGACCAAGGTCACGCCCTCCTCCAACACCCTCTGAGTATAAATTACATAGAGAGAGAATAAAAAGCAAATATCCAGAGGGATGGGCGCCTCCTCGAACCATATCTCGGGATGCAATGGAGGTCTTACGAGCCCTGCATGCAAGCGATCCCGTCCAGTACCGAACGCCCGTACTCGCCAATAAATTCAAAATCAGCCCGGAGGCAGTATCCAGAATACTCAAGAGTAAATGGAGGCCATCCCCCGAGCGCGTTGCAAAGATGATCGCACGGGAGAACTTGAACAAGGACAAGCGGATTGCCGAGAAGATTAAGATGGAGCGGGCAGAGGTTGCCAAGTCGCTGGAAGGCCGTTTGGATATAGTCGAAAAAGCTCAAGGGAAAGACAAGTTAACCATGAAATAGTAAATACAGTATTTATTAATCTAATTGGTCTATTCAATGGGTAGAGTGAACTTCGCCAGGATGAACTATATATAAATAAATAATAGTCCTTGAATTCTAGCGCCGGCCCGCTCAGAGCATAAAACCTGAACCCACCTCAGCCAAGCGTTTGGTATGTTCCCGAGCGGTGGGGCTGTTGGCCACAACGGCGACTGCGACCAAACCAAAGGCAGCATATGCCATCATGTCGATTTTTGGTAAACGGGCAAGGAGTGTGCGCGTTTTGGATAGCTTGACGGGTTGCGGCGGTGGGTAAGGCTCGAATACATCGTCATCCAGGTCTGGATAAACTATTTGGTCCGTTGCAAGCACATATTCCTCAGCTTCATCATCTCCAATAATCTCATCTGGGTCCTCAGACCATGTACGCAGCATGCTGTGCGGACCCAACGTTTCCTTCAAGCGTAGTTTCTCATACGATATGGGGTATCTAGTTCGAAGTCGATCTGCAGCCTGTAATATCTGGGACAGAGGAACAGTCGGACCGCTTTGGTGATCAATGTTTGGGAGTTCAGGAGGCAAGGATGACAACGAAGAGGCCGGGGAGGGAGGGGCAGGGGGGTTGAGGCCGGTAGGTTGATTTGGACTGTCCTGGAGTTCATCCAGCGAGGAAGCGGGTAGCTGTGAAGCCTTCTCTGTGTAGGATGGCGGTTGGACAGAGACAAGCGAACTGGTTAGATCATCTCTGGAAGAGTCGACGTCAGAAGGTACGTCCGAATTTAACGTTAATAAATCCGAATTAAAGGGTGCGTGAGTTGAAGATGACTGGTCATTTTCTTGTGCATCAACGGGTTCCGGCAGTTCGTCGGCCTCCAAATCTGGGAGACTGGACAAGAATGAGTGCATCATTCCATCGTCGCCGTCTTCGACAAGTTTCTGTATTTCTTCCTTTTTCTGAAGTACAAACTAAATACTCTTGGTAAGTAAAACAATTTCAATAGCAAGGGGGGCGGGTAGCGACTTACAGCGGCAACTAGATATATAACTGCATTGGGTGGCCTGGCCAGCATCCAATCCATTACTCGCTGTGCGAGCGTAAGGGTCGGTAGGTCGTGTGTGTACAAGGTCATCAAAGGAGAGATGGCCCAGTAAGGCAAGGGCGAAGCCTCTTCAATCAGCATAGCTAGATCAGGATCGGCGAGTCGTATCAAGCGTCTCAGGATCCTGAGTTGGCCAGTCAGGGGCTCCAAACCTGCGCCCATTGCGTCTCTGGCGCGATGTAGGGTGATTTTGATAGCACACTCTTGCAGAAGCTGCCACGCCTCTGTATCCTTGTCCAGAGAAGGATGGAGCGTAAGTTGGAGTGTCGATAGGATGTCGTGGTATCCCTGAATATCAACTAAGTACAGGTTTTGGCTTGAGATTATCACTCCAACATACCTGGAAGTAACTAAGCTGAGGACGCCGTTCTAGTACGCCGAGGATCAGCTCGGTTAGTTGCTTCTTCCTCTTCTCTTTATGCTGCTGGCTCTCTAGTAAATTATTAATTCAATAAAAGCAAGATTGGCAGATAGACTCACCGACTGGATAATGCACGAACGCTCGGTTGGTGTCGAGACCAACTTGTCGTTCGTCTCGGTGAGGTACTCGCGTAGACGATGATTGACCATCTCGAGAGTTTTCTTCTTTTTCTTTCTTCTCACTTGAACCTCGCGACGCGCTCGCGACATGGAGCAAGAACGGCCTAGAGTAAGATGAGTATATAGTAGCGCTCCATAGCACTTAGGGTGGCGCATACCATGCTACTGAACGAGTCCCCTGAAATCCACCAGGCCGGTTACTCAGTTCTCTTAATGAGTACCAGTCTTTTCTTTCCACGGCCTCTCGGATGGCCTGGTCCCTTGCTACTCGGGTTTGAGGTTCGCTGGTGACGTTATTCATCGAACGTTTTTCGTCATAGACATCCTTGCTAAACGACCCTTGGCGTTGAATCTTTTCAAGCGTCATTTATGTCTAAATCTAGTTAAGGTATTAGGTCCAGCTGGGGGTCAGCTATAGGGCAGGAACCAAACAGTCAATTATACTCGTGGTGGGGGCGTGGAATAAATCCCTCTTCATCACGTGATACAAAATAATAGCTTAAATGCGCTGGTTTTTGTAGCTATTCAACTGCTATATACGAAGAAAGCACCATGATTGAAATTTCAAGCAAAGGAAAGGGCATATTTGAGCATGCATAACAGTCACACCATGTCGTACATGATCATACAGAGAGTACAAATGCGAAAGACAATAGGCCTCATGCTCAGGCGGTGGTCGTAGCGGCCCTGAAAGGCAGCTATGGTCAGTACATTATAAGATAAAGGACGGCACTAATTTGTGCTTACTTCTTTTGGGAAGCCTTGGCCGCAATCTTCTGCTTCTTCTCTGCAACACGCTTGGCCACAAGCTCGCTGTAATTAAATGAGTTACATGAATTCGCTATTCAAACAAAATGCTTACTCGAACTCTGCCTTCTGCTCCTTCGCGGACTCGATTCTCCTGCGCTTGATAGCACGGAGGTGGCGGCGGCGTTGGAGACGAAGAGGAGTGACGAGACGCTGGATTTTGGGTCTGAAACAAGATTTAGTCAACGATGCATATACAGACCAATTTTAATACTTACGCCTTGGTGTAAGGCTTGGCATCCGGGTTCTTCTTGGACTTGACCTCACGGCGGACGACGAACTTCCTGACATCATCCTCCTTGCCCAAGTTGAAGAATTTGCGGATTTTAGTAGCACGCTTGGGGCCGAGACGCTTGGGGAGAACGTTTTCGGTCAATCCGGGAAGAGGAGCATCACCCTGCTTGACAATGACAAGAGAGAGCACGGCAATATCCGGGCCGACGATGCAGCCGCGGACGGATTTGCGCTTGCGCTCACCGGTCCTGCGGGGGCGATAGCAGGAGTGGCCGTCGGAGAGGAGAAGGCGGACACGGTAGGGGAGGAGAACACCCTGCTTCATAGGGAAACCTTGCTTATCGTTTCCTCCGGTGATGCGGAAGATGTATCCCTTGAACTCGTCTCCGAGGGAGTCTCCGGGAACCTCCTGCGCAATGCGCTTCTCGTAGAAAACGCGGCTGAAACAGCACTTAGCACCTATGAATTTAATAAGAGATTATACTCACTAGCGCCTCTCGTCATCGAAATCGATGGTCTTCTGTTCCCCAGTCGCGGGGTCTGTTCGAACAAATGAGCACCGAGTGCTATCAACAAATCCGAATTGTTCTTACTGGCGATGTTCAGCTTCATTTTGTCTGTGAGCACAAAGAGTGAGTATAACGCATAGCATCAGACATAAGCTGATATTCGCTCACCAGAAAGAAATTTGTCGGCTCGGCCTTGATCACCGCCTTGAACGTCGAGCTTGAGGGTCGGATGTGTCGAATTTGCTTCCGGAGTCCTCTGAGTGGCTGGTAATTGGAACTGTAAAGCTGCAATTTCAGAACAGTCGGATTATGCTAACGGATGCAAATTACCGAGTTGATCGTCAACCTCACCCTCAAGCCCTTCAAGTTCACCCCCAAACTCGTAAGTATAGTCGTAATATTTGACTCTGGCTCGAAGCACTCGATGCATCTTGCGGAATGCACGGGGCGGTTGAGCAAAGTAACTCCGGCTGATATTTTGAGTGCTACAGTTTCAAAATGGGTCGCATGCACGCTCCCGGCAAGGGCATTTGTGAGTAGTATTGCGACTGAGTTTGTGTATTTAAATAGTTGATGATCTCCCCAAAGCGTCCTCTGCCCTCCCTTACCGCCGCGCCCCTCCTTCCTGGTTAAAGACCACCCCCGAGGACGTGATTGAGCACATTGGAAAGCTCGCTCGCAAGGGCTTGACTCCCTCTCAAATCGGTGTCTACCTCCGTGACTCCCACGGTATTCCTCAGGTCCGTTTTGTCACTGGTAACAAGATCCTCCGTATCTTGAAATCCAACGGTAAGCACAAGGAATACTTCATTGATCTCCACCTTGGTATTAATTATATTTATCAGGTCTTGCTCCTGCCATCCCTGAGGACTTGTGGTTCTTGGTCAAGAAGGCCGTTGCCGTCCGCAAGCACCTCGAGACCAACCGCAAGGACAAGGATTCCAAATTCCGCCTCATTTTGATCGAGTCCCGAATCCATCGTCTTGCTCGCTACTACAAGACCAAGCAACAGCTTCCTCCCACCTGGAAGTACGAGGCCTCCAACGCATCTGCCCTTATTGCTTAGATGCATTGTAGTGTACGTACATCTTTACGGGGTGTTTGTGGAAAATTATGTGCATGCCAGTTGTATTCGTGTTACATTTATGCCTTCATGCCATGGTCGTTCAAGTTGATTGAGAGAAGTGAAGCCACACAAACCGAAACAGTGCTATTAACCATACCATCACCCCAGCATGATGCTTCAAATCAGTGATAGCAAGTAACCTTTAGCGCATATAATCTAGAACGATCAAAACCAACGCCGGGTCAGAGATATCTTGTTGTGTAGCTCCTCCATCCGTTTCGATAGCTCCAAATCTTCTTTAGTAACGTTAATCGGGGAGCTCAGTCCGAATGGTTGTGTGTCGGTTTCGCATACAGTCCCGTCTTCTGGCAATGTACCATTTCCAAAATAGGCCAAGAACACTTTTGCGGTGCACGTTGACACGCCAGATAGAGTGACGTGCTAAAATGGCAAGATGTGAATAAAAAGTACAAGGTGGGTTTTTTTACCTGTTTACCACTCACTCCTGGGTTATTCTGAACCAATAAACGAGACGAGTTTCCTAAAAGTTTATTGACAAGTTTCGCACTTGTTAATGGGGTTATGCTGCTTTGAGTTAAAAAAAAAAAAAAACTGGAATTCAACATGTATGCAAACACTTACGGATCGACCTATTGGAATCTCCATGTTAATTTTTTGCCGTAAACAGATTTAGATTGACAGCTCACCGCGGTTGAGGCAACAAGAATTGGGTAGGCCAAAGTATGATTCCATGGGCCGGTGAATCTTTCTACTCCTTTTGCGGGCCAAAACTCGCAACCACCATCAGGTTCGGAAAGTGTAGCGCTGATGCCGAAATGAGGAGAGACCTTCCGTATACGATTTATAGCTTGGTCGGCCAGTTGCTCGGCTGTTGGCCAGGTGGAGGGATCATCGAATGGAAGTGCGTCCAAGCAAGTTACAGCGTAGCGATACAAATCTCCTTTATCTGCTACTGGACGGCTTGAGTCCGGCACCAGGCTAAATTGTTTGGATCAGACTCCGGTCTTAGGCAGATCAAAGCAGCTTACTCATTCATGATCGCAGTAGGGTCTCCGTTCATTGCTTTTTTCAAACTTTCAGCGATAGGTGACCATGTTCGTGGTCGGAGGATTCCAAGGAAGAGGGATGCTGAAGGCTGTTAGATCTCGTGTGGTATATTTTATAGAAATAGGCCCGGCCTACCGCGTGCGGCCCCAGAGGTCAGATATGCAGGTGTTGTGCTGTTGGGTGAAGCCATGGGGTGATAGTATAAGTGATCTAAGAATGCTTGGATTTCAGCCTTGAGCCCTTCTATAGTATTATCCCCAGTCGCCAATGCGCATTTAGTCGGTCCAGCCTATTTATATCATCAGATATATATAATAAAATAGCGTTTTTAATCCTTACTTGAATGCATGCGCGCAAAAACCAATCGTAGTCAGCTTCGGTCTGGTTGAGCCAGCCGTCCATCCATTCGTAGGAGTGCTTTGTAGTCCAACTAATTGGATCGGCAACCCCGTCGATTACGACACGGCCAACGCGATCAGGAAACCTAAAGAAAGGGTTATCAATACAGCTGTTCCAAGGAATGAAATGAGGAACGCATTCACATATTGACCAGATACGACCCTAAAATTGTCCCATAAGATCCCCCGTAAAAGTTGCTGTAATATGAACAGTACTTGGCATAGACATGGATTAGGGGTAAGATCTCCTTACATGGGTGTATCTGGACCTGTAATCATTTTACTCATGTAATCAATATCCCGGGCCACAGTTGGAGTGCCCATGTACTTCAGGCTGGCACCTCCATCGGGCATATTTAGAGCACAAAGCTTTGCTTGTGTTTCAAACATAGAGGTTGCTTGACGGTACTGAAGGACCAAATCTAGCCTGGCAAATGGATCTTCTGTAACATTGGGCGGTTGGGTATACCCTAATTCGAACACTAGTTGCGGTATGTTAGATTCAGACGCGGGTGTGTCCATGATACAAGCAAAACTACTTACCTGTATTTCGATAAAATACGTCTTTTTCTTCACGCGACTTGAAACAGGTGACTGTGGGCCTTGAGGGGACGTCTCAGTATCATGATTTATATGACGCATATGTCTCACGTCGTTGAACCCATCCCTATTAACAGGAGAAACTTCATTAAACCCATACATCTCGATATTCTTTCAAGTACATACCGCGGTGATCAAATCCAATAATATCGTAATCAGTTCCGACGCGCATAGAACTGAAGAACTCTCCAGCATCGATTGCGAGGAGCTGTCCGAGATCACCAGGTCCCCCTTTTATGTACAATAAGCGCTAAACAGAACGCTATGAGCGTGATCATCGAACTTACCGGCGCCTAGAAATACGGTGCCTTTTTTAGGGCTCGTTAGTGCTTTATACTTTCCTAGAGCGATCGTTGCGGTTCCAGCACTAGCGTTAAAGTAATCAAGTGGAACGCTGTAAAATGGCGTCATTGATATCTGTCGTTTGGTCTGAGGAAAGAGCCCGGCTTACACGATTGTACCACACTCGATAAGTGGATCTGTGATATCTGGGCATTGATGCCATTCTACGTCGCCGACGACGCGAGACTGAAGAGATCACATAAGCTCTACATTACAATAAGTTCCTATTCACGATTGAACCTTACTTTAAGTAAGATCTCATCGTTTAGAAAAGTACCCCTGCAGCTTTCAGCCAGACAGAGGATAGTACTCATCCTCAGGACTTGGTTACGCCGCACCATTCTACTATGTATAGGTGTAGTATATGGCAGATAAAAAGCTCACCAGGGCTGGTCGTGGGTACAAGTATGCTACAAGTTACCGAGCCGCCCGAGAAGTTTGATACGGAACTTGGCTGACCATATGGGCTCCAACTCTATCCATGTTCGGTTCGATTACATAGTGCCTTTGCGGTACTGCTGATTAAATAAATCCGAATCTATGGCGAAGCTAGATTTGAATACATGCATGACTATACGCTCTCCACGCCGCTGTGTTGCTCTGAGTCTTTGGGAGTTTGGTCGTGGAAAGAGGCCATAATCACGTGAGAGGTAGGTGCGTGGTGGCTGCGCAAGGCTTGTTTACTGTGACCAACGACCACCAAGCGAGATGGTAAGTCGCACATCGTTGTGCATGCAACCTAGGACTCATTGAGACTTATGTCAGAGTCTTGCAGACGAGCTTCTTGCAGATCTCGACGGGCTGTCCGATGAGGAGGAGCCTTCCTTCCAAGACTCCGAGGCCTCTGGCAGCAATGCCAACGGGAAGCGCAAGGCAGATGCAATGTCGGACGATGAGGAGGGCGACGATGTGAATGATGAAGAGGCCGAAGGAAAGGGCGGACTTGTTCTTGAAGGAGGTATTAAACCAGCGGACGAGCTCGACGCCGAAGATGTCCAAAAAATGGAGCTGGGTGGAGTAGAGAATGTGCGAAAGGTGGCTAAGCTAGAGGGAAGCAAAAGGATGACAGACATCATCAAGGTAGGCTTGGATCGGAGGTGCATATGGCCCGGTTGTTAATCATAGGCACCCAGGAAATTGCCAAGTTCACAGAGAACCCTTCAACTCCCGAACAAATGGCCCTTCCTGCACACGAAAATCCTGAATACGCACTTATCGTCTCCGCAAACAACTTGAGTGTTGATGTAGATAACGAAATATTGGTCGTTCACAAGGTACCGTAATCCCTCAGTTGCTTAGGCGGCTCTTCATTACTGACGGCCAGCTAGTTTATTCGTGATCACTACAATCCCAGGTTTCCCGAACTCGAACAGCTCGTTACCGATCCCAACATGTTCATTCGTACTGTTCGCGCTATTGGGAACCCACCCGATCTTGTCACTGCTGCCCAGTCCATCTCCGATGTAGTCCCACCTGCTATTCGCATGACAATCGCAGTGACAGCGACGACCACCCGCGGAGAAGAGCTAAGCCCTGCTTCCTGGCAGTCTGTACAAGACGCCTGTGCGCTCGCCGACCGGCTGGAGGAGGCGCGTAAAACCATCTTTAACTACGTCCGAAGTCGTATGAGCATCTTGGCCCCCAACTTGAGCAAGATTGTAGGGACAACAACTGCTGCCAAGCTACTCGGAGTAGCAGGTGGTTTGGGCGGGTTGGCAAAAATGCCTGCGTGCAACGTTCACGTGTGTAACGTTTTGATCCTGCGTATGAACCACATCTGACTTGGTATTCTAGCTTCTCGGAGCGCAGAAAAAGATCACGGCTGGGTTCTCTACTGCAACTCAGAACCGGCATACTGGGTTTGTATTCCAGTCTGAGTTGGTCCAGCAGACTCCGGCAGAATACAGGATGAAGGCTCAACGCACTGTGGGTGCCAAATGCGTGTTGGCCGCGCGGATGGATATGGAACGAACTCGACGAGATGGTAGGTGCCGCATTACGTTTAATTATCAATGAACTTAGCGCGTATGGATTCGTAGGCTCTTACGGCGAGGACTTGCGAGCAAAGATCGAGAAACACCTCGAAAGACTTGCTGAACCTCCGCCACAAAAGGTGGTCAAAGCACTACCTATCCCAGATGATGGGCCTAAAAAGCGGCGTGGGGGGAAACGGTTGGTGCTTTTCATCTGAGGCTACGCGGGCCCTAACTGATCACCCTATTTTCACTATTCAGAGCGCGAAAGGCCAAAGAAGCCTATGCAATGACAGAGCTTCGCAAACTACAAAATCGCATGGAATTTGGCAAGGCCGAAGAAGAGGTCGGTGCTTTCGACGAAACAAAGGGTCTTGGTATGATGGGCAACTCGTTCGGGAAAGTACGTGCGGGTGCTGCGGATGCGAAGAGCAAAGGTTAGTGTGACTCTCTATCCAAGTACGCTCTTACTAACATTTATCGCAGCGAAAATGTCCAAGGCGAACAAATTACGTACCCAAGCAATTACGAGGGCTGCTCAATCAGCAAACACTTCTGGTACTGCCACCTCGTTGTCTTTTACTCCCGCTCAAGGTAGCTATTTCTATCAGAATCGTCTCTCGACCGCACTAATTGTGTTTTGTAGGTTTGGAACTTGTGAATCCTTCGTTAGCAGCTGCACGGGTCAAAGCAGCAAACGAGAGGTGGTTTGCTGCCAATACTGGAACGTTCTCCTTCATTGGTACGAAGGGTTCGGCCAGTGGAAGTGGCACTAGCAAATAGCGTGTTTGGAAGAGATTCACTTGTATAATTACTGTTATCATGTATCTGGACTATACATAATCGCGACGGCTGCAGGAATATCGATTTAATGAGTCGTGCTATACAAACGATCGCCCTATATCCTACATTAGTTCACCTGTCTTGAGATTGGTCTATAGCACTCACAGTGTCGCCGAGTCCAGGTTTGATCAAACCATTTGTCGTCAACTCAGGATCCACAGCAGCGAACCAGATCTACAGTTAAATTATTAACTTGCATGTGATAATCATAATGTTAGCCCACCTCAAGTTCAGGGAACTCAGATTTGACATGGTCAAGTCCGGCTTGAGATGCCAATACACCCAAAAACTTGATCTTGTTCACTATTCGGTTAACCAACCGAGTCAATATAGTGCTATACTGAACCAGCTTGGGATAACATACACGGAATGCCCCAGTCCAAAATCATATGTACCGCCGCAATGGCAGTTCCACCAGTGGCAATCAAAGGGTCGACAAGGAATACTTGATCCACTGTCGGTTCCTTGGGTAGTTTCGAATAGTCTACGAGTTATGAGTTTGGACGCAACAGCACCGAGCTGGTACACATGCTTACATTCAACCGGTTGAAGGCTAACCTTTTCACGGAATAGCCCGATATGGTATACTGGTGCAGTTGGGAACAAGCTGAGCATAGCATCGGTCATTCCTAGACCAGCTCGGAGGATAGGTACGATTCCTACTCGAGGTTTGATCGCTGGGTGGTTATTCGCGTCAGAACATTGGCTTCACGTATCGAAATGGGGCATGTACTTACTGGATCCTGTAAACTCGGAGACTGGGGTAGTCTAAGTTACGTAAAACGCGAAGAATTAGTATTGTATCGAGCATAGTACAGATAGTGTCTGTGTCTATATGTCTCTGTGTGTGCTACTCACTCCGGTTACTTGCTTCTCCTCAAGGTCTCGCGACGCCTCGATAGCGACCATGTACGTCAAGTCTCTTACACCTTCGCGAAACTCCTTCCCATTGGTGCTTGCATCGCGCAACACAGCCAATTTGGCGTTGACGAGCGGGTGCGATAGGACGTGCACGTTGTTGGTTGACATTATGATCCTATTTAGGCGAGTGAAAGGTTCTGGTTTTAGTACAAGCACGCGTATCAATCTTGATGCGGGGAAGAACGGTACTCGACCTTGGACGGTAATATTGGCTGAGTGGTGGTTGGAGGGCTATACACGGCTGAATGCGTGGTGGCCTTTAAGCTCAAGGGCACACTGCCCGATCCGGTGCGGTCCGGCGATTGGGCTTAAGTCCGATAATACGTTGAGTTTAATTAAACAGATAGGAATTTCAGACTCTGGATAGATAAGCCGAGGGGGACGATCCAACGGAAGAGAACATGTTCTTTTGGGCTGTAAAAGTAAATTTAGATATACAGAAATGTCCTTGTCGTAAATGTAAACGTAAAATGTCCGACGAATTACAATGAAAAATATAGTCCATTTCAGTCAATGTCAATCCCAAGATGAACAATTTATGCTTTCCCGCTCTTTTTCCTCTTGCTGGCCAAGAAGAGATACACAAACGCCAAAATGATCAAAAGGCCCACAATACTGAGAACCACAGCGAGCGCAATAGTTCCAGCGCGGCTGAGCCCACCGCGACCGCCTTTGCACGGATACATGGCATCACAGGGCATCCCACTTGGCTTGACGCTGGCGTACGCGCCTTCTTGCAAGCGAGTGAAATACGGGTCCTCGGCTTCGGTCATGACCGATGCTGCAGCAATAGTCAGGAGCGGTGCGTTGTAGTCGAGGGCGACCTCGGTCTGGGGCCAGTCATCGCGAATATCAAAGTAGTTGTCGTTCTTGTCGGGTCCACCGATGACGGCGCCGTAGAGAACGTGGGCCATTTGGGGAGGCGAAGAGTTGATATTGGTAATATCGGAACCACCGCTGGCTGGTGCACTATGAGGGTTCGAAGGAGAGTTGGGGTTGGAGCCCACGACGTATGGGACTACAGGGTGTACTGTTAGTAGTCAACTTGTACGTGAATAAACTGCGACTTGCCGTTCATTGGATTCTTGCCCAGTGCGTATGCAATTTGGCCGCGAGCATACGACTACAGGAGGTTTAATGAGCTTATTGATACCTGTACAAGTACATCACACTAACCGTGTATGCATTCCTCTTTTCACTGCTGGTTGCCAGGGGTGCGTAATGCAACATGAGCATCGCCGCATTCAGGGACGGGTTCAAGCTGACCGAGTCCGAATCGCCATCGTAGTACAGTAGCCCGCCGTTGGTAAGATAGCCTCGTCCCTTGCCGTTGACGATTCGGTCGAGGTAACCTTCGGCCTCGCTCTGCCAGTTGCTCAGGGAGCTCGAGCTCGGTAGCATTTGAGGCTGAGCGCTGGCCAGTTGTGCGAGCATGACTGGAATGGCCGGGCCCTTGGAGTCCCAGTTGAGAACGTTGTCCGATCCAGAAAGGCCAGAGTCTTTCCACCAGCTTAATGCCTGGTTGATATATGCGCTCTGGTTTGTTGCTGCTCCCAATGTGACCGCGCTCAAGATGAGGTCATCTATGTATCCAGACGAAGGGTACACATCTCGGACAGCAGGAAGCGTGGAAGTAAAGGTCGCAAAGGTCGAATTAGCAGCAAGCGAGAACAGCTGGGTCGCGTGGTTTAACAAGGTGGAAGCGTAATTCGTATCGGCAAGCGAGGCTGGAGCGGAGTTGGCAAAAGTAGACTTGGAACCCGAATAGAGGATGGAGCAAGTTGAAAATGCAGCGGAAGCCGCGGCGGCGGCATCTGTGCCGGGACTGGTGAGAGTGAGAAAGCGTACGTACGAGCATGATGTAAATTCACATACTGGGTGCTATTGATCAGATACGAAATACGAGGTGTAGGAAAGTTTTGGTCGCTGCCCCAATAATTATTGTCGACTTTATAGGCACGTATTCAGTAAAGTAAAATTATTGGATTAGATAATAATCCTTACCATCACCTAGATCGCATAGTTAGTACCCGAGCTCGGCCTCAACTAGACCGAGTGACACATACCTGTACCAACTTGAACAACAAGACTTCCCGACTCAGGGTGGGCCTTGATCATCCAGTCGAGTCCCCATCGCAACATGTCATCCAAGTACGGCGTCTGTTTCGCTTCATCGTACCCTACAGGAGCATGACATGAGATGAAAGGTCACGGCATAGAGTCGCTATGCTCACCGGTACCGAATTCAATTGCTCCCCAGCACATGCTTGTAAGAACAAAAGACTGTTAACGGCATTGTCATCAGATTAACGTTATGAGCGTAACAGGGGATAAGTTTACCAATGGGTATGTACATTTTATGTAGTCTTGGTGCCAAGAAGCCAAGAGTCAGCAATTGGAAACGTACGAGGTGGCTGCAAAAAAACATACCTCCAGCATCAAAGTACCCTCCCGTTAGGTCTTTACCAATGTCGCTGCCGTCATTGAGTCCGGAGCTGTTGCGCCAGGAGACGCGATTGCTGGAGGGAAGTTTACCACTCCTTTGAGCTTCATAAAAATATAGTAGATTGTTCAGTAGAGTTGACCATTGTGCGTTGGGTTTACTGGTCGCAGATGCGACGGCACCAGATGCGGCTGGGGGTGGTAGGATCGGGGGTGAAGGTAACGCAACTTGAGACAAGGATGGTGCTGCAAGCGAGAGCAACGAGAGAGCAGAGAGCGTTCGCATAGCTCGTACCCAGAGGGGTGTTGGTTGCAAGAACTAAGTCTGAGAAGTTTCAGTCGTAAAGAATGCCCGAGGAGAGCCTGGTTTTATATTGCACTTTAGCCAGGGCGTGGACCGGAGTTATGGCTGTGCTCAAGGGGGCCAGACGCGGTCGTCGGAGGACCAAAAATAGAAATCCAAGTTCGACCCAAACACAAAGTCCCTGAAAAGGGTGAGTCTTCCCCTCCCACGTGACCATGCTAGCCACGACAAGTGGCCGCCACACTCCTGGAGAGGAGGGATGATACTGACTAACGATCACGACTTTCCACAGACCCCGGCTTCGATGGAGGGCGTAACCGCGACATTGGCCTCGTCTCCTACTGCACTAAGTAGCTCCCAACGACAAGTACCGAGCATCCATCTCCATCCTTTGACCGGTTCCGGCGCTTTTTATCCGAAAACAATACCATTGCCCCTTGGGAACCGAGTAGTCGTTGGCAGGTCACAGGCAGGGGACACAGAGGATGGCACAAACGGATTGTTTCCCTGCCAATGGATGAGCAGAAATCATGCTCTCATTTGGTCTGGCCAGGACGGCAAGGTTTGTTTTTTTCAACTTACGTCTAATTTCTCAGCTCAGTGCTTGTAGGTTTTAATTCGGGATACACGCTCCTCTAATGGCACATGGATCAACGGTTCTCGACTATCTGCCAAGGGCGAGAAATCCGAACGGTTTACTTTGCAGTGTCATGACATTCTGGTGGGTGCTCCGTTTGTTGTTTTTCTCACATTGCTAACCCCGGGCCGTAGGAATTCGGAGAAGGCCAGGATGGGGTCCCGTCGATTAAGGCAGAGGTCTTCGATGATCCTACTCTGTCAGCACCTGCCCCTCTACAACGTATCATTCAGCCGCTGAGATTACACCACACTTCACAGATGTATCGCTTGCAAGACTCTGCCCGTTTCCATAAACTCTCCACTCGTCCCCTCGCTGAAAAGGAACCGTACTCTGAGTGGAGGTGGTAGGACTTCCCCTAAGCAGGGCCTGCGACACCGTTTGAGCGTGTCCTTCTCTCCCCATGTCCATGTTCCTGGCAGAAACCACTCTGGAAACGAGAGCGACGAAACTACAGCAGGCCCTGGTCGGTCGCGTTTGCTACCAGATGGGACAGTTCTCGACGATAAGGCTTTGCCCAAGACTCCCCGAATGGAACGCCCGAGCTCGATTACTTCCTTCACGACTGTCAAGACCATACAGGACAACTTTGAAGCAGTACGTCACGATACCCTCGTTTTGTTTATTTGTTTACAAATATCCATACTAGGAATTCTCGCTTCTTGATATTGGAATGGCCAATCAACCGTCAGGGAGCGATGACCATGAGCTCAAAACGGCTCCCTTGGTTACTCGGGAAGCTCTTGACCTAGGCGTTGGCGAGCATATTAAGCAGTATGGTCTACTTGGACAAGTTGCTGCAGTCTAGTGAGTTTATTCCTGATTCATCGCGGACCCAGGCGCTAACACAGGGTTTTACGAAGCTCCAAGTCCAAATCAGAACGATTCCGTGATCCAAGAATCTATGTCAACACCGTGAGCAGGATCGTCATTTGCTTGCTACGATGTTTTATTAACCTGATATCCAGAATGCACCCATGTCTACAGTAGTTTGTGGTGTACAGGGGTCGGGAAAGGTTAGTAGTAATGGAACTATCCCCCCGTAGGTTGCTAACAAATTACCAGAGTCATACCGTTGGCGTACTTCTGGAAAACATGCTTCTACCTCCAGATCCTCGCTTTGGTCAGACTCAGAAGCCCTTATCTGGACTTGTTCTTCACTATGGAGAAGGCTCTGCAACGACTCGTACTCCTTGTGAAGCGGCCCACATTGCTCTTTGTACTGATTCATCAGTGACCCCACCGCCTGTGCGAGTATATGTATCTCCCGCATCGCTGAACACTATGAAAAGGGTTTATGCGCCTCTTGGGTCAGGTGTGGTTGTTGAACCACTATACTTTTCTGAAGAAGAACTGGATGCACAAGCATTTTTGTCTATTATGGCAGTTAGTGGAGGGTCAGACAGTGCTCCGTTATACATGCAGGTTATATTGGTGAGCTTACAAGCTTCTATCGTGTCTGGGCCGCTTCTAACAAGTTGCTCTTACAAAGAATATACTTCGTCAATTAGGCGAAAATTACACTTACACTGAATTCATTCGACAACTTGATGAACATAAACAGAACTTCAATTCCGCTCAATTAGCTGGCCTAGAACAACGCATGGCTCTACTGAAATCATTCCTTGAACCCCCAAACCAGGCTAACAGTGCAGTCGCGACGATAGGCACATCCACCAACCGGCGTGCCTCTGTCATGTCTACCACATCAGTTAGCCCTCCTAGCCGACGAAGCTCTGCGCCTAGATTTGCAGAGGGACAATTGACGGTGATAGATCTTTCGGACCCGTTCATTGACCCAGCATCGGCAGCTGGCCTGTTTGATATTGTTTTGAGGCTATTTATTCGTGCGGACGTTGGAACGGGGAAGGTTTGCGTTGTGGATGAGGCACACAAAGTAAGAAGTTTATTACTATTAGAAATAAACTGAAATTGACATGTTACCGGCTCTAGTATCTTTCTACCGAGGGCGGCAAAGGAGCTACTTCGGAATTGACCAAGTCTCTCTTATCACTCATTCGCCAACAACGCCATTTAGGAATGCGGATTATAATTAGTACACAGGTAAGTTTTATTCGCTAGGTAGTGCAGAATCCTCCTAAGCTTACTCCTATACTAGGAACCTACCGTACTCCCTCCCGTACTTATTGATTTGTGCAGCTGTTTGATTCTACATCGTTTTTCGAGCAAAGGGTGGTACGATCATCTTCTCAGCCATATCTCCGCAGATATGCCGGATGACGCATTTGCACAACTGGTATCGCTAAAAGTACGTTAGGTAGCGTAACCGTGGGCTTCACGAACTTACGAGCATCCTTTACGCGCAGACCGGTCAAGCTCTAGTGGTATCACCAGCTTGTATCGCAGCCTTCACACCATCCACACCCCCCACGACAGGTTCATCAGCCAACAAGAAGGCCGTTGCTCAATTAAGCAGGAAATACCTTATTATCAAGACACGCAAACGACTCACAAACGACGGAGGCGCCTCTATCATGGTTGTCTGATTTATGCCGACGACATCTTACTCAGGATCTTATCTACGCTTTTTTTGTGACTTACTGATTTTATCTGTAGATATTTTGATATCTTGGTACATAGTTCTTGTATCATACGGACTATTCACGGTACATACATATGGTATCTGGTTTGCCGTACATGTACAACAACAAATCCAATATCCAGTGTTTTTTCATTGTCACACCTCAGTTTACCTCCATGTCGTAATACAGTTAAAAGGCACTGGCCCACGCAGTATCAAAACCTTGATTAAACCCATGCTCTTATTGCACACATGTCATGAGTTCGCAGGTTCTCGAATTCTACTGACTATACTCACCAAACTCCCAGATATTTCCGCTCTTCCCGCGCGCTTTGACGTGATCTGCAACACGCCGTTTCAACCACTCGCTTCGGAAACCTAACTCGGATACGGACGGCCCGTTGTCGTTAAACGTCAGGAACATGACCGCATCATTCCACCCAGTAGAATAACCATCTTCAAATCTCCAAAGCTCGTTATACGCGCCTCGAGAAGCCCAATAATTTTTGTGCTGATCTTGATTTGGGGATCCGCATTAGACAATCTGACAGCTCAGCGTGCGCAATTCCAGAAACCCGGGCCCACCTAATGCTCCATTCAGCGCCTGCTGCTTCCACCTTGCATCTGAGGGTATACGTCTAACCTCAGATTTCCTTCGACCCCCGACCCAACGTGGAAGTATTGCTGCTAGGGTTGCATCCTTTGCACTCCATCCTGCGTCCCATCCTGTACCTTTTTTCCAGGTCCAGAAGAACCAGCCCCCACATGAAGTTTCATACGCATCGATTTGGGCCTGAGCCCATACACGACGCTGACGGTCCTGCTCACCGGCTTCGTTGGAACGCAATGAAGCCGGGTTTAATGCTGCACTCCATTCACCGACTATAATGTTTCCTCTAGCCGCGGCAGACAATGGAACAAGAGGACGAGAATTACGGAGCGCTGCTGCGTGTTCGTCCCCTGATAGGTTAGCGTCCTCTGGAGTAAAGCAGCGGTATAGATGGTGGTCCAAGACGACAAAATCTGACCGAGCACCAACTATTTTGGAATACCACTGTGCGTCCCAAGCATCGCTAGACCAATGTAGTACTTTAGCTCCCTAGTGTAACTTGTCCGAGCTTGATCGTATTTACCTAATATACAGAGGAAGGTCTTGGCTTATCTTGCGCAGGGCAGCTAGTGTGTCTTCGTACCACTTTTGAACGTGATCATTGTTGGCCGGCTCATTGACGAGCTCTATGCCGACCACGTTGGGACGTGATACAAGCTGAGCTGTCAAAACTTGCAGCGCGTGAACCGTACGCGATAGGTTCGTCTTGGTCCACATGCGAACCTCTCCAGATCCGGTCCCGCTATGGGAGTCCCTGTTCTGAGCGCCGGGAGCAGCGTGGAGGTCTGGTGATAACATTAAGCGAGAAAAAAATAGGCATTCTGATGGCAACCCACCTATCAATATTCCAAGACCATATCTCTCAGCGTCCCCAATTGCGCGAAGGATCCTTCCCCATGCTCCCGAGAAAATATGCTTGTATGATTCGAAGTCTGTGTCATCCAAGGCTGAATGATCTACCCCTGATACGTGATAGTATCCAATCTAGCATGGAGGTGATCAACTGGGCGAAGCGAGGGCAGAATCTCGGTTGTGAGCTACTGACCGGTAGTCGTACGGTGTTGAACCCCTGTGATTGGATAGCGCTCCAGTCCTCCTCAGTGATCCAGGTATCCCAGTGATGTTCCATTATCTCCTTTCCGTTAGCACCTTGTGCGATGTGAAGATCACTTTGTCCTCCACCGCAGCCGCAGTATGTCGATTCACATATCCAGCGCTCTTGTACAAACCAGGAACCTATGTGATAATGCGCTTGGGTTGAGCAATGGTGCGGCGTCATGTCTTACTTACCAAGGTTTATCCCTCGTTGCTTCCTAAACCTGAAGATATCCCGTGGAGAAAGAGGCGCCACGTTTGGCGTTGAGAAATTTGGGCTATTTGTGAACACTTTGTCGGCAATCTTGACACCAAATCTATCCGACACCTCTTTATCTATTTTATTAATAGCCTTCTTGAACAAGGTATCCATGTTGGTAGACGAAAAGGAACAGCGTCTTTGCCGTAAGGTGTGGTATATCTTGTTTGACCTCCATGACGACACTGGAAGGCTGGATGTATGTATGCAATCCATTATGTCAGCCCTTGTGTTTCTAATGTCACATGACCTCGTACCATCCAGCTTCCATTTATCTCCAGATTCTGATTCCCTTCTTAGATATTCGAGTGGGTGTTGGAATCCACGTACCCTAAAATCAGTATTAGAAAGATGGCATACTTGGAACCCAAATCATCGACCTCTGTTTCTCCTGCCTCCAGTGTCGATGATTCGAGATCACAAATTTCGTATGATAGCGAAGAGGAGGAAGAACGTTTGGCGCAGCAGGAGTGGGACGAATCTGTGCAGCAGCTGCAGCTTCTTTTGACAGTTGTTGTTCTTCCATTCTTTGGTAAATGGCTGGGACGAAGGTGGAGTAACATTCGTGAGTGCTATCGACCACGTCCAGAACCATCATGTTTCTCAACTGGTTGGATAGTTTTTGAACGATATCAGACGCTAGGGTTTGGCAAAGAATTTTTCGGGCTAAATACAGTTCGGACCTAATCATTTGTATCCCTAAGGTATTTATTTATCTAACCCATTTGAAAGTGTCTCAATCTTCAAAACCTCACCCAGCTCTAAGTAGCGTTGTATCAACAAAATCTTTAACTATGGTTTTAATTAATCGTGAAAGAGGAAATAATCATATTCAATTCAGCATAATCCTAGGTAAGCATAAAGTAGGCCCGGCCCAGCACCCCTGCTACAGACCCGGCAGTGAGGAGGTATACAAATATGGCTACTGATACAACACGAATGTCCGAGAATAGAAACAGCAAGAAAAGGGTATTTATCAAGCTAGAGTTGCAATCCGATTGATTTGGGCGGCCAACCAGCTGCCGGCAGCTGGTGTATCGCCTATTTCCTTCGCATTTACAACTCCATTATAACCAAGGACTTCAAAACGTATTTCTGGACACCAAACAGCCCGAACAGTATTTGGTTCCCCTTCAACTGGGCGCAAACCGGCGAAGTGCCTAGGATCCCCGAGTCAGTATTATTTCAACAATCCCGAGTAGCATACTCACGCTTTGAATACATCTCCTCGGCGTTGGTACTTCCGTTTCCAATACGCTGATAGGGTATCAGGATCCGTACTGAATTCGAGCATGGCATATAGCTCAGGATCGAGCATTCTATCGAGCTCGACCAACTTATCAACTTGGGTATCCGTCAAAGGGGTCATCAACCTGGTATGTCTGATTAGAGCCCGAAGACTGGTCTGAGTATACAATCTTACCATTTCAGTATTCCTCCAACCACGTCGATAACACGCACGCCGTCATCTCGTTGTACTCGTGCGAGCTCTGACGTAAAGGAGCAGGCATCCTTGGCAGTGTTCGCATCGAGGGACGCACCCCAGTGATCAAATAGGACGTTCAATTCAGATACTGCTGGTACAGTAGCAAGGGCGTATGCACCGATATGACGCTCCAGCTGCGTTGGGGTCACATCCGCTATCTGGTCCGCAATCGTACGACTCTTCTGGTCATCTAAATCCCATGGCTGGGCATGGAGATATGCTGCTGATAAACCTTGACTTGCAGCGAGAGCTCGTCTGTCAAATGATAGGCTGGAGAATGCAGGGTGGAGTTCGAGCGAGGGGTGCGATGAGGGTGGATGTATGCTCGCCAATGGTAGCGACCTAGACCACTGTAATGGACCATAGCGACGATAATGGGATTCACCCATTAGCTCTTGGTATCGAGAAAGTACTAGGGCGCTTTTACGCCATCCCTCTATCACATCCCTGGAGAAGATGCCCCCGAAGCCATTGGCGTAGCATAGGTCACGCCAAACAGCCTCGTCATACAAAGTAAGGCGGGCTCCTCGTGCGACTACATGGAGTGCGAGGTGGGTGCTCAAGTCATCGCAAGGTATGCATTGACGGATGATAACAGTCAGTTCTCCGGGGAGAGACGTGAATGCAGCCATGTTCAGCTTAGACTGAGGTATACTGAAGAGCGATGGGGAACACCAGGTTGGTGTACCAGACTTCGGATCAGGGGTTATTATACCTCCCCCCTCTTCGCTTATCCGCCACGCACAAGCAGGATCATCAACTCGCTATGGTGAGCTTTGGACCCGTCAAACAAATAAGCTAATTTGCCTACACTGAGGCCTGACTTGGAGATCGAGGATCATATCAACCTCCACCCATCCGTAGGGCTGGTCGCCATGATAGGCACAGCTCCGAATAACTAATGCAGTACTTCTGATTTCCACCACTACATTTGTGGGGGGCATACTAAATTGGTTCATGTGGTAGACTCACTGGATACCCCAGGTTCGGATCTTCTTTGCTGCCTGGTTGTTAGTGCTTGAGCTTACAATGCCCCATTTAGTTGCACGTGTATCATGTAAGATTTGTGGACGTTCCCCACCGCGATGGCCATTTGCGCCGTTGACAGGATCTTCCGAGCTCACATAGGGTATGTTCCGATTCCCAGGCGAGCCGGTGATGTTCCGGTCAAGGAAATTCTTAACAAATAGTCGGTACGGGATATGGCGATGACGGATGCCACCTTGGGGAACCCTGCGCGCTACAGGAGCATCCCTAGGGCATGTGGGGAGGATCCACAGCCGATCGCCAATCAGACGTGGTCATATGTCTATAACGTAGTGGCCTAGAGCATACTCCAGCAGATGTGGAAGTTGGAATCTTGACTTCGTCCTCAATAGAGTCGATGTCTCATCTACACTTGGCACGTCTGTTTGCGAATATTGCAAATTCATTTCGCCACTTCATAGCCACCTGAGTTATTCATTGGACTTGGTGGGCTCTGGGAGAACCACAAACAAACAAGCTTGATTTTGGTGAAGAAAGGGAGGGCATTAAATCGTTCAATAGTGTAAAACCGCACCAAGTCATACATCAGTATCCACTTAATTATCTTGACTGACGCAACTTGTAACGAGTACAATCGGACTTGCATCAACTTATAGTAGGTGCCTCGTGACTATTAGATTGTGTACATGATAGAACCTAGTACTGTACAAAAGCATCTGGGTTCTTTTGAATTGGTGAGCGCTGACCGCTAAAACGATCATCAGATCCACGTCATCCAGCTGGCCCCCATGCTCTCTTGGCATTTCGAAACAAGCGCCCAAATATTCTTCAGTCGTTAACATACTCGCCCGCATTATACTGAAGTCAGCACAACGAATGTAAGTGTATATTGTGTTATTTCAGTCAGGTAACTGGTTTCCATAATATGCTTCGAAGAATGGGCATACTTACTCAGAGGCACGGTAGGTTTGCTATGGATTTCGCATGCTTCGCGCATAACACGTTCCCCTCCTAGACTGGTTCAGATGACCGAATGCCCTGCCTACCTCATAATCCATGCCATGCGAAGGTGTTATTCCTTGAATTGTATTCAAACCAAGGCATCGCACGATGTTCATTTTGACCATGAATGCACTCTACCTCCGAGCCCTATGCTTCAAAATTGAAACTCCTGGAATTATTCTATTTGTAATTGGCAAGAGTTCATAGTAATTCCAATAACTCACTTGCGAGTCCAGATCTGGTTGAGTTATGATAGTTATATTACTTTTGATTTAATAGTTGATGGTTTTATGCATATCTAAGTCAATAAATCAGGCTACTTGCCAAACCGAACACTTCACTCTCCAGTTTCTCTGCCTGCGGGGGGTGGAGATCACCGGAATCTTTGGGAGGTTCCCAATCTGCCATTTGAATGTTTCACGAGTAACAAATCGGAATACTAAAGAATATGGGATACGGAGCTTTGGATTGGAATAGTGAGATGGTATCGCGTACTTGGAATTAAAGATTTGAATGTTGACCGGCCAGGTAAATCATATGTTACATTATGAAATTGTCCACGTTTCGGTATTCTGCCTAATTTAGGTGAATACGAAAAGGCTATTAATACCCGTACTTCGCTAGAGTTCCAAGTATGTACGCGGGCCTTTCTACAGGCATATCACCGAGCTTCCCGTGCAACCTGGCTCGCTATAGCTAATTATTGGTCCGTCCTAAGCTATCGAACCTCGAGTATAGTATTTATTGGTAATGATCTAACAGCTAAATGGCGCGACATTGCTCAAGTATAAATCTCAAAAGAAACTATATTAGGCCTAAAAATCACCACGGTATACGCCACCCGTTGGACCCAATGTTAGTGCCATTGACAAGCTGAAAAAGCATTATATTGAGTTTACATTGTTGGCGAAAGTTACATCTATTGAACTTACCGCCTGGTTGATTTGTTTATGCTCGTAGCATAAATCTATTAGACCATGTTATTCAAGTAAAGTGATATTACGATACAATCTAACTCACAGTCCACATATGACATTGCGTCGTTGTTCGTGTCTTCGACAAGGAGATTGCTGAACTCGATCTCCGCTCCATCCATGTTTTGGCGAACGACATGCAACGGTAACGCTCGTCCACGCAACAGATTACCATGGGTGATAAGGTTGCGAACCTGAACTGATAAGTGTGTCTGGAGCTCAGGTAATGAGTGCTGAAAAGTGCAACAGAATAAGCAAGTTTGAAATCAGTTGTACCAGATAAACTTGCCGTGCGTGGCCCAATCTCATCCCAGTTCTCGACGTTGAAAAGATCGAGTAGAATTTGTGGGGATACACCATCTCCAACCCAGATATACATATCTTCTCCGTTTTCTGATCGTTATATGTCAGCCTATTTAGCCGAAATACCATGACATACGGCAGCTCACCAATCATATAAACACCATGAGGCTCCATGTGAGTGTAAGAGCTAGGCATGGGTGATGGGAGAACTAAGCGCCCAGTTTGTTCGGAAGGAAACCCGACGTTTGGCGACAGATCATGAATTGCGGTCATCCGGGGGTAAAGATATCGCATAGTTGCTGAAGTACTAATCGAGATCAGCCGTTCTGCATGATAGTTGCGTACGTCGGTGATAACGTTGCTGCCTAGGTAAGTAAATTAGTTGTAAGCCGATTAACCATATGGAGTGAATGGCGTTGATATAACCTTTCAGGGGTCGGGACTTGAGAAGTCCAAGTACATAGACAGGTAGTGTTTTGAATGCTTCAGGAAGGATAAGCTGGAATCGGTTAACCATATGTAGGCACCCCCTATCTTCACTATCTTACCTGCGTTGGTGAAGTCGAAGCAGCACAATTACGCCTGTAAGCAAGTAAGAGGGCTGCGCATTTTTCGCTAATGCTATCTCGAATTTCTGTAAGTGATCTTTGGGACATCATCTGTAAAGCTTCTTTGCACTGAATATCCATGTTTACATAAAACATAGCAGATATTTACCTTCTCGAGTAAATGTACAGCATACAACCTCCAGATCTGCGTTCTTAAAGATGTTGGCGGCTAGCGTACTGACTTGAACTGCGATATTGAGAACGCGAACCCGACGCTCTCCCGTACGACTGGTGTATAAAGTTGCACTCTGTATATGCGCTTCTCGGCGATCATCTAGGCGCCCGGAATGAGTAAACGTGACGAGTACACTATTATCTGCATGACTGCTAGCGATGGTCAAATCCGAAGGTGACATTTGGTGGAATGCACCCAAGTTTGTTGACACCGAGAGACCTGGAGGCATTGACTCAGTTCCACCCCGCAGGGAGTTGCCAGACACACTAACCAGTGGAACATCGTACGCGCATAGTGCAATTGTACCCCATTGGTCGAGTTAAAACTCTCGAGACTTCTGAGCCAACCACAGCTTGATCACGCTCAGGTAAAAACCGAGGGTGGAAATAAATATCACCTCCTGTCTTTAGTGATAACGCGTCTGTGATGTAGTAACCATGTGTAAGCAAAATTAAGTCATGAAACCATGTATGCACTGCTTACTTATTGTAGCAACGTCAGCAAATTGACTTGGGAAGAGCCATGTGTTCACAGCGATACCAGCTTCTGCACATTCCTCCGCGAGTTCTGTCCATTTCAGAGATCCTGGAACGAACAGGGTTCTCTCTTTGTCCGTGCTAGCTAATTCTTGGTCGGGTTTGGACCTCTCGGGTAGGTCTGAAGGATGGGAACGTTGAAATAAGAGTATTTCACCTCCTGTAGGCAACTGACCAGACACACGAATATAAATATCATATTAAAACAAACTTATATGAGGAACGTCTACTCACGAGCGCAGAGAGACCGGCCTGTACAACAGCTCCCAAGGCAGCTCCACCTGAGATAGCTGATATAAAATATGTGGGGATCATGTCCAATAGCCCTTCAATCAGATTCCTTGATAATTTCACAAATATCCACTATGGTATCTTTTTCTATTGGGAGAGAAATTACGTACCTGGATAAATACGGATCGACAAATAACCCCGTTCGAAGTGGTACAAACATGCTTTCCATATCTGAAACAACGAGCATCTTTGGTTGAGATAAGTTTGGCTAGAGTATGCAAATACAATAATCAATTTCGATTGTATTGCACAAACAAAAATACGTACAGATAGATCAAAAAAGTATACCGATTTGGCATCATATGCTACGATACCTATGTTTTTCGATGAGACATCTGGATTCGCGAAGATAGTGTGCCTAAGAATAGTACAGATTGCATGTGCGAGACCCGAGGTGACTGATTCCGCGCTAACATCTATTCCAAAGAGTATATGCAAGGATTCCGGCTTCCTACTAGGTGGAGGGGGTTGTTGCAAGTTCGGAAGGAATGTGGTTCTGGATGGAGATGCGACGGGATCGTTGTTGGAAGACAATAGACGTGGAGGGGGAGGCTGCGCCCAGTATTCTTTAGGCACAATAAAATCGATAGTACCGTGGTTTAATTCAGGTCGGGATTCATGGTCCACACGCTGACCGGAAGCCTCCAAAGTTGCAAAATATTCCAGCGGAACTAGGTGTTTTGTAAACATCCAGTGAAATACAAGTGCATTCTGAATCAAACCGACCTTCTGTCGTTTCCTGGCACAAGTTGCAGATCCATTTTTGGCCTGCGTTCGTCCACGTGCACCAAGGGTTAATATATCCTCTGCATGAATTACATCTGGGTGGTCCAGCTTCTCCAAAGTCCACAACTGGAACCGGCGCTTCGTTGTCTGGCTGCTGTGCAAAGGGTTGGATCATTGCTGCAACTGGTAGGTGACATCCAGAAGCTAGGTCATGAGAGAATGGCATCGAATAAGTCGAGAGCCGGATAAATCGTGGTGCAGAATTTCCTATTGGAGGCATAAGAATGCTCGTTTGCCTCGTAGCTGATCATCACTTTACCTTGATCGACTGCAACATATTCCGAGCTTGAAATAGGGATAGTCTGAGGCGACGCGCAAGTCATGAATGCTCCTTTATCCCATGTTGCTTGGTCTGTTTGCCATGATGTTACTGGTGATGGGATTTGAGAGGGGTCAATTCGCGAGCGGAGCCCTGGGAACGGGCGACCAGCACTATGTGGAGGCTGAGGGATGGGCATTCTAAGATACAAGCCCAATTGTCAATTTTGATGTATAGTACAATAAATGTTTGTGTTGGGCTAGTATCGGACCACCTCCCACAGGTGGAGGCGTAAGTCGTTTGAGATGAGGGCAAGTAGGTGCGCGTGTCATATCACGTGATCGGTCCCGCTCTCAGCTCGCCAATCTCCAGGCGCCTGTCGAATCGTTCACAGGAGACGTCAAGAATAAATTCTACAGATGTGATTGCTGACTTAGGCCATCATGCCCATTTGATTTATTGTATGCGTGCACTTGTTGTACGGTAGATCCAGCTTATAAAACCCTTGCATGTTCATCCATCCAACTTGTGGTTTGCATCTTGAGAGTCCGCCTGGATATCGTGACATCGTGATAATATGTCGAATCTCTCTTGGAGGAGCAATCTCAAGTTTCACAAATACAAGCAAGCACACTGCCTGTGGGCTACGCCGGCGGGTGTAAGATCATGATACAACGCATGCGTGGAATAAAATTTGGGGGTCCATCATATCGTTGGCCTATTTTGTATTCATTGCTAGCGACCCCGGACTCTCGAGATTGAAGTGCTTATATTTTACTACATTATAATCTAAACGAGAGTGGCCAGTCCATTCAGGCTACTTATAAGACAATCGAAAAGCCAGAATTACATATTCCAATGTTCAACATCGTCAACGACATGGGTATGAATGGAAAGAGTTCGTGTATAAACATTCGTATTGAGCTCGCTCATGCAAATAGTGCAACAAGGAAGGGAATCAAGAGAGGCGCGAGGATGAGATTGTTGGGCCTGGTAAACACCGCAGCATTGCCTAAAACGCTTGGTAGCCCCTGAAGTAAGCTAGTGTCAAGATGCATACACGAAGCCTTTTAATTCGCGAGCGCATACCTGGTATTCAAATGTGACATTTTGAGGGACCGACGCATTCCTGCAATCGCCGTTTGAGAAATCTAATCCAGCAATATCGTCCTAGAGGATTCCTTGATTCAGCATATATGCGATGCACACTTAATGATACAGCTCACTGGAGTTCTGAAGAACATGTAGGTTGAGTTGTCGATATCCTTGAACCCAGAGGTATCATACTACACGAAAAGTTAGAACGTAGGACTTGTTTGTTCTTAAATGTACGCACCGGGAAATGATTCCCTGAATCCGTGGCACTTGTGTTCCTCAGCAGTATGCATTGTACTTGACCAGGGAATTGAGTGACCATAGCAGGATATTGTTTCATGATATCGCCATTCGAAGTATCTGCGAGTAGGACAAACTTGCGCTGGGGAAAGGTTTCAAAGATTCGGTGAAGGTTAACTTTTCTGACTTGGAATATTTGATCAACTGTCGTCAGATTTAGAGGACTACTCTAATTGTCAGCATATATGCCGGTAAACCGGATGGATTAACCTACCGTATGTCGAAGCTTCCAAGGGGATAATTGGCGTATATGAATGATTCGTAGAATTGAGTGACCTTGATGGGAGTCGTCGTTAGGTAATGGAAATGCAAGCCTTGGACTCTTTGTTCCCAGCTCTTAAGAACATCTGGCATGTTCATCCACGGGACGTAGGGTAGCGCAAATGAGTTTCTGAGACCGTCAGCTGGTTGATAGATCCGTGTAACTCTGAGTATGTCGTCGATATCAGCTACTAGAGTGATGCCTTGAGGTGGGACCAGATAGGACGAAGCATTTCCACCTATTACGGGCCAATTAGCTCGGTGATCTCACAGACAAGATGAAATTACTTGCTCTGGATTGCGGGGGTGAACAGTTCCAGTCCTTGGACGACATTGGTCTCGTTACCATTGGGGACTAACCCGGGCGACGTGAACGGGACAAACTGATCGTATTCACCACGGTCGTCGGTTGGGAGTGGGAAAGTGATATTCGCAGCAGGTTGCCCATTGTAGCGCAAGTTGAACTGTAAGCTGTAGTTTTGTACCGGCAAAGTGATAAGTGCCGCTGTCACATTGCGAGCCATGGCGCGATTGGCATCCGTGAAACCCGATTCGTCAAGCGACGGTACGAATACCTGGGCTGCTGCATCCAGTTGGTCTGCTGTCGCTGGTGGGTTTTTATAGACATAACCGTGTATACGATTGTTCCAGCCATTTGCGGTCCAGTTTGCATAGCCTCTATTAGATTGTGAGAATTTGCTGAGGCGGTTCCAGAAGAGTACTCACGGAATATTCATGACCTCCACTGGGAGCTGAGAGATTGAAGTATCATTGAGGCCAAGCTGCTCCTTGATCTGGTCGTCTGATGGCATGGTAAGCCAGGCGGGCAAAATCCCGCCAGCAGCATCCGAGGGAATAGCACTACCAAGGAGAGAGGTCACTGAAGCCGGGATGTCTGTGAGGTCGCGTCTGACCGGTGTCGTTGGAGTCGGTGTGGCTCTTGGTTCCGGGGGCGGATGGGCGATAACTCGGCTGCATAGGGCGGTACCAACACACAAAACGAACAGAGAACGAGCCATGGTAGGTGAGGGATTCTTTAGCTCTAGCCGATTGTGGATAATTCTGCCTCGTATTTATCCCCACGCAAAGGCCGCATCGTGGCTTTCTACGCATGCCGTGTCTTCTTCAAGCATCAGCGATGACGTCCAGCGTCCCTAGATCTATGATGCAATAATCCCAGCGCGCGAACGCGCGGGTCATGTGACTTGGCAATGCTCAATGCCAATCAACGACCAACTATCAAAGTCGGATGCTCTCACAGCTAACCAAGTCAAATCTTACGTTCTACGAACAGATGCCGTAGCGCACTGCTCGGTAGCAGACATGCACGCAGTCCCAGAGGCCATCAAAGGTACAGTTTCGCGCTGTAATATATTAGCCTCTTGAGCTCATCGACATCACGGCCATCATTAGATCTAGATATTTATTGGCTTGGCAATGTTCCATGTAGAAACGTACATATTGTCGGGCTACTTGTAGAGGCGACCGAATATGAATCTCGTAGTATTTATCTGAGTAGGACGGGTCCGGTTTACTAAAATAAGAATAAATCATACTAACGCGTTATGTTAGTTGATGATGGTACTGCTTCGATCAACTGTCTCAAGAGGCGTCATGAACGGATGTCAATGGAAGAATTGGGAGAGAGTTCATCATTTCATCGATTACGGGGCTTTGAAATTGGAGACATCGTTTCTGTTATTGGTAAAATTGAAAGTTACAAGGAGGTTCGCCAGTTGTATGTTTCTTCTATAGGTGGGCCACTTTTCCCTCTCGTATTCTTTCTGTCCGCCCATCTAACCACCAACTAGAGAAGTGCGCGTC
Organism: Rhizoctonia solani; assembly: GCF_016906535.1. NCBI lineage: Eukaryota > Fungi > Basidiomycota > Agaricomycetes > Cantharellales > Ceratobasidiaceae > Rhizoctonia > Rhizoctonia solani. The sequence continues at coordinate 2,294,530 of NC_057373.1, forward strand.
CCCTAATGCCGAATCACAGCATCTGCTTCACGTCTTGAGGCAACACCGTGATGTGTATTCTCAACCCTTAAGATTCCACCACTCCCCAACCCCTCTACCCCAAAGGAAAGCGACAGGTTCACCCCGCAATATGGTTATGCATCCTCTATGGCAAGCTCACCTGCGACCGCTGACCATTCTTCCCCAGTCGGGTCACCGGTACGCCCATGTTATGACTTTAATCCTTCCACAACTGATCCTGCCTATTGCTTACAGAAAGAAGATAAACCACGTCTTCGACATCCTTCTCGCCTTCGCTCCAAGGATCTTAATGAAAATGTCTTCAGGATGTATCTTTCGCACATTGTAGTGTCGACACTCTCTATGCCGGAGTCCACTTCTCATGACATCTTACCTCTGGAGTCAATGCCGGGAAACACTAGTAACTCGACTCCTAGGCCCTCCCAGAAAAGGGCAGGTTCAGACTCATTCAACAAAACACCAACGCGGTCTACTCGGCCTTATGTCGATTCGTTTGGTTCTCCTACTCCAAGAAAACCTGCAGGATTGATATCTGACGAAGGTCCTACTCCTACTCTTGGCGTAACTCTTTCCTATCTTCGGCGCGTCCGGGTTCTTTCTGATCTTGCCCGACGCGTTGTGGATAACGCGGCGCATGAAAGGGACAAGGCCATGAGGCACGCGGAACGGAGTGCCAGAGCCAAGTATGAAGCGGCACACTCGTCAATTTCAGAGAAGGTCGCTCCGAGCTCTGCCACTGCTTCCGCCTCTAAAACGACTACGACTTTAGGGTCTCATTCCAAATCGTCGCGGGTCCCTCATAAATCCAGTTCGGCCAAAGCGATAGCGGGATCTTCTCGTACGAGTACCGAATCATTACCTCTCCAGCGTTCAAGTGCCACTCAAAGTCGAATGGGTTCAAACCCCAACTCGATTCGAAGCTCAAGCACACCACGCTCCTCGTCTCGTGTCAGCCAGCCTATCACGCCAGAAGAAACTGCCAGAAGAGCCGCATACCATGCTAAACTATCAAAGTTACATGACGAGGACAAAAAGAAGCAAGCAACACGTATGAAACGGCTTTTCGAATCCGCATTGCGTACGCTCGTCAGCGAGGGAGAATTAATACTATTCGACGGTCCCAAGAGGCAAATACCTTTGTTCAACGAGCCAACCGGAAGAATCTCTCAGACCCCGAGTGGGATCTGGCACGACGTAACCAGCGCCACAGCGAGCAGCAGCGCAAGCACTATTTCAACTGCGTTGACTGCTCCCTCGTGTTCCGATTTGGAAACTATTTCAGAGGGCGATGGCCAATCTACAGAGTTATTATCTGACCCCTCTGATAGTGAGGATGCCTATATCCCCGTAACACTTGAAGTCTTACGGCCGGTCATGCTGGCTGCTTTACGCCGGTGTCTGATAGCTCAACGTGGCGGCGTGGACCTCAAAACCTGGACAAAAGCTCTAAGGAGCGATGGGCAATGGTCGTGCATTCCAGACCTTGTTGTGAAGGAAATGATAGAGTCTTTGCGTAGAGAGGAGTGGGTTACCAGGGTCGGACCCGAGCAGTGGGATTTCACCCGAGGTAGCTGGGCAAGGAGCTTAAAGCTTAGTTAATATCGCCGGTAATGTCGGTCTGCTTTGGGGACCTTAATATTTCATGATGCTTACAACTGGACATATAGCTCGGTCAAACTTATCCTATGTTTTCACATTGTCAACCTGATGACTCTTTTCCGACTCACGAAGCGAGCTTAGCGAACGTTGGCTAATGACCCGATCAAGAAATTGTTTGGCATTGTTGGCATACTGCAATTTGCCAGGTGCTGGACAATCCCCGATTTGATGTGGATCTATATTTATTTCAGTACGAATTCTTGTATAAGTTATGTGCGTTGCGCTTTGCTTAAAGCCCTAATACTATCTATGGTCAGTCAGATTAAAAATCTACTATTGACATGTCCAAGTATCGTGCATTCTGGCTAATTAGCAATCATTGACCAGATTTAAGTTGCAAGTGAATACAAATAGTGCCGGCCAGCACGGGCACAGTGCTGGTGACAACCGTCTCCTGAAGTATACAAACACATGCTTGGCAGACTCGCAGGAGATTTGCCGACGCTCGATTATGCTTCTCGAATGTAACAATACCCCGACACCCACGCTGCCCCTGAACACGTTCCTCGTCGAGAGCGTATGGACCGGAGCGCCTATGCATCCATGGGATTCGGGTACTCAGGCGGCCTCCTCCATGTGGTTGTCTGTCTGTGTACTTGTCCTTCTCGCTCGCAGCCGACGGCGCGTATCATTCTTTCACATGTGGAATAGCATTCCATATGTTATTGTGTTTGAAGACGAGGTCACTATAGTAATGGTACATGCATATGGCTGAAAGTATAAATAATGTGCACAGTAGGCTACTGGATACCCAGCACCAGCAAGTCTTTCATCTCTTACTTCGATCTCCCAAGGTCCAGAAAAGAAAAGAAAAAAAGAAAAACTATTCACCATGAGGACTTTCGCACTTGCTATCACTGCCGCTTTCTCCCTCCTTCAGGTGTCTTTCGCAGCACCTGCTGTCAAGGCTCGGGATTGCCAGACCATCCCTTCGACTGCCAACGCCGCGGTTCGTGATCAAGTCTATCGTATCACTCAATCCCGTAGTGTCACCGCCAAGGTCTTGCTCAGCACCTTTGAGGTACGTGAATCCATTGTATATGCTTTCATGCGGAGCGACTCATCATTGACCCTTTCCTCAGACCGCCTGGATTGAATCCCATGTCAACAACTTGTGAGCACTTACAATCACCGTACCAACTATCAGCGCCAACCTAACCTGTAATCGTTTTAGGCCTTGCGGCGACCAGGACTCAATCGGTGTCTTCCAACAGCGCCCCAGTCAAGGATGGGGAACCTACGACCAGATCATGAACGTCGACTACAGCACCAACAAGGTAGGATTTGGTTTTCTGAACGAAAAGCCGCATATAGACTCATCATCATCAATCATGAACTTAGTACCTCGACCAAGCCATTGTCAACGACAGGAACAACCCAGGATACACCGCCGGTCAGCTCGCTCAATCTGTTCAGCGCTCTGAGTTCCCCGATCGTGTGAGTCCTTGTTCCTCCGGATGCACTCATCCCATATTCTTAACTTTTGCCATCTTGATTATCTAGTACGACCAAGCTCAGAGTATCGCCCAAAACTTGATCAACCAAGCCCGGGCCTCCGTCGGAAACACTAACCCTGGTACCGGAAAGTGCTCTGGTGTCGCCGCATATGGCTCCGCTACTGTTTACACTGGGGGGCAAAAGTGTACTTATGGAGGGTAAGTAACTCGGGCTTGGTTGATGGTCGTGAATACAAACTAATAATTGGTTGTTCGACAGACACTTGTGGACCGCTAAATGGTGGACTCAGTACGAGACTCCCAGCACCGGTGGTAGCGGTGTCTGGCAAGACGGCGGTGCTTGCTAAATTACTGGCGCATACATGGGTCTTTAAACGGTTGAAACTGCGGCTCGCGCGCTTTCTCCCTAGGATTGTATTGTCTTAGGCAGCATACATTTCTATGATCTAAAAAGCTATTGTTCATGAAAATATGTAAGGAGAAATAACCGGCGGCATGGTACCCAAATATAAGGAACTCTGAAAACCTACACTCGGATGATTAAGACATCGTTACTGTGATAAGCTTTCAGCTCTTGTACTTCGTCATCGTTGTGGCACGGCCGGCACGGCCAGGTACTAGACGTCAAAACATTAGAGTGAGCCATCTGTCTTCTAAGTGGTGTGCATTACGACTGATTCGCTTCTCGGTTCCACTAGCTCCAGTTGAATTGCATAGCTAAGGAAAAGTACAATGTGCGAATGTATAACATTGATCAATATAAGTGAATACGGTTTTAAGTCAAAAGGTTCATGTGCCTCCGCTGCTTATCTTCCGCTCGATGTATGACTCGCCACATCAGATCAATCCAATCCTGAATTCCTCCCTTTCCTACCCCATGCGCCCACCTTGCGGCTAACCCTAACCTCTCTAGCTCTTTCCACTCTGTGTGCATGGCGTATACATGGTGCACCAAATCTCTCTTCCACTTGGGGATACGCCTACCATCGTTCGCCTTCTGCCATAGTAAATCAAGGAAGTCATATGACATGTGGCCTCGAAACTTATGCCATGCTCTTGCCACCTCCAATGCCGAGGGTTGAGTCTTCTGCAGCTCGTCGTTCCATTGCAGAGCTCGTGATAACTCGTAATCAAAGTCTAATGAGACTCCACCCGTCATTTGGCGGACTGCGAGCGTAGCTTGAACCTCGACCAGACTGAACACGGTGATCCCAATGGGCAACCCGATGAATGCAAGAGAGTTCGGAGGAAACGCTGCTCGAAGGGGGAATGTATGTAGTGCAAGCGGGAATATATGGAATCCCGAGTTGTACAAGTGGCCAGAGGTGTACTGTGGTTCCTCGACCGGTAGTTGCGTCAAGAACGAGCAGTCGTATTGGTACCCGGTTGCAAAAATAACTCGGTCTACGTATTCTCTCTTCCCGTTCTTGAAATGAACGAAGCCGTCGGATGTAAAGTGGGATATAGCGCCTCTCTGGATGATGTGCTCAAAGTCCTGGTCCCCGAGTGACCTGACCGAATGGACTGTCTTCCTCGCCACAAGGGAGATTTTGTCGCTACAATCGACTCCCGAGCTACTCCCTCCGATAACCAGGACGTCGCGGTTGCGGTATGGGTCAGGTGTACGGTACCATATCGAATGGATATAGCTTCGGTCGTTTGATGAAGCCCATTCTCCGAACCCATCAATATTTGGAACGAAGGGGTGTCGGTAGTGTCCATTGGCTACTAGCAGATGGTCAAAATAAGAGACGCTTTCAGCTCCTGGTCCTTCATGTGGCTTGGTGACGACCTTCCATTGATGGGTTGAACTATTCCAAGTCGCCGAGGTCACCTGTGCATTAAACTGAATGTACTTTCTCAGTTCGAACTTGTCGACATAGCTCCGCATATAATCGTTGACCGTCTGAGAGCCTGTAAAAAGGGGAGTCGATGGCGGCGCTAAGTGCGAAGGGAAAAACATGATTGGATGTGGAACAGTGGTAGTTAACGAATCGTACACGGGTGTCTCGGGCCATTTCTTTTTCGAGGGATCTGGACGTGGCTCGGAAAGCCTGAAAACAATGTTAGCAGACTTATTTACAGCCGATTCATAGTCATACCAGACGCCTCCGACATCTTCACGCTGTTCAAACCCCACTACCTCGACTTCCCCAGCTCGAACATAGTCGCGAAGCTCATCAAATAGTACTTTGAGTGAGGCGAGCCCTGCTGCACCTCCAGCTCCAATCACCGCGAAGCGACGTGGGCGAGTTGGTCGTGTTGAAGTCGAAACCATTGGGAGGAATTACTCTCGGTTGGACGCTCGTCGAAAGTTACCACTGAACTCAGGGTATGGTCCAATTAACTAATAGTATATATAGCAGAGTCTATAACATGAGTAAAATATTACGTCCTAGCACAATCGAAGCACAGGGTAGTGTACTTGATTTACCAACTCTCTACGGGGACCCGAAAAACCCCGGAGTGCTCCAGAATGTCCGGATTTTGGGGACCTCCTCATTTGGATCCTACCGGATCCAGAGCGTCCCACGAGCACTTCGGAGCGCCATATTTAATACTCCAAAGTACTCGCTCACCTTCACGAGTGAGTGAGTGCTCCGGAGGTTTTGCAGTCCCCGTAGAGCCCAAGGATAGTAATTATTACGTCTGATTGACAATGATTAATAAGTGGCGGTTAAGGTACACGTAAGAGACACAACAATTTCAGCAATGCAATTCAAAGGCACCATGGAACGTGTGCAAGTATAAATGTGCCTTAAATTACAATTAGTAGGGGGAGCTTTTTCCTGCCGTTTTGACACTTAGATGCCTTAATTAATGTTGTTTGCGTCTCCTACAGCATTCAAATGAGCGTAAGAGCGTCCAAATCTGCAAAGTATTAACTGAGATAGAGCTACTTCATTTTGTTCTCCTCTCTTTTTCTCTCACTGTCCCAAATACTATTTTTTTATTGAGTAATACATATTTATATTTATTTAGAGACTCCTTATAAAGTTAATTAGTCATCTATTTAATTGCTATGTACACTGTACATGCTATATACAATGTTTTGTGTCTATGTTGGATCCTCCCAGCTGTCAGGCTGGCTCAGTGCTTAAGCTGTCCCAGACCCTAGTCAGCTGTCCTAGATGTCTGTAAGGATGCCAAGGGGGTTGGTGCTTGCAGCTGCAGCGTACAACAGATAAGCTGCTTAAGGCAACAAAGGACCTAACTATGGTGGTGACCAACTGTACTATGGCATTGAGATTGCTTAAGGCAATGAGCTACTACCTAAGTACAATGATAAAGCTGCTTAAGGTGGTGAGCTAGTGTCTATCTAAGTGATTACTGGACCTAAGGCCCTTGTACAGCGTTGGGATGCAACAAGAGGTAATCAACCTGGTGTCATAACCCATATCTGGAGGGGTTATTACCATATATATCCACTGTCAAAGATATATATAGTATATATGATGCACAGTGATATATTAATAATATAAGTTGCTGGGGGACGTTGCACTCCCCCCGCCCCCCTAGCCGCGGGCCAATGTTAATGGAGCCCGCGGGCAAGGTCTGAATAATATATTATTATAGAAGAGATTATGTCATCCCCCCCCCCACCTCAAATCCGTAGTAGTTTAGTATAGTATTTGATAAAGGACTGGAGGGGGGGAGGTCATGTGACCTGGACTTAGAGAATATCACTAAGTCCAGCCATGTCAACCATAAGTCTCTTATATGTGGGATCCTGGGGTTTCTGAGTGCATAAGTGCGAGTATATGCGTGTTTCCGGTGGCCGTAGTGTGTACCATGAGTGCCCTGGTATGTGAATAGAGGGCACAATAGGGGTGTGGCTCATGACATTGCCCCCCCTTTTGCGCCTCTTTAGGGGACTTGAAGAGGTGCATATCTGTTAGAGTGAGACACACTCATATAAGCAGATTTCCTCTTTATTGTCTTCTTTTTCTTTCCTGGGGTTTTGATTTCAGGAGGTAGAGGCCCATTAGGGAACTCCTTTTTGAATCTCTCCATGATCTCAGGCAGTTGGGCAATCTTTTCAGCTCTCTCCATGGTATCCTCTAGCTCATCATATCCTTTCCATCTGACTTGATATCTCAGCCCTTCTTTGTCCTGTCTCCATGCCACAATCTTTTCCACTTCATACTCCTCTTCTCCTTCCTCTGTTATGATGGGGGGAGGTTTCACTTGTCTTCTGTGGAAGTCAGTGTCCTCTTTGAAGGGAGCCAGGAGATTGAGATGGAACACATTGTGGATTTTTATGGTGTTAGGAAGGTCTAGTCTGTAAGCATGGGATGAGATCTTTTCAATGATAGTGAAGGGTCCAGCTTTCTTGTTGTCCAGCTTCTTTGCAGGTCTCTTTGTTTGGATATTGGTGGTCATTAGCCACACCTTATCTCCTACTTTGTATTCCTGTCTGGGTGCCTTTTCCTTTGCTTTGTGGAACTCCATGGAGGCCTTGACTTCATCCCAGATTAGTTCCATCTGTTTGGTCATGTCTTCTGCATGTGGTACATTGGAGGTGGTAGGTGCAATATTCCATCTTGGGTGCATTCCATACACTGTCTCAAAGGCTGATTTGCCAGTTGTAGAGTTGACTTGATTGTTGTGACAGAACTCAGCTATAGGTAGCCACTTTGCCCAATCATCTTGTGCATAGTTGCAGTAGCTGCGCAAGAATCCCTCCAACCATTGGTTTGTTCTTTCTGCCAGGCCATCTGTCTCAGGGTGATAGGCAGTAGAGTATAGAGGTTTTATTCCCAATTTCTCATATAAGGCCCTTTGGAATTCATTGTTGAATACTCTGCCTCTATCTGAGATTGTTGTCCTAGGGGTACCATGCAGTTTCCATACTTCCTTGATAAAGATTTCAGCCATTTCCTTAGCATTGGTTTTTTCTATACAAGGAATGAAATGGGCCTGCTTTGAAAAGCGGTCTATTACCACTAGAATACTGTCATATCCATTGGATAGTGGAAGTTTGACTATCATGTCATAGGCAATATCCTCCCAGGGCCTGCTTGGAATAGGTAGTGGTCTTATGGGGACTGTATGTTTGTGGCCTTTACTCCTTTGACAGTTTTCACATGATTCCACATATCTGTTTACTTGGGCTTTCATTCCTGGCCAATAGTAATCTCTTGACAGGAGTTCCAAAGTACGTGCTTGCCCTTGATGGCCAGCAATGGGGGAGTCATGGTACTGTTCTAGGAGTTCAAGTCTGATAGCCTTGCTGTCTGGTACAAAAATTCTCTCCTCATACCATAGGAGTTCTTCTTTCCATTGGTATTTAGTAAATTGTTTTGCTACACTAGGAGGAAGTTCTTCCTTGTGTTTGACAGTGGCAATCAGTGTTTGAATTGACTCATCTTCATCCTGAGCCTCTCTGATCTGAGAAATAATGTCTGTTGTTACCTCTGCCTTCATTACCAGGAAGTGTTTAGGATCAATCATTATCTGTTCCTTGTTGGGAATGTCTAAGTGATCAGGTCTTCTTGATAGGGCATCAGGCTTTTCAGACATCTTTCCAGGTCTGTAGACAATGTTGAAGTTGAAGGGTGCCAGGATTTGGTACCACCTTGCATGTCGCCTGTTGAAGGTGTGAGCTGTCTTCCAGTATTCCAGGTTTTTGTGATCAGTGTAGACTGTGATGGGCTCAGTTGTGCCTTCCAGGAAAAGTCTCCAATGTTCCAGGGAAGTAATGATGGCTAGTAGCTCCTTGTCATGTGTGTCATAGTTGGTCTGGGCATCATCAAAGCTCTTTGATAGGAAGGCAATAGGGTGTAGGTAGCCATCAGTGTGTCTTTGGCTAAGGACAGCACCCATAGCTACTCCAGAGGCATCAGTTTCTAAGAAGTAAGGTTTCTGGGCATCAGGGTGAATAAGTACTGGGTCCTTTCCAATTTCCTCCTTGACTCTATCAAAGGCTTGCTGTTCAGCTTCACCCCACTTCCACTTTACTTACTGCCTGGTAAGTAGAGTTAGGGGTTTTACAATAGTGCTGAAGTCCTTGATAAAGCGTCTGTAGAAGTTGGCAAATCCTATGAAAGACTGCAGTTGCTTGACAGTCTTAGGTTCCTTCCATTCCTGTACTGCCTTAATCTTTTCTTTCTCCATGGAGATACCTTCTGGGGTAATCACAATGCCAATATAGGTCACTTCAGTGGTGTAGAATAGGCACTTTGCAAGTTTCAGGTATAGGTTGTTGTCCCTGATTCTTCTAAGTACTTCCCTGAGATGTTTGGTGTGTTCTTCTCTATTCCTAGAGTAGATCAGTATATCATCTAAGTAGATAATTACTGACACATCAATCATGTCATGGAAAATATGATTCATCAACCTCTGGAAGATTCGAGGGGCATTTCTCAAGCCAAAGGGCATCACACGATACTGAAAGAGACCATCCTTTGTCCTGAAAGCAGTTTTCCATTCCTCTCCTGCCTTGATCCTGATGTTATTGTATCCTGACTTCAGATCAAGTTTGGAGAAAATCTTGGCATCCTTGACCTTTTCTAGAAGGTCAGACTGCAAGGGCATGGGGAATTGATCTGTGATGGTGATGTCATTGATCTTCCTATAGTCCACTACTAGTCTCAGTCCCCCATCAGCTTTCCTCACAAAGAAGCATGGGGAAGCAATAGGAGAGTGACTTGGTTCAATTTTCCCATCCAATAGTTCCTTTTCCATATATTCCTTCATGGCTTTGGACTCTGCTGGAGACATGGGATAGGCTTTAGCAGGTTTTGGAAGTTCACTCCCTTCCTTGAAGTTAATGGAGCAGTCAAAGGATCTGTGTTGAGGGAGTTGTTTAAAGAGCTCTTCAGAGAATACATCTTGGAAGTCTTCTATCTCAGAAGGGAGTTCCAGTATCTCTGCCAGTTTTCCTTTCATAGGTTCCTCATCCTTATAGCTTAATGAGAAATCCCTCCAGCAGATGGTAGGGTTGGCTTCTCTTAGCCAGGAGAGACCTAGGATAAGTGGAGTATCTCCTAGTGGCATAGCATAAAAGGTCTGTCTGAAAGTTCTTCCTTCAATGATAAGGTTTAAGATGGCCTTATATCGAATTTTTTCTTCTACTTCTTTCCCATCAATGGCTATGACTGTCCTAGGGGAGTGGAGTTCAATCAGAGGAATCTTGAGGTTCCTAGCAAAGGTAATATCCATGAAGTTTTGTGAAGAGCCAGAGTCAATAAGTGTTTTAATAGGGTCCATGATTCCCTCAATGGAAGTGTAAGTGGATAGAGTATCATTTGTTCCTTTCATAATATACACTTCATCACTATCCTCTGAGGGTTCTAGGGGAGTCTCTGACATGGTTACAGAGGCCCTTGGTAATTTTTTGACTCTATGGATTCACAATCCTCCTCTATCCTTTTCTCTGTCCCTCTCTTTCCCAGTACTGGGTCAGGTTTGTAGAATTTCTCAGGGCATTGTTTTAGCCTGTGAGTCTTGCTCCCACATTTTTGGCATTCACCTGCTTGGCTTCTCCTCAGAAAAGTCTCTGCAGGGAACCTCTCTGTAGGTCTATAGTTGTTGGTCTTTCCTTTCTTTAGGATACTAGGTGGTGTAGTAGTGTCCTTGATTGAAGCAGCCTGTTGAAGAATGTCATCAGTCCTGATGGCTACTTCAATGATTTGCTCTAAAGAGTAGTTGTCAATTTCAGGAGTAGTGATCTTCATGCAAATCAATTCTGACTGCAGGTTGATCTTGAGTCCCTTTTTGAAGGTGTCAATGAGAGCTTTCTCATCCCAATCAAGATCTTCCTTTAAAATTCGGAATTGGCTGGCATAAATTTGTGCTGATCCAGTTTGTTTTAGGCTATTGATTTCCCTAATAGCCCTATCCCTTTTGGATGGATCACTGAAGTTGAGTAGGAATGCTGCTTTGAATGCATTCCAGGAGGTAAGGTACTCATGAGGTTCATCACTGAGATGTTTCTGCATCAGGGGACTGGCCCATTTGACTGGTTCACCTTCTCCCATATTGGTTAAGGTGGCCCTGATCTTTCTCTCATCAGTGAAGGTACCAGGATACTCTTTGAAATACATTTCCATCTTCATGATGAATGTTTCAGCTTCAGTACCTCTTTTTCCATTGAAGGCATTTGGCTGTTTAAGTCTGGCTTCTTTTGGAATGGAAGTTCTTCTGGCTGGAGAGGACTGTCTTTGTCTAGAGAGATGAAGACTATCACCATCTTCTTCCTCACTGTTGCTTTCAGTCTCAGTTCCTTCTGGCTCTGGTTCTTTAGGTAGTCCTATCTTCCTGTCTACCTCCAAAATTGCTTCCAAAAGTCTTTCCTCCATGGTAGCTATCCTAGATTGTACATCCTGAAAGAGTTGAGGCAATGCATCCACCTTGTCTTGTAGATCCTCTACTTGATTTGCCAGGTGGTTATGGGCTGTTTGAGCTGCTCTTTGCTCCTCAGAGACTTCACCTAATTTCCTTCTTATATAGTTGGTCTGCAGGTTGAGGTCTGCTACATCTCTGCCTACTTGTCTCAGGGCAGCTGCACTTTCAGAGCTATTAGCATGTATGTATTTGATAGGGCCCATCTTCAAGGCAATGTCATCTTTGATATCATTGATGGCACTGCTGATGGCTGCTTCTACCCTGATTTGAGGCATCACCTGATGGCTCTTGGCCTCATAGTCAGCTATAGCAGCCCTGGATAAAGGTAACCCCTGCATAGGTATCTGGGGTTGTGGTTGGTGTGCAATTAATGCTGCTGGCTGGTGACCCAGTGTTGGTTCCCCCAGCCTTTGGTCAAGCTCTACAGGGCTTGTTCTCCTACTAGATGTAATGGATGCAGGAATGCTCTGTAGGGCTGTTTCCTGATACCCCATATTGGAAGTGCTTCTTGTTCTGGCTTGTCTTATGGTGGTACCAGTAAGGTTGTGTCTCCTAAGAGTGGTATCCCCTTCCTGGGCAGTAATGTCTTCTATAGTGACAGAAGATCTGTTGGAAGGCTGGTTATGAGTGACTGGTAGTGTAGGAGGTGTATCCTGCACTACTATGGGTTCTAAGGTAGAAGTGTCAGTAATCATAATGCTAGGGTTTTCTACTGTACTATCATCCTCAATCACAGTAGTTTCATCCTCAGAGCCAGGCATTGATCCTGGCATGACAGATGGTCCCCTTGCTGTATAGGTAGGAGAAGAGGCTCTAGAGGTTCCTACAGATGAGGTTCCTGAGATTCCCCTCCTTCTTGCTGGTCCTTCATCAAAGGTTGATGTCGTAGACACACTCGATACCACGGAATTTATTCCGATTTTCTCAAATTTAAACGAACTCAAACGGACGATATTTTCGATCACGTGACATCGGCGCTTATATCATACGCTAAGCGCCGAGCCACGTCCCTATCCGCACTTACCTCAGCACACGTAGCCACCTCCACCTGATGACATCACCATGACACGTCAGTGACACGTATGCATGAGTAAGGCCAACTGCGGAGCGGGGTTCTTATTGGTTATGGTATTGCATATTATGTATTGGTAAATAGACTACCTCTGTAATATATAAGGAGGCCAACCGACCATGGTAACACCCAGGTCGATTACCTCTTGTCGCATCCCCTAACTGTACGAGGACTTTAGGTCCAGTAACTCACTTAGACTACTCAGTTCCACGTCGCCTTAAGCGGCTTCTGCACTGTACTTAGGTAGCTCATCATTGCCCTTACAGGCTTCGTCACCGTAGTATAGTTGGTCGTCGTCGTAGGTAGCTTGCTTGTTGCCTTAAGCAACACTTACTAGTTACACCCGGCCGCAAGCGCCAACCGCCTCGACGTCCTTACAGACGTCTAGGACACTAGGTAATCGACCTTACGTTGGTTGCAAACCGTTTTGTACACCCACCACTAAGAACCAACCACCGAGAAGAGTACCAGTACTAGCACGACCGAAATCACGTGATCAGGGCCACCTTGCGGGAAAGAATAATCAAAATTCCCCCACCCCCACGTAGTAGGAAATTGCTATAAGGCTGAATACTCCTATCGCCCGCTTACCCCGGTTGCTGCACCCTCTACCTGCGACCTTAGACAGTCAATCCACCCGCTTGCAGAACACCTACTCCACATCACGCCTGCTCACGGCTGTTGATTGGTTGAAAGGACTGTCCAACGCTAGGTCGGCTGAGACAAAGGTTTAGCGTTCGAGTAGTAAAGCACTCATAAGTCCTGACATAGGCACCCTTGGCTGTACAGCCCCCACCATTCCCCACTCGCCCACCATTACCTCGCGCACTCCCACCCGCTCATCGTCTCGGGCATCTTCCCACGCTGGCCGATCCTATCCGCCCACACATTCCATGGCAACCCGTTCCCGGCCGCCCTCTCGTGCCCGCTCCCCAATCAATCAAGGAGAGCTGGGACCCCACCTTCCGGCAACCCCCTATGACGAACTCGGGGAAGTCTCCCTTGAGCGAATCACAAGGCTCCTCCTCGGCCTCCTTGGCCAGGTTGAGAACCTTGAACGGAAGGTTGAAGAAGTCCGAGAAGCAGGAGTCAAGGCCCGAACCAACCTCGAAAACATCTCCCAGGCGGTCGATGTTGTCAAGGATGGGCTTAAAAGCCTCCAGCTCCACGGGCCCCGCACCCCCAAAGACACCAAACCCCCGGTCGTGGAAGCAACGCCACGCCCCTTACCCAAAGCCGACCCTATTGGATCGACTAGTCGGGTGTCCTTCTGGGCTGAACCATCCAAGGCCCCCATTGTCTTTGCCCAGCCCACACCGGTCCGAGCACCACCCCCGCGAGTCCCTTCTCCCCCTATCTCTCCGCGTCTCCAATCCCCCATTGGAGCATCTGCCCCTCCACCTCCGGCTCCAGTCGCCGCCTATCCCGCTCCGGTCAAGGTTGACCACCCCGACGCCTACACAGGCAAAATAGGGAGCAAAGCAAAGCAATGGCTGACCCGGATGTTGGCCTGGACCCGCCTTAACTCGCGGATGTTCCCCTCCGATCAAGAGGTCCTATCATTCCTCTTGATGAACATGAAGGACACCGCCGGGGCTTGGGCCCACCCTCACCTCGACCAGCTTGGATCACATTGGGCTATCATTCAAACGGTCGAAGGTTTCAAGTTGGAATTCCTGGCAGCATTCGGCGACCCTGATGCCACAAGGGCCGCCGAGCAGAAAATTACAACACTCACCCAGTCCGGCACCTGCGCGGACTACATTACTAAGTTCAGAACCCTTGCTATGGAACTGGACTGGAACGACGCGGCCCTTAGAGGCCAGTTCGCCCGTGGCCTCCATTGGGAGGTCAGCCGCCAAATCGCAACCCGCGAACACCGCCCCTGTACTCTCCTCGAGCTGCAAAATGCAGCACTCGTCATTGACAATGCTCTCTGGGAAGAGCAAGCTAGCCATCCGCCAAAGGATAATAAGTCTAGCCGACCATCCAACCCCGCAAGGGGGACGAGTACCGGCCAATCAAGTTCCGGTTCAAAGAAACTATCCGACGACCCCAACTTCGTGTCGGAAGAGGAACGCAATCGCCGCTGTGCCGCAGGCGCCTGCATCAAGTGCGGCAAGATGGGCCATAAATTCGCGGAATGCCGCACGGGCTGGAAGGCCACCCCTATTGAGGAAAAGGGGAAGGCGAAGGAATCCGCCAAAATTGGCAAAGACTCTGAGTCCCAAGCGGGAAAAGAGTAAGGGTACCTGCTGCCGCGCGCAAGGACCCCAAGGACTCTGGTTTTGCTTTGGAATTATGTAATATATCATCCTCTCATAGAAATCAACCCCTTTTCACTATTCCAATCAAACCAGACAAAGCGGAACACTTAGAAGTCCTGATTGACTCAGGCGCCACATCCTCTTTCATGAACCCTCGCACCGCGGAATCACTCCGCCTCCCACTCATTGACCTTCCCACCCCACGTACCGTTACTATGCTCGATGGGTCGAGCCCCCAGGCTGGCAAGATCTGGAAGAAGGCTAATCTTACCTTCACCCTTGATGGCAAACGAATGACTGAGACCTTCCTAATCTGCAACACAGGGTCCCACACCGCCATCCTAGGGTTAAAGTGGTTAGATGCCCACAACCCGGAGATTGATTGGAATCAGCGAACCCTCTCCTTCCCTCACGCGCCACCAGAACAAGTTGCCATTGCCGAGGAAGAAGAAGCTGACAAAACCCCTCTTGAAGGAGTACCCTCCAAGTACCATCAATACGCCAAGGTATTTGGAGAGGAAGAATTCAACAAGCTTCCCCCTCACCGGCACTATGACATTGGTATTGAACTTACGGAAGAAGGCCCGCTCAACTCTCCTTTGTATAGCATGACCGATGCCGAGTCCGCCACGTTGAAAGACTGGCTCAGGGACGAGCTCAAAGCTGGGAAGATCCGTCCCAGTAAATCATCAATCAGCTCCCCGGTTATGTTTGTACCCAAGAAGGATGGCTCCCGCCGCCTTGTAGTAGACTACCGACGCCTCAACAACCGGACTAAGAAGAATGTCTACCCACTACCCCGTCCAGATGACCTCATGGCCCAGCTCCGTGGCGCCAAGGTCTTCACCAAACTAGACCTGAGATGGGGTTACAACAACGTCCGGGTAAAAGAAGGTGACGAGTGGAAAACGGCTTTCCGCACTAAGTACGGCCTATACGAGTCCCTGGTCATGACATTTGGTTTGACAAACGCCCCTGCCGCCTTTCAACACTTCATGAACGAATTGTTCAAAGACCTCCTGGATGTATGCGTCATCATCTACCTTGACGACATCCTAATCTACTCAAAGGATGACGCAACCCATACTCAGCACGTCCATGAGGTCCTACGGCGCTTAATGGAAAACCAATTGTTCTGCAAGGCATCCAAGTGCACGTTCCACGTCACATCGGTGGAATACCTAGGAATAATCGTATCGGACAAGGGTTTCAGCCTGGATAAGCTCAAAATCCAGGCAGTCCAAGAGTGGCCCACGCCCACTAAGGTTAAAGAAGTCCAATCATTCCTAGGGTTCGCCAACTTCCTCTGCCGGTTCGTCGCCAATTTCAGTCACATTGCCAGGCCGTTGCACAATTTGGTAAAAAAGGACACTCCATGGAAATGGGATACCAAGGAACAGGAGGCCTTTCAGGCCCTTAAGGACGCCATCACCAATGCCCCGGTTCTCTGCCACGCCAACCCAACAAAGCCTTACTTCCTGGAAACAGACGCATCAGGAGCAGCCCTGGGGTCCATACTCAGTCAGCAACAGGAAGACGGCCGCCTACACCCCTTAGGGTTCCTTTCGGAATCATTCAAAGGTGCCGAACAAAACTATGACACCCACGATAAGGAACTCTTGGCAATCATAAGGTCGTTTGAATACTGGCGTATCTTCCTGGAGGGGACCCTACATCCCATCACCGTCTTCACAGATCACCGGAACTTGGAATACTGGAAAGAGTCCCGCACCTTCAACCGTCGTCATGCCAGGTGGCACTTACTCCTTGCCGGTTACAACTTCCAGATTGTCTATTGTCCAGGAAAACAGTCCGGCAAACCTGATGCTCTGTCCCGCAGATCCGACCATGCCGATATTCCTCCTGCAAACCAGACAATGCTGCCCGACCCCGTATTTGCTAACGTAGCCCTGGTAACTCCCGAAAAGGAACTCCAACGTCAAATAGAATCTGCCCTAGACCAAGACGAATCACTGGAGGAGATACTACAATTCCTCCAGAACGAGTCAAAGGCGCCCCCCTCAATCAAGCGGGCGTTCAAGGATTATCAGATGGAAGCCGGGTTACTATTCTATCAAGGTCGCATTGTGGTCCCAGACGTCGGAACGCTAAGGACTGATCTACTTCGTATCTTCCACGATAGTCCCTTGGCAGGGCACCCAGGAAGGCAACGCACTCTGGAGCTGCTCTTGCAAAACTACTATTGGCCTGGCATTTGTGCAGACACCTACTGGCACGTTGATTCTTGCGAAACATGCCAACGAATCCAAAAACCAAAATATGCGTCCATTCCCCCTCAACCATTGGAATTACCATCACGGCCTTGGCAACATGTGTCCTATGACATGATAGTGGACCTACCCAAGGACGGAAGCAATGACTCCATTTTGGTCATTGTGGATAGTTTTACTAAATACGTAATCCTGGTCGAATGCTCCAAGAAACTCAAGGCCCCGGAATTGGCAGACCTGTTTTTACGACACGTGTGGAAACGTTATGGCATGCCCGAAAAGACGGTATCGGACCAAGGGAGGGTGTTCAACAATAAATTCCTAAGGGCCCTGTACCAGCGCCTGGGAATAGACCCCCACTTCTCTTCAGCCTACCACCCACAAAGCGATGGACAAACTGAGCGCGTAAACCCTACGGTCGAACACTTCTTACAGGCTTATTCAGGGATCAACCAGAAGGACTGGGTAAAATGGTTACCAATGGCGGAGTTTGCCTATAACAACGCGATTCATAGCGCCACAGGAAAAACTCCGTTTAAGGCACTTTACGGTTGGGAACCTGTACTCACACCAAGCAACATCCTGACAGACGTCCCTGAAGCAGACGATCTAGCCACTCAGATGGAAGCACAATGGCGGGAAGTAGAAGCAGCACTTCGGCAGTCAAAAACACGTATGACAGCCGGAGAAACAGGAGAACCCCCAATCTTTGAAATCGGTGAAGAAGCCTGGCTAGACGCCAAAAATGTGAAGCTAAAGACCCTGAGTCCCAAGCTAACAGAACAACGGCTAGGCCCTTTTAAAATAACCGAGAAAATCTCCGACCGCGCATACCGCCTGGAGCTTCCGCCGTCCATGAGGATCCACGACGTCTTTTATGTAGGACTGTTATCCAAGGTCAAACGTGACAAAAACCAAGCCTTTGAGAACCGCCCCCCACCTGTTACTGTGGATGGGGAAGAGGAATACGAGGTGGAAGGAATAACCGACGCGGAAGAACGAAATGGAAAATGGTTCTTTAGGGTGAAATGGAAGGGCTACAGATCAGAAGAAAACACATGGGAACCCCGGGAAAACCTAAAAAACGCGGGTAAAATTTTGAAGAAGTACAAGGAAGAAATGAAGAAGAAGGCCCTCGGCGCTGCCAAGGCCCTTAGAGGGGGGGCAGTGTCGTAGACACACTCGATACCACGGAATTTATTCCGATTTTCTCAAATTTAAACGAACTCAAACGGACGATATTTTCGATCACGTGACATTGGCGCTTATATCATACGCTAAGCGCCGAGCCACGTCCCTATCTGCACTTACCTCAGCACACGTAGCCACCTCCACCTGATGACATCACCATGACACGTCAGTGACACGTATGCATGAGTAAGGCCAACTGCGGAGCGGGGTTCTTATTGGTTATGGTATTGCATATTATGTATTGGTAAATAGACTACCTCTGTAATATATAAGGAGGCCAACCGACCATGGTAACACCCAGGTCGATTACCTCTTGTCGCATCCCCTAACTGTACAAGGACTTTAGGTCCAGTAACTCACTTAGACTACTCAGTTCCACGTCGCCTTAAGCGGCTTCTGCACTGTACTTAGGTAGCTCATCATTGCCCTTACAGGCTTTGTCACCGTAGTATAGTTGGTCGTCGTCGTAGGTAGCTTGCTCGTTGCCTTAAGCAACACTTACTAGTTACACCTGGCCGCAAGCGCCAACCGCCTCGACGTCCTTACAGACGTCTAGGACAGTTGAAGATCGACTGGTTCTACTAGGGTTTCTTCTAATATCTGTACCCCCTGTGGCACTGTCAGGTTCAGGAGTGGCAGACATGTGTTTTAAGAAGTGGTTCTTTAAGATAAGGCTATCTTAATTGATAATCAATGATACCTCAGTATCTTCTTCAAATAGAATACTCCAAGAGCTTCTATTGATCAGAGCAAAATAGCGCAACCCACAAAGAGGTCTTTAGCTGATTGCAAGTAAAGTAATGGACACCTAGGGTCCAGGTGATGAGAAGACTCTGATAGTACTTCTTATCACAAATCAGATATAAGAGTCAGTGGAGACCCTTTGTTGACAGTTGTTGATAGTTGAATTTGAAATTAATCACTCAGTTGCTCTTTTTTAGGTGTAGCAGCACCTGCTTGTCCCTATAGGTTGTAAGACAAGGGAAAACAAGCTGGCTTTCTAAGCAGCTTGTTCCACCCCTATATATACCTGGGCATCACTTGGGTCTATATACATATTTCAAATGGGAGCACAGCCTCTTGGAGCCGTAGCACAGCCTCAAGAAGCAGTATGAGTCAAAGAACCATGTGGCAGTGCTTGATTAGCCAATCAAATGCCAAGAAATATACCGGTGAGGTGAGGTCTTGGCGGAGTTGGTTCTATTTTTAGCACATGATCACGTGGAACACTGCTTAAGTATGACTCATACTCTTGGCATGCACAGCCACAATATAAGTATGACTCATCCAATTTCCATATATGGTAATCCTATTCCCCAATCCGGCCCGGTTTTACCCGGAGATCAAGCACAGCCATCATCATGTGATTGTGGCAGTGCAGGTAGTACTTGATGACTAAGCATTTGTCATTATGCTTGGTCATAGTTGATTTGTCATTCATGAGTTGGTCATGTGACCTGGTTGCTGACTAAGCATTTGTCATCCTGCTTAGTCATACTTGATTTGTTATCAATGAGTTGATCATGTGATCTGGTTGCTGACTCATCAGAGTTCAGCTGACTAAGCTTAGTCATCCATCCATTTCATCTTCTTTCCTAATTTGGAAAGGGGATTGCCATTTTTGGTAAGTCTAGGTTGCTTAGTCTCTATTGTCTTGAAAGTCTTCTTCAAGTTATGTCTCTTTCCTAATTAGGAAGGTGAGTTACCATAAATGGTAATCTGACGTCGTGTTGTTGGGACAATATGTTGTGCATCAGTGATGTAGGGGCATTAGTCATCCCTACATCCCCTATAGGCAGTACATATACACATATATATGTATATATATACTGGGTATAGGTAAGCAGCTTGTTTTCAATGTCATAACCCATATCTGGAGGGGTTATTACCATATATATCCACTGTCAAAGATATATATAGTATATATGATGCACAGTGATATATTAATAATATAAGTCGCTGGGGGACGTTGCACTCCCCCGCCTGTTATGGAACAGGATAAAATAGTAAAGAACGGCAAAGCAAACATGATTTGGCCTTGAAATTAGTGTAGACAAACACTTGTAAAGTACATAGAAATATTCCTTGAATTTTTCTGTTATTTCTACTATTTTTAATCATGTAAATACTCGAGGTATTAAGGGAGAAACAGTCCCTTGAAGGGAAGACTTAATAACTTGAGTCTAACTGGCTATTCTTAAAGCACAGCTTGTTTCAGCCTTTTCCTAGAGTGTCTTAGTGAGGGGAAGGATATTCTTAGAACTGGAGGCTAACTCTTATAAGGCATGGCTTTATGAGATAGGCTCTCACTTAACATCTCATCTCTTTTCATCTTGTCATGTATCTTACCCTACTGTATATAGTAATCACAGGCCTCTAAGGGTATAAATAGCCCCTTGAACTGGCCTTTTGAATGCATCACATTTTACCATACTCTCTCAGCCTGTGTGACTCTTAAGAACTTCTATTGATCTCTTTAAGTATCATACATAGTAAATTTGCCTAAAGCTCTTAAGTTCGGCGCATATAGCCTCTAGGACGGTCCCAACCTATACAGGGAACCTAGAACCAGCTTAAGTGCGACCCTGCCAAGACTTCCTGGCTGTCTGCTAAGTGTTTGGTGCTTCCACAACGCCTTTACCCCCTTGTTTACCGTCGGAGACAAGAAAATAAATTTCTATAATTCTCAATTAAATTACAGTGAGTTCCAGAGACTGACATTTAGGTTTTATACTACTTTGCTTGTACCTTGCGTCGCCTGCTGAACAGTAATACGCTCATTACTGGTTATTGGTAGGGATCACCCTGATACTAACCACCTTACTCTTCTAGCTAGATAACTAGCCACTCTAATATACTCTAATTTCACTAGCATAGATTTCTCTTATTACTTATCTTCCTAAGTTTTCTACCTTTTATAGTTAGACAGTTACCTTGTTTGTCTTTTGTTTCTTTCTTTCTTCTTTAGAGTATTTAGTTTTATTACTTTAATTTCCCTATCTATAACACCGCCCCCCTAGCCGCGGGCCAATGTTAATGGAGCCCGCGGGCAAGGTCTGAATAATATATTATTATAGAAGAGATTATGTCATCCCCCCCCCCACCTCAAATCCGTAGTAGTTTAGTATAGTATTTGATAAAGGACTGGAGGGGGGAGGTCATGTGACCTGGACTTAGAGAATATCACTAAGTCCAGCCATGTCGACCATAAGTCTCTTATATGTGGGATCCTGGGGTTTCTGAGTGCATAAGTGCGAGTATATGCGTGTTTCCGGTGGCCGTAGTGTGTACCATGAGTGCCCTGGTATGTGAATAGAGGGCACAATAGGGGTGTGGCTCATGACACCTGGGTGTTTGTCATGACCCAACTGTAATGTTGGTCACACACTAGTGATGGGTGCTTAAGGCTGTACTAAACAAGGTAACAGCTACTAACTAGGCTAACTACTGTATCTAATAGCGCTTAAAGCACTCTACTTCTATCTACTGTCAACAAGGGGGCCTTAGGCCTGGAGGTGTTGTTGTAGACACAATCAATACCACAGAATTTATTCCCATTTTCTCAAATTTAAGCAAAGGCAAACAGACTACATTTTCAATCATGTGATCTTGGCGCTCATATCATACGTGTCATGCCCTAGAGGCGTGACCACCTTAAAATCCACTAAGTCAAAGAAATAGTGAATATATGCGCTATTTTTATGAAGATTTATGGATATATGCATCTTTATGCTATTTTAGGCGCTGAGCGCTTATTATGTAATCTTGTCACATGACCTTTAGTCATGTGATCTTGTTTTCTTATCTCTGGTCATGTGACCTTATCTTTGTTGTTATGTTTGTACATGTTATTGTTGTAGACACAATTGATACCAGGGAATTTATTCCCATTTTCTTGGATTTAAACAAAGGCAAACGGACAACATTTTTGATCACGTGACTTTGGCGCTTATATTGTACGCTAAGCGCCAAGCCACGTCCCCATCCACGCTTACCTCAGCACGCGTAGCCACCTCCACCTGATGACATCACTATGACACGTCAGTGACACGTATGCATGAGTAAGGCCAACTGCGGATTGAGGTTCTTATTTGATACGGTATTGCATATAGTTGTATTTGTAATTAGGTAGTTCTGTAATATATAAGGAGGCCAACCAACCATGGTAACACCCAGGTTGATTACCTCTTGTTGCATCCTACATTGTACAAGGGCCTTACAGCCCAGTAAGTTACTTAGATACACGCCTTAAGCGTTGTCCTTGCTGTACATACGTAGCTCGCCGCCGCCTTAAAGCGCAGGGTCATTGTAGTTAGTTAGTTTGTTGTTGTAGGGTACCCCATTGCCGCCTTAAGCGGTTTTACTGTATTAGTCACATGGCCACAAGCGCCCGCACCCTTGACGTCCTTACAGACGTCTAGGACACTAGGTAATCAACCTTAAGTTGGTTGCAAACCGTGCCTACCAGCACACCCACTTAGTTCAACAACAAGAAGGCCCCTAGTACTAGCACGAGGGAAATCAGGTGATTGGGATTGCCTTTTGCTGTCAATAATCAAACCAGTGTCATCCCCACCTAGTACCAAATTGCTATAAGGCTAACGGGTTCTAATTGTCTGCATACCACTGGTTGCCGCACCTTTTGTTAGCGACCCTAGACAGCCAATCCACCCGCTTGCAGAAGCACTGCCCTGCATCACGCCCGTCCATGGCAGTTGATCAGGGTAAGAACTGTCCAACGCTAGGCCGGTTGAGGCAAGGGTTTAGCGTACACATACAATAAAGCGCTCATAATGTCATAACCCATATCTGGAGGGGTTATTACCATATATATCCACTGTCAAAGATATATATAGTATATATGATGCACAGTGATATATCAATAATATAAGTTGCTGGGGGACGTTGCACTCCCCCCGCCCCCCTAGCCGCGGGCCAATGTTAATGCCCGCGGGCAAGGTCTGAATAATATATTATTATAGAAGAGATTATGTCATCCCCCCTGTTATGGATATGACATTTCTTCTTGAATCTGTACTTATTTTATTAATTATACTAGTAATCTCACAGTAAATAAATGAGATAAAGATGCGAACTAAGGTTTTCAAGGTCCCTCTATCCAATAGTGACCTTCACAAAACCTACAAAGCTCAGGAATACCCTTAATATGCAATGCCTTTTGCATATATGCTGTTTTCTCACTCATTTAAATATATATAAATTCAGCTGAGTAGATAAACAGTAACAAGTAATATTTCTCTTGTTTGTAGTATTTATTATTCAAGATTCTATCTTGTGGCTACACACAGAAATATTCAGGGTCCCCCCTGTTGCATAGGCAAGTGCTCTGGCGCTTAATCAGCCCTTAAGCGCCGACGCACTAAATGCGCCTTTTCTCCATCACCCGGGCATCCCACACTGCCGAATCGCTTGCGCTTAGGTGCGCATGTTTGTGCGCTCCAGAACGCTGGGTCAAACTCCCAAAACGGACAGCATTTGGCTGAGTTATGCCCCATTTACTGTAAGTACCCAATGCAGTGGTATCCTACCTTTGGGACTGTTTACTCCAAGGATGAAACACTTAGCCTTGGGACATCTAAGGACCCACACAGGTAAATAATGCCTTGGGGCAAACATTGCCTTGGGGCAAATATTAGGATTTGTTGTTTGTTTACTATGTACCAAAGTATTGGCTCCCTCAAGTGTTTCAGTTGCCACATGTACCTCCTGTACCCCCTCTTGGTATCAATCATGTATATACTTGTTTGTGCGCCTTCTCAGGGTATAAAAGGACCCTGTGAAGACGCTTCTAATGCATCCATTTATCCACTCTTATATATTGACATATACACACAAGCCTTTAACAGCTTATCTGCGCATTTACTTTAGTGATTGACTCACTGTAAATAGCATAGGAGGTTATTCGGCGCACTAAGACCATAGGCCAGTCCCAACAGACACAGGGTAACCTATTAGTGTACTTACTGCAACCCTGTGCCCCTTGACTGTCACAGTTGTTGAGTTCAACATTGAGTATAGTGCGACAATACTGTAAGGATTGTTGTGATTGAGTGATAGTGTTTCAATCCACCATACCCCTTATATTGTAGATAGCTTTATCTACAATATCTCATAAATCCTAGATATATTTTAGGTAAACCCCATAAGTCTTAAGTCTTACTTAAGCATATATAAGTCCTATACTTATTAGGCAAATCCTATAAATCCTGTACATTAGTCAGGTAACCCTCTTACTTAAGGTACTATCCTAGAGACCTTAAGTAAACCTACCCTTAGTCACTTAGGCTTAAGTAACATTAGTCTAAGGTACTATACATAACCAACCACCTGCACTTCATAGTTGCTAGACTATTTGTTAGGAGTTGTTATTCCTGATAACCTAGCCTATATTGTGCATATATTCTGTGCATATATTCTGATTCTTAATACTAGTTCTTAGTTATTCCCATATACATTTTGTATATAGTAATTCTTTCTTACTCCTGTACTTACACGACTCTTAACACACAGCCCTTATCATTCCCCACTTGCCCACCATTACCTTGCGTACCCCCACTTGCTCCTCATCCCAGGCATCCTCTCATGCTGGCTGCTCCTACCCGCCAACACATCCCATGGCAACCCATTCCCGGCCACCCTCTTGAGCCCACTCCCCTATCAATCAAGGGGACATGGGACCCTTCCTTCCGTCAGCCACCGCTGTCAAAATTGGGGAAGTCTCCCTCAAACGTATCACCCGCCTCCTCCTTGGCCTCCTTGGCCAAGTTGAACGCCTCAAACAGGAGGTTGCAGAAATCAAGGAAGCAGGGATCAAGACCTGCACCAACATTGAAAACATCTCCCAAACCATCAATGTTGTCAAGGATGGGCTTAAAAGCCTCCAATCCCATGGGCCCAGGACCCCAGAAGACACCAAGCCCCTGGTTGTGGAAGCAACGCCACGCCCCTTACCAAAGGCCAACCCTACTGGATTGGTTAGTTGGGTCTCCTTCTGGCCTGAACCATTGAAAGGGCTCCCATCCTTTGCCCAACCAGCCCCGGTACAAGCAGTGCCCCCGCAAGTCCCATCTCCCCCTATCTCTCCGCGTCTCTGATCCCCAATTGGAGCTCCTACCCCTCTCCCTCCGGCTCCAGCCACCCACTACCCCGCTCTGGTCAAGGTTGACCACCCCAACGCCTACACAGGCAAAATAGGGAGCAAAGCCAAACAGTGGCTGACTTGTATGCTGGCCTGGACCCGCCTCAACTTGCGGATGTTCCCAACCAATCAGGAGGTTCTTTCCTTCCTCCTGATGAACATGAAAGATTCCGCTGGGGCCTGGGCCCACCCCCACTTAGACCAACTAGGCTCACACCAAGCCATAATTCAAACGGTCAAAGGGTTCAAATTGGAGTTTTTGGCGGCATTTGGCAACCCTGACGCCACAAGGGCCGCCAAGCGGAAGATAACTACTCTTACCCAGTCCAGCACATGCGCGGACTATATCACAAAGTTCAGAACCTTGGCAATGGAGCTGGACTGGAACAACGCGGCCCTTAGAGGCCAGTTTGCCTGTGGCCTCCATTGGGAGGTCAGCCGTCAAATAGCAACCCACAAGCACCGCCCCTGTACCCTCCTTGAGCTGCAAAATGCAGCACTTGTCATCAACAACGCTCTCCGCAAAGAGCGTGCTAGCCATCCACCAAAGGATAGTAAGCCTAGCAGACCATCCAACCCCGCAAGGGGGACAAGTACCGGTCAAGCCACTTCCAGTTCAAAGAAACTCTCCAATGACCCCAACTTTGTGTTGGAAGAAGAACAGAACCGCCGCCGCGCCACCAGCGCCTGCATCAAGTGCGGTAAAATGGGCCATAAGTTTGCGGAATGCCGCACAGGCTGGAAAGCCACCCCCATTGAGGATAAGGGGAAGGCTAAGGAAACCGCCAAGACTGGCAAAGAATCTGGACCCAAATTGGGAAAAGATTAAGGGTACCTGCTGCCGCGTGCAAGGGCCCCAAGGACTCTGGTTTTGCATTGGAATTTTGTAACATATCTCAATTGTATAGAAATAACCCCTATTTACAATTCCAATCAAACCAGAAAAGCAAGCAGATATATTAGAAGTCCTGATAGACTCAGGCGCCACTTCATCATTCCTCCATCCTTGCACAGCGGAACTACTCTGCCTCCCTTTAATAGACCTCCCACATCCCCGCACCGTTACTATGCTTGATGGGTCAAGCCCCCAGGCTGGAAAGATTTGGAAGAAGGCTCATCTAACCTTCCTAAATGATGGCAAACGCATGACGGAAACTTTCCTGATTTGCAACACCAGGTCACACGCTGCCATCTTAGGAATCAAATGGTTGGAAACGCACAACCCCAAAATCAATTGGAACTCACAAACCCTCTCCTTCCCTCACAATCCACCAGAACACGTGGCCATTGCCAAAGAGGAAGAAGCTGATCCAAACCCCTTAGAAGGAGTACCCTCCGAGTACCACCAATACGCCAAGGTATTTGGAGAAGAAGAATTCAATAAGCTTCCTCCCCACAGGCATTACAACATTGGGATTGAACTCACAGAGGAGGGACCCCTCAACTTGCCTCTTTACTGTTATGGATATGACATTTCTCCTTTAATCTGTACTTATTTTATTAATTACACTAGTAATCTTACAGTAAACAAATGAGATAAAGATGCGAACTAAGGTTTTCAAGGTCCCTCTATCCAATAGTGACCTTCACAAAACCTACAAAGCTCAGGAATACCCTCAATATGCGATGTCTTTTGCATATATGCTGTTTTCTCACTCATTTAAATATATATAAATTCAGCTGAGTAGATAAACAGTAACAAGTAATATTTCTCTTGTTTGTAGTATTTATTATTCAAGATTCTATCTTGTGGCTACACACAGAAATATTCAGGGTCCCCCCTGTTGCATAGGCAAGTGCTCTGGCGCTTAATCAGCCCTTAAGCGCCGACGCACTAAATGCGCCTTTTCTCCATCACCCGGGCATCCCACACTGCCGAATCGCTTGCGCTTAGGTGCGCATGTTTGTGCGCTCCAGAACGCTGGGTCAAACTCCCAAAACGGACAGCATTTGGCTGAGTTATGCCCCATTTACTGTAAGTACCCAATGCAGAGGTATCCTACCTTTGGGACTGTTTACTCCAAGGATGAAACACTTAGCCTTGGGACATCTAAGGACCCACACAGGTAAATAATGCCTTGGGGCAAACATTGCCTTGGGACAAATATTAGGATCTGTTGTTTGTTTACTATGTACCAAAGTATTGGCTCCCTCAAGTGTTTCAGTTGCCACATGTACCTACTGTACCCCCTCTTGGTATCAATCATGTATATACTTGTTTGTGCGCCTTCTCAGGGTATAAAAGGACCCTGTGAAGACGCTTCTAATGCATCCATTTATCCACTCTTATATATTGACATATACACACAAGCCTTTAACAGCTTATCTGCGCATTTACTTTAGTGATTGACTCACTGTAAATAGCATAGGAGGTTATTCGGCGCACTAAGACCATAGGCCAGTCCCAACAGACACAGGGTAACCTATTAGTGTACTTACTGCGACCCTGTGCCCCTTGACTGTCACAGTTGTTGAGTTCAACATTGAGTATAGTGCGACAATACTGTAAGGATTGTTGTGATTGAGTGATAGTGTTTCAATCCACCATACCCCTTATATTGTAGATAGCTTTATCTACAATATCTCATAAATCCTAGATATATTTTAGGTAAACCCCATAAGTCTTAAGTCTTACTTAAGCATATATAAGTCCTATACTTATTAGGCAAATCCTATAAATCCTGTACATTAGTCAGGTAACCCTCTTACTTAAGGTACTATCCTAGAGACCTTAAGTAACCTACCCTTAGTCACTTAGGCTTAAGTAACATTAGTCTAAGGTACTATACATAACCAACCACCTGCACTTCATAGTTGCTAGACTATTTGTTAGGAGTTGTTATTCCTGATAACCTAGCCTATATTGTGCATATATTCTGTGCATATATTCTGATTCTTAATACTAGTTCTTAGTTATTCCCATATACATTTTGTATATAGTAATTCTTTCTTACTCCTGTACTTACACAACTCTTAACATTGGTGACCACCGCAGGGCCTAGTGTTGGTTATCTTTAATTCTTACCTGTAATCTTTTGTACAAGCTTTCATACTTTGTATATACATTCTAATTGTGATACTCTACTAACATTCTTTTATGTCTAGAAGATCAAGCAGACCTGTATCCTCTAATAGGACCCCTTGGGACACAAGACTTTCAAGAGAAGGTATGCCTAGACATAGTACCCCTAGAAACTCTGTGCTTCCTAGAGACAGCATACCTACAGATAGTCCCAGCAACCCTTTTGGACCTACTAGGTACTCTATTGAGCAATCCTCTCCTGAGGAGCTAGTGATTCCCCAACCTATCCAACCCTATGAATCACCCATCAAGCCACATGCTTCCATGCCAGCCTTGGAAGACCCTCAAGCAGGACCTAGTAGCTCAAGAAGAATATCACCCCACTCTCATAAGTCATCATCCAGACACTCTCCAAGATTGTCTCCTTTGGAATATGAAGCTATTCAGGAAACAAACAAGCTAGCTAAGCCAAGTTCTTCTATAAGGAAGCCTTCACCTTTTGGTCATAAGACTAGCCCAGCTACCTTCCAGAGGATGATACCTGTATTTGGACTTCCTGATATAGATATGTTGGAACCTTCCTCTAGTAAAACTCAGCCCTCTGAGCCTATGAACTCTCATGAGCTTAAGAGATCTAAAGGAAAGACTTCTGAAGCCCACATATCTAAGCATAGGGAGACTCAAGCTGCCTTACTGGATCCTAATGATAGGTCTTTTACTAATGACCCAGCAATCCAGAAGTACCTACCCTATTCTCCTTCCACTACCTTATACCCTTTAAATGAAGAATCTCCAGGAGAATTCAACTATCAGCCTGACTGTACCCAAATGACCTCTTGGTGCAGGAAGAACCCTCAAGCTAATAGTTTTAGGAAAGTCTACAGGCAGCTAGGAAGAGTATTCTATCATGTGGAGATACCTCCAGCCCATGAGAATTGCTACCCCTCACCTTCTTGTGAGCAATGGGCTTCTCACTACTTCAAACTACTAGATACTGTAGTAACCTTTAGACCTACATGTTGCATCACTACCAAGTTAGTCCCTGCTCAAGAAATCAACCATTGGCCTGAATATGGTAAGTTACACATAGACCTGAATAAACTAATCAAGAGAACTGTTCATAGCGTCTATGACATGGAGGAGCTATTGCCCATTCCTGAATGGCCAGAACATGACTGTTTATTCACCTCTCATTCCTTTGAGGTAGCTGCTGTCACTTATAGGGATCAGATGGAGCGTTTCATTCAAAAGCTATATGAGATCCTTGGTAGACAACTTCAGACTGGACCACCTTCCCCAGTCATCTCTGCAGGACATCTCAGTGAGGTAGAACCTGGACAAGAACACCTTAGGGATAGGACTCTACAACTCAAGCAAGATATGACACTGTTAGTGCCCAAAAGTTCTAGAGCCTCTTCTGTCACTCCACAGGAGGCGGCTCAAGAAAACTTACTGAGGAGTCTTATCAAGCCCACAAGTCAAGTTACTATTACTAGTCCTTTACTCCCAGAACCTCAAGTCTCTCCTCCAGCTGTAGCCTTGAACACCTCCAGCAGTACTCCTCCAGGACACCCTCCTAGTAGCTTCATTCATCTAAAGCCTCTCTTACTGTTACTATGCAACCTAGGTATTTAGGACCTAATAATGGAACTTTACTCATTCCCTCAGAACCTTTACCACCACCTCCTAGTTCTATTGCTACTTCTTCCTCTAGATCTATACCCCTAGAAAGAATACCAGAGGAGTCACCCCATGTAACATTACAAGTCCCACCTACCTTAGAAAGGACTGAGAGACTTAGGAGAGAAGCCACTAGATCTCTAGGACCTAGGCCACCTACTCCTAGACCCACTGTAGTCCCTTCCACTAGCTCAGAAGAAACCTTACCATCATCCCTAGAGGGAATGCTAGTATTCCTATTGCACAACCTTCAGCTATACCTCCTTTCAATATACAAGCCCTTGAAGATTACATCAACAATCTTTCAGATGGAAGTATAGATGGCTTAAGTTCTTCTGAATCATCAACTGGAAGAGACCAAGTAGCCCCAGAACTAATAGCCCCAGCTACTCCTGCTGATTCTATTACTTCTGTCTCAAGTGCTGCTACTCATACCATGCAAATCCCAGTAGCACAGTCTACTCCCAGGATTAGGAGCCAAGTAGAAGAGGATAATGTTAGGAATATACCTTATAATCCACCTTTAAGCAATGCTGCTAGAAGAGTTAGCCTTGCAGGCCCAAGTATTCCTCTTAGAGATCCACCTCCACATGCTGACTTTATTAATCGCAGATCTTCCTTGGGAGCAAATCGGCGATCCTCAGGAAGACCAGCTATACCAGCTGAATCCTTTACCAGAGTATCTACAATCCCAGAAGAGCGCTCCTCTAGACTAGCTGAAAGTGCCCACAGGAGATCTACCTCCTCTCCTGAATCAAGAAGAACTCCTCTAAGTATCCATACCAATTTACCTTACTTACAGGAGCAGCCAGCACCAGTTACTAGAGAAGAAGCTAATATGAGTAGGAGAGGAAACTTCTTAGCCCCTCTACTAGCACCTGTCCCACAACTTCAAGTACCTCCAGCACCACCCATTGACAGGACTAGGTTACCTCCTCATATTGTAGGACGTATGGTCTCCTCTAGAAGGTTTAGTGAGCTGTTTAATGATCCACCTCCTAGGGATCAACTTAGAGATAGACTAGCTCCCTTAGCTGAAGGAGGAGGAGGAAATGACCCACCATATGATAGCGATAATGGAGATTTTGATAACTCTGGTAGAAGAAGGAACAATCCACCTAGAAGAAATGGAGGAGGACCTCCCAACGACCCAGAAGATCCAGGAAATGAACCATATGCTCAAGCAAATGCAGCTAGAGCTAGACCTTTCAATCCAGCTCCTGTACATTTTGATACTAAGCTGAAACCTGACATAATCCCAGAGTAGGATGGAGACACTAAGAAGCTGTCGCGCTGGATGACATCCATCAACAACATAGCTGAGTATAGTAGCTACACTAGAATTCAGCTTGGACAGCAGATTCCTCTCAGGTTCACAGGAAGAGCTCTTAGATGGTTCAATGCATTAGATAAGGACTATAGGCGAATTATAACTGAAGACTGGCCAGCACTTAGGCAAGCTATCACTATCCACTTCATGAATAGGACCTTCCTGAACAGAAGCAAGAATGAAGCCATGCGCATCAGGTTCAGGGATAAAGATCATTCAGAAGAGACTCCAGAAGACTATGTCATCAGGAAGATGGAAGCTCTCACTATTGTCAGTGACTGGACTGACTCTGAATTAATCTTTGAAATCATGAATGGTGCTCCTAAGTCCTGGACCACGCATATAGACACCTCAAGAATAGTCACTTGGGAAGACTTCCTTGACAAGATTGCATGGCATGAGGAGGACCTTTTGGGAAAAGATTCTTCTCATAACTCTGACATACAGCGTCAACTACACCAGATGCAATCTACTCTCAAGAGACTAGAAGGAAACAGGCACTCTAGGCCAAGTGCGCGCTCACACTTAGCAGGATCTAAACCAGTAGGATGGCATCAAAATAATCCTCCACCAAAATACCCTAAGGATGACTCTACAGTATCTAAAGGTAAAACTCCTAAAGACAAGAAAGCTAGACCTTGTAGACACTGTGGAAGTATGATGCACTGGGATAGAGACTGTAAGCATGCCAAGAAGAACTCCAGATTTGTGCAATCACATATGGCACAAGCAGATGATGATGAATGGGAAGCACAGGAAGCTTATGAAGATCTCTGTGATGAAGCCTACCTTGATGAAACAGAATATGACACTGAAGGAGAAGAGTCTGTTTCTGAGGAAGAGCAGGATTTTCATAAGCCCCTTCAGTCATTAGCTGTCTCTACCTCCAGCGCTAAGCCCAGCTCTGGATCCCAGGAGGAACAGCATGGTCTGGAGGGGACCACTGTCAGCCAGGGTACTAACTCTGCTGACCAGGGCAGTAAGGAATCTGATTCATCTGTATTTTCTGGATATGTACAACCCAAGCTCCCCACTAGGAAGAGCCTTAATAAGAAACTGAAAATGGCTAGTAGTCATACAGCTATTGCAAAAATGGAGAAGAAATCACTCTCAAGCAATTAATGTCAAGACCACCAGGAACTGCTTTCTTTGGATCCAAAGCCACCATCATCAAAGGTTGGCTTCAGACAAATAATGGACCTAAGAAGCGCATCACCTTTGACTCAGGATCAGAGATCACTCTCATTAATGAGTCAATACTTAAAACTCTAGATCCATCACCTAGAGTGCGCATTGGACAAAAACTCAAGTTAATTCAAGTTACTGGGAATAGTAGCTTATCACAGTATATTTCCCTTCCTATCATCTTTGATACTGAACAAGGATTAGTTAAAATGATTGTAGAAGCCTACATAGTTCCTAACATGAACACACCTTTTATCTTAGGAACAGACTTTGCATCTCAGTATCAACTGTCATTAGTTAGGAATGGAGAAGGAACAAGGATAGTTTTTGGGGATACAGGACGTTCTATTCCTGTGGAAGAATCAGATTCCAGCCCAAGAATTGACCAACAAGGTAATACCTTTATGGTTGAAGTTGCGCAAGGATTCATCAAGAATTCTGAGAAAATCAAGATCTCTAAGAAAGCCTACAAGAAGCAACTTCAACATAGGAAATTACCTCCCAATACTGTCAAAGTAAAAGTCTATGAGACAGTTACTATCCCAGCGCATACCATCAAGCTCATCAAAGTCAAGACAATATGGAAGGAAGGTCAAGCCTCTGGTTTTATGGATAGATCTTTCAATTCCCATCGACAAGAAGAACATCTGTTTGCAATAACAGACTGCCTGATAGATAGGAACAATCCTAAGATTCAGGTTTCTAACCTATCAGAACATCCTTTACAATTGCAAGGAGGAGAGATTCTTGGATATATGCATGATCCCAATGAATACCTTGCAAAGGAAAAGGACATTACTAAGGAAGAAAAAGACAGCATTATCAAGTATGCTACCTTAGTACAAGCCATGGTGCAGAGGAAAGCTGAAGAGAAGCCTACTGTGCAAGAAGAGGAATTAATGAAGTCACCTGAAGGAGGACCTAAGACTGCTGAAGTACCTGACCCAGAACCTGTCCCTTCAGATAGATTTCTTCAAGAAGTTAATTTCTCAGAACATCTCACCCCTAATCAAAGGACTAAACTAGAAAAAGTCTTGCGCAAGCATGAGTTAGCCTTTGGATTAGATGGTAGACTTGGTACTCATAACACTCAACTGGAAATTAGACTAAGGCCAGGAACTAAAGAAATATCTCTAACCCCTTACCATGCTTCTCCAGCTAAAAGAGAAGTCATTGACAAGCAGATTGAGGAATGGCTTAAACTTGGAGTCATTGAGCCATCCAAAAGTGCTTGGGGATTTCCTGTCATAGTAGTCTATCGCAACAGTAAACCCAGACTATGTGTGGATTACAGACGTCTCAATGAAGTAGCTGTACCAGATGAGTATCCCTTACCAAAGCAAACTGACATTTTGCATGCTTTGGAAGGATCTCAATGGCTTACTACCTTAGATGCGCTAGCTGGTTTCACTCAGCTAACCATCAAGGAGGAAGACAGAGAGAAACTTGCTTTCAGATGTCACAACGGCCATTGGCAACCTACCAAACTACTCTTTGGATATAGGAATGGACCAGCAGAGTTCCAGCGTGTCATGAATAGGATACTTTCAAGATTTCTATGGCAATTTGCCCTAGTATATATTGATGACATAGTGATCTATAGTGTTGAGTTTGAAGACCATTGCAATCACTTAGATCAAGTCTTAGGAGCTATTGAAGAAGCTGAAATCACCCTATCTCCAAAGAAATGTCACATTGGATACCAATCACTACTATTGCTAGGACAGAAGGTATCAAGATTAGGTCTATCAACCCATAAGGAAAAAGTTGACGCTATCTTAGAGTTGGAACCCCCTAAAAATGTTCCTACCTTACAGACTTTCCTAGGGATGATGACTTATTTCTCCAGCTATATTCCCTTCTACTCATGGATTGTAGCGCCTTTGTTTAAGCTTCTCAAGAAAGGAACAGCTTGGTCTTGGGAAGAAAAGGAACAACAAGCGTTTGAACTTGCTAAAGAGGCACTTGCATCTGCTCCAGTAATGGCTTATCCTATTATTGGAAAACCTTACAGATTATATACAGATGCATGCGACTATGGCCTTGGAGGAATATTACAGCAAGTCCAATCAATCAAGATAAAAGACTTAAAAGGGACAAAGGCATACAAGTACTTAAGGGGGGAATATGATAAAGGAAACCCAGTTCCCAGAATGACAATTCCTGCTTCCAAGCAGAGAGACAACGTGACTGGGGGGGATACATGGGATAAGCAAGACTTTGAAGAAACTGTACAAGTAGAGCGAGTCATTGCTTATTGGTCAAGGATTCTAAAAGAAGCAGAAAGAAACTACTCCCCAACAGAGCGCAAAGCATTAGCCCTCAAGGAAGCACTTGTGAAATTTCAGGTATACTTGGAAGGAGCTGAATTTGTTGCTATCACAGATCACGCCGCTCTCACTTGGAGCAAGACTTACAATAATGTCAACAGAAGACTCATGACATGGGGCCTAGTATTCTCAGCCTACCCAGGAATGCAGATTGTGCACCGCGCAGGAAGGGTACATGACAATGCAGATCCTATCTCAAGACTTAGGAGGAGAACCCCATATCATACCAGCCCTCTGGCAGATCAATTGACTCCACTCAAGCTCAATATGGAGGAAGACCCATTAAGAAACCTCTACAAGGAGATAAATGAACGTTTTGAAGAGAAACTTCTTAGAGTTGCAAGCGCATTCACCCAGAGTTACAAAATTGGAAATAGCCAGAAGCCCATCAAGAAGTGGATACCCACACCGGCAGAAGCTATATCTTATCAAACAACTACCTCATACTCTGTGGAAATATCAATAAACTCAGAAGAAATCACAAGGTTCATAGAAGCATACAAGAAGGACTCCCATTTTAAGCAAGTGATGGAAGAGTTCAAGTCGCACCACAATCCACTCAATCCACCCTTCCATCAATACCAGATTGGAGATAATGGATTGATCTACTTTATAGATTCCCAGGAAAAGTATTGGCTATGTGTACCTAGGGATCTACAAGTAGATATTTTGAAGGAAAATCATGATAACCTCAATCAAGGAGCACATGCTGGTTATGCTAAGACATATCATCGAATTGCTTCTGTTTACTATTGGCCTAAGATGGCTAGAAGCATTCAGAAGTATGTACACACTTGTGATATCTGTCAGAAAGCAGGACATCGACGGCATGGACCCAGAGGATTCCTTCAACCTTTACCTATTCCACAGCAACCCTTTGAAGTAGTATCAATGGACTTCATCATGGATCTTCCACCAAGTAACAACTACAACGCTATCCTAGTTATTGTGGACAAACTAACTAAGTATGGACATTTCATTCCATGTACTACTCAGATAGATGAAGTACAAACAGCGCAACTGTTCCATGATCACATATGGTGTCACTATGGTTTACCTTGGCAAGTAATCACTGATAGAGATGCTAGATGGACAGGAGCCTTTTGGGGTCACTTAGTTAGTATGTTAGGAATTCAGCGAGCACTCACCACTGCGCATCATCCTCAGAGTGATGGACAAACAGAGATACTTAATCAAACTACAGAAGTGGCTATTAGAGTATTCACTAACCCAGCTAAGGACAATTGGAGTAAGCTTCTATCAGGATTTGCGCACTCATACAATACAAGTGTGCATACATCCACACAACAGACACCAGCCTTCCTACTCCGCGGATTTCAGCCTCTAACATCAGCCGACTTACTGGCTCTCACTTCTGAGAACATTCCAAGACCAGCCCAAGAAAGTCAAACAGCTGAAGAATTCAAGGAATCCATGGAATTAGCACGATCACTAGCTAAGGACGCTCTCAAAGTAGCTCAGAATTATCAACAGAAATACTATAATTCTGACAAGACACATGTTACCTTTGAACCAGGAGATTTAGTCTTAATCAATCCCCATTCCTTAAACTTACTCAAACATCAGTCAGGGAAAGGGAATAAGCTAAATATGCGTTATGAAGGACCATTTGAAGTCATGGAAAGCATATCACCAGTAGCATATAGGATAAGATTACCTGCTAGCTATCGCATACACCCAATCATTAACATAGCACACTTGGAATCTTACAAGGCATCACCCCCAGAGTTTGGAAGCCGACCCACTCAGAATATACCTAGAGAAGACTTCCAACAGATGCCTGAATATGAGGTGGAAAGGATAGTAGAAGAAAGGACAATAAAGAAAGGCAACAGGAGAATTAGACAGTACAAAATCTGTTGGCTTGGGTACAGCTCAGAACATGATAGATGGAGGACAGAGAAAGAATTAAGGAATGCTCCAGAAGTCATCAAGGAATGGAAGCGAACCTCTGGCTCCACTACCCATCCCAATCACAAGAAGAAGAAGGAGTTCTAAGCTCCACATGGCTTCTCCTATGTACCCACAGGTGTAACTAAACTGGTCATATCCTCCAAGATAGGAAATAACAACCCACTCAACGTCTGAATCTCTAAGTCAAACCTATCTTATGGAGGATGGATTTTGTATAAATGCTCTCACTAAAACTCTCCCAATCACCATCCCAATCTTACTCAATTGTCCACAAACCATATCTACTATGTCCTTTTCCCAAGACTATTATTGCTATCCCATCTTCACCTCCTACAGGAATGACGTGCCTCTCACTCCTGAGCTAGGTATCATTGAAGCTAGTCATGTTTGCAATTTGTACTATGTCTATGCTAACCGTCACAATGATCACTACTCCCCCTACTCTGAGAACCACCCTGATCCCCTAGAACGTCGTATTCACGCCATGCCTGACATTGAGGTTTTCCTTATGGATGAGGACCATCCCCCTCAATGGTTTCTAGGTGTTGACCTCACTCACGCGTTGCACGGGGCTTACACCCATGCTCTTTGTGTCTTTGGCAAAGCTGTACAACCCGCTGGATGGAATCGTCGCAAACCCTGGGCCAATTACAACTACGCAACTGAACTTGTCAAGATTGGTTTTCCGTACATCCCGCGTCCCATTTGTTTCAAGGAGGACATCTATCACTTCCCTGCCGATTCGTTCCACAAGCTCCAGCAACAGGTACATCACAACAACTTCTACGCGATTTGCCTCAATGCTCTATCCATCATCATCACGGCTACTAAACAAATGGAGTATAGTAATATTGCACATGTTGGGTATATTCGCGGTTCCCCCGCCTGCGTTTTGGCGCATCGTTTTTGGTGCCGTCTGCATGGTCACCCGGTAGTTGAACACTCCGAAGACGATCTGTCCGACGCAGGTAAGACTTGTAGCATAACGCGACATAATCGTACTCAGCTCACCAGGTTATCAATCACAGGATTCCCTGTCAACGGATACGACGGCGACGACAAAGCACTGGGACCGATTACTCCGCCGCCTGAGAACGTTCCGCCGCCCCACTTGGTGGACTTTGCGGAAGTCCCCTTCGACTACGCCGCCTGGGGACTTCCCCCTCGAGAACCTTCCAAACAACCCAAAACAACTCACCTGGGTTACCAGAACGGCGACTCGTTTACGGCTCCGGAGTACGCCCCGTTACACGCCGCCAACGAAGCAGGCAAATTCCCTGCTCCGGAATACGCCCACAGCCACGAGCTCGACATTGCTGCCCTCACGCAGCAACTCTTGTTGGTTGCAGTCGCACATAGCGTCGAGTCCGTATTCCCGGGGTTCGGTAACGACTTCGTCGAATCTGTTTGGGAATGGCCGGGAGAACCAAATCCCGTCGTCGACTTGGGACCACCTGAATGGCCCACCGTACCGCAGCAACATACGCCGCCGTTCTCATGGGAAGACCACTGGCACGAGGTTCACGCTCGCGACCTCGAGCTAGGCGACAACCAGGACGTCAACATCGGCGGAGGGCTCGAAATCGGCTCTGAACACATCATTCGCCCCCTTCCCGTCGTCTCTAACTGAGCTAACAATATGTCTTGCTTGTATATACTACATCCCAACGTTCCCAGCGTCTCAATTCCTGTATTCTGCAACCACTAATACCTTACTCGCGAATTTGATCCTTTTGACTTGTCTAAATAATCGTCGCTAAGAATTCGACCCTTATTCGTGTGAACGTCCCACCACACTTAATACCAATCGATAGCCACGATTCGATAGATATCGATAGCACTTTCAACTAAGTCAAAAGCCTCAGATTTGACCCTGTAATAATTACAACAAGTAAATACCCTGCACCAGCTGAAGACTCAGAGCGGGTGACTAAGCCTTAAGCGCCCATGGCTCCGACACCTTAAGACTTAGCAATAAAAAGGAATCAAATTCCAATTTCAAGGGGTATAATCAATCAGCATCAAACCTTTAATCAGGAAGCCATCTCTGATAGGATAAGTCCAGATTGGGGGGGATATGTTATGG
The DNA here is from genome assembly GCF_016906535.1 of Rhizoctonia solani. Classification (NCBI taxonomy): domain Eukaryota; kingdom Fungi; phylum Basidiomycota; class Agaricomycetes; order Cantharellales; family Ceratobasidiaceae; genus Rhizoctonia; species Rhizoctonia solani. The sequence continues at coordinate 2,333,504 of NC_057373.1, forward strand.
ATATGACATTTCTCCTTTAATCTGTACTTATTTTATTAATTACACTAGTAATCTTACAGTAAACAAATGAGATAAAGATGCGAACTAAGGTTTTCAAGGTCCCTCTATCCAATAGTGACCTTTACAAAACCTACAAAGCTCAGGAATACCCTCAATATGCGATGTCTTTCGCATATATGCTGTTTTCTCACTCATTTAAATATATATAAATTCAGCTGAGTAGATAAACAGTAACAAGTAATATTTCTCTTGTTTGTAGTATTTATTATTCAAGATTCTATCTTGTGGCTACACACAGAAATATTCAGGGTCCCCCCTGTCGCATAGACAAGTGCTCCGGCGCTTAATCAGCCCTTAAGCGCCGACGCACTAAATGCGCCTTTTCTCCATCACCCGGGCATCCCACACTGCCGAATCGCTTGCGCTTAGGTGCGCATGTTTGTGCGCTCCAGAACGCTGGGTCAAACTCCCAAAACGGACAGCATTTGGCTGAGTTATGCCCCATTTACTGTAAGTACCCAATGCAGAGGTATCCTACCTTTGGGACTGTTTACTCCAAGGATGAAACACTTAGCCTTGGGACATCTAAGGACCCACACAGGTAAATAATGCCTTGGGGCAAACATTGCCTTGGGACAAATATTAGGATCTGTTGTTTGTTTACTATGTACCAAAGTATTGGCTCCCTCAAGTGTTTCAGTTGCCACATGTACCTACTGTACCCCCTCTTGGTATCAATCATGTATATACTTGTTTGTGCGCCTTCTCAGGGTATAAAAGGACCCTGTGAAGACGCTTCTAATGCATCCATTTATCCACTCTTATATATTGACATATACACACAAGCCTTTAACAGCTTATCTGCGCATTTACTTTAGTGATTGACTCACTGTAAATAGCATAGGAGGTTATTCGGCGCACTAAGACCATAGGCCAGTCCCAACAGACACAGGGTAACCTATTAGTGTACTTACTGCGACCCTGTGCCCCTTGACTGTCACAGTTGTTGAGTTCAACATTGAGTATAGTGCGACAATACTGTAAGGATTGTTGTGATTGAGTGATAGTGTTTCAATCCACCATACCCCTTATATTGTAGATAGCTTTATCTACAATATCTCATAAATCCTAGATATATTTTAGGTAAACCCCATAAGTCTTAAGTCTTACTTAAGCATATATAAGTCCTATACTTATTAGGCAAATCCTATAAATCCTGTACATTAGTCAGGTAACCCTCTTACTTAAGGTACTATCCTAGAGACCTTAAGTAAACCTACCCTTAGTCACTTAGGCTTAAGTAACATTAGTCTAAGGTACTATACATAACCAACCACCTGCACTTCATAGTTGCTAGACTATTTGTTAGGAGTTGTTATTCCTGATAACCTAGCCTATATTGTGCATATATTCTGTGCATATATTCTGATTCTTAATACTAGTTCTTAGTTATTCCCATATACATTTTGTATATAGTAATTCTTTCTTACTCCTGTACTTACACAACTCTTAACATTTACAGCATGACTGACGCCGAGTCCTCCACACTCAAGGACTGGCTCAGGGATGAATTAAAAGCTGGAAAGATCCAACCCAGCAAATCCTTGATCAGTTCCCCCATTATGTTTGTCCCTAAGAAGGATGGTTCCCGCCGCTTGGTTGTTGACTACCGCCGCCTCAACAACCAGACCAAAAAGAACATCTACCCACTTCCCTGTCCTGATGACCTAATGGCCCAGCTCCGTGGCGCCAAGGTCTTCACTAAACTGGACTTGCAATGGGGTTACAACAATGTCCGTGTTAAGGAAGGGGACAAATGGAAGACCGCCTTCTGCACCAAGTACGGTCTATGCAAGTCTCTGGTCATGACCTTTGGCCTGACAAACGCCCCTGCTGCCTTCCAGCACTTCATGAATGAACTGTTCAAGGACTTGTTGGACATATGCGTCATTATTTACCTTGATGACATTCTAATTTACTCTAAAGATGACGCATCCCACACACAACACGTTCACAAGGTCCTGAAACGGTTATTGGATAACCAGTTGTTCTGCAAGGCGTCAAAATGTACCTTCCACGTTACCTTGGTAGAGTACCTAGGAATCATTGTCTTGGATAAGGGTTTTAGTCTGGATAAGCTCAAAATCCAGGCAGTACAAGAATGGCTGGTACCCACCAAAGTAAAAGAAGTTCAATTGTTCCTGGGATTTGCCAACTTCCTTTGTTGTTTTGTTGCCAACTTTAGCCACATGGCTAGGCCATTACATTACCCAGTCAAGAAGGACACACCTTGGAAATGGGACATCAAGGAACAAGAAGCCTTCCAGGGACTAAAAGACGCCATCACCAACGCCCTGGTCCTTTGCCACGCTGACCCGTCCAAACCGTATTTTCTGGAAACAGATGCCTCCGGCGCAGCTCTAGGCTCCATACTTAGTCAACAACAGGAAGACGGATGCTTACACCCATTAGGGTTCCTATCAGAGTCTTTCAAATGTGCCAAACAGAACTACAACACTCATGATAAGGAACTTCTTGCAATCATCTGTTCCTTTGAGTACTGGCGCATTTTCCTGGAAGGGACTTGGCATCCAATCACCGTATTTACCAACCACTGCAACTTGGAATACTGGAAAGAGTCCTGCACATTCAACCAATGCCATGCACGATGGCACTTACTCCTTGCCGGTTATAACTTCCAAATTGTATATAGGCCAGGAAAACAATTGGGGAAGCCAGATGCCTTGTCACATTGAGCGGATCATGCGGATATCCCACCAGAACCCCAGTCCATGTTACCAGATCCGGTATTTGCCAACGTTGCCTTAGTTACACCAGAAAAGGAGCTACAATGCCAGATTGAGTCATCCCTGGACCAAGACAAGTCCCTGGAAGAAATCCTCTAATTCCTGCAGAACAAGTCCAAAGCACCCCCCTCCATCAAACGCGCGTTCAAGGATTATGAAATGGAGGCTGGTCTACTCTTCTACCAAGGACGGATTGTAGTTCCTGACATTGGAACACTAAGGACGGACCTACTCTGCATCTTCCACAACAGCCCCTTGGCAGGACATCCAGGAAGACAGCGCACCCTAGAGCTAGTATCAAGGAACTACTACTGGCCTGGCATCCGTGCTGAAACATATTGGCATGTGGATTCCTGTGAGATATGCCAACGGATCAGGAAGCCCAAATACACGTCTATTCCCCCTCAGCCCCTTGAACTCCCTGCTAGACCCTGGCAGCACGTGTCTTACAACATGATAGTAGACCTCCCTAAGGACGGAAACAGCAACTCAATCCTGGTAATTATTGACAGTTTCACAAAGTACGGAATATTTGTAAAATGCTCCAAGAAACTCAAGGCACCCAAGTTAGCAGAACTATTCCTGGAAAACGTATGGAAGCGCCATGGCATGCCAGAGAAGACCATATCCAACAGAGGAAGGGTTTTTAACAACAAGTTCTTACAAGCCCTATACAAGCGCCTTGGCATTGACCCTCACTTCTCCTCCGCCTATCATCCCCAGAGCAACGGACAAAAGGAACACGTCAATCCCTCTATTGAACACTTCCTCAGGGCTTACTCAGGGGTTAACCAAAGGGACTGGACCAGATGGCTTCCAATGGCAGAATTTGCATACAACAATGCTGTACATAGCAGCACGGGCAAGACCCCTTTCAAGGCCTTGTATGGATGGGAACCCACCTTAACCCCATCAAATGTACCAATGGACGTTCCAGAAGCAGATGATCTTGCCCAGACAATGGAGGCCCAGTGGAAGGAAGTAGAAGTGGCACTCCGGCAATCTAAACAACAAATGATGGCCAGGGAAAGTGGAAGTCCAACGGAATTTGAGATTGGGGAAGAGGTTTGGCTAGACGCCAAGAACGTCAACCTCAAAACCCTGAGCCCCAAGCTAACGGAACAACGCCTAGGGCCATTCAAGGTTATTGAGAAAATCTCCAACCAGGCTTACCGCCTAGAACTTCCCCCAACAATGCGGATCCACAACGTCTTCTACGTAGGGCTCCTGTCTAAAGTCAAAAGGGACAAGAAGCGCACCTTCAAGAATTGCCCTCCACCAGCCACCGTGGACAGAGAAGAAGAGTACAAGGTGGAAGGGATTACCAATGCCAAAGAAAGGGATGGGAAATGGTTTTTCCGAGTCAAATGGAAGGGGTACGGATCCAAAGAAAACACGTGGGAACCCCAAGAAAACTTAAAAAATGCCAAAAAATTTTTGGAAAAATACAAAAAAGACATGAAAAAGAAGGCCCTTGGCACTGCCAAGGCCCTTAGAGGGGGGGCAGTGTTGTAGACACAGTCGATACCAGGGAATTTATTCCCATTTTCTTGGATTTAAATGAAGGCAAACGGACAATATTTTCAATCACGTGACTTCAGCGCTTATATCATACGCTAAGCGCCAAGCCACGTCCCCACCTGCGCTTAATCAGCATACGTAGCCACCTCCACCTATGACGTCATCATGACACGTCAGTGACATGTATGCATGAGTAAGGCCAACTGCGGAGCAGGGTTCTTATTGGATTGCATATTTGATAAAATGTATTTGTAATTAGTTACTCTGTAGAATATATAAGGAGGCCAACCAACCATGGTAACACCCAGGTTGATTACCTCTTGTTGCATCCCACATTGTACAAGGGCCTTACAGCCCAGTAACCACCTGCTTAGTCACTTAGTCTACGCTGCCTTAAGCGGCCTACCCATTGTACTAGCGGAGGAAAAAAGTTTGGAAATGGCGCGTGATTTGGGCGCTAAAAGAAAACTTGCTCTCCCCCGGCCGCATGAATGTAGTATATAGAAACAGGAAATACATTGGTTAAAATACAGTAGGAGAGATAAACAAGTGTTAGAATTTTGTTGGGAGTCCCTTTGACTTAACTAAAGCTGTTACCCGAGATGGCATTTTCCGTGTGTACTTATTGATATCATCTGCTGTGAAGGATTTCCAGGCAGCTTCAGTGGCATTCCAAAGGTGCTCAAGACTTCTTCGGGCCCCAGGGGTACTGTACACACGTTGCTTAAGTTCCATCCATAATGGTTCTATTGGGTTTAGGTCTGGTGAACTTGGGGGGTGTGCAATGTGTTTAATACCAAGTTCTTCACAAGCCTGTTTGGCTAGCTTTCCTTTGTGTGCCGGGGCCCCATCTTCAACTACTAGCATCCTGTGTCCCTTGACTTTCTCCATCTGTGCAATGAAGTCCTTAAGTGGACCATTTAGGACCTGCATAACATATCCTTCTGAGTTGAACCCTCCCCCCCTCCACCTCCCATTACGCAATTGCAGCCGGGGAGCCATCTCCAGTTGGATAAGTGGCCCCTTATACCCATGGGAGATACACCCCCATACCATTAATGCTTCATGGCCACTTTGAAAGGTTGGGGCTAGGCATTCCGGGAGATATGCCTCTCCGGGTTTCCGGGTGACCATTGGGTGAACTGAGTGATTGCCGGTCCCCAACTGGAGCTTGTCAGTCCAAATGGCTTCATCCCAGTTCCTAAACCGGTTCACGCGAGCCCATTCTAGACGCTTTAGGACCTTTCGCTTATCTAAGAATGGCTTTTGGCGCGCAACATATCGGCGGTAGCGCCGGCTCTGGGCAATGTACTTGACTTGCACAGCAGTAAGGCCATTACCTACTCTAGTAGCAATAGATGAATATGGCTCAAAACAATGGCAAAGGAGGGTACGAATGACTAGACGGCACAATTGAGGTGAGAATTTGCGTGGGCGGCCAGATCAAGGCAAGGAGGCAAGGGTGCCGTATGTTTCCCAACGTTTAACAGTTTTGCATGCCACAGATGGGGGAACACCAGTTTTTGCAAGTATTTCAGGATATGAATTGCCCTCATTGTGTAGTGTAATTATTTGAGCTTGATGAGTCACAGGGAGCTCTCAACCGCGTTTGCGAGACATAGTAAGATGTATCGTACAAATTCTGGGCCATCACGTGCCGGCATTTCCAAACTTTTTCTCCCCGCTAGTACATACATAGCTTGCCATTGCCCTTACAGCCTTGGCCATTGTAGTATAGCTGGTTGTTGTCATAGGATAGCTTGCCACTGCCTTATGCGGTTTCTACGTAGTTGTACCCGGCCGCAAGCGCCCTCCTCCTCAATGTCCTTACAGATGTCTAGGACATTCTCCCTTCAACAATATACCTGTATCTATCTTGCTTCACAAACTGAAGAAAAGTAACTCATAACTGTCTGATAATTTGAGCAAACCAAAACCATAAATTAAGTATTCTTAATTATGCCTCAAGCTTCATCCAGCAATGCAGTTAGTGTTGTACCCAGGGTTAATCACAATATGCATATTTACCCTTGCATTTATGTAGAAGGATAATATGGGACCTTGGGACCCTTGCTGCACACTGAAACAAGTGTTGGGCTGGGTGTAATTCCTTGCCCAGATGGGTTTGTGTCGTAGACACACTCGATACCAGGGAATTTATTCCCATTTTCTCGATTTTAAACGAAGGCAAACGGACGACTTTTTCGATCACGTGACATCGGCGCTTATATCATACGCTAAGCGCCGAGCCACGTCCCCTTCCGCGCTTACTCAGCAAACGTAGCCACCTCCACCTGATGACATCATTATGACACGTCAGTGACACGTATGCATGAGTAAGGCCAACTGCAGAGCGGGGTTCTTATTGGATTAGGTATTGCACATAATGTATTTGTAAATAGTTCACCTGTAGAATATATAAGGAGGACAACCAACCATGGTAACACCCAGGTTGATTACCTCTTGTTGCATCCTTAAAACTGTACGAGGCCTTAAGCCGGTAACTACTAAGAAACCCCTTGTACTTGTCGCCTTAAGCAACTTCTCCATTGTACTTACATAGCTCGCCAACGCCTTTACGGCCTTGGGCATCGTAGTATAGCTAGCCGTCGTCGTAGGATAGCTTGCCACCGCCTTACGCGGTTTACTTAGACATTTCCCGGCCGCAAGCGCCCTCCTCCTCAACGTCCTTACAGACGTCTAGGACAGTTTGGGTGGATAAACTCAGTGGGGCTGCTATGATATGAGGGATGTGGATACTGAGACATAGATACTACAACTGGGAACAGAGGGGTGTATCTAACTCAAGGGCGTAATTGACACAAGGGGGGCCTGGGGAGCAAAATGTGGGCCGCATATATATACTGTCCTAGACATCTGTAAGGACGTCAAGGAGGAGGGCGCTTGCGGCCGGGTGTATCTAAGTAAAGAACCGCGTAAGGCAGTGAGCAAGCTACCTACAACAACAACCAGCTATACTACGGTGACCAAGGCCATAAGGGTGTTGGCAAACTAGGTAAGTACAGTGAAGAGGCCGCTTAAGGCAGTGTGGAGGATGTAGCTAAGTGTTTACTGGGCAGTAAGGCCCTTGTACAAGATGGGGATGCAACAAGAGGTAATTGACCTGGGTGTTACCATGGTTGGTTGGCCCCTTATATATTACAAGGATGAACTTAATTACAAATACATGTTATGCAATACCATATCAAATAAGAACCCCGCTCTGCAGTTGATCTTACTCATGCATACGTGTCACTGACATGTCATGATGACGTCATAGGTGGAGGTGGCTATGTGTGCTGAGTAAGCGCGGATGGGGACGTGGCTTGGCGCTTATTGTGTGATATAAGCGCCAAGATCACGTGATTGAAAATGTTGTCCAATTGCCTTTGTTTAAATCCAAGAAAATGGGAATAAATTCCCTGGTATTGATTGTGTCTACAACATATACATATATCTGATTGGCACACGTGTGCTCAGCGCAATCAACCTGGTATGACCAGCATGGGTTGTCTCAGTGTAAACCAATGTAGATCCCATTGGCAATCATTGTTCTGCACATGTGATTGTTGGACCACCTGAGGCGGATGCAGACTTGCTTATATATGACCAGGTGGAGTCACCCAGTATCCTCATACAACCACAACCATGCTGAGTATGATTTCTATCTCATTGTTAGTGCCTGCCTAACTGATCTTGAAATAATGATATGTTTCTATACAGCATAAGATATGGTTGGACAAGGTAGACAAAGCGCGCCAGGACATGTAGGTCTGCCATTTATAACATTTATTGCTTGAAATTCTATCTGACAAAACTCTGACCATCACAGACCTCCCCCATAAGCGCAATTTACTCCCCTGCAATGCATCCCCTTGTAAGTGACATACTTGTTGTTACATCAAGTATATACTAACTAACCCCTCAGGTTGTTGCAACTGTTGCTAGGTACATCTAAATGAACCAAGCATTCAAACAGGCAGGGGGCCTGGTCACTATTGGGGTCTATTGATTACATTTTGTATATACATACAAGTAATACACACATTGTAAACTGTCAACACTATTGTTTGCACAATAATTTTATAATTATATAGAACAAATGTTTGACGTAGCATTTATGGTGCATTTCTGCCCGGTTTCTGTGTGCGTGTATACACTGATAAACACCACATATGGTCATAGCAAAACGCGTGCAACCACATACCTGGGGGCAATATATGTCAAAATACGCGGCAAAATTTGATGGATATCCACTGGTCAGTATACCATCAACCAGTGTAAACCAATGGTGCCCAAGTGGATAGCGTCCCGCCAACTGGGTTGGAGTTCAACTGCTCTGCATGGGTCATTATTCCATTGGCAGCAACGGACATCATCGGCCAATGCGTGCAAGTATGGTCACGGAGCTCATAGAACAGCGCGGTGGAGTACCTGCATGTGAGATCAAAGACCAGTTTGGTCTTGATGGGTTCGTATGGTGCTGTTCTGGTATAAACAGGCGCTAAACCGTGGGTTTACGACCCTCCAATTTGCAGTGTGACTGCTGGGCATTACTGATCCATATCCCACCCAACTCCCAACCACCATGATCTCCCTTTGACAAAAAGGGGGTGAAGTCCTGCGTAAGGAAGGAAAATATAATGTGCAAATGTATAACATTGATTAATACACGTGAATATGGTTTTAAGTCAAAAGGTTCATGTGCCTCCGCTGCTTATCTTCCGCTCGATGTATGACTCGCCACATCAGATCAATCCAATCCTGAATTCCTCCCTTTCCTACCCCATGCGCCCACCTTGCGGCTAACCCTAACCTCTCTAGCTCTTTCCACTCTGTGCGCATGACGTATCCATGTGGCATCAAATCCCTCTTCCACTTGGGGATACGCCTACTATCGTTCGCCTTCTGCCATAGTAAATCAAGGAAGTCATACGACCTGTCGGCTCCAAATTTATGCCATGCTCTTGCCACCTCCAATGCCGAGGGTTGAGTCTTCTGCAGCTCGTCGTTCCATTGCAGAGCTCGTGATAACTCGTAATCAAAGTCTAATGAGACTCCACCCGTCATTTGGCGGACTGCGAGCGTAGCTTGAACCTCGACCAGACTGAACACGGTGATTCCAATGGGCAACCCGATGAATGCAAGAGAGTTCGGAGGAAACGCTGCTCGCAGGGGGAATGTATGTAGTGCAAGCGGGAATATATGGAATCCCGAGTTGTACAAGTGACCAGAGGTGTGCTGTGGTTCCTCGACCGGTAATTGCGTCAAGAACGAGCAGTCGTATTGGTACCCGGTTGCAAAAATAACTCGGTCTACGTATTCTCTCTTCCCGTTCTTGAAATGAACGAAGCCGTCGGATGTAAAGTGGGATATAGCGCCTCTCTGGATGATGTGCTCAAAGTCCTGGTCCCCGAGTGACCTGACCGAATGGACTGTCTTCCTTGCCACCAAGGAAATTTCGTCGCTACAATCAACTCCGGAGCGACCGCCTCCGATAACCAGGACGTCGCGGTTGCGGTATGGGTCAGGTGTACGGTACCATATCGAATGGATATAGCTTCGGTCGTTTGATGAAGCCCATTCTCCGAACCCATCAATATTTGGAACGAAGGGGTGTCGGTAGTGTCCATTGGCTACTAGCAGATGGTCAAAATAAGAGACGCTTTCAGCTCCTGGTCCTTCATGTGGCTTGGTGGCGACCTTCCATTGATGGGTTGAACTATTCCAAGTCGCCGAGGTCACCTGTGCATTAAACTGAATGTACTTTCTCAGTTCGAACTTGTCGACATAGCTCCGCATATAATCGTTGACCGTCTGAGAGCCTGTAAAAAGGGGAGTCGATGGCGGCGCTAAGTGCGAAGGGAAAAACATGATTGGATGTGGAACATTGGTAGTTAACGAATCGTACACGGGTGTCTCGGGCCATTTCTTTTTCGAGGGATCTGGACGTGGCTCGGAAAGCCTGAAAACAATGTTAGTGGACTTATTTACAGCCGACTCATAGTCATACCAGACGCCCCCGACATCTTCACGCTGTTCAAACCCCACTACCTCGACTTCCCCAGCTCGAACATAGTCGCGAAGCTCATCAAATAGTACTTTGAGTGAGGCGAGCCCTGCTGCACCTCCAGCTCCAATTATTGCGAAGCGACGTGGGCGACTTGGTCGTGTTGAAGTCGAAACCATTAGAAGGAATTACTCTCGGTTGGACGCTCGTCGAAAGTTACCACTGAACTCAGGGTATGGTCCAATTAACTAATAGTATATATAGCAGAGTCCATGGCATGAGTAAGATGTTCTGTCCTAGCACAATCGAAGCGCAGGATGGTGTGCTTGATTTACCAACTCAAGAATAGTAATTGTTATGACTTGTTGATGATGATTAATAAGTGGAGGTCAAGGTACAGATAAGAGACACAATGATTTCAGTTATGCGATTCAAAGGCGTCATGGGACGTGTGCAAGCATAGTGCGATTTGGTATACGAATTTACTGACCAGTTATGGTCGCTAGAACCATATATATTTGAGTATACTATCGGGTGTAGGAGAAACTATACACCTACGTCGACCCAAATTAGGCACTAACGAGCCTCCTTGCATGAACGTGCGCCTATGTCGAATCTTAGTTTGGAAGCCATAATATTGCAGTTAGTCAAGATATTCATACCTGTTGATTAATAAGCCCTTAAGCGACCTTATATCCTTCTTCAGCTGCTCATGGATTTCATTTTTGGGTTGAGTAGAAGTGGCCCCTGGCATAGAAAATTGGAAATTGTATGCTCGTGCTGCAGCATCCAGTGCAGAGGTGAGGTGGATTTGAGAACTGAGGTAGCCCGTTAGGTCAGATAAAGACTGTAGAGCGTGTTGTCTAGATGTTTTGGAAGGTGTTGGGGGTATTTGTGAGGATATGTTTTGCAACTGGCTGGCAATGACAGGCTACATGCTGTGAGGCAACGAAGATGTGTGAGTCGAGTGGATTACCAACCTTTGAATCTTCGCTGGGGGCAATCATAGATGGATTCAAACATTTGATTCTATGCTCGCTCAATTGTTCAGTTAGACGGTTCAAAAGTCCAATTTGATGCTCCCGTAGACGCTGCTTGGCTCTAATCATCTTTACCCATCGAGGAAACACAAATTTCTGCGAGGCAAATGTTAGTCACACGGATAGAGTCGAAAAAACAGACATACAGAATAAATCCAAGTAAGAACTGCAGAGGCTCCCGCAGCATATGTGAAGAAGTAATATATAGTAACAAGGTTGTCTAAAAGCCTCGATCGAGTAGGTGATACTAGTGCCTCTGGATAAGTACGTGGGGGGACAACCGGAATGGATACGAGCTGAAGAGTTTGGATTAGTCCATGACACTTGATTTGGTGCATTGAAAGCTTACTGCTTGCTGAAGTTCATCGATGGTGTCTCCCGAAAGCCCCTTGTCTGCTAGATACTGTGCTTTGCTTTTCGAGTCACTTTCTTTGAGTTCAGGAGACTCCAAGAAAGACTGTGCCTTCGAGACCAGGTCAGATGATTTTTGTTGTTCTTCAAATGCAAATTGTTCCACTTGTGTTAGCGGCGTCGTCGCAACAGGCTGAGTCGTAGCTTGGGGCTCCTGCGATTCCTTAGGCGAGGTCGTGATCTCGACAGGGTCGGTGGAAGGTGAGACAACGGGCTGCATCTCAGGGGGTTGACTATGTGTATCCATAGTAGACATGCTTTGATGTTTCTCGAAATAAATCGGTCGAGATAGTAGCTGACAGTCAACAAGCACAGGTTCAAGGTGGTTTCATCCGGCGGTGTGAAAACAGGTGGTTCCCGGTCGGTCATAACCAGAGCGCCTGAACCGGAGGATCTAAGCGCCGGATACTGATAAGATACCATAGTTTGTGTACTTCGACGACCATCGCAGCCGGCTGCATATCGTTTTATTCTTCCATTTTTCTGGTTTGTTACTACTCCCATCCTTTTCGATACTATGTCTCGCCACTTTGATTCTACACTTGTGTTCGACCAGGTCGACCTGGACATGGTGATAAAGGTCATCAACCACACAGTTCTCAGTGAGTGCCACAGTAGCTCCTCAACAAAAAAAAATCAGCTTGTTTATGCCCAATCGAGGTCCATTCTTTGCCTTTTTTGTACCAATCACGTATAAGGCTCAAGGCCTCCCATGGGACTCCCCGATTATCCAGTGGTCATTCGTATACGTGGCTGCTATCACCACCTTCTGTAAGGCATATATCCTAACAAATCGCCTCTCGGCTGCTAAATCAACACTAAAGGGTTCCTCAAATTTGCATCGAGGCTTTGGCGCAATGGTGGTAGTTGGCTCTACAGCCCAGAGCGCATTGACTGGGGCGAGCAAACTGTGCTCATCACTGGTGGTGAGTATTATGAAATACATCTGCTACACTCTACCACTGGCTGAAACCGGATGCAGGCTCCTCGGGAATAGGCGCGTTGCTAGCCAATACGTTGGCTGTTCGGAACGTTACCGTTGTAGTCCTAGACGTCAACCCGATTGTCACTGAAAACTGTAAGCTTCCCTGGCCATTGTTTGTCTATTGATAGTTATACGTTGCGCCGACAGATAACATTTCATACTATAAATGCGACGTCTCCAAGTGGGAGGAAGTAGAGGCTGTAGCAAAGGAAGTTATTGAAGATGTTGGTCATCCAACCATCATTGTAAATAATGCAGGTGTCGTTCAAGGTAAAAGGATCGTCGACCTGGCAGTTTCGGATGTCAAGCAGTAAGTAAATCATTGCTGTTTTATTAAAGTCTCCTGACACTATTCAGAACTCTCGATACCAATGTGGCTTCGCATTTCTGGACGCTGAAAGCTTTCCTGCCTGGTATGATTGAAGAAAAGAAAGGACACATCGTACGTTATTCGTTCTGTCTAAACAACCCGAAATTCAATTGTTATGGGCTCAGATCACCGTTTCATCGATCATGGGCCTCGCCGGAGCGGCTCGGATGGGTATGTGAAGACATTTGATTGAGTTTTCGATAACTGAGTGCTCTGTGAAGCCGACTATTGCGCCTCGAAGGCTGCTCTGCTTGGACTGCACGAATCGCTTCGATATGAGCTTGACAATGACTACAACACCCCGGCAATCCGAACGACATTACTTTGCCCAGGTCACGTCATGACTCCGTTGTTCAGCCATGTCAAGCTCCCTGAATCCTGGTGGTACAAATTCATTGTGCCCAGCCTCGCACCCCATGATGTTGTTAAGGCCATGATTGCTGCCATGGACGAACAAGAAAGCCGGACTATTTTCATGCCTTTCTACACTCAATTTGTCAGGCTTACCGGGGTCATGCCGAGCTGGGCCAGGGATTTCTGCCAATGGGTGAGTGCAGCCCAAACAATTGATCGTTCAGGGGGCTAACTTATGTACAGATTTCGCAAGCGGACTACGCTATGCGTGATTTCATCAAAGTCACCGGTCGGCGAGCTGACGAACCAGCACTCACAAAAGAATGACCGATCTTGGTTTATATCTCGAATCATGTAGAAACATAATCAATACACTTCATTCCTTCACGGTTTCTTCTATCAAACCCACGCTTGGGTCCTAAGCGTCTTTACCCACAATGTAGGGCTCAGGTGAGTTGAAAATAAGGCTAGGTTTGCGTTGAGCCAAATCCAGGAGCATCTCCGCAAAATAGCTGTTGGTTTTAAGGTGAGTAGTTCGGGAGCTATACGAATGTATCTTAGCTCGTACTACGTTCGCGTAGAGAACCTCTATATAGACAGTACCTATACGAATGTATCTACAGGTACTATAAGCATGATAAATATGAGAGAAAAGATCAGAGGAAAATACCTTAGCTCGTACTACGTTCGCGTAGAGAACTAAGGAAAGAGAGAGCACGCGTTCGTTCGTATATAACACATCACGATGGTAAGAGGTAATAAGTATGTAACGTGAATACGAGATATTGAAAATCCAACACGCCCACTCAATATCCGATAGATAGAATCATGAGAAAGGAATAGAAAATTGTCACTTCATACCCAGACCGCGCACGAAAACGGGAAACTTCAGTCGACCAAGTGGCTTTGTGAGCATATCAGCGATTTGTTCATCAGTTGGTACATATCTGAGTTCGAGTTCACGCAGGAAGATCATTTCACGAATAAAGTGGTACTTGATGCGAATGTGTTTAGTATTCTGGTGATTCGAGGGATTTCGCGCCAAAGCCATGCTTGACTGATTGTCAGTATGGAGAATCGTTGCGTCGTTCGAACGATGGTTGATTTCGCCCAAGAATTGCCGAATCCATATGAGTTCACGTGCGGCGCTTGATGCTGCGACATATTCAGCTTCCGTACTCGATAATGAAATCGTCGACTGTTTTCTCGAGGACCACGCGACACAACCTCCTGCTATACGGAATACCCATCCGGTAGTAGATCGACTGGAGTTCTTGTCACCCGCAAAATCTGCGTCCACGTACCCCTCGAGGTCCTTTACTTCGGATCCGCGGTATATAATACCAACTGATTTCGTTCCCTGCAGATAACGTAATACTCGTTTTCCAGCTAACCAGTGTTCGTCTCCTGGATTCGCGGCATGCTGTGCCAGCAATCCAGTGGCAAAAGCGATATCGGGACGGGTCGAGATCATCGCGTACATCAAAGACCCAACTAATCGTTGATAATGCGTTCGGTCGATAGTCGGTGAGTCCAGCTTCGGTAAATCGAGCGATTCGGCCATTGGCGTCTCACATGATTTGCAGTCGGACATCCCGAATCGAGTAAGGATATCATTGATGTATTGCTTCTGTGATATTTTCAAAGTGCCCTCGTTTCGGTCCCGTTCGATTTCGACTCCCACAAACATCTTCGCCTCGCCCAGATCGACCAGTTCAAACGATTCACGGAGCTTTGACTTGATTTCTTCAAGATATGTAAGTGGCTTTCCCGCTAGTAACATGTCGTCTACGTGCGCTAGAATGATCGCCAGATTGTTCTCATCTTGTTTGATGAATACGGCGTAGTCTGACTCGCATCGAGTAAAGCCTATACCCTCAAGAACCTCCTTCAAGCGTAAGTAGAACGCACGCGCAGCTTGTTTTAAACCGTAAAGGGCCTTCACTAATCGCCACACATTTTCGCTCCCGTCATCAAAACCTTCAGGTTGTTCCATATAGATTTCTTCATCGAGATTTCCGTGTAAGAACGCGGTTTTAATGTCAAGCTGAAGAAGTTCAAGGTTTCCTAGCGTGGTTAGAGCAAGAAGGATACGAAATGCGTCGGATGCTGCCACGGGTGAGGAAATTTCGCTGTAATCGATACCTGGCTGTTGAGAGTAACCTTTCGCAACGAGTCTAGCTTTGTATCGGACAATCTCTCCATCCGGTCCTAGTTTATAAGAGTACACCCACATGCACCCCACAATATTCTTGCCAGACGGACGTTGTGTAGCCATCCACACCCTGTGTTTTGTGATCGAGTCGATTTCTTCAATCATCGCCTGCATCCATAGGTGTGAGTCGTCTCGACTCATAGCCTCCTTGAAGTTTCGCGGTGCGTCATCCATTTTTAATGCGGCGAATGCCGACTTATATTCCCAGTCGCTTGACATCGCGATTCGTGCCGATCCGCCCACGTTCGATCCATATCGTGCTGGAGGACGTGAAATTCGGGTGGATCGACGTGTCGGCGGTGGTTCGTTCGATATGAGGGGCTCGTCGTCTACTCTGGTGAGTACATCGGGTTCTTGTTCTTCGACCTCGTCTCTAACGTTTTCGGGTTTCTCAGACTCGCCCACTTTCTCGGAGACCTCTTCGGCATTCTCGAGATCGTCATCGTCTTCGATTATGATGCGCTGGCGGGTTTCGCCTCCTTCGTCGAATACAACGTCGCGCGACGTGAAGATCTTTCCCGTGGAACAAATGACCAGTAAGTGGGCTTTTCTATTCGGTGCGTAACCCAGGTAAGTGCACTCGATTGATTTTGGTTGCAGCTTTGTTCGTTTGTTATTGGGTACGCGAGCCCAGGCTTTACAGCCAAAAGTCCGAAGGCGTGAGACGTTCGGTTTCCGGCCTGAGAAAACTTCTTCGGGGGTCTTGCCTCCGAGGAAACTTTTCGGCGTGACGTTCCAGAGAAGGGCCGAGTGGAGAATCGCGTAGCCCCAGTATTTCGCTGGTAAGTTGGCATCTTCCCGCATTGTTCGATCGAAATCACCCATAGTTCGAATGCCTCGTTCAGCAACTCCATTACTCGATGACGAATCGGCTTCGGTTTTCTGATGTCCGATCCCTTTCGACTTCATCCAGCCTTCGAATTCGTCCAAACAGTATTCGCCGCCTCCATCGGTACGTAGGGACACTATTCGATCGCCTGTCTGATTTTCTAACGAGGCGACTAGTTCCCTGAATCGCGCCGGGAATTCGTTCTTATGTTTCAGTAAGTGGACGAACATTTTTCGGGATTTATCGTCGATGGTAACTGAGAAGTATCGATAGCCACCTATCGCTTCGACGGCTACGGGCCCGTGCAGATCGCTATGAAGTAATTCAAGGCATTTTGAGGCGTGATTCGTCGATGTAGGGAATGGACTTCGAGTTTGTTTTCCTTTTACGCAAGGGGGGCAAGGGGATTTAGGCGGTATGCGGCTTCCGATAATATCCATTCCGTCCGCAGCTCCTTTTCGCACCATGTCTAACACGTATTCGTAGTTTAGGTGACCTAGGCGACGATGCCACGTTGACAGGTCTGCTCGTGCAACTGTCCCGGCACTGTAGGCGAATCCAAGGGCTTCAGAGTCGTCTTTTTCGTTCCGATCATCAGGTTCGACATGGGCAATGTGAGTCGTTATTTTGGCATTTTTTACTCGAGCATCTAGTCGATATAACTGACCCAACGCGCGTGCGTAGCTGACTTCTTTCCCCTGTCCCTTATTCGAAACGAGGATTGCTCCTCCGTGCTTGAACATCACATCGGTGCCGCCGTCGACTAGTTCTTTGACCGATAATAGGCTGGCACTTAGATCGGGTACGTGTAGGACTGACTTGATGTAAGCTTCGGTCTCTTGACCTTGGCGATTCTTTAGTGTTACGAGAACGCGGCCTACGCCGATGGCTGGAATCCGGTTTCCATCGCCAACTTGAATGTTTATCGGCGTGGATAGCGATTGGTACGTAGCGAACCAGTGACGATTTGGGGTCATGTGTCGAGATGCGCCGGAATCGAGCAGCCAGGAGCTTGCGCATGAACGATCGTTGGTTGCGGGAAGAGCGTATAAAGTGGGTTCGGAATCGTTCCCATTGTTTGTCAACGCGACCTTGGCTGATTCGCTTTTCGGTGCTGCGTTCGAAGCTTTCTCTTTCGCCTCCTTCGCTGCGCGTCGCTTCTGATGCGGTCCTGTTCCCTCTGCGTCGCCTCCCTTTCCCCAGCATTCTTTCTTGGTATGTCCCGTTTTCGCACAGTTTTCGCATGGAGGACCTTTGTCCTTTCCTTTCCCCTTCGCGTTACTCTGGGATTTTGATCGCGAATTCGACTTTGAGGCTTGCGTGAACATGGCATTGAGGCCGACTCCAGCTTTACGCCGTTTTTCTTCGGCATACGCGGCTTCGATAACCATATCTGACGTGACGGTAGAGCCTTGGTTCGAAGTGGAGACTACAGAGGAGATGATCGCATAAGATGGAGGTAACGCGTTCATTAGGACTTGGGCTAGCATTAGATCGCTGATTGGTTCGCCTAGAGTCTTCATTTTCGAGGTGAGCGATCGTATGTTATTGAACGCTGTGGTAAGGTCTTCTTCCTCCTCGATTTTCGTACTCATTAGCTGCTGGAATAGGAAAGACAGGGATTGCATTCCTTTTCCTTCCCATCGTTCGATCACGCGTTTCCATGCTTCATGCGCTCCCGATGTCTCGATGACTTCTGCCATCGCGCCGTCGTCCATATTCATCGCGATTTGCGCGAATGCTTCGTCGTTACGCTTGTCCCATCGATCTATCAGCTTCTGGTGTTCAGCAACCTTACTTGCGATCAACGCGTCTGCTCCCGTTAGTGGTTCGGGTTTCTTTTCCGTGCCGTTGGCTATGGTAAGTAATCCGCGTAGGCGAAGAACGGTTGTCTGACGAAACTTCCAGGCCGTGTAGTTGGATCCATCGTCTTTGAGCGACGGGATATCGAAGGTTTTCTTGCTGAGGTACGATGTATTGCTCTCTGACGTCGCCATTGATTTAAAAGCTGACTGGGGCTGGGTCGTATTCTCAGGGTTCTCGGTTTTCGCGTCGTTGACTGCGTCACCGGGGCTCATAACCTTTTAAGGTGAGTAGTTCGGGAGCTATACGAATGTATCTTAGCTCGTACTACGTTCGCGTAGAGAACCTCTATATAGACAGTACCTATACGAATGTATCTACAGGTACTATAAGCATGATAAATATGAGAGAAAAGATCAGAGGAAAATACCTTAGCTCGTACTACGTTCGCGTAGAGAACTAAGGAAAGAGAGAGCACGCGTTCGTTCGTATATAACACATCACGATGGTAAGAGGTAATAAGTATGTAACGTGAATACGAGATATTGAAAATCCAACAGTTGGCCCATGCGAACCAGGGCCGGGTATAATCCGAACCGTTGTGTACGTTTTGTGATTCGTGAATCAAGCCGAGGCCCGCCGTGTTCTAGATAGGTAAGCGAGAATAAATAAGGGCAGGTGGCGTATGTGAGCGAAGCTACTCACGTTGACGATCGTGTATAAGAGGGCTTCGATTTCGTTGTTGTCATCCGAGCCGTATATCGCGGAGATGAGCGACATGGGCCATGGGTGAACAGTATCTACGTGAGGACCTCTGTACAAGTATTAGTGTGAAGTCCGACATGGTAGATACAACCACTCGCCCAGTGCCAAAGAACGTCTTCCCCTTGGCATAATAAGGATTCCTGCGTGAAAGTATCATGTCTTTCGTCTTTACATAGGTAGGATCTGTCTTGTCTGCGAGGAAATAATTAAGTTAAGGTGCTTTAACTACGTCTATCAAGACGCACTCAAGAATCCAAGGTATGGCAACGACAGAAGCGACTGTTATGAGACGAATAAGAATCGGGTCAGAAGCACAGTTTTCAGAGGACTTACAGGAACGTTGGCGTCATCCATAAGGTATTGGCTTCCAAGTCCATTAGTCTCATAGGCAAATACTCCGTCGGAAACCTAGGGTTCGGAGACTCAACGCAAAACAAGATAAAAACAAAAATCCATCCCGGTCGACCTACCGTGTGATTCCAAATGGCATCCCGTATTTGAGAGCTCCATTCGCGGGCGCTATCAGACACATTCTTCAATCGACCAATACTATCAAGAGCGTCAGCAAGATGCGCAAGCTCTACCGAGAGCATCGCATTGGCAGGAGTCAAGAACGCTAAAACACGAACATTCCTTAGACACGATATTGAAGTGAAAAAAATGGCCAAGCGTACCGTATGTGCTTAAATCATCACTTGGTCGATGGTGTGTCCCAACCATACCGGTGTACCCTTTAGGCTCGCCATTGCCCCGGTTGGGCACTTGAGGACTGAGGGCACCGTTTCCTCCTGTCCAGTTGTAGTACGAGATGACATTGAAATCCTCATCAAAGGTCCCTTGGGATTGTTCCTCTATAACGCGAAAAATCTGTGAAATTGCGGCATCCCAATTGTCGTTGGCGAACGAAGGGTCTTTGGTCGCTTGATAGTATGAGCGAGATAACTTCCTGCAAGTCGAAATGAGCCCAAGAGAATTTTGAGCCAGCGGGAAGCGAGGAAAGCTTACAAGAATCCGCAGAGGGAGTCCAGCTCGTACTTTACGCCAAGAAAGTGTTAGTCTTTAGTTGCAGAGTAAACTAGTAGCTACAAAATACCTTGCATTCGAATACGGTTTGATTATTAACTGGCCTAAAAAAAGTACCCCATGAGGTAACTGAGACACCGTTGAAGGAAATTCACGTACGGGTTTACAGTAACCCCCAAAGCCCAGTCGTTGACGGTTGGTTTGAGTCCACTTTCTGGAGGCGGTTGAAAAGCACCACAATAAGGATACTCTGCAATGTAGCGAGCCTATAGGTTATATATCAGGCTAATGGTGGCCGCTAGATTATCAATGCTTACCTCGTTATTGATGACGGCCTTCACAAGTGTAGCAAGCTCTTTGTCTTGTCCGAGCAAGGAGTGATAATGAGCCAGTTGATTTGCCGTGTCTCGCAACCATTGTGCACTACAGAATTTTAGTAAGATACCCTATTTTACGAAGTACCGTAGCGTACGTGATATCCTGTTTTCATATTGTATGACCTAGTGAGAAATAGTTGGTTACGAACGTGAGTGGGAAGCTCACCCCAGTAATTATGAATGCCAGATTGTTTTCCTTACTGAAGTACTTGACTGTTGTGTCCAAAGTATTGGGAAATGTGTTTTCGAAAAGCCGGCCAACATCAGGATCTTTTAGACGCTTCTTCATCTGATCGATGACGGTCTATAACATAGATTAGACCTGGGATTAAAGACATGGCCGGTTCCGCCTTCGTACCTCAACTGATGAGCTGTTAAATGTCCGGCATTCTGGAGGAGGCCTCATCAATGGCAAACCTAGTACACCGGCGCTAGGTATTCCTTGAGGCTTCGTGGAATACTTGCTATAGTCTTCGCATTGTGCTGCGACAGGGAGTACCAGAGTCGCCGCGGACGCAAGAGCAAGAACAAATTGCATGTTGCCTGAACTGGAGGGCTCATCCTGAAAATGAGAAGAGTTGGTGGGGTTTTTATGTTCAACTTTTAGGCCGAGATGTTCAGAAGCGAGGCTCGCTACAACTCCGATGCAAGTTGAACTGAATACAAGTGGTGAGAACCACATCGGCTGAGAGAATGACGTCCCAGTGTCTGTTTTAGAAGTTAACTCCGGGTGAATTTGAAACTATACTACCGGCTAATTTCAAGGCTGAAGTTATGATTTTGCTTCCGTATACCAATTTTTGACTAGTGTTTATCATTGGACGAGTGCAAATCTGTATTGCTGATATCTACATGATCATAACATGCGGCTGAGACACATGTGCCTTCTATTTTTGCCTCCGTTGTTCTACTCGGCGTAGCACTCTACGCATTAATTCGACCCAGTCCTTCATTCCTCCCTCGCCAACACCTTTTGACCATGAATCGGCCTCTCCGGTTCTAACTAAATCCCTCCATTCATCTCGAAGTACC
The DNA here is from genome assembly GCF_016906535.1 of Rhizoctonia solani. NCBI lineage: Eukaryota > Fungi > Basidiomycota > Agaricomycetes > Cantharellales > Ceratobasidiaceae > Rhizoctonia > Rhizoctonia solani. Next base: position 2,355,046 of record NC_057373.1, read on the forward strand.
ACCTTGGCCTGGTAGATCTCAGAGCTCCATTCCGGGCAGGTACGGCTCTCGCCAGCGAGGTGCCATAGTTCCTCACGATGTGCAAACTGAGCGTCACCATCGAGAACATGCCAGTTCCTGGCGACTCGCTCAGGACTCTTATAAACTTCTATGAGTTTTTCGTTCCGAGTCTTGCAAAGTTCAAGTTCTCGACCAAGGTCCAGGCTGACCCGGCCTGATATCACTCTCGCGACGAGAAGTGCCTGTGCCTCAAACAACGGGAAGGGCGCCAATCGGACAGGAATCCCGATGAATGCGATTGAACCCAATGGAAAGCTCGTGAGAAGAGGGAATATATGCCTAGCCAAAGGGTATATATGCGCACGAGAAGTGTAGAAACTCGTTTCGTCGACGCCCGGATTCCGTATAGGCAACTGCGGAAGGAAAGGGAAGTCGTATTCATAGCCGGTAGCCAGAATAACCCGATCTACATGCGCTTGTTTACCGTTCTCAAAAACCACCAGCCCATCAGCAGTAAAATGATCGATTTTACCACGTTTAGTTACCGGACCTAGATCTTCGTCCTCGAATGATCTGACACTTTGGATTGTTTTCCTTGCAACTGTAGATAGATCACTAGCTAGATCATTTCCGGAAGGGCCGCCTCCTACAACGAGAACTCGTAATCCGTGGTACTGAGATGGTTCTCGATACCACATAGAATGTATGACAGTTCGGGCGCCGGATGCACTCCAATCGTCAATTCCAGGAAATGTAACGAAATGGGGCTTCCCATAATGTCCATTGGTGACAAGCAAATGGTCGAAACATAACTCGCTGGAATTCTCGGGCTGGTTTCTTGGATGAGTTGTAACATCCCACTGGTGGGTGTTGTCATTCCAAAGGGCACGCGACACGACCGTGCTGAATCGAATAAAAGGGCGGAGTTTAAACCGAGTTTCGTACTTGTGCAGGTACTCCACTATTGCTTGCGCCGGTGGGAATAAATGCGTGGAGGGGGCAGGATCACAAGAAGGATACAACATAATAGGTAGTGGTAAGTTCGTCGTCAGACAGTTATAGAGTGGTGTGTCGGGAACATCGGATTGTGGTTTGGTATCGGAACGGTCTGGTAGCCTGCTACTTGTTCACCTTTAGTTTGCAGCAAAAGATTATATGAGCATACCAAATCCCGCCTGTGTCATTTCTCCTCTCGAAACAGGTTATCTCACAATCACCAGATGATATTTCTTTCTTGAATTCATCGGCCAATGTGCGAAGTGAGGCCAGGCCCGATGCACCAGCACCAATGGCTGCGATTCGAAGCTTCCCGTTGCGTGCATGAGGGAAACCCATTATATTAAGGAGATATATAGTTGACTTGGCGTGGTCCAGACAAGTGTGACAAACGATAAGAAAGTGGGGCCGTCGGCCGGTGGTGGCAGCTGAGAACAAGAACGTGCCGAAAAGCTCCGCTCACGTGTTCGATACCCGAGGGTTGCGCATACAGTCGATCAAAGTCAATTACACAAAGTTGTATTCTATGTGTTGGATGTGTGGTGGGTGCTATAATACAAAGGTCCAAAATATGTATAAATACAGCAGCATATCTAACTCTTAAACCAGGGAGACATAACACGAAAGCATAATAAAACGACAGCATGAACACGAAAACTATGAAAAACACTTGGAAAAGTACCGTGGTAGAGCAAATGAGAACAAGCCTTTGGATTGGCAATTTGTCTTATTGACAGCAATCCAGCTCGCGATGATTTCAACATCAGTTATGGAACAGTGGTGGACTAGTTTGCCTTCGATCTGTAGCCATCGCTTGCCTGCACGATGGCACTCGTCTGCAATGAGTCGCTTCTCTCTGTGATGACCAGCAAATAACTAGAAAGAAACAATTAGCCTCCTATATTTCGCAAATTTGAACTAGGAAGACTCACGGCTAATTTGTCTGTCTCTGGTATCCGCCGCCAATGAGCTCTTGAATGGCCTTTTGTAACAAGGTTGAGCGACCTACATATGGGTCAATTTGAAATTCAGCCACAAGCGAGTTGCTGCCTTACTGCTTGATGTGGTTCGTCGAGAGTGGGAGCCTTGTCGTGTGACCAGTGTCTCCAGAGTCCACGTCGGGGTATAATATGAGGCTCGGATCGCGGAAGTTATTGGATGGCCATTTGATAGTAGCGACCAGATGTCCGTGTGATATCATGCCCGTATGTTCATATATGTCGGTGGATGTAGTGCCATCAATAAGGTCAACAGAGGAAGTTGAAGTAAACTGCTTGTTGCCCGCTGCGTCCATGAACGCATATTGGGTTTCATCGTTTCCGGGCTGGTCAATGAAGAGCTTAGGCATGCCCACTGGGCGATTGGATAAGAAAGTAGGAGGTTCGAGGGCGGGGTGAGAAACGGCACATCTCCATGAGCCCATGCGCCTTTATAGCCGGAGCACACATCGGGCCTCAGAAGGCTGGCATCCCTTCTTGGATTAGTTGCATGTACATGGCTGCAGCGCCACGCGAAAGCACAATCACTTCTCGTTGATCAGCGGTTGGTTACTGGCACACAGCAACTGGCGAAATTAACGCGTTGGCTTTCCAGGGGACCCATGTTTGGCGCCCGTCACATTCCGGACAAGTCCATACTCTAATCAAAGGGCCACTAAACATTCGACGGCAAATTGCGCGCTTTAGGCGCTTGGTCATCCTTAACGGGTATATTGTAACCCTTCTCGTCCACCTATGGCGAAAGGCTCGGAGTACAAAGCCATTCGGTCGGAAAGAAATACCTCAATGTTCACGCCGTGACCGGAGCCGACATCACAATCTGCGGCGTTATGTGCTCATACTAATTTTAGTTGATGAAAGCTATACGTATACATATCCGCAATGCTTGTAGACCTCCACACATCAGTCAACATTTTTGTATCATCCCGAGCCCGAGCCTAAAAATAAATTTTAACCCAGCCCAAAATTAGTTCCCGTGACGCATATACGTATAATACTTGGAAATATTGTAACACAGAAATAGTGTCGCGGAGACAGTGGTTTGTCTATTTTTCTGAAACGGCTAGGTACTCTTGGCTGATATGAAACGGACTAACAAAAGGTGATGTGGTGAAACGAACTATACTTGTCTTCCCTTGAGCCGAATTTGGAGACTCGTTCGGATGACATAATCCACACGCGGAGCTAGTATTACTTTCCTTTCGACCTCGACAGGACTCACAGACCGACAGACAGAATGGCGTCGACACAATCCAACATATTGTTCGATGACCTGTTCACTATCACAGATATCGACATGGATGGGAAAAAGTATGATCGGGGTAAGTCATTTTTCGTTCAAGCCTATCAAAATAGCGCCATAACTTCGCATTAGTGTCTCGACTAGTCGCTACATCTGCAAATTTAGGGATGCATCTGACATTGGATTTCAATACTGAGATCTACCCTCTTCAAGCTGGAGAGAAATTTACGCTGGTGCTGGCTTCGACCCTTGCACGTGGTGGTGCTGCTGAAGCCACCGAAGGAAAGGATGTTTGGAGGCCTGATGGCAAAGGCCAACAAGGGCTGGAAGAAGATTACGAGTATGTCATGTACGGATATGTAAGTGTTTCATGACTGTGATTTTATTGTTTCCTCTTAAATTCCTCCAGGTGTACAAATACGATGAAGGAGAGGGGGACAACGTGTAAGTAATGTTCCTTGCACTCTTGATAACTCAACTAATGTATTGAACAGAACAGCATACATATCCTATGGCGGCCTCTTAATGTCTCTTACTGGATCGCACCGACACATGCAGGGCATTGTTGTTGGAAGCCGATTGTATTTGTTAATCAGGAAGTAAATTTATTATTTAAGTTCTGTTGACCATCGAAATTGGCACTGAATTTTACTGCGGATGCCTGTGCGAACGCTCGAGTCAAGATCTATTCACTGAGCTCTGGAAACTTCAGCGCTAAGGCAGTGTTATCACCCACCTACCAATCATGTGTAGAGTGTACGTACCTCTCGTATATCACGACGACCATGGATTTTCGGGAAATTGAGGAGTTGAAAAAACAATGGACAAGGTGAGAATGTTCTCGGCGTGACAATCGAGTGTTACTTCCTCAATTTGCAGGGAACAAGTGGGACTCCAGCAAAATGCTATTTTCGAGGATCATAAGCTCTCTTTTCACACAAGCCCTCCGATAACCTCCATCAAGTCAAGTGAAGCTGAAGCACCTGATTACGATGATCCGACCGTGCGTAACGAAGATCCAAAAGCTTTCACGGTATCAGGCTTGCGCTACGTCGGTGGTCTGGACATTAGTTTTATTGCTCAAGAAGGCGAAAGCGCGGAAACTGTGGGTTCTCCTGGCCATAATGCCTCTGACCCTAATGTGCCAGATGCCTATGCTGTCATCACGGTGCTAGAGTACCCTTCGCTCTCGGTGAGTACCATGCTTCTAACCAGTCCACGGAAGTTTTCATGGCTGAGGCAATTTTCCGGCTTGCTCGCCCCAGCTTGTCCACTCACTCACGCACCCTATTCGTCTGACTGCACCTTATATCCCATCTTTTCTCTCATATAGAGAAACGCCAGCTTATCTTGAGCTCATATCAAAGTTGAGAGAGAATCTTCAAAAAGCAGGAAAGGAGCATGAGTTTCCCCAAGTCATACTCGTGGATGGAAATGGCCAATTGCATGAAAGAGAAGCGGGAGTTGCCACTGCTGTTGGCGTGCAGGCTGACGTTCCAACGGTGAGAAACAGAGTACTAAAATAAATCACGAACGGATTGGCTCAAAAATCGCGCAGGTAGGCGTAGCCAAAACGTATCATCCGCCGACGCTCCAACATCACGAGGCCCACGACTTGCACTGGCGTCTTTCCCAAAAGGGCATGAAGCAAAAGTCCCGCGAAGTCTTGAAGAAACCTGGAGATTATTTGGGTGTATTGAATGCCCGACGAGATCGTTATGTTGGTGTGGTAAGTCCTAGTTGGGTTTCTCCTTCCTCAAATTAGAAACTGAATGGTGACAAGGCGTTACGTTCGGCGACATCTTCCAATTTTCTCTATGTGTCTCCAGGCCACCGTGTATCGATGATTCAAGCGATACGCCTGACGATGGCACTTAGTCGGTATCGGATTCCAGAGCCAATTAGACTTGCGGATAGACTAGGCCGTGATGCAGCCACAATGGTAACACCGATAACAGTAACGGATAGGGAAGAGTAATGGGATAGCATTGGTGGATCGCATATGGGTAGACATAATACAAACATATTGCTGCTTATTGCAAATGACTCGAGTTCAATATGTGCACAGATAACAAGGAATGTAAAAAAGAAGAGATTTTTAACACGAAAACAATTAGAGAGCGCCCGATGCATGATACAGCATATCCAAAAGAAAGTCCCAAAATTGCCAGCTCTACTGGTTGATATACCCCATTCTGCGTGCGTATTCCATTTCCTCTTCTACAGTGATACCATCGGTACCAGCCCAGTTGGCTGAGCTTGTCCGCTTGCGGAATCTTGAATGCCCAGTCTTGAACAAGTCTCCCATCTTGAGCGGCTGAATTGGTCCGAAAAGCGCATCGGGATTAAACCTTTCTTGGTCCTTGAGCGCATCCATGAGAGCCTGATCCTGTGTCCACGAGGGGAAGTCTTTGCCGCGATCCTCGTCATCCGAGTCCGAGTACTCCGAGTTAATGTCGGGCAACTCAATATTCTCACTCTGGATCTCGGGTTCCTTTTGCGCAGCCTTGAGTTGCGCCTGTACCCGTGCCTGCATCTGTTGTTGCAGTGCTTGGCCGGGCGCGTCGGATATGCTGCCCTTGGCTTTCTTTGAAGCAGCGGCTTTGAGGCTAGAAGATGACGCGGCAGGCTTGAGTGTCTTAGTTGTCGCTGCGGGTGGCGCAGACTGGAACGGATTTGACGAAGTAGTTTTCAATGCTGATTTTAATGCTGATGGACCTGGTCCAGCGGTGGCAGTCGGCTTGGCAATGCGCGATTTAGTAGCGGTCGAAGTCGTAGCAGCTGAAACCGTTGCTTGAGTAAAGGTGGAGACGGAAGGTACAGCGGGCTTTTTGCCCGCAGCCTTCATCTCGACCTCGAGCTTGCGTTTCTTGTTGGGATCTTCCGTGACCTGTACATTCCGTGAGTCCATGCAGTACTAGGATGTAACGATGATTGGCCCACCTTTTTCGCCGGAGCTTTGATGCTCTTGGCCAACTCTTCTCGCTCCTTGCGCTTTTTCTCCAACTCGAGAGTACGCGACTTCTCCTCCTCTGCCTTGCGCAGCGCCGCAGCCTGTCGACGCTCCTCCATCTCGCGCAGGCGTGAGGCCTTGCGGTCCTGTTCATCCGCAGCCTAACACAGGACTCGGTTAAGACACATTCCAGAAAACGAAGTTTTATGACGTTACCTTTTTAACACTGCCAATAGACTGAGCACCTTTGACAGGGGCTTTTTTGGTCGTAGACCGGGTCGACGAAGTACGCGACGAAGTAGTCTGAAGAAACCATATTTATCAGTCATACCACTTTAGACATTGGCTTGCTCTGAAACATACTTTAGCGTCATCTTCGTCACCCTCACCATCCACGTCATCATCGCCTTCAACATCTACATCAGGATCCAAGTCCAATTCCGGATCCAATTCATCCTCCATTTCGGCATCTTGAGTTTCGAGTTGAGTGGCAGCCGTCGATTGGGTGAATTGGTTCTGGCTCTGCGTAACCTTGTCAAACACACTACCGACTTCAGTCGCAACCGTCGTCTGAGTCTCAGTTCGGACAGGCGGAGCAGTAAACTTCGTTCCACCAAAGAGGCGAGCGGCTTCAGCTTTGGCAGCGCGCACGGCGTCTGCGGTGTTGCTTGCAGCAGTGGCGCCGGGCTTGGCTGCGTCCGAAACCTTTTTAGGAATCGGAGCAGGGTCGGGGAGAGAAAACACGGGCGGAGCAGGCAAGACTCGTCGAGTGTGAGGGGGCGAATCGACGGGCGTGGTGCTCCTGTTGGAAAGCGTAGATGCAGCAGGGTCGTCTGTCGAAAGCCCCAAGTGCAACCCAACAACAGTCTCCGGTTCCTTTTCCCTTGCTTTTCCCTTCTCAGCACTGGAGGACCCAGACGGAGGTCGGACACTCAAATCCGACAAGCTAAGCCTCTTTTCTTTCTCCGAGCTTGGGTTGGGCAGGTTCGCATTTTGCATCGTGGGTGTCCATACTCGGGAGGCAGCTGGTGTTTTGCCGCTCGTACTCTTTTCCAATCTCGCGAGCCTGTTCCTCAGGTCATCTAGCATGGACGTGCCTGTGTTCCATGACCCGCCGTCTTCGTCTTTGAGAGGGACCTGCATTTCTGTTTCGTCTTCCGAGCTTGAACCGCTCGAGCGCGATGACCCATGAGAGAGCTTTTGAGATTTGGAAGGAGGTGGGCGAGACGGATGTTGGAGTGCGGAAGACTTGCGTTTAAGACGGGGAGGTTCAGAGTCGGTCGTTGCGGAGCCAGTGGAAGTCGCGGTAGTGAGAGCACCAGTCCCATCTGTTTTTTTCCTCCAGCTAGATTGTCTTAATTCGCGATTGGCATTACCCGATACACTAGGTTCACGGCGAAGTTCTTTAAGAGAGGGACCTGCGAATGGACCACGCGGGACAGTCGAGGATGCACGCGGGGGATTAAGCGGTGGCTGTGAAGATGTTCCTGCGAGAGGCACCAGTACAGGCTGAGCAAAGGAAGGTGGCTTGAGTGGTTGTTGCATTCCGGTCCCCGAGTGGCCTCGTGAAGGAGGAATAGGAAGAGGTCTCGGACTCGTAACAGGAGGCAGCGTCGGCTCGGGAGGAGGTGTGGGCTGAGTCGTCGCGGATACTGAGGCCTTTTTGATAGGCTCCGGAATGGGGGCGATAATTGGAGTGGTAGCGGGAGCAGGTGCACTATCGAAAACGTCGGCAGCAGTGATATTTGTACTCGTAATGGGCTCAGTCGGTTCGTGTTCCGGTTCTCGGACGGGCGTTGGAGGCTCTGAGGCGGTAGGTGGAGTGTCCTCCGATGCCGGCGGACTAGGCAGACGTTGGGTGACGGGCGCAAGTGCAGGCGGGACATCTGCAATCTCAGTCACATCTCCTTCTTCGACCTCAACGGTTGTAGTCGAACGGGCATCGGTGAAATCCTCTCTTGCGTCTTCAAACGCAGCGACAGACTGTCCTTCATCGTCCTCCTGAATGACAGACAAATCCTGCTCGGCGGACTCCAAAGCCTTCTCAGGCTCTCCGGCTGGTGGTACGGGAAGCTCTTTTTCGGATGGCGCTGGTGATGATGGCTCAATCCCCAATTTGGTAGTGAACATCTGTTGCGCCGTTACGGTGCTTTGTATTGAGGTTGAGTGTTCCTTGGGTAGGATCGTAGCATCACGGAAAGGCGAAAGGGGGTCGTCTGAAGGCGTGGGCAGTGGTCCCTCGGATCTATTCGCAGAGCCAAACAAGGGCACACCAGCTCGAGCAGGAGTTGCACGAGCAATCGAGTCTCGAGGGCCTGATGATGTCGGTATGGGCTCGGGGGGAGGATTCGGTTGAGAGCGAGCAGGTTTGAATATATTCTGTTTTGGAGAAGTAGCAGACGCATCGTTTTCCTTGTCCTTTGGACCAAGCTGTGGGACAGTTAGACTTGACACTGATTAATGACTATTTACTCACTCCAAAGGCAATGGGAGCAACTGGCTTGATCTTTTGTGCAGAAGCATGAAGCGCACGAGCCTTCTTGGATGCAGTCTTGTTTCGTCCTGGAGTCTTGGTAAATTCGATTACATTGCTATATAAGTTAGCTTAGAGTTAGCTGGTTACCATTTCAAGTGCGGGTGGCACCTACTCTGGTCGGGGCGCATTGAGGACGTCGTCAAGATACTCATGCAAGAATAAATAGCCATTACATTGCACTTGGTCTTTGAAGTCGGTTCGACCGGGGTCAGCGGCCATACGATTGCGGATGGCACTCGCCCATTGTGCAAATCCGACGGACATGATTGTGATCGTTGCCAGTCAGGGGGGAAGTTAGAAGCGCGCTAGGCGCCGTGGTATCAACAAGGCCCCCCAGCAACGCGGTCACGTGAGAGGCGCGTCTGGGGTCTCACCTGGCCCTCACGTACCGCCAATTCACCGAGACAAATGTCAGTGTTAAAATTCCATTGAGCCGTTAATTACGTCTTGATGAACTAGGCTGAACTCGTCCGACCTCGACAACGCCACAGGTGTAGTAGGATCCGTGGAAGCGGTATTTGTCAGCAGAAGTAAGGGGGGCTAGGGTGGACGGGGTCCTGTTGGCTGAAAGTGGTGTTAGTGCAGACCTTAGCTCTTTCCACCAACCACACGCGGCAGCTGAACGCCGGTTGTTGATACTACTCGTGACGACTATTGGCCATGGCGGCGACTGCTTCAACGTCGGGTAATCCGACTTCTCCACTTAGTATTGCTACTCCTTCGAGTGCCGAGTACCCTGTTCGCGGTCATAAGCCGTCTACGACATCGTCTCTGTCTCCCCTCTCTCCCTCTACTGGCGGCCAACCCCATGTGCCCACTACCCCTCTGTCTACGCTCTACCTAGTCAGCGGTCTCCCCAAGTCACCCCATACTTGGACTCTGGCGGACACCGACTCAGTCGCCGGCCTTCACCATGTCGAAGGTGCTGTTGGACGCTGGTGGCGAGCCGAGGTCCTTGGCTCTAGCGTAAGCCCCGGAGTTGGTCGCTCCCGCAAAAAGTCGAGAAAATCCAAAGAAACAGACAGTAATGTGATTCCAGACGGCCCCAAGAGCACTCGGGGCTCGGGTACGCTCAGCAAGACAGACCTTGGTCGCATGCTTTCCAAGGCACTCAAGTTGTCTTTCCCTCGCGAGGTTGAAATTATTGCCGCGACGCTCCAACCTGCCAGCACAACCCACACATTTACATTCCAGATTCCGGCCGGTGCCTCGGCAGGGGTTGCTCAATCTCATTCCTCTCAGACGGCCCATTTGCCTGGTCTTCGCACGAGTGTCATGTCCTCTAGCACCACAGCGACGTACAACCACCCGTATGTTGACCCGACCTTGCCTCGTCCTTCAAGTACATATCTTGGTCCTCCTTCAAGCACACACTTGCCTCCGAACAGCTCCCCAACTGCTTCAACCGATCCCAGTGCAGACCGAGGCCTCGTCACATATCACGGTGTCTGCCTGACTGTTTGGTCACACGCTGACGAGGAGCGCTCCCTGGCTATTCGTCGCGCTCTGGAATCCGTTGCCCGCTCTCGTCGCGGCTCAGGAGCTTCGACGGGCACTGCTACCCCCGCTACTCCCCGTCGTCCCAAAGCAACCAATACTAGCAGCCCTGGCATCCCATGGAGTGATGCCGAAGAAAGCGAGATTGATGCTTTCAGTATGAGCGAAAGCGACGCTGAGGTCATGAATCCCAACGGCGTTGGCATGGGTGCCTCGAATCTGTTTTTGCCCCAGAACACGGTCTTCTGGCTTCCATATGCCCTGAGTGAGTTCCATAATTGACACTAGTCCAATATCATCTGACCATTGTTTTGCAGCCCTCGTATCAAGGCACCCTATCTATGACCTGATGCGTGACTATCTTACTCTTAGCTGGGCACGGTTCAGCAAGGATGTTCAATCACATACCCTGTAAGTATTTTTCCGCGCGGTTGTTCCGCATCCTCGATCTGATCTTCGAGATGCATCTGCCTCATGTTCTTCAAAGCCAAATCGCGAAGATTCTGGAGTTCCCTGCGCCTCGTGCTGGTGATGTAATCAAGTTGGATGCGTCTCCCGCCAACGAGACCGAAACATTGGAGGTCGTTTGCCGATTCCCTGGCGGTTTGGACTTTGGGAAAGGACTTGTCGATGTCAACGTAAGTAGATATAACGTATAATTTCTTTTCTTACTAATGATTCGCTTAGTTCACAATGTGGCCCCTCTTCCGTTGCTTGAACCTTGATAATATTTTGACAATTTGCGAGGTGCGCCCATCCATATTTAGACTCAATGCGGAACTTTATTCATCCGCGCGGGGCAGATTGCTCTCTCTCCTACTGGGAGAATCCTGTTCCTATCTCGTCACCCAGCCATGCTCGGAATTGCTGTCTCAACAATTCGTTACCTCGTGGAGATGCGCGGGTGGAGCGGAATATCTCTTCCTGTCGTCCATGCCCGCGATGCTCGAATCTACCTTGAGGACCCCGGCCCATGGCTGATGGGCCTGAGCACTGAAGCACGCTACGTCTCTCGCACAGCTCCCGAAGTGTGCATTGTTGATTTGTGAGTGCCAGTTTGCCAGCTGAAGGAATGTTGGACTGACCAAAGGACTGTACAATCCTGAACGTTTGTGTTCCGTCGGACTGGACTTAATTGAATCACATTCGGACCAATGCGCTTTGCCGAAACGCCACCAAACCTTGGCCGGCTTCGTGAACGCCACTCATTCGCTTGGGACCATTTCCATTCCGCACCTTTTCACAGGGATATCAATTATGTCAACTGCGCCTCGCCCCCACCGGGAGCAGTTTCGACAAAACAAAACCGAGACAAACTTCGAAAGATTCTACTGGGCGCGTTTGACCAGTTCTATCACCCCGACAATACCATCCCTCCCGAATTCAAAGAAGCCTTCCCTGCAGGCCGGTTCCGCCCGTTGTGCAAGATTCAGACCAAGCGCGGAAGCTCTACTGCCGTCGTCGCAGAAAGTATCAAGGCCCCCGAGTGGTGGCATCAGACCAAGGTCCTTCAAGCTTTCGATGCAGTTCTCAAGGATCGTGGTCGTAAACCTTCACTTCTCAAACGCCTGACACTCATAGGTGCTGGACGTCGCCAGTCTCAGCTCTCAGCCGCCGAGCAGCTCATTCAACGCTCGATTCGGAAGCGTGCTACTGCATTTGTGGACGCTCGTGATGACCTCGAGACCAAGATTGGTCGCTTGAGCCGTCGCTTGAACTTCTTGATGACCGAGAGTGAGCTTTGGAGGGAGAAGTTTGTTGCATTCGAGAGTTATGCCGAGAAGTTGAGTGCCGAGGCTACCGAGTTGAGGCAGAAGGTCGGAAAGGAGCAACGGGAGAGCCGCAGGTTGAGTGGTTTGGTTAGCGTTGGTGCGCAGGAAAAGGAAAAACTATCTCAAAGTGAGTGATTATACAGCCCATTTTTAATCCAGTTCACTGATTGTTGTCCAGTGCTCCTTGCCAAGGAAAACGAACACCGTGCTGCTTTGCTCGAGCTTGAGTCAATGCGTCAAAACATGGACGAGATGGAAAAAGAACGTGCACACATGGTCGCCGAAGTTGAAGCTCAGATTGAACGTGCGCTCGCCTCGATGGCATTCAGCGATGGAGACAACTACTCGGACTACACCCACTCTCGCCCTGGATCAGCTATGAGCCAAGTTAGCCAGAACTCTCGTATTGGTGGGCACTCGGCTATCGGAGTTGGAGCCCCTAGCATTGGTGGCTTGAGTGGCATCGACGGACGTTCGCTGAGGCACGTCGAATCCGGCCCTAGATTGCGCCAGGGGTCATCATCACGATCTGCAAGCGGCTCTATCTCAATGCAGAGTGCCTCTGAGTCTTTTGATGGTAGCATCCGTCGATTGAGGAGCATGGCTACCACGACTACTTTGGCCGACGATGCATCTGACGAAGCCACCCGCGTCGGAATTGACCTGAGCGCTCATATCAAGGGCGAACTGGGCGATCCTATCAAGCCCGGAATGATTCATGATGACGACTCGGTTATCCAGGTTAGACGGTTCTCCGTCACCGAGGAGGATGGCGTGAATACTATGGGTGCTGTGGACTTGGGGATTTCCGAGCGAAGCGATGTTGTTGCATTGAAGGTTCAACAGATTCAACAAAAGGTATGGATTGCGCTCTTCGTTGCGTGGCTGCTTTCTGATATCAGATGTTGCAGCTTGAGAATGCTTTGGCCGACCATCGCTCCCGTCGTAGCCACTCGATCACTAGTGGGAGTGCGAGTGAGGCTGACTCGATTCAACGTGTGTTGAGCGAAGCCGAGTCCACTGGCCGCCGCGGACTGAGTGAAGCCGAGTCTACCACCAGCTCAAATCGCCGTACTCGCACTCCTCGCGGTTCAAGCCGTCTTTCGGGACGCCATCGTTCTCGCTCATCGGCCTCACTTCGTGCAGCTCGTGAAGCCCTATTGGCTGCCAAAGAGGCTGTACCCCCTGTTCCCAGGAGCCCCGTCGGCACTAAGACTCCCATTGGCGCTCCCTCGGGTTCAGATAGGACCACCCCGACCGGAAATGAGAACAGGGGCGTCCGCAAGGCTACTTCTCGCGTTGGGATGACCACTCCCGAATCCTCGTCTTCCGAGTCGGGTAAAGTCCCCACGGTTTCCGTTGAGTCAGCTCCCGTTACCAAGCCCACCGTCTACCTGCCCGAATTCGGCAAACACTCGCGTGATGACATGCTTCCCACTCCCTCGACCATTGGGCGTAGTGGTGCCGACGACTCGGACGATTCGTATTTGAGTGCAGTATCGGAGAGCATGCGTGGTGACGAGAGTTGGAGCAGGGCTACTGGACGCCGTATCCTTGATGACCCTGGTCATCATGAGCCAGTTAAGGGCAGCTCTCGCACCCGTCGTAATCGAGCCGGATCGTCTTCTACCACTCGTGGACAATACGGCGATCTCCCTTCGCCCACTATCAGCGAGTCGACTGCCGTTGGAAGCGCCCGCGCCGTCTAAACTAAACGCCTTCGAGTGCGCTGAATACCAACAAAACGCAAAAAACTGCATGTCCGTTCTCGAATCTTGTTGTGGGTCCGCTGTCTCTTGGCTTTTTTTTTTTCGTTGTCTCGACTCGATTGCCTTGTCGATACCACTTTCATTCTTTTTTTGCAGAGCGGTCGGTTTTTTGGTTCAAGTCGATTACAAGTATACCTGTCTTTTATCCAACTCTAGTCACTCGTTTGACTTCTATTCCCTCGTTTCTCCTCGTACTGTTCTCGCACGCAGAGCCGTGCTTTAGTCTGCCCGCCAAGTCATGTTTGTCAACAATTATGCCTCTTGATTGATCTTATCTCGTGTTTTTTTGTCGGCTGCAATTTTCTGCTTTAATTTCTTTCGCTCGCATTCCGGCCTTTTAGTGCTATCGTTTGGTGTACATAAAGTAGTTTTGGGGTTCTCCTGCTTTTTCGTTTGTTTATACTTATCGATTTGTCATGACTAGAGAATAGCAAGTAACTGTTTTGTGGTTGCATTAATTAAATCAATGGTCCTTCTCAATTGCAAGCCCAAGTCTCCATGAAGTAGACTTTATCAAGTGCATTTATTCTCGGGTGGGCGAAACATGGGCATAATAGTCAATAACAAACATTCTGAAGTACGCTGTAATGGCGCAATCGGGAATGCACAGTGGTCCATTTCAACGGATTACTCAGATGTGCGCTGGTTCGAAACCCTCCCCTCGCAGACGTCTTGGTCTGAATTTCCACCGCACGGCAACGCGTGGTCGGACTTTCGGTAATCATTCCGCGTTCTTGTCAGGGAGTCAACTCCGCAGCACCGCAGGGTGACCGAGGCTGTCCACCGAGACAAGGAGGTGTTTCCAGACGCGCTACTGGGCCGTGCCCGGTGCAAACCTTTTGTCACCTACCCAAACTCGACTTCAACTAGCTTGGCTCGGGGGTCCTAAATGATCAAGTTTGGTGCACTAGGCAAATCCATGGGCTTCATAAATGAATTCTTCAAATTGACGCACGCTCATGGTGTTGGCCGTTAAGCCTTTAATTCATGCTTACATCACCTACTTCGTAGTAGATGACTTTCAAGGAACTCATGAGCCACTAGGTGTGATTATAACTCGTGTAAAATGAGACAAATTAGACAATGAATATCAGACACTGGGGTGGGTTGAATTGATTGTTAACATATAAAAATGTGACATGTCCGTAGACCTCATTCATAAAATTCCTTCACGGGGTTGGAGCGAGTAGAAGAGGGGTGCATGTAGACATGCATGTACCTTGGACGAGTGAGCATGCGGCCAAAGCGGCGGGAACACCGAGTCCAAGGGTAAAGGTCCCGGCTACGGATCCAGCTGATGCGCAGCAGGTAACGTAGCCTGACAAGCATTACTATTATACAAGCCACATATCTTATGTTCGGACTCACCTGCATTGCACGCAGAGTAGCACAAGCCCATTGCGATAGGGCCCGCCTGTGCTTGGCCGGCATTCAAGGCAACTATAGCCAGGGCGATAGCAGAGGTAATAGAGAGCTTCATTGTGGAAAGATCGATTGAACGTGGGGGTTTGTTTAGGAAGGTACCGAGTGGTGTCTGGCAAAGACCATGAGCCACGCTATTTTATACACAAATCAAGGTGGCTATTTGTATTGATGTGATATTTGCTTCTGACTCAAGTCACTCTATTCGACCAATCAGAAATTTGGCCGCTCAACGAACCCTCGTGGTTACCCTGGAATCACGTTGAGATCGCGCGCCCACTACCTAACTTCGTCTATGAATGCCATCATGTCATTCTGCTATATATCTATTAAGCTCCATGTGTATGTGTCGTAGCTCCTAAATGTCATGGGACACACGCTTCCGTCAAAGGAGTGGCTAAAGGACAGTGGTTTGACGCCTTGTCCTGGTCTTCGGAAGCGAGTAATATTATATGGCACTCAATGGAGCATGATCCCAGGACCTTAAACGCATCCATAACCAGACGAAGGTACGAGATTGTATGTGTGAAATTTGCTAAGATACTGGCGTTATTGTAGTGGTATATTGGTATTATTATAAAAGAAGGCCATTCCTAGTCATAAATGGCCATAGTTCTATGCAAATCCAATGTGAATGCCGAACTAACGCCCTGTTCTGAGTCCCGGTAATTTCAGTAGCCACACTATACCACATTATCGGCCATTAGTCATCCTTTTGTATGCACCACTGTTCCAGATAGCCGAGGCGCATAATCCGTCCAAGTAACGTCTACAATGAATAGCAATTCACACACCCCTAGGACTTGCCCGCCGGGTAGTTTCAGAGAGGAAATGTTTATTATACAAATTTGGGACCCTAGATAACATACAATCACCAACTATTTTACACTACTGTTTAGTCCATTTCTTCAATCTCAACATCATCGTCGTAATCCATCATGTCATCGTACTGAGCCCCAGTCCCCTCGTGATTAGGTACGATGTGGAGACGGTTATGAGGTCCATCGAACTTGACATTGACTACCTCGCCATCTCGGATACGCTCTTCGAGTATCAAGACCGAGAGTGGATTGAGCAACTCTTGCTGAATCACGCGATTTAGCGGGCGAGCACCATAGATGGGTGAGTAGCCAATAGAACCAAGGTAATGCTTGGCTTCCGGGTCGATATTGATTTTCAACTTGCGATCCGCGATGCGCTCTTCGAGCTCCTTGAGGCGAATGTCAACGATTTTCATCACGTTTCCGCGAGACAGAGTGCGCTAAGAGAAATAGTCAGTAAACTTGGGCACGCGTGTAAAATCATTGAGACTTACGAAGACGATAACCTCGTCGATACGGTTGACAAACTCGGGCGGGAAGTGGGCTTGGATTGCGCCCATGACAAGGTTGCGTGCCTCGGGCCTGACAGGACCCTCACCCATATCGTTTAGGTACGCTGCCCCAAGGTTAGAAGTCATGATGACGACCGTATTACGGAAGTCAACAATGCGACCCTGTCCATCAGTTAGGCGACCATCGTCGAGGACTTGCAGGAATAGCGTAACAAATTCACGAGAAGCCTTCTCGATCTCGTCGATGAGGACAATACTGTATGGCTTGCGTCGCACATACTCGGTGAGCTGTCCTCCGGAGTCATGGCCGATGTAACCCGGAGGTGCACCGATAAGTCGAGAGATGGAGTGCTTTTCGGAATATTCGCTGCCGTCAATACGGATCATGGCATCAGGTGAGTCGAAGAGCAGAGTTGCCAGCTGGAAGTGTAAGTCAGTATATGCGTACAACCCATAGTCAAATACGACTTACTGTTTTACTCAGTAGCGTTTTACCAGTACCGGATGGACCGGCCATGAGGAACGAAGCAATGGGGCGGTTTTTGTTTGCCAAGCCGCTGCGAGAGAGACGAATCGCATTCGCGACAGCCTTGACAGCCTCGGGTTGGCCGACGACACTCTCCGAAAGGATCTTTTCCATACGCAATAGTTTCTCGCGTTCGGTTGACATTAGGCGGGTAACGGGGATTGAGGTCCAGCGAGAGACAATTTCGGCAATGGCTTCAGGAGTGACTGCGTCGTTGGCTGAAGGCTCTTCGCTTTCCTTCTTGCGTTCGAGGGCTTCGAGCCGCTTTTGGAGGTCAGGGATAGCATAGTATCTTAAATCAGAGGCAGTAGTAATATCGTAGCGCCGCTCAGCGTCGTCTGCCTTGGCCCTAAGCTCATCTATCTTCTTGCGAATCTCGTTGAGCTCATTGCCGCGGCGCTTCTCGTTCTCGTAAGCGGCCTTCATAGGTTGGAGACGATCTTCGAGGTCTGCAATGGCTTTCTTGGCAATAGTTAGACGCTCCTTGCTCGCAGTATCTTTTTCGCGCTAATAGAGAACGATAAGTAATCATAGACGCTTTGAAAAACGCATGTAACTTACCTCAAGAGCATGAATTTCAATCTCTAGCTCGAGTTTCTTGCGCTCCAGTTTGTCAATCTCCTCGGGGCTCGTTTCGCGGGTGACCCTAACGCTTGCGCAGGCCTCATCGACCAGGTCAATCGCCGAGTCGGGGAGACGGCGGCTGGTCAAGTATCGGTGTGCGAGGACAGCCGCTTGAATAAGCGCGGGGTCGAGGATTCGAACACCATGGTGAACTTCGTATCGTTCCCGAATACCACGGAGAATACTAATGGTGTCGGGAACGGATGGCTCGTTGACGATGACCTGGGCGAACCGACGCTCGAGCGCCGCATCCTTCTCGATGTACTGACGGTATTCAGCATAGGTCGTCGCACCGATACAACGAAGTTTGCCGCGAGCAAGTAGAGGTTTCAGAAGATTCGCAGCATCTAGTAGAGAATGTTAGTAGTAAACTTAAGCATGAAGGAGAGAATACATACCGATTCCGCCACTCGAATTTCCACTACCAGCCATGATCAGGTGCAACTCGTCGATGAAAAGAATGATTCCAACGCCCTCCTCTCCCTTCTTCTCGATCTCGCTCAATACAGACTTGATCCGCTCCTCGTATTCACCCTTGTATTTGGCGCCAGCCATCAATGCACCCATGTCCAAGCTGAACAGTCGTCCAAGCAAGGATGCGGGAACATCACGCTTCACAATGCGTTGAGCCAGACCCTCTGCGATGGCAGTCTTTCCGACACCAGGCTCGCCGATAAGAACGGGGTTGTTCTTTGTTCGTCGACACAAGATGCGGACAACTCGCCGAATTTCGTTGTCGCGTCCAATGACGGGATCAATTTTGCCCTCTTCAGCCAGTGCGGTCAGGTCAACCGCATACTTGGTGAGCGCATCGAAGCCTTGCTCGGCATTCTTGCTATCAACCCGACGGTTTCCTCGAGTTGCTTGTGTAGCAGTCTTGATCGCGGCAGGGGTAAGATTTGCTTCTTTCAGCAAGGCGATAACTCCGGAGTCCTTGACGAGAGAGAGGATGAGATGGTCCTGTGCAATATACGAATCATGCTGCAAGAGGTAGTCAGTATTGTGTCTGACCCAAACTTTATATAACAACATACCATGTCCTTTTGTATACTCTGTGCCTCCCGAAGTACCTTCACAGTCGCTGAGCTGAATGTCGTTTCATCTGGAGGTGGGTCTTGAGAAGGTAATCGCACTAGTTGCTTCTGGATTGCACGGTTTACGGAGGCCTACAGCAAGAGTAAGAAATGAATAAAACTAATAATGGAAATTATACTTACAATATCGCCACCAGCTTTAGCAATCACTGATGCAAACAGAGATGTACCAGCCGCGTTGTCGGCAACACCACTCCCTTCGTTGAGTAGCGCATTAGCAATGTGGAAGGGAGTAACTTGAGCGTTGGCGTGGTCCTTGGCCGACTGAACCGCAGCCTGCAAGGGAGTGGATTGAGTCTTTCTTTTATAATTTAATTAAGTCATGCCACTTACGGCAATGGTAGTTTCAGTCTTGTCGGTAAAGTCAAAATTCATGTCGTGTATAAGTATAGGAGGGTAGGTAAGTGATAACTAGTTGAGTGGTGAGTCGGTGGGGCCAAAGAAGGTGGTCTATTTATACCCGTAACAACCAATCCTCGACCATGTTCCCCCATGATCGAGTTGCGCCCAGAATTCTATCGCACTTTCTGGACAATTCTGGCACTGGTGAGCCCGGTGATGTCAGGGAAGGTCCCTGATTACCAGCCACGGCCAGTTGCCAATTACCTTTTCTGATTCACTTTGACGTCACAGTGACCTGCGAGTTGCATGGTCTAAGCGCCTTGATCGGACCTTTCGTTGACATCGACGACAACCAGCCATAGATTGCCACTCCGAACGACTAGGCTACCGCTATGGTGTGGTCGTTTCTCAACACGGGCAAAGAGGCCCTACATGCGGTTAGCAAAGAGCATAGCTCGTGTATATCTCATCTCGTCCGAAATATTACTAACCTTAAATCAACTAGCTTCTTAATAGATTCTTAGCACCCTACGTCGAAGGTCTCGACACATCGCAACTTCAGTATGGTGTTTGGCAAGGTCTGTCCTCATTTGAAGTCGCAGAATGAGCTATATTCATTATATTATCAGGCCAATTATCTCTTCGAGGACTTAAGCTTAAGAAAGGCGCTTTGGACAAATTTAGGTTGCCAGTGGATGTGCTAGAGGGTATGCCAAGTTTGGTAATGTTGGTGAAGTCATTAAATCTATTTGCAGGATATGTCGGTACATTTACATTGACCATTCCCTGGCAAAATATCACTGGTCGACCTGTGGAAGTATATATTGAGGATGTGTATTTACTGGCAGTTCCCGCTGCAGAGAGCACAGTGAGGTCATTTGAGCCGCTGTTTACATCATTCTAACATACTTCTAGTTCGATCCCGCCGAAGATGAAGAGCGGAAGCAAGCAACTAAACAAGAGCGTCTAAATGCTGCAGAGATTGTCCGAGTTCGGGGGCAGATGGCCGACGCGTCCACTACAAGTATGTTTGTTCCTCGTCGAGCCATGACACTGAGTTTAAAATATCGGTCAAGACGACTCGCAGCAGCACCAAGGATTAATCGAAAGCATAACTGGGCGTATTGTAAATAATGTTCAAATTACCGTCAAGAATATTCACATTCGCTACGAAGATAGCATCAGCGCCCCAGGTGTGAGTAAATCGCTAATTGACATTGTGTTATATTGACATGTAATTTCGGTAGCATCCTTTCTCAGCCGGTATTACCTTGGCTGGCTTCACCGCAAATTCCGTCGACGAGAACTGGATTCCCACATTTATTCAGGATACCCGCGCTGGTGTCCATAAAGTAAGGATATCATGCTATCTAACAATCTGTAGTTATATTGAAGGGCTCCTTAGCTTGCAAAGTTGGAATCACTTTCGGTTTACTTTAATACCGATATGACCAGCATGGCCGGCCTTCCCTTCGCTGAGGCTATGCCTAAGTTCAACGCTGGAGTACGTGCTTGTCTCTCCTCTTCAACTACTCACTAAACATTCTTTCTAGATTGCTCATCGCGGAAAACCACAGCCCGATCATCAATTCATCTTGAAGCCTGTTACGGGCGAGGGACGCGTAAGTACCCAGCCAAGTATGCCTGTATACCAGCTCAACGCTAACTATGCGAATACTAGGTTATTATGAATACGAAGTTTGATAACCAGACAGCAAAGAATGATGTCCAAATACTCTTCGACGAAATCGGGTTCGTGGTCGACGACAATCAATACCGAGATGCGATTTCGATGGTGGATATGTATCATTTCTATTTACGGCAACAACAGGTCTGTGATAAATTTACGCCCAGATATATAATTAATTATTCGTGTGTCAATTCTATAGTATCGCGCGCATCGACCCACCGACGAACAATTGAAACCTAATAAGGCCCGGGCTCTACTCCGATTTGCGGGACAGATGATTCTGAAGGAGGTCCATGAGAAGAACTACAAGTGGACATGGCAGCATTTTGCGAAGCGACGAGATGACAGGAAGGAGTATGTGAGGTTGTTTAAGAAGAAAGAGTCTGACAAGAACAAAACCCTTTACGCGGAGGTATGCACATATCTTCCCAAATAATTTTTATTGTTGTTACCAAAACCCGCCAACAACAGGATTCGGCTACATTTCAAGCGTTGGAACGAGAGTTGGCGTACGAAGACATTCGATTCTATCGCTCGATTGCTCGGTCAGAGCTGCGCAAAGAGCGGGCATCTCGAAAGGCAGAGGAAGAAGCGCACCATACAGTCCCTGCAAAAGCAGCATCTGCGGTAGGAGGCTGGACGTCTTGGATTTTCGGGGGCGGCGGTGACACACAGTCAGAGAAGCCTGAGGAAGATACACTTGGTCTGGATACTATGAGCGACGAACAGCGAAAGGAACTCTTCCAAGCAGTGGATTACGACGAAAAAGCAGCGATTGCTGCTGCTTTCGAGGCTCCGCGCGATGCGATTAAAATGCGTATTGCTGCCCAACTTAAGCGCGGCTCGTTCGCCCTGCGCTCTTCACAAGCCAAGGCTGGAGACGATATGATTTCTGTTGTTTTCGATGCTTTCCGTGCCGATATTATTCAACGCCCGGACAACATGGATGCTGTGCTAATGTTGGGTGGATTCGGTGTCTACGATGGAACCGAGCAAGGATCTATTCATCCACAAATAGTGCGAGTCAAGGAAACTCATCGTAAATCTACCATGGATGAAGGTGTTGCTGTGTCAAGTCCTGACAAGGCTTCCAAGGATAACTGGGAGACCACCATTGACGACCGTGGCAGCGAAGCTGGGGACGAGTCACTTCCTGACGACTTGGATGATTTGTCTGATCATAGACCTGAGCCCGAAAATAAGCCGGAGCGTATGCAAGAAATTGAGGACCCATTCCTTTACGTCAAGTTTGAGAACAATCCTCTTGATGAGCGCGCAGATACCGGCCTTACCGTTCGTATGCGTTATATGGAGATTGTTTATCATCGTGGGTACGTCGAGGCAATCTATCGTTTCTTGAAGCCTCCCGAGAGCCAACTGGAATCCGTTGGTGCGCTCCTGAACGCGGCAGGCGAGACGTTGGAGGGGCTTCGGAAAGAAACCCGTGCTGGTTTGGAGTATGCTCTACAACAACACAAGACTATCGACGTCAAAATGGACCTACAAGCCCCAATTATCATCATTCCTGAGGACGTCAAAGTCAAGCAATGCCAACATATGATTTTGGATGCTGGCCATATCTCCATCGAAAGCCAGCTAGTCCCCAAGGAAACTATGCGTGAGATTGATGCGAAGAAGAAACGCCAATATACCGATGAGGATTATACCCAATTGGAATCTCTAATGTATGATCGATTCTCTGTCAAACTTCATTCGGCCCAGGTTGGTCCCACAACCCAAGTACCCTGGACGTTTTGACTGAATTGTTTTCATAGCTATTGCTCGGGAGCGATCTCGAAACTGTTCTTGCAGGCCTAAGTCATGGTCATGACCGTGCCCAAGAGCTTCATCTACTCGAACGTATCAATCTCGATTTTGTTGCCCAGAATACTATTGTTCCAGATGCCCTCAATCTCGCGAAACTCAAAGTATCTGGCAAGTTACCCGAGCTCAAAGTCAATCTTTCAAATCAAAAGTATAAGGGCCTTATGCGTATCATTGATATTGCCATTCCAAAGTTTGGTGACGACACAGACGTATCAGCCAGTAAACCCAAACCAAGCACTGAGCAGATCCCCGATCGCCCATCCGCCCTTCCAATACCCGGAAACGTATTTTCACGACGGCAGCAAATATCCTATGCTATCGATGATGATATGGAGTCTTCAAATGGTGCCTCGAATCAAGACTTTTACGAAACGGATGAGGGAGAAATTAGCGATATGAAACTTCATCAGCACACCGTTGAGTTCACCTTTGAAGTCGAGAAGCTCCAGGCGTCACTTTACAAGACGGCAGTAGATGGAACTGAGAAGCTTCTTGCAAACACGGTTCTGGAAGGTTTTGCTCTTGAGTTTGCGATGGCTATGTTTACTATGAATGTTGATGTCTCACTGAGGTATGCTCAACAATTCCTTATAGAAATACTGACTATATGCGTATGATTTTTTTAGATCGATTGGCATCAACATGATAACGGAAGAACAAAAAAGGATGCAGCTTCTCACTTCTAATCAAGGTCGAGCTGGAGGCGAGACTAGTTCCGACCTTGTTCGTGTCAAGTATGTTCGCGCACAGAAGGAATCTCCGGAGTTCACGTCCGTCTATGATGGGATCGATCAAAGTGTGGATGTAGCTCTTTCGACATTTAGTTTCAACGTTGCCCCAGAACCGGTACTCACACTTTATGACTTTATCATGTCGACATTTGTTGGCGGTAACGAACCAACTACAAATACCCTTACACCTGCTGAGTCTAGTGCGGGCACACCTGAAGCAGAGGAACCACCCCCACCGGTAGACTCCGGTAAAATCAAAGTAAAGGTCAAGCTCACGAGTATTCAACGTAAGCAGATTGTGATTGGTTTAGCCACAAATAACTCATTCCTTTTTAGTGCTCTTAATGAATGGAAAGAAGATTGGAACATTGGTGCTTCCTTCAGCAAACGTCGAGGTCCTCCTACGACCAGGATCTATGTTGGTAGAAGCGAAGCTAGGTCAACTATCTCTTAGCGACGACTCAGATACACCTGTTTGCTCCAAAGAATTTAAGCAACTACTTGCCATTGAAGGGGAAGATTTGGCCAACTTCAAGTATGAAACCTTCGACCCTACCGATCCCGATTTTGATGGTATCAATTCGTCCATTCACCTTCGTGCGGGTTCGCTCAAGCTCACTTTTGCCGAGGAGCCTCTTCGTGATCTCTACGATTTTTTGGTTAAGTTTGCTCGACTGAAGAGTCTCTATGATTCGGCAACTCAAGCTGCGGTACAACGAGCGGCAGAGATTTCGAAGATGAAATTCGATGTTGTCGTGCAATCTCCCATCTTGATATTCCCGTGCAACGCAACTGCCTCTGAGGACGTGATGATTATGAAACTAGGAGAAATCGCTGCCAGCAACAAGTACGAAGGAGATGACGGCTGTATCAATGCGGGGTTGCGTGGCATTCGACTTTCCTCCAAGCTCTCAGATGGCTCAGAGAGGCACAGACTCCGTGTTATGGAAGACGTGGATATTACCGCCAGCATCCAACAATACGCAAACGTTGATAGAAATGCTCATCCGAACAAACCAGACACATATGTACGTTCGACATTGTTCTAAATGTCAGCTCGATGCTAATATAAGCGCATACACTTAGATTGACATCAAGATGTCCGATATCCGAGTGGCCTTGACTCAGACCCAGTTCTGTATTTTAATGGACCTCGCAAATTCGGTGCCTCAAGTATTTGCTACGGCAGAGGAGACCGAAAAAGAAGTAGAGCAATCGAACAACAAAATGCCTACTCTTCAGATTGAGGCATCGGTGCCTACAACTCCGGCGGATGACAACAATGCTCTAGTTGACCTGGGTCCAGAAATATCTTTGCATGCCACTGACAAGGAAGGAAAACCGATTAACGTCTGGACTACTCTTGACCTTGTGTTCTCATGTCACGCAGTGAAGTTGCACCTATATGATCAAAACGCTTCTCGTGAAGACAACCTGAAGGAATGTGGAATAGCTCGCTTTGCCCTTGTGGACAATATCGTGAGGTACAAGGCCCTCTCTGACGGTGCTTCAGAAGCGGAGGTAGTCCTAAAATCACTGACGATGAGCAACACTCGCCCTGGTCCTACAAAGTTCAGAGAAATTATGCCCGCCGCTCAACACGATCGCAATCAATTCATGATTCTTTATTCAACTTCAGGGGGACCAAACCCATCTTCGCGTGCGATTGTTACAATTGATTCCCCCAAGATTATATTCTCCATGGACCCTGTCTTTGCCCTAGTGGATTTCTTTTCCAGTCCATATGCTAATCCAGAAGTGACAAACGAAGAAAATGCTGGCGCACAAATCGAAGAAGTGGATACTGGTGCACAAACTTCTGAACTGGCCTACCGTGTTGATATTCACGATCTTTCTGTCAACATATTGGAGAACGACGCGGACCCACACAGTCAGGCAATTCACCTAACTGTTAAGGAGGTTTCCACTTCTCAGCAAGTGAGTGTGGTTATTGCTAGCTTGACCAACTGATATCGACTTTTGATAGGGGGTTATGGCTTTGAATGTCACCCAACTTGGCATGTCTCTCGGTCGAATGGGACGCTCAGCTGAAAGCGTTCGCTTTTTAGACGATATGGATGTCACGCTTTCTCTAGACACAAGGAAGTCTACAGCTCATCAAATGACTAGCATCGAGCTTTCGATGCAACCAATCGTATTCCGTGCTTCATACAGGGACATTAATCTCATCATGGCTATCGTCAATCGAGCAATTGAATTATCGTCGAAACCTCAGGGACAAACTCAAGATAAAACGCAAGATGCAAGGCCAGATGCAGTCTCGTCTGTGTCATCGTCGATGCCGCCCTTATCCCAACGTAAACCTTTGCCCTCATCCCGTTCACGCAAGCCCATCCGAAGAGCGAGCCACCGAGCTACTTCTGATATTCCTAAGCTCATGATGTCTAAGGAGAAGGTCTGTCTAATATTACATGTCAATCCCTAATTGTTTATCGCTTGATTATTATTATTTAGCTCAAAGCGTCGTTCGACGGATTCCGTCTGGTCCTAATTGGTGATCTTCACGAATTGCCAATGCTTCACCTGAAGACAAAGCCATTCGAGGTCTTGGTTAGCGACTGGTCAGGAGAAGTAGGTATACCTTCTATGTCTATGAATTCGACTCACCTTCGTCTCAGCTGAAAGCCACAACAACATTTGGAACTTCGATTAACTATTGGAATCTGGTGAATTCACACTGGGAGCCACTTATCGATCCTTGGACTTTCTCGATTTCCGTAAGTATTGGTATGGGATTAGTATGTCAATGACCTTCTCATGCACCTATAGGCTGTTAAAGAGGAGACTGAGGGCACCCTGACTGTGACTTTGGGATCAAAAGAGCGCCTTGATCTCAACATGACCTCTGCATTCGTAGAATTGGCTATCAATACGGCTATGGTATGGCAACAAAAAGGCGACCAAGTGCTACAGCGAGCCCGTGGAGGAGATGCTCCTTATCGCATTCATAACCGAACAGGAGATGTTATTCATGTCTGGTCAGATCAAGACCCGTCAGCGAAGCATGAGAAGACACCTCAATCTGTTAAAATCAATGACGGTGAGATAGTCGACTGGAGGTTCGATGATTGGAAGGCAATGCGTGAAGTAAGTGGATCGTTAGATCACGGGAGCTCTCAGTAATAATCCCCTCCCCCCCCCCCTTCAGCATGTATCGACCACCCGCGCCCATCTTATTGGTATACAGTTCCAAGGCAAACCATGGGAGCCGGTCAAAGGGGTTCCTGTCGATCGTGAAGGGGAATTTGTCTATGGGCTTCGACCAAGCTTGGATAAAGTTATGGATCGACTGCTATGCGAGATTACGGTGAAAGACAACGTGAAGATTATCACGTTCAGGTCCACGTACAATGTTGAGAATTTGACCTCATATACCATGAAACTTGTGCTGGTCGATTCATCTAACAAGCCGGCATATTCGGTTCAAAAGATCGGTAGGTACAACGGTTTGCTGGAAATGATAACGGAGCTTAATTAACCCCACTTTATAGAGCCCGGTGGGCAATATTCTCTACCGATAGAAGCTGTCACCAAGAATCGTATCAAGATCAGGCCCGACGGTATGTATGCACGCACACGCCGTGTTTCTTGAGTTAACACGTATGTTTTTTTTAGCTGGCTTTGGCTTTGGATTCTCTCAGACTAGTCTCTCTTGGGATGAGCTAATCAAACGGCCAAATGTCACCGTGGCCTGCCGTCATAATGAGAATACTGAGGCACCGTTCCGTTTCCAAGTATTTGCCAAGTATGATGCTAACGATCCAATTACAAGGTAAGATGGCTTTTATATAGCTTCGACCCTAAATGACACGGCCGGTTATCAGGCGGTACCCTAAGATGAGTCTTCGGGTCCGTGCTCCAGTTGAACTGGAGAACCTACTCCCATATGACATCAAGTACCGGGTATACGATAAGAACGCCAGTCTCAACTGGACCTCGTCAGTACATTCTCATGTCTAATTTACGAAGGCTGACAGCCTGCGATAAGATATCTTCGACGCGGTGGCGTAATGCCAGTTCATTCGGTCGAACTCACGCATCTCCTTTTGTTGAATATCGAAGCTCAGGATTCCGGTGAGTCTATTAATTCCTATACTAATCTCTTGCTCATATATCATTTCTAGGTTTTGCCGCGAGCTCGTTTGCAATTATCAATGCTGATACAGACGCAGACTTTGACATTGAAAAGACTCTAACTTTACCCGATAAAGAAGGCCGCAAGCTCGATGTAAGGCTCAATTATGTGTGAGTAATTGTACGTATATGCGGTATACCCTAGTCCTAATTCTTTGGCTAAGGCGACACCCGGACTCTGGTGGAGCGGTAAAGATACAAATCTACAGTCCTTTCATCATGATCAATAAGACGGGATTGCCATTTGCCTTGCGCGCCAACCGTACAACCCGTGCAACTGCCGCGCGTGATGTGGCAGTTGGAGATAGCAGTAAGTTGATATGACTGTGATGAGATGTATTATAACACCACTGATCCAAAATTAAACAGGCGCTCTTACGAAACCAACGCCCTTCAGTACGATTATTGTAGATCCTACTATTACTTCCTTCACTAATCCGGTATTATAGTGTTCTCCCATAGCAGTAAAGGAGGCAATGAGTTTTCTATCAGCGTTGCTGGCTCCTCGTGGTCAACAGTACGCTATGCTCTAATATTCTTTGCATATGAGCTCATGTGTTGTCTTTTAGCCCGTCAATTTCGAGTCTTTGCGAACGGAAACAGAGATCGTAATGCGTGCATCCAAGAATGAGGATATCCACGTCGGGATTTCATGGGCGGAAGGTCTCGGAAAGTACAAACTCAGCAAGGTTGTCACATTGGCACCTCGTTTTATCGTCAAGAACATGACCTCGCGTCAGCTATCTTTCCGGGAGCATGGTGTCCCGCTACAAAATGGCTCCATCCTCGACCCCAGTGGCCAGTCACAGCTGATGCATCTTCGTGCTGGAATGGATGGGCTTCTTACTTTTGCCTACACTGCTCTCAATGCTAAATGGTATGGTTCTTGTTTCCAAGAGGACATCTTCCAGGTTTGGCTTAAACTTCTCCAGGTCAGCTCCAATTAACATTCAGGATATTGGTCGCGTATACCTTCGGATGCCAACTCCTGAGAATGAACAACACCATAAACCACACCTCCTCCGTGCTGATGTTGCTCTAGAAGGCAGCACTATCTTTGTTATCCTGAGTCGTGAGACTGGGCCATGGCCATTCAAAATTGACAACCAGAGCGATTACCCTATAACTGTATCTCAAATGGCAAGTAACATTTACCATTCCCACTTATCTATTCTCATAGTCCCTATAGGATACCACTCGACTGGAACGTGGAGACCAACCTCAAGGTACTGCTTCTTATGATGTTGGTCCGCATCTTTCGATATGGTACGCTTGGGATGCACCCGCGGCTCGCGAGAAGAAGATCCGTCTGCTCATTAACGGGCATGCGAAACACGTCGACATCAACGAGATTGGAAACCTACCGCCCTTTCAGTTCCCAGTGAGTTGCACATGCAAGAATTTAATTGCTATGCACGTACTGAACCTAGATCAGGTTCCTCCCAGGAGTCATCGTGCAGTATCATTGGATGTCAAGGCAGAAGGCCCCAGCCAAACGCTTACCATTTCTAACTATCTAGAAGAACGAAGTGTATACAAGAGGCGAGCCCGAGCGGCAAGCGGTACCTTACAGCGTCAAGATACTATGAGCAGTCAGGAAGCCTTCGAGGCGGTAACGGCAAAGGCAAACGTTGGGCTTGTGTTCAAACTGGATTTCGAAGGTGTCGGGCTCTCCCTAGTCAACAAGCGAATGATGGAGATTTTGTATCTCTCGGTGGAGGGCGTGCTCTTGCAATACACTGACACTGATGCAGCTCAGATATGTGACGTCTCCCTGCGGCGCCTGCAGATCGACAATCAACTTCACGACTGCCAGTTCCCTATCGTCCTGCAACCTACTCTACTCGCTCAAGATCCCAACGCACTTCCAGCCATTCAAGGGTCGCTGATGATGCTCAAGGACAACTGTAAGTATTTTGCATGACAGCCTGTTATTATGACTAACCACCTTGTCAAGCTCATGGAGTCACATTTATTAAATACGCCTCGGTTCTACTCCAATCACTTTCTGTTCAACTGGATGAGGACTTCCTATTTACTCTGCTCGACTTTGCCAAACTCGAGGGTGTTGCTTGGGGATCGGAGCCGCAAGAGTGAGTTTTCAGCTTCTCCTGAGAACATATCAGCTAATCAACCACTGTAGTGTATTCACTGAACACCCAGTAGACATTCCTGAGCCACAGAATCTCAACCAAGGCGGACAAGACCTGTATTTTGAGGTTCTTGAGCTTCAACCAACCGAGCTTTCTCTTTCCTTCATGCGTTCACCACACACGAACATCGAGGAAGCCGAGAAGTAAGTCTCAATCGCATTGTACGCTCTTGTTGGACTCACCTTTGGCAGGATCAACACTCGGAACCCTCTCGCGGTAGTGATCAACGCAATGACCATGGCTCTAGGAAATCTTAATAACGCGCCCCTTCGCTTCAACGCACTGGCCATTCGAGATATGCGTCTCAGCGTTCCAATCCTGCAAGAACGTATCATATATCACTACCGTCAAGAAGTCCTGCGGCAGCTGTATCGTGTCCTGGGCTCTGCGGACTTCCTTGGTAACCCTGTCGGGCTGTTTACCAACGTTAGCGGTGGTGTGGCCGATATCTTTTACGAACCTTACAAGGGTGTGGTTATGCACGGGAACAAGGAGCTTGGTATTGGTATTGCCAAGGTATATAATATTCAGTTTAGATGAGGGCGGATGCTGAAGAACTGCCGTCTTACAGGGAGCAGCAAGCTTCGTCAAGAAGACGGTCTTTGGCGTTACGGATAGTATGACTAAAGTGACGAGTAGCATCGGCAAGGGTAAGCGCGTCTGTCCCCTCTCAGGAGAAACTAACTAACGCATAAAAGGCCTCTCTGCAGCAACCTTTGACGAGGAGTATCAACGACAACGTCGTCTTGCCCAACGTACAAACAAACCCAAGCATGCTATGTGAGGCTACTAGACTTGCATATACACACATCTCCTGACCTTCGTCCTCGATCAAAAACCTTTAGTTACGGAGTTACGGCGGGCGCTGAAGCTCTAGCAACAAGCATAGCTAGTGGTGTAGAGGGCGTTGTTGTACGTCATGTGTGCACTAACTGTATTAGTACCTCGTTAACGCGCGTACCTTTCCAGATGAAACCCATCGAGGGCGCCGAGACTGGTGGTGCAAGCGGGTTCTTGAAGGGTATAGGCAAAGGGCTCGTGGGGTCAGTCTCGTTCGACAAACGCCATTTCGAGTATAGTTCTCATCTGTCTCTTACTAGCAGTGCCGTTACCAAGCCTGTCATTGGCGTGTTCGACTTAGCGGCCAACGTGACCGAAGGTAGGGTTCTTGCACTTGAGTATCCAAATATCGCTGTACTAAACCTTTTGCAGGTATTCGGAACACAACCACCGTGTTCGATAATAATCAGTCTGAACGAGTTCGCAAGGTACGTGACCCGCGCGGTAATGTGATCCCCAACGATTCTAACAGACTGAGTACACCAGCCACGGCACATTCCACCCGATGGCATTCTCGTCCCGTACTCTGGCGCGGACGCACTTGGGCAAATGTGGATGAAAGACCTCGACGGTGGACGTTTCCGAAACGAATTCTATGTCGCGCATATCGGTGAGTCACGCTCCCTTCCGTTGCTGCTTCCTTGGTCCTGATGGGCCTGGCTCCCCTCCTAACTTACCTGACTGACATGTTTTATTTCGCAGACTTGCCAGGAGGAGACAACGTAGCGATGCTCACGACTTCTCGCATCATGACCTTTTCCGTGAATAAACTTCGGCTCGAATGGGAAATGCCGTTTTCGTATCTCCAGGGTGTCACGATTGAAGACACAGGTATCCGGTTCACGAGCAAGTCGGGCCACGATCATGACCGATTCGTGCCCATTCCCAAGAGCTCACCCAAGAAGTGGTTCTTCCACGAGATCGAAAAGCAAGTTGTCTCAATTGGTCTTTGTCGTTGCTTGGGCTCCTAACCTATAATGTTTCGTACAGGGTGGTGAAGAATTACAGCGCATCGAAGCGAATTGAGCGGTAGACTGCATATAGCTTGGACTCTTTTGAATATCCTGTTTCTTTCTTACGTGTATCTTACTACTTTGATAACACCATGATCTATATGAAGCTTAGACCCATAAACGCACGGCGACTGTTCTTGTTTACGGACTCCTGGAATCACCGGTTCAGTGCGGGATCCACTCTGAAGGTAGGTTAAGCATAACCTTTTATAGCATACAAACCAATTCATGGAGCCTAACGCCATAGGAGCCCCGAGGTCAATTAGCGAATAACCCAACTCGGAACCTTGTTCGCTCATTCGATCTTTGTAATTCGAGTTCAGAGGCCGTTATTTCCATTTCGTTCATCGTCAACGCGTCGAAAATAACACGGCCTGATTGGTCGGTTCCGTCGAGCTCCGGCCTTTCAACGTGGAGTGATATCAAACAAAAGGACAAGAGAGAAAAACCAGTCTTCGAGCGCTGCACACACTGTGCGACGGACTCATTAACCAGTAATTATATATCGGTATATAGACTACTTTCTCCAACCAGATCGACAACAAGCCAACAAAAAAGAAAGTCACACAGCGCGAGTGAGAAATGTTCTCCAACACCGACCCCCCGGCCGGTTCCAACCAACTAGTCGACACACACACAAGAAAACGTACAGGATCCTCTCCCCACTTCTACCCTATTCCAGAAATACAGTGCCACAAGGGTGTTTGCAAGAATACAATCCATTTTGTCTCGTCTCGTTTTTTTGCGTGCAAGGCATTTACGAGGATTTCCTAAAGCAACCAATATTAGTATATGCACACGCCAGGCGAGATGGCAATCGACTCACGCCTTGCCCTTGACAGGTGCCTTGTAGGTGCGAATGTAAAAGTCGATAAAGAGGAACAAGTAGCTGGTCAAGAGCGCACAACCAAAGAGCGCAGCACCCTCGGTTCCAGAGCAAGTCCCCAGAGTAGGCATGAAGGGCCAGTAGGTAGCGCTAAAGTACGAGTAACCTATAGAAGGCACGTGTAAAGCTAGGACACTTATCGTACACCGCCAAACAAGGGGGGGATGAAATCTAAAACTTACTGGCAAAGTAGACAGCGCAGAGGTCAATGACGAACTGGGTGATTTGCATGGTGGTGAGGTACTTCTTCCACTACAATAGTCATATGCATTAGTGAACAGTGCGAGAACAAGCAAAAAATATGAGCTTACCCAGATCTTACGTCCACCAGCAGTAGCCCAGTAGTAGTAGTCTATAGAAGGAAAGAGGATGAGCGTGAGGTGATAGCGTGGGAGAAGACATGACTTACACATGAAAACGTGAACGGTCAAGTTGAGGACGATCGGAACCCATGACTAGCGATCCCACGCGTGAGAATGAATAACGCTACGTGGTGAGAGGAAAAAACACTTACAACACTGGTGCGGCCGTTCAATTGAGTAAAGCAGAGCAGAGCGGTGGCAGCGTGGTGGAAGACGTGCAAGAAGGCTATTTGAAATGAAACGCATGTAAGGTGGGTGAGTGTGCGAGTAAATGAAACGAGCAGGTACGCACCAAGAGGCTTCTTCTTGAGGACGAGGAAAACCGTGTCGGCAAGCTCAATATACTTGATATAATAGTTGATCATATAATAAAATTCGAGCCTCTACAAAGCGCGTCAGTCGAATGTATGGACCGAGTAAACGGGAATGTGGATGGATACGCGTTTTGTTGCGGAGTTTACAACTTCTCACGCATCCAGCGACAAAGAGCAAACAGTGAAAGAAAAAAAATTGGATTTTTAACTCACGGGAGTCCAAGAGGTCTCGGCGCACATGGCATTGAAGAGGCCGTTCTTCCACCAGATAGGGAAGATCTCCTCGACCATGAGGAGCAGGAGGAGACCGCTACCGGCAGTGAGATAAATATTGTGGATTTGGAAGGGAACGGTAAGCTTCATGGGATCACGAGCACGCATGACCTCGCGCAGACTGAAGATGGTAGTCAAATAGCCAATCAAGCATGCAACGACGACGGGGGGAGTCGAGAGCGGAGTGACACCGGCCTGGTAGGACACAAGGTATTCTGGCAGATGCCATTGCTTGGGAATTACAGACAACAGCGCGTCGGCGAGCGGAGCCATTACAACGAGTGTGAGGTAGAGGCTGGTGAGGTGGTGGGAGAGAGCAGTGCGCTACAGTCTGAAAAACTGCGAATTCGAGACGTGTTCAAATCGACCCATTTATAAGCGCTCAACCCGCGTGTCATCCGTGCATGTGATTTGGCCCAGATGTTTTTTATTCTTCCATTTCTGCGGCAATTACATCCCCGAACCGGAGACCACGTGCAACGGGCCAACGAACACTTTTGTGGAAAAAAAAAAAGGCATGTAGATGATATTGCCATGCATGCGTAACTATGTACTTTACAGAACGGGGCGTATTATACAGTATGCGAGAATTGGCAGCAGCATTAGAGAAAGCAAGAACCGAGAGTCCCAGTTGATGAATAGAGATGGACAGCACATAAAACTCAAAACTAGGAGGCCTTTTAAACTAGTATCAACTCCTGAAATAAACCAGGGGTAAATCAGGTGATGACGAGCGAAGGCACCCCAGAAACCGAAGTCAGGTAGAGTTTATCACTGGAAATAGGTTAGCCCCAGGTACCAAGAGTCAAGTACAGTAATAAATGACATACCTCGGGGCACCCTTCATCAAGTCTTTCATTGCCTCGGTCACTTTGCATGACCTGACACCGTCGGTGCGGTTTTGGGGAAGAACGAAAACAAGCGCCAAGGGACTGTGGCAAGGCGAAAGTTGGTAGCTTGCATTGATCTGGACTGAAATGAGCCAAGTGCAGTTATACGCATATTGCAATCGACTTACCCCCGAAGAGCGCAGGGAACCAGTGAGTTCGTGGACCAGGTCGAGGGAACGGCGCCGAAGATCATGAACATCGTGAAGGTCACTCCCTACAAACATATGAGATCCTGCTATTATATCCTAGTGTATGTGTGGCGCCTTACCCAGGACCTCTTCGGTAAAGCAAGTGGGGAGTGTGCAGTGCAGCTTAACAGCGTGGTTCGGGCCTCCAACCACATCCGCAATCCTAGCAACCATATGCAGTCAGCATTCGATTTCAACTGTGGGGAAATAGAAAGCAACGGGGAGGGGTCGTGTGACATGTATGTTCCTCCCAGCGTGGTCATATGATCGGAGACTTACTTGCACAACGAGCCAATTGCGTCTTGAAAGCTT
Organism: Rhizoctonia solani; assembly: GCF_016906535.1. Lineage (NCBI taxonomy): Eukaryota > Fungi > Basidiomycota > Agaricomycetes > Cantharellales > Ceratobasidiaceae > Rhizoctonia > Rhizoctonia solani. Next base: position 2,389,785 of record NC_057373.1, read on the forward strand.
GTAAACTGTAATGAGTGCGGGGTCAGCAGACTGATGGTATGAGTATGATTTAGGGAGCTGATCTTGCGCCTGCTCCCACGGGATGGAGACCACTAACCTCCTGCACTTGTTCAGCTCGGGGCAATGCCGCGTCGCGGGTTGCGGGGAGAGTAATTGGTGCTGGAACGCTCGAGACGGACAACATGATGGCTTATGGCTTGGAATACGAGACTGGTGAAGGCAGTCGGCGCGAAAGTACTTGAATCAAACCGGCAAGAGGAAAGATAGAAAGGGGAAGGGTGGAGGTCTTCAACCGAGCAACTGCTCTCGTTTTATATATCCCATGAGCCATGGTCGAGAGGGGCACGGCCACACCCGTGACAGATGTGATGTGACACTAGCTTGTTGCAAATATGCCTTTTTCGTTTCTTTTTCGGGCAGTCAGATGACCCCCACTGGCTGGCTGAAATGACGGTATTACGCGCGACTATTGCCGCCCATCCCAGCTCCACCGTGCAATGAGTCCTCCTCATCGCTCGTCGGGCTCGTGTATGAGCGTGACAATCGCCTTTGGCCGACTTGCGTCATTTAAGCCGCCACACCGCGAAATCTCCGCTCCTGCGAACGTCCTTCCTATCCCACTGCTATCCCCCACACCACTCTTCGGATCGAAGTCCGCTTGGGGATACCGCTACCCAGATACTGTGCTGTTACAATTCTATACCGGCACGATACCAGCGGTTCTTAGCAACGTTATGATCTATCTATAGCTCACACACTCAGACCAACTTCGTCGCGAAGGTGCTGCGCCATGTTGTGATTAAATAGCAAGAAGTAATCCGGACCATCTGTGTCGTGTGCCTCGTATGCCCGATTCATCCTTGTTGCAGTGCAGTCCGGGACTAAATCCCCACGGTGCCAAGTAGCACAAGTCTATTCCAAAAATTTGGACGGCTTACCCGATCACACATGGCTGTGATCCCACAATCCCCAACCCGACAAACGAGTCTATACTTCAAAAACTCGAGCGATTGTCTTTTTCGGGCGTGTGTGTGTGTGACACTGTGACTCGAGGGCACCGGGGGCACACGACCTCTTCCGGCTCGAGAACATCTGAACGTCGCACCCGGGCGCGAGCGGATTGTCTATATGCACCAAAAACGATGAGTAATAGAATATGTGCTGGAGCAGGAACGGCCGCTTACGCCGGCTACGATGTTCCAAAATAGGTAATTAAATATCGTATTCCACCCCCACCGCCTCCACAGTCCCCCTTCTCTTCCCATGCTCCCCCGCCTTCGTCGACCAACACGGCGCTCAACACCGAGGCCGTGCGCCCTAGCCGAGTCCGCCCGAGCTCGGAAGTGCTCGGAAAAACCCATCTGCCAAATAACTGCGACCTTGGGTCTAGGTCATGAGGTACCTCCCAAGACCATCAATGACTTTTCATTTCATATTGAATTCGTTAGGCACAATCTCAATGTTCACTATACATGTCTAGTTTGTGCGCCCTGGGCTCATATCCCGACAAGCGTCGAACAGCGCACTTGTTTCACCGAGATGCGGTCGCCGCTAGAAAGTAAAGGTTAATCCTTCAGTATGGTTACGCGACTTGGCTCGAAGCCGCAGAATATTTGTTTGAAACGTATGTTCGCAAGGTCCGGCCTGTCGCATACATGGCACCCTACTTCGTGCCAAGACCACCCTAGTTATCCAAAATGGTAACTACATCACAGGATTGTACGTTACTCTTACCATCGATATCCTGAGCGGTAGGCTCCACCAAAGAGTGACTACATGCGTGACACCTTGTTTTTGAATTCTAACCGACATTAGGCTCTCAAGCATCCGCACTGCCGCGCCCAGAGTATCGTAAAAATAGATCAACGGAGATAAAGGTAAATGTATTCTAGCCCAGCCATTCACTTTCCGCCTCGTTCTGACTACGCAACGCGCTTCTCCCGCAAGTCGAAGAATAGATCGAAGCCTCTCGGATTTTCATAAATATGCCTTCGGTGGCGAATGTCAGTATGGCGATTCGTCAGCTATGAATAGGTCACGTATCCCGCCGATCCGCACATCACAGCCGAGTTGGAAGGGTTACTCATAGGCGGAAGATACACCTATGCATATGGCGCATTCGCTTTATGGGCTCATTCGTTCGGCGGCCGCTACGTACGCACCACTCTTGTAGTAGTCGTAATGACGATTGTAATGGATCGCTAGTCGAGCCTCGGCGCACCACTTGCGATTTGCGCTTGTATAATAGGCACTGTCCTACCTCATGATCTGTATGTTGCCGGGGATACGCGGGTAGGGCGCTTGCGCGAGGACAGGAAGATTCATGACGTCTTTCTTCACCGTTAATTACATGACCGTGGTTCTGTGACGAATTATTCAACGTCGACACACGTCGAGAGGCGGTGCGCTTCCCGCGATGGTGTGCGCAATCGTATACACAGCATGTCATTTTCCATCGATCCACGTGTAATATATAAAAATTAGATGATTTTATTACCACCTAAAAATCTAACATTCTAGTAACATTGAGATTTCCCACAATGTCAATCAACAACCCGCGTAGAGCCGAACGGATTCATGTTGTGAGAGACAATAGCGTGGAAAACGTATGGTCACATCGGAGAGGACTGTGCTTCCACCATCGTTCGTATCTTATAGTATGCATCGAGGGCGCCTACGCAAACGGACATGCCTAAAAGTGCGAGTCTCATGAGCTTTTTGATCTAATTAATCAACGGATCACGATCAAAGGTCTAGACCACCACGTGATTAAGCTTGCGTCGTGAGGTCATAGCGAGTCATTGCCATCATTGAAAATGTTCTTCTTATACTCCTTAGCCACATCCAAGACGACACACCAGACCCACCACCTCGCCTCGCTGTCTTATTCTCGGAAATAATGGGAAGCTGCTCGTCATGCTGTGGCGGTGGTCGCCGACCTCAAAAAGGCGAACGTGAACCGCTGCTGCCAAAGGTTACCGAGTATGTCCCACCTAAGTCGGTGTGGGACAAATCGGCAGATGCTTTAGGCGCGCTCGCTGCCGGGAAAATGCCAACCCAGCGCCAATTGGACTCTGCGTTGAGTGCACTGCTGTCTTCTGATTTGCTCAAAGTTAGCAATACAGCGAGTGGTGCTCTCAGTGCCCATGGGCGAGCGTTGGTATTGGACATTCGCAAGATCGTGGAAGCAATCGCTAGAATTGGGCTTGAGAAGAACTGTGAGTAGCCCAGTGTGTTGGGATAATAGAAAGAACTTACCCAAAATCATTGTAAAAGCCGATGATCTCATACAAGATATCATATGGCAATATCGTTTGATGAGCTCGGCACCGATCCAAGTCGATGCCAACTGGCACAATCAAAGCAAACTAGATATCAATCTGAACGGTGCGGGTACGTACAGTCCCCTCTTCGCATCACCCTCAATCTTCACTAATACTAATTAAAGCCGGCCACCTTGGCGAAATCCCCACAATCGATCAGTCCGAGCTGACGGATGACTCGCTCGCCTTCGCTGCCTCGCTTCGCACGCTCCTGTCACTTGTTCTGACCTCGTCTGGATTTCGACTTCTCATATCTGATATTCTTATCACAACGAGGCAGATGTTGGCTGACACTGCGTCTGATGTAGCTGCAGTTGCAGCTTATGTTGAAACTCGGGCTGAAAACATTGAGCAGACTATTCGGCCCGGTGAAGGTGAAGGCGACAGAGAAATAACGGTGGAAGATGCTGCGAAGCAGGTCGAAAAGATTGACGATGCTGTTAAGGAAGACCTTGAAAAGGCTCGAAAGGAGGCAGAGCTGAAAAAACACGTCATCGAGGAAAGGCTCTCCGAGGAATCACCGGACAGGATTAAACAGACCATCATGGAAAGAGTTGAAGCTGTGCGTTATTCGCTTGATTGACACATCGGGCCGATTAACATGTTGATTCATTTCCTAGATTGTCCAACAAGCTCAAAACGATCCGGCCTACAGGTCAGCGCTGCGGACGATCGTTGTTATTTCTGAAAAGTACGCAAATGTTGCTGCGCAGGACCGCCAGTTCTACTGTTGCCGCCGCCCAATCCGCAGTCGCGGACTCAACGGTCGAGCCATCGGCATCTGTGGATCCGGTCATCGAGAGCGACCCGCACTTGAAGAAACTTCTGCAGGATGCTTGCACCTTGCTCGAACGCTTCGCAGGTGGTTACAGTCTTTCTCCAATGGTCAATTCAATGAAGCAATTCCTCCACCATCTTTCCATTGACGAAACGAGCGGAGTTTCGGACCTTCTTCGTGATGCTAGGAAATGGCTGAACAAGGCACTTGAGACCCCAGGCTGGTTGACTACGCACGATGCACGTAAGGAGTTGGATCAACTCTACGATCGCACCAAGGGGATCCTCGATAGCACACCTCCCTGGCGTGCAGATCTCCAACGTACATCGGCGGAAGCGAGTGAACTATCCGATCATCTGAAACGAGACGCTGCGACACAACAACTGCTCGGGGCCTTTGACGCTCTGGGTACACATACGCGTGCATTTGGAGCACAGTCAGTTCGTAGCATAGGATTGCGACAGATGCGTGCAGAGCTTTGGAGGGACGCTATAGGGTGGCTCCTTCCTCGCATCTTAGCCATACTCAAAGCGGTGCCTTTGCCTCGGGTAGAACTCAAAAGCGACGCGCTGGACGCTGTTGTGGACGACGTTACTTTCAGGGCACCATCCTTCATGCCTGACCACGTGCGGGTCGAAAACTGGAGTGAGGTGAGAGTTAGGGGGAGTGATGCCGCGGCTGAGGACAATAACGGAGGGGGGAGAGATTGGGTTGTTGAAGGAGATAGCATGGTACGGCTCCATATCGATGGGTTGCGAATCACTGCGAACGATATTGCTTATTTTTTCCATCTCAAAACCGCACTACTGGGTTACCGCGATAACGGGCTGCTCAGTGTTGATGTTGGTCACGAGTCCGCTGTGGGGCAAGGAGTGAATTTAGACGTGGCGCTCGAGACCGACCTTGATCCCTCTGCACATGCCGCCATCGTTCCCGAGTCAGATGATCCGCCCCCTTCATTCTTCCGAGTCAAATCAGCGACCGTTGACGTCCCTGGTCTTGATTTCACACTGTCTCGCACTCACCACTGGATATTGAATGCCTTGATCCAGCCTTTCCTTGGGCCCATCGTGCGTACTGGCATGCGTATGGCGCTTTCCCAATCGGTCAAGGGGGGCTTGCAAGCACTGGATCGAAAGTTAGGCGAGGTGTATGCGCAGGCCAAGGCCAACTCCTCGAGCTCACAGGAGCATAGGAATAGTAACGAAGCCGAACCTGGATTTTGGGACTGGTGGAATGCACTTCTAAAGGGCCAGGGCACAACATTCCATGAAGACTCTGACGAAGAGGGATCAATCGACGAAGACGGGCAACTCGAGCCACAAACCGAAACACAAGTGACAATGAAGGGTGTAATTAGGACAACCCATCAACCCGCGACGGATACACAAGCCGAATCCGAAACAGTTCTAGCCGTTGGGGTAGGTGAACAGATATTACCCGGACTTGGCGGCCCCGAGAACGGAAGCAACGTGCCGGAGATTGCAGAGAGAGCTAGGGATGCTATTGATGACGTACAGAATATTGCCGAGGATGCGACTAACCGTGTGGCAGAAGTAGAGAATGACGCCAGAGCCGCCGCAGGGGATGCAAGGGATAAAGCTGCCAGGGCGGCAGAACGGATGGAAGAGAGGCGTGACGCGGAGCGGCGCAGGAAGGGGTGGAAGACCAAGGCTTTCGATCTCTGAATGCTATCTGAATGATTCATGAGAAAACATTTAATTTTTTTGTCACAGATTAATCGCTGTATATCTATCGTATTCAGCAACATGTACTATATGCGCAGATACTTGTAAACATGACTAGTTTTTCCAGCTATACGTGCTAATTGTCAATGATAACAGCAACTACGTTTAAGAAACCGACTCACATTTTCACAACACAATCCTTCCCACCACTAACAATCTTATCCGCCACGAAATCTACACAATAGACTTCATCTGTATGACCTGGCAAGTCTGTTCCTATCTTATTGGTCTTCAGGTTCCATATCTTTGCGGAGAAAAAAAGGTTTAATGATTTGGGGTTTGACTAGAAGCATTCACTCACTTTGATGGTGCTGTCCTTACTAGCGCTCACCAACAATCTTGAATCCGCTGACCAGGTGAGTCGATATACAGGGCCAACATGCCCCCTGAGAGTTGCTACGTATTTTCCCGTCCGGCCTTCCCAAAGCCGGACAGATGAGTCCCATGCCCCACTCGCAGCCCAGCGACCATCGGGGCTAAATGCAACGTGGGCTATTTGTCTCTGGTGGCCAGTCAGCCGAGAAAGGGGTTTCACTTTTGTGGATGCTTCGTTGGATACAGGAGATGGATGCTGGCCGAACACAGACCAGAGAAATAGTGTATGATCGTCCGACCCAGATATCATGAGCTCTGGGGTATTGCTTGTAACGTCGTCGTAACGCTTATGAGCCCTAGATTTAGCTAAATGGAATAAACTTTCATGAGAAATTCGTTGTAAATAGATAGGTGAACCTTACTTTCTTCATCTGAGACTGATACTTTTCCGGTGTGGTCGTAAGGGCCAGTACGAAGGACAAAATCTGTGTTGAGCGCAAGAGTCGTTACCCAGTGTGCGTGGTCCTTCAGTGTGTGAAGCAGTCGGCCCTGCAAATTGATCAATATGTATGCACGCCCATGGGAGGTAAGGAATGACTTACACCGTTAGGGTCCCATACTTTCACCGTTCTATCGCTAGACGCAGTATATAGGGCCCCCTTTCCTGATCCACCTCCCCATCGAACGACATTCACACTCGCTGTGTGACCACCAATAGTGTACTCGAGACGTCGGTTTGTTGTATTCCAAACACGGACTGTACCATCCTTTGATGAAGATGCAAGCCGAGGGTTCGAGGGGTTACTAGAGAATCCGTGAGACTATTCAACAATGGTAAGGTCTAATCGCTCACATATGTGCTGGCTCCCAAGAGAGCGATGTCACCCATTTGGAGTGTCCCTTGAGAGCATCTCCGATAGGTTTCCCAGTTTTAGGTTCCCACAACCGTACCTGTATCCCGACCATTGTTAACATCCGTTCTCCAATATAACGAACAGAACCTACCTGCCCATCATGACCGCCTGTGGCGAGCTTTCTCTCGGTAGGCTCCCACTCTACACATAACACCCATCCTTTATGACCACTGAGGGTGTGCGACGGGGTTTCAGTGTCCAGATCCCAGAGTCGTGCGTTGTTATCTCCAGAACCAGTCGCCAACATTCTTCCAGTCGGAGAAAAGGCAGCACATAGAATAGCGGATGAGTGACCTGTCCGGATTATCCATGAACTTAGGTGTGAAAAAATAGCACAGACTTGGTTTACAGACCTGATAGAGTAGATGAGCACCGGGTCGCAGGCCGTACACGAAATACGGCTTGAGGCGAGCAATAGACAGTAATGATGTCCTCAGGGGTGAATGTACTGGCTGGTCTTTGAAGCACATCAGTTTGGATAGAATTGGATATCAGTACTCGGATGGTGTTCTCAGAATCGTTTGGTATTGGTGCGTTGACATAAAATGCGTATGGCGTTGGATCCTCATCCTACGTAGCGCCAATAAGAATAAGCAACAGTTTTGCATTTAAAGCATACCGTTGAAGTCAGCTTATTGATCATCATCTCAAGACCATCTCGACCAAAGTCTGCGGGTATATTGACCGCCGGTGCGAGTGATTTGCCATCGTCTTCCGAGACAAATGAACTACAATATTAGGAGCTGGCTCTGACGGCTCTGGCTCGGGGGCAGGAATAGGGACACCGTTGTCTAGTTTCACTCTCTTGGGTGGAGGTAATCGTGTTGCCATTATTTCTAGTTGATAAGAACGGTGGTGTTATCCAGGTTGTACAAATTTAATTTCCAATTACTTCTTCAAGAAGTGGCGCCTGGTATTTCCAATTGACCCGAGCTCGTTCCAGCAGGGGCCCGCTTGCCTTTCTAACGACCTCCTAACTTTTGATTCAAACGAAAAAAGGCTCTCAGACATACCGAATCGCCCATATATTATGAGTATTCATCAAAACTCGCTTGCTTATGCAGCATATGCAGTGTTTAATGTTATGGTCGCAAAAGAAGTGAATGATTTAGTTCAGGAGCCTTACATGGTCAGTCATGCAAAACATAAGTCATGAGCTATACTACACATCATAGTAGGACGAGCCCTTCCATATACCGCAGGCTCAGGCGTATTGCAGAGGTGAGTGGGACTATTGGGACCCCAAACTAACAACCCCGCCTGGCCTGTGAGTATCCCCTTGAATTGCTGCCACGTAACTAAATAACTCCTGAAATAGATATGTTCTTTCTGTGATCCTCAAGAGGATATTCTTGTTCAAGTGCACAGTCCCTGTCCTGAGAATGAACAGCTTGCTCCTGAACCTAATGCTGCCACCGCTTATCTCTCATTGTCTGGCACTCTACCGTTCCGACCGACCGCCCCGATCACTACTACAGCCAAGTATTGAATCAATCACAATCTCCGCGTTCCCCATTGCTTGGTTCTTCTCTTTCCTCTACTACACGGAACTTGGTAGTGTCTTTTTTGTATTGGCAACAATGCTGACCGCCGGAAGAGGTGCTCACGGCTGGGCATCGCTGGTAAGCACAGTGAGTCTAAAACATTATTTGAGGCACTCAATACTACTTCCGATCAGATGGGCGCCATCAGTTGCACTTTCCGTCAGACTAATATAGTTTGGGTCGCATATGCCGCCGCCTTTGGTATTCTTCAAGAAATGAGGCGAAAACGCATACGTTCGCAAGTATCGAAACATTCTACCGGGCCCACTCTCTACGACCCGATGGCGCTTGATGCCTCGTTGTGTATGTATACCCATTTGTGAACAGAATGCTTGGTACACAGCTAATATGGCTCAGCCGATATACCCAAAATCCTGTCTAGTATTCCTGCAATATTACCTTGGCTCGTGAAGACTGCCTGGCCTTACGTTGTGCCCGTCGTAGGCTTTGCTTCCTTTGTTTTCTGGAATGGAGGAATTGTTCTAGGTCGGTAAACCTGCCGCGGCCTCGTTAGCTGAGCTCCCGTACTGAACCGAACTATAGGGGATAAATCAAATCACGTACCTACCCTTCATATACCCCAATTATTCTATTTCGTAGCATTCGCCTCCCTGTTTGGGCTCCCTGTACTAGCATCAACGGAGACCGGAATTATATCTCTTGCCGGAGATGTTACGCGACGTATGATCGGAGGACCAAGGTCACAGGAACCCAATTCAACGTTTTAGAGTTGAAGGCTGATTTGGTTCTTCTCGCGTCCTGTAGCCGATTTATCATCAGCGTTGCCTTAACTGGACTCATTATGATATCTGTTCATTGGTTCACGTAGGAGCGATATCCTGTTGATTAACTTTATTACACAAAGTCTAATGGGACCACGCTACTACACAGGATCCAGCACCCGTTCCTATTGGCAGATAATCGTCACTACACGTTCTATATCTGGCGCAGAGTCTATCTGGCTCATTGGACGGTGCCTTACTTATTGGCCCCTCTCTATCTGACATGCGCGTGGGCATGGTTTATTCGAATCGGTAGAGCCTCCTTCTATTGTGTCGGTCCGTGTTGCTGAGTTCGATCTATGCACCCTAGGCAAACACCAAACTTTGCTTCAGACACTATTGCTCCCCGTCTGCCTGCTCCCCACGCTGCTCCCAACGCCGCTCATCGAGCCACGGTATTTTCTCATTCCTTACATATTACTTCGTTTGCAGGCGCGTATTCCCAATGGGGCTGTGATATCTGAAGCAGTTTGGTATGGTTTCATCAACTGGGCAACCATGTTTGTGTTTCTGTACATGGAACGGGAGAACGTCGGCCGGTTTATGTGGTGATTCGTTTCAGACATTCCTCTAACACATATGTAAATTGAGTGTAGTCATCGCGCGCAAGTCAGCGCGACAATTTACTTGAGCCACAAAAATAATGATATTTTGTAATTTCAAGCCACGCGTTACGCCCGTTGTGGCGTTTGCACAGCCGCGATTTGACTCGCAACTTCGCTCGCTTGACCAACAAAAGGAGCGGTAAATAAGAACTAATCCCGGAATGGGTCATCAACAGCTACTAGATTTGTAAATTATGTCAGTGGCTCATATGTCGTAGGCTCATGCTAAGCAGCTTAGACCGGATGGCGTCCCCCTTGGGGCGTAATCGAAATAGACAATAACATGGAAGAAGGTTGAGGGCAGGGGTGGTCTTCCGGCATCTGAACCCGGTAACCCTATTGTCAGCATCACGCTTGTTCCAAACTGATCCACTTCATCCGAAAAGTCTAATTCATCTAGCCACGGCTCCCCGGATCGTCTGCCAATCTCAGTGCCGCAGGCATGGGGAACAGCTCAGGAGAATACCGGCTTGCTAATTGACTGTCACAAAGTCATCGGTGGGGTTCAGGGGTCAGCCGGGCGGAATGAGTGTTCGGTAAGACGGAATCGGAGAAACACTTGGGCTGCTCAGTAGCTGCGGGGATAGCTCACGCAAAAGCGGGCAAAGTGCGGTTAGCGCTGTTTCATGGCCGAACACAGGACAATACTGTAGTGGTCCCTTGTAATTGGGGCGATTTGGGAGATCGGTCTCCGATCTTTGGAAATATACTCGTGGCCAATATGCCTTGACCTTCGTTTGGCTTGTATATAAGGCCATGGTGTTTCCCCAGTCGACTCATTAACATTCTCTCAACACAACCTAAAACAACCAGTACTCGATCCCCTCACACTTCTACTTCTACACCTTCTCCTACTCCTAGTACCACATCTACAACATGCCTGGATTCCCTAAACTCGCTCTCATCGACCGCTCCGCTTTCCCCTCCCAAATTCGCATGCCCGATATCTCTGGATATACCGGTGAAGTATTTGCACTCAAGGTTAATCCTCACTGGCACGAAGCCGAGGCGAGCTCGTATGCATGGTTCGACAGCTACGGTACGTGTTTTCAGTCAGACCGTCGCTTACTAGAAGTACTCATCTCTCATCAAATTGTAGGGGTTCACTCTGGTGCCAAGCGACAAGAGTTCTTCGACACCGGCTTTGGTCTCATGGCCTCAATGGCATACCCAGATGCCGACCTTGAGCACCTTCGCCCGTCTATGGACTTTATCCTTTGGTTGTTTGCTGTAAGCAGTATTCTGAGCTGAGAAAAGTGGGTATATGCTAATGTTTAGGAACAGTTCGATGATATGACAGACGAGGGCGGGCTTCGCGACAGTGTTGAGCGTGTCAAGCAAGCCGTCGACGTGACGATGAGCGTTCTCCGCAACCCAGAAGGACCCCAGCCCAAGTTCAAGATCGCTGCGACTCTTCAAAGGTCAGTACTTCGATCTCAATCGTTATTCATTCGGCTGATTGTGTGTATAGCTTCTTCAACCGCATGCGAGCAAACGCGACCCCAGCAACCATTCAGCGCTTTGTTGACTCCTCAGATCTTTACACTCAAGCTATTCTCCAGCAGACCGTCAACCGATCTGCTGATGAGGTCCCGACCGTCGAAGAATTCATTCAGTTACGCCGCGATACATCTGCTGTGAAAATGGTATTCGGTACGTTTTTCAGGATTCCCCTAGACATAGGCGAGTCCTTACGCAAAATACGTAGCCGTGCTCGAGTACTCTCTTGGTCTCGACCTTCCGGATGAAGTACACGACGACCCTATCGTGGCTGAGCTTGCTCTTGCCGGAAACGACATCCTGACTTGGGCCAATGACGTTTATTCTTTCCCAGTGAGTCAATATAATTCTGAGTCTTCTGACTATCATATTAATACACCAATTCGTTCAGATTGAACAGGCACGTGGCGATACTCAAAACCTCGTTTTCATTACCATGTGGGATAAGAAACTCGACCTCGAGGGTGCGATGGATTACGTCGACCAACTTACAAGGAAACGTGTCCAGGAATACGTGGAGGCCAAGGCAAAGTTGCGCTCATTTGGCCCAGAGCTCGACGAAAAGGTTGCTCTGTACATTCAGGGTATTGAATACTGGGTGCAAGGTGCCATTGATTGGACCTTCATGACAACTCGTGAGTATCTATTCGACTACGACTACCCCAACACGTGCTAACTGCAATACTAGGTTACTTTGGTGAAGACGCTGAGAAGGTCAGAGAGACAGGGATCGTAGACATTATGGCTCCGATCGCGCCTGCCGCTCCTCTCTACGTAGAGGCATGAGTAGATTGATTATTTGTTATGCTCGATTGTTTATTTTCACTTCGATTTCTCTTCATCTATATGCTACTTTTCTGAATGTCTTCTTGATACTTTTACCGTATGGCTGAGCCCCTATGTTAGAGATGATGGTTTAAAGTGTAGTAACCCAAGCATGTACAATAGAATGTTTTACTTTTTTGATTTAACATCCGCCGCGGATTCTCTTCGTATTTTAGATCACGGACACCAGAACGTTTTCGTATCCTGGGTGCTGCTCGCTTCTCGCTATTGTCCCATGCTGGCCTCTTCTTGACACAGGGTTCACATCAATCAGGCCTGCCGCGATGATTGTGCATTGACCTTTTTGTTCAGTGGGGACGACTTGATCGTATATCCATATCAATTCAAATGTACTTGCCCCTAGATGAAAAACCGGCAATCAGACCAAAAAACCATCTCCATTCATTTCATACATGCCATGATCGCTCGACACATGAAAATAATTTCGGGTCATAGCGAACAATAGATCGGTTATATTTCCATATCAGTTAATTATCCAAAACACATCAGTCCAGATATCCAGGCTGAAACCTCCGAGATATTAGTTAATGAATTGCAACACGGACCACCTTGTTAGCCACTTGAATACGGTGTGTGGGGCCACAGCTGACACATAGGCGTCGATTGAGGTACTCGATATATGCGCCACGATCGTGATATCATGGTTAAATAAGCACTGTGACATCACCATCCAATGTCAGCCCCGCCCCAGGCGTATATATAGTCATATATAAAGCACTATTCGATACAAGGATTAAACCTAGAGACCACCACTCACCACACTATCAACAATGATGTTTCAACGTGCTGCCCCCGCTTTCCGCCAAATCGCCCGCCCGGGCTATGCTGCCCAGACCATCGGACGCCGTATGGAGTCCGCTAGTGCCCAGGCGCCAGACCCAAACCGAAAGGCGAAATTGGTGAGTGCGATATACAAATTCCCAATGATGGACTCAGGATGACATCCTAACTCATATAAAAGGTATTTCGATTTGGACCTAAGGACGTCCCCATTGAGCTCTGGCCCATGGCTGCGGTCGTTGGCGCTGGAATTGTCGGAGCCGGATTTGCCATTTCTCGTCACTGTAAGTCTGTCACAGAACGTTACTAGTGGTCAAAGGCTTACACACTTGCCCCAGTCTACAAAGATGAAGACGTAAGTGTTGTTTCTAGGTAACCGATGCATACATGCGTTTTTGGGAACTGACAGTATGATTTCTGTATTAATATTGTAGCTGCGCCTTCACAAGACCCCCCTTTCTAAGTAATTCGAACGTTCCCGCAATTTGAATGGACTTTCCGATCAATCGTGTATTCTGTATCATAGCTCACCAATAAATGTCCGAATTGTATCACTCTGAAGGAACGGCAATATCATATATGCATGTGGAAGTGCTAACTGAGATGAACGCTTGATACATAACAAGACGAAGAAAGAAATGAGATGACGCTCCAAGGCGTCTAGAACCTTTCAACGAGGCAAAGTACTACTATGGCCTTGTTTCTGTGAAGTATTAGCACGCCTAATCCACCTCCATCTCCGTCCAGGGCTGGGTGTGCTTCCCTGGGCCTCTCCGCTGCCTGCCCCAGATTCATTGGAGGGCCCAGTGGTCACCGAAAATCCTTCGCTAATGCTTCGTAGACCGAGCCTCCGGCGTGCCCTGGGAATCAAAGCAAAGCCAGGAGATACAGGGCTAAGACCGATCGAAAATCCAGGGGTAACGAGTGCGCTCGGAGGTGCTTCTGCACCGAGCAGAGTGCCATAGCGTGGCCTGGTATGAGAGCGCCGTTGTGGAGAAATAGGTGGAGATGACGTATCAAGCGAGCCGGTCCGTATGTGCAATTTAGGGATAGGGCCAGCAGCGGGACTGCGGGGTGGTACATCCAAGGGGCTACGGGGAGGCGCGCTCTGTGACGATCTCTGTTCGGAGCTTTCATCAACTGCGTCGGGAGAAAGGGCGGGCGGTCGGGAACCATCCAAAATGGGTTCGAGGCTGTGTTCACTGCCACTGAAAGTATCGTGATGGGCCAACGTTCGTTCGATTTCTGACTCGTCGGAATCTTCTTCCACCCATGCCCCTTCCTTGATACCTCCGCCTTGTTGCACAGAGAGTGCCCAGACGCCACCAAGGAGCACAACAATTCCAGTACTGACTAAAGTGAGCTGCAGCCCAGTTAGCTCAGAGATTTGATCAAAGTAGACTAGACCGTTGATGATGCTCGAAAGGTTGTAAGAACAAAATGCCACTGTGTTGACCGAGGAATGTTTAACGGATGACGTTCCTGATCAACGGAAAGAACTCACGGGGGCAAACAAGTGTGGGGTCGGCATAGGTCAAGGATTTGTGAAGGTACCAAAGCTGTATAGAAACGTAAAAACGGGATTAGTTTGTTCGTCAGACCGATGGTCATCGGTTCCTTTGCGCACCTGAAGCAATGCAAATACTCCAAGACCGAGAACCAATATCCAGCTCTCCCACCGCCAGAATTGATTGTGGCCTTCAATTGTGAGCACCAGTAGTTCTACTCCTGATTTTGCGAATATCAAGCACATTCCAGACAATAGACCAGACACAAAGGCGTAAGATATGGCTATCCAAACGGCAGAGGGTTGTTGGATAGCCGAATTTTCTAGGATCTCGGTAGTCACCAGCTTGGGGTCAATTAAGGGACCTTGTTCAGAGCCACTTTCGATATTGCGTTCGGGTTGGGTTGGTGAGTGTGTGGGTGTAGGGATAGATTCATCTAGACGAATACGGCCTTCTTGACGTGTCAATTTCCATTCTGCTAGATGTGTCTGACGACAAAGGTCACTTGAAAGGGGAGGATAATAGATGAAAAATGACATACGACTACGAGCGCGATAATAACGGCGCATCCGAGTAGAGTAAAATATGCTACAAATGTTGTTCGACGGAATAGACGCAGCAAATCATCAAGTGAATGTGTTCTTTCGGGGACAATCCCGAATACTGCTATTAGTACAGCCCCAGTCGCGACAAAAAGAGTTCCCAAAACCATGTATTTCGAGAACAAGTCTCCAAGGATTAACCTTGCGAAGAATGCATTCCATAATAAGGACACTGCTCCAAGTGGAGCGAGGATAACCACGGGCAGCGAGGCGATCTGGAAGAGAGAGCCGAGAATGTTGGAAGATATGAATATACCTAGCATGGGAAAGATCAGCCATCTAGAGACACTTGTTCGGAATATAAGAACGTACCAAATCCAAGTAGCCAAAGACTTTGAGTATATAGATGTAAGATTCGTTAAGATTTTGACCAAACGAACGAACTCACGGGCGGCGGTAGTCGGGCCTCCTATCCTCCTCTGGGCATGCCTGATTCAGTAGATGACTTTTTCTCTGCACAGTAAGTCCTAAAATAATATATCAACCGTTTAATATACTCCTGTGTGCTATGCGCGACAATCACATGCCTAGCGATTGAACGCACGAGGCCAGTAACCCTATGGTAATACCCAGAGCGACGCTGACTTGTGGGCTTGCGTCTTCTACGGCCATGACGTAGTTCCGGTCCGTTCTGGTTCTCTAAGTGCCGACGACTGCGATCAAGTGTTTCTGGAGTCAAATGTGGTATGTTGGGTTGGGTCTCGGTCTACTTCGAGTTGGGGTAGTTGATCGGTAGCCTCAAAACGATGATGTAATCCATCAATCATCGAAGAAGAGCCGGGCGCTTGCAGATCACTTCTCATCCCAGACCATGACCGTTGGGACCGTGGCGGCTCGGCCGTATCCATAGCTTGCAGCTGGTTACCAATGCATATCAATCTATTAGGATAAAATATACCCTACATGAAAAAGATCTTTGTACCGTATACTTTTCGATGTTGTCGGCTCACCAGCTCGCACTGTGTCTACGACACCTGTGATTTCAACCACCTTGGCCGTGTACTTGGCAAGCCGTACATGGTTGTAGTACTCCGATTTCTACCCTTTTGAGTTGTGACAATATTACCGAGTGCCAGCGGGATTGCCTATGAGAGCAGCCCCCACAGCGTAACGATTGCACTTGACGCTACTTGAATGCAGATCAGTCCCGGTACTGGTTGCCCTGACTCTCCATCTATAAGTACTGATGTATAGCAATTGCTGCCTCTGCATCTTCTTTCACTGTGTTCGAGCTAATCTTATCAACCAACATGAGACTATTTCCAATTATGAGCACTGGGACTGGCTTTTGTTACTCTAACCTTGGCTCAGGTGTGTCCTCCACACTCTACCCTCAAGAAGGGGTCTTGTGGTATTTGCAACTGTATCAAGCAAGGCTAGGGAAATATAGTAGGCAATTTACCATATAAATTTAGTACACAATCTTATCGACCTATAGTTAAATCCACAGCCAGGGTGTTTTATTGACGATGGACGCGATGAATCCGGGAATACCTATTGTATCGCGGGGTGTTATATAGGTTCCGGTCTTCCGCACTTCCTGTGATCATCACACTAAAGTATGCCACAGCTTGGTGTAGATGGTACTCAAGGATTAGACCCCCCCCCCCCGCCAGTTCAACCTTCTGGCTCCGTCTGTCCTTCAGGAACATCACTTTATATCACAAGATATTATCTGATCGCGAATAATTTTCAACGGTCGCTGCGGCTACCTTGAGCTTACGCCAACCAATAATATTGAGGTAAGGAAATTCAGTTTGCCGACTCGAACGGGTGGGGAAAGAGAACAATAACGAGTGAATCCTAGTTCCCGCTTAATTTTGCGTGTTCCGCTAGATATAGTCTAAGCACCCGGTGGCGTGGAGACATATAATACCGAATGTAACCCGGTAAATGCATTTAATTTCTGTTGTATGAGCACAATCTGACCATCTTTGTCCAACTAGCCCATCGCACAGTCTGACCCTGCTGGTGCATGCCCGGCCGGAGCGGCGCTAAGCCTGCTCAGGACCTCCTCCGGGGGCACCAAGCGTGCATGCGTTTCTGGATCTACAAAAGCTGGGAGCATGAAGCCAGATAGCCTTCCGGTAGATATTGATAAGCTTTTCTAGGCTCCTTTGAATTCCGGATGCACTGCAGGATATAGTTTCGGCACAGACACCTATTACGGGCCTTGTTGAGCGAATAACGTGCCAGCACTTACTCTACTGTGGAATAGCGTATTTGATCACTATTTCGGTCAGGCTATGATACAAAGTATTGATTGGATTATTTACTAAATAGCATTTCTCTTCTGCTTTCTTATAAATGCATGCAGGGGTGGTAGCAAACATGGTTTACTATAGTTGTATACATACTCGGGGCCGACACCGCCGCAATCAATGCGCGCTTTTTTCTGAATCGTCTTCATTGCGCTTCGGTGACCAACCGGCCAAACAAGGAGCCTGAAATACGTTTCCAGAAACGATTCCCTGAATGGTCTTGCTAGTTACAAGTATCTGTAAGTTAGTCATATTCAGCCGATCTATCTTTATGTGAAAAGTAGTTGGTATTAGTTTACCCATAATGCGATAACGATGCCAACCATAATTGTTCCGAGAATCTTGAGGAACATCAAATGAAGCTCGGTGCCCAGAGCCAATACACAAAGTGTAAGCGATGCTAGCGGGAATGTGAATCCCCACCACCTGGCGCCGGTCGTAAACAAGCGTCATCAATGCACGCACTCAGACAAAAGACTACTCAACATACCCCATATTGAATTCAGGTTTGACTTCTCCCCCACCCATGCGACTACCGAATGCTAATATTGCAACAGCCCAATACCATAGTCCTAGTCCCATCATACACAAGGCACCGATTATACCTAATGCATATACTCCATGCACGGCTGATGCAAGAGTTTCTAGGCCGGGTCTCGAGAGAAGGTAGGGTCGCAACGAAACAGCTAGACGTCCCAAGTTACAGAGAGCAACTCCTGATTGGCCAGTGGGGCCAAGCGGAAGAAATACCGTTACCTGTGGTGCACGTAAGCCCCAAAAGTCCCAGAACTGCATCGTTTGCACTACTCACAATGACATCCGTAGCCGGAAGATGGTGAAATGCAAGTCGTTGTAAGTAAAGAGCAAGGATCATTAAAGCCAGAGAAGTTCCAATTCCACATGCAATGTAAGCTGAATCGTAACACGACGCGCAAGTTTCAGCGTAAAGTTCAGGCGAGTTACTCAGCCCTTACATGCAATCCACATATGAAAAACATATTCGGGATATTTGTCGACTAGGAGGTTCCCTAATGTGGCGCCCGTAGCCGCAACTAGAACCCATTCAGAGATAATTTCTATTTCAAGTTGATTTATAACTCACTTGTGATAGTTGGGACCACCGGTAACAAAAGCGCAGCTGTCACTGTTTCGGGTCGGTTACTGTGGCTTGTGAATTGCCTATCCGATCATGCGAATATCTCTTGAAACCAGTTGGGTGCAATGAAGTTAAGTACACTTACATCCATGGAACGAGAAGACCAACTGCTCCCGACATGACCCACGCGAACCACCAGCCATAGCTCGCGGTTAGAGCCCACTCCAAACTCAAATTATATGCTCGAGTGCACACAAGTCCTATGGCTCCGAGAATTGTAATCAGCCCCATGGGTATTGTTCCCAGGAACAGGCTCTAGAGTTAAGGATGTCAAGCCGAGGGAACCAGAGAGAGTTTTAAATGTTTATACTCACATGCGTTGCATGACCCAATGTCAAGCCAATGATCTCAGGATGCATCGTATATCGGGTAGCGATGATTCCACAGAACGTGACGAAGAGAACAATATCCAAGATTAAGAAACACGCTGCGATAGGTCGTACCACTTGGAGTATGGATGGCCACGGTAGTGTCAAAAGCAAAATCGCATTCACCTTTGCAGGTAGAAGAGTTTCAGTCGGGGATTAAAGAATAGCGAGGCTAATACCTACCCCCGTTCCCATTGTAACACTGATGAGTACACTTAATAATGGCAGGGATTAATCTATACGAGCAACAGCAACTTACCTGAACCAGGAAGGAGAGAAATAGATGATCCTACAGTGGATTTATAGAAGTCAGGGGGTTTATTATGAGTCTAAAGGCGACATAGAGAGCTGTTGTATTAATTACCGGTCTTTTAGTCCTCTAATACGTTTTGTAGCAATTCCATTGCCTGTTGTAACATTTTCTGTGCGAGTGGTGGAATGGATGTCTGCCTCAGATCCCCCCGAACCGTCGATTCCAGTATGACAGATTTCCGAGATTGCTTGGACGCTACGCCGAGCTAAACCACTAATCTGCCCTAATTGATTGGCCGAATTAGCTTGCTCCAGGTTTGCCATTTTGCTGTATATCCCTTGAGTGAAAGTGGAGAATGTATAGAATTAATGCAACCAAGATAATTTCAGTGTAAGCAATTGAAGCGATTTGAGAATCACGAGCCCGAGTCCGAGAGCGATAGAAGACAGAAGCCAATTTGACCACTACAGTCGTAATACGAGCTCTTAAGAGCAACGAGAGACAGGAGTTAGAAGGTTGAACGTTTGTGGGAGGTGGTCACGAGCTGGTGGGGCTGTCTGCAACAGCTGGCGATTTGAGTCAGTGTCGTAGTTGGAAATCAAACCTCCACCCAACGTTCTTATCTTTGCGTGATAAAATGTAGAATCGGGCCGCCTCGGAATATGCTGGTCATTTCATTAAAGGCATTCCCTAGCAAATGTCTTTATTTCAGTGTTCTGACTTCCACAGAAAAATGACCATAAAATGAGTTGTATTACATCTCTCTAACCCAACTACGCAATTTGGTTGTTATATGCACTAAGATCCCCCTGGAGCGGGAGCAGGTGGTGTCGCTGTCCCTGCTTGGGTGTTTGAAGACCCTGCTCCACTGGCACCTCCCCAAAATCCTCCCATGACTGTCTGTACGGTATCGGCCACTCTCCTAGGCTGTGGTGTATGCTTGACACCGAACAGACGGACGTTGGTCCCGTTCCATATGCTGAGAGGTGTTGTTCCTCGTACGTATATCTCACCCCAGAGAAGTGAGTTGAGCCATACAAGTGAAGCATCGGACCACTGAAGGATCGTGAGTAATGCATGTGGGTGCTACAAATGAGCGGTACTTACATGGAATTTTCGAGGGGCCAGTGGACCAGGTGGAGGTAACACATGGTTCAGGTTCGCTGATCGCAACAAGTCAAGAATTGCAGCCGTGCTTGATGCACGGTTCCCACTGGCCTGTAGTTCGTGTATCTTAGGCGCTAATTCAGCGATTGCGATTTGTACAACATCAAGTGGCAACCTGCATCAAACACATATAAGACAGACAATCTATGGTATAAACTTCAGAGGACCTACCCTCTTTGCCAGGACGAAACCCATTCCTGCGTTGGCACAAATCCATTCTTCCCAAGCGCAACAGCAGCAGCTAGTTCTTCCTCTTCCGATAAATCTATGCTCTCCTTACGACTCGGATTCGCGTCTTCTCTTAGTTTACCACGGGCTTTCTCTGACATGCCGATCGTTACCATAGGCTCATCGTCTACCCCAGCAAGGCCACCCTCGAGTTCTTCGGGCGTAGGCATTAAATGGGCTCGTTCTCGTTCGATTAAGTCCCGTTTTTCCTTGGAGAGGTCAGGATTTTCTGTACCAGGTACCAGCTTGGCCTTTCCTTTATTCGAACCTTTAGCGGCCTCCTCTCGTCTCCTTACTTCTCGTACGGCGCCTCGAAGCGTAAAAACACCGAGTCCCTCGATAACATTTCGCGCTCGAAGTAGTGCGTATACCACATTGGGGTTGTCCTGCAGGTGGTGTGCGATGACGTTGTTGAAAACCTCCAGAATGAAGTAAACTAGTCGAGGGTGAGACTCATCAGCAAGGAGGAATAAAGGTGACGAAAACGCCGTCAAAAGCGATATCAGCCGAGCTGAAGCTGTTATGGTGAGTTGAGTGAGATGAGGCGAGACATTGGAGAGCGTAATAATGAGGGCTGGGTATAGGGATGTAAGTTGGCCAGACGTTGTAGCTACGATCGAATATATTGACTGAACGCGTCAAAAGAGTCAACTCGGTTAGAAGCTGGACGAATACATCGGCCTATTAACTAGAATACTCACAGTGATCATGAAATCACATGTCGTCCCTGGTGTGGACCATTTTGCCGGGACTGCTATTTTTACCGGCAAATGTAACTTTGACCCTAATGCAAAGTCGGATGACATTGATTGGATGATGTATGAGAGTGCGCGGCACAGGCCCTGGGTTTCTATAAAACAGCTTCAGTACACATTGTAGGTATATACATGATACTTACGTGGTTTATCCTTGATTTCCAGGCATGTGCATAGTAGATAAGCAATAAGGTCGACACACTTGTCCGAATCCATAACGAAAGCACGGAATTTCTAAAAAGATGTGTTAATTTCGGTAAATATCTAGCAATAGCTATATGCAAACTTTGTTCAAATCGAGCATTTTCCAAAGAAAAACGTCTGTAGTCAAGTCAGCCGTACTTCGAAGCCCGTCGAAATTGTAAGAGCTTACAGAGTTCGACCAAATAGGGAACCCCTTTCCTTGAACCAGGCAAGAGACCGTGTGAAGCAACCATGTTCTGCTCCAAAATGGAAAGAATTCCATCGAACACGAATTCAAAATCACTGGCGCGATGCTATACACAGCACATGAGTACCTTTCAACGGTATTATACTTAACACACACACCAATTTTGCAATCGAATATCTAAAAGCGTTCGACTTGGACGTTGGGACCCACTCCGAATCCTCGGTCGCCTCTCCACCACCAGCGACGCGGTCACGGGCGTCGCCGCTTTGGTAATCCAATAGTACGCAAAGAGCAGAAATCGCAAGTTCGGGAACTGCATCAGCGTCCATGGCGCGAGTCACTAGGTGGTTATAAGGCATAGACGAGAGTGGTAATGGCGACAAATTTGGCGGGTGCAGGGATATATTGAGAAGTGAGCACAACAGGGTTAAAACACGTCGACGCGGTGTCCGCTGGGTCGCTACTGAGAGAGCTGGAGTGATCATGGAGAGGGTTACGGTCGGAGGTATGTATATTTGCTTGGAAAGAAGGACAAGGAGTAAGCCTGCGATATATTCATTAGCCTACGATCGTTAAACAAGTTCAAGTCAAACGTACGGAGGACTTCAGCTTTGTTGCTCTCCAAGTCCCTTGAGGTGCCCATGTCTGAAGCTGACCCAATCCCTTTGACCCAAATCATATAGTTAATCTTATGATTGTCGACCTGGACTTTTTTAGGGATAGTGAATCCGCAACAGAAGAGAAGGTCGATAGCCAAATTCATTAACCTCTCACCCCACGAAGGTTCAGTATCGGCCTGGTGGGGTATTGATTGAGGTGTAGGAGACTTGGGTGATTTAAGGACATCTTCGTCCTCTTCATCGTCGATAACAAACTGCTTCGATTGATCCACTTGAACTTGTTCAGGAGATGGTTCTTTGGGCGTACGCTTCCAAAATAGTTCTTCGACCCTGCCATGATCGGCGTCACCTTCGAACACCACGGGCAGGATGCGGGCCAGCACCCGTATGCAGTTAAGGGCCTCCTTATTTGGGTTTCTCTGGGTTGTGCCTGGATACAAAGATGAGAATGCGGGGATGACAGGTGCTTCGGTAGGAAAGGTGTGGTCTATCATCAAGAATTGCAGGCGCTTAATGAGGACGATCAACAGCGTCGACAGATTCTCTGGGGCATCGGATAAAGCGCGTCTAACTAAGCGAGTGTGGTTATTCGTGTGGCTTAAGACACCTAGTCTAGTTACTTACTATCATGTGGTACTATAAGATTGCTGACATCGGAAGCGCTATCGAACAGCAAGTAATACTGCATCGCGTAAGCAAAAATAGGGATGATAGGTACATCTGATTACCTGCGACCAATACGCATCATCTGAGTCCGGGATATTCTATCTGCTGGTGAGCGCCTCACTCGCAGCAACGTAATGATTCTGCCACTTACTCTATTTTCGAACAATCTAGCTATACCCGACTTTTTGGTACGGAATGACAGTTTTACATCTTCTCCTAAAATCCCGAATGGTGTCGATAATCTCTTTCCTAAATTAAACATTACACTTGGAGGGCAGATGAGAGAACGTGGCCGCCGAGCAGTAAGTCGATCCGCGTTCACGTGATCGGGCGAGTACACAGCCACCATTCGTGTTGTTGCTTCCGATCTTCATCCTCTGTAAATATATCTGCATCAATAAACGTCGAGAGGCCCGACGTACATGTCGGCAAAGCAGAATGCATCCACCTTTGTTTCCACACTATGCCGGTGCGGTCGGACATCATCCATCAACAATAATAGCCAGGTAGCGAGACGGCAATTGGAATGTGGTATGTTCACTCCACTCCACTCGTGTCATATATACTCATTTGTGATGTAGGCCACTACATATGCTCTGATTGTTGGCACTACAACCAACCGCTTCCGACCCCAGCCTGCAATACCTGCATCATCTACTTACAAGCCCAAGAAATACCTCGATTATCATTCTACGTAACCGCCTATAACGACGTGGTGAAGCGTTTCAAGGAGCTCGAAAAGATTCATTCGGGGAAACTCCACGAAGTCAAGTTGGCTAATGAGCATATTACTCTGTAAGTTTTTTTTAATTTTTAATTTTTTCATTTTGCCAGATTGTTTAGTCGTTGTCAGGCTCAAAACAAAGTTAGCGGCATCCCATGCCCCTGGTATTGTGGCTTCAAGTTCTCCTCTCTCGCTAGCGCAGCAGCTCCCTAATATCTCTACTGTATCTTCGACCTCCGCGACCAAACCCGCCACGATTGACTGGCAGTACGTCATCTACTCAAACCTATGTCTCAACTTATTCATTAGTACGTTAGATCCGAGAGCGGCAAACAGGTCTCGGCGTATCTTATGAAACAACGAGAGTGAGTTCGTCATGTTTCCAACTTGTGTTATGACAAGCTTATGGTATGTAGGACACTGGCAATGTACCAGAAGGAGTGTGAATCTCTCAAGAAGTAAGCGTTGCTGTCGAACACTTACGTTTGTGCTTGGTATTAATTCGAACACCTTGCAGGCGCGTGGCGGACCTGACGACTCAACTCGAGACTAAGAACCGTCCGACAGATGAAGCTGTAACTGCGATCGAGAAGGCTGAACTCATGGAAGCTGAACTCGAGGGCCTGCATACGTGAGCTACTATTCATTTCATTTCAATTGGGCTCATCCAAATCCGGCCTGACATTCTCCTGATAGGCGCTTGGCTAAATGTGAGGATGACTTGGAAAAGGCTCAGGCCGATTTGGGAACTGCCAACTCGTAGGTTACTGACGCCACTGGCTTAAAGTTTCGACTGATGATTTCTCAGACAAAATCAACAACTTGCGAAAGAGCTTGCAGATCTGAAGGAGTAGGTGAATTTTAACTTTAAAACGATAACATGCTCATCCTCAGCAGGAAGGCTACTCAGCAACGAACCGTTCTGGGAAAGGCCCAGCTCCATATTACGAGCCTTCAGAACAGGTGCAATAATGCCGAGCGAGACTTGGCATCTGCAAGAGAGTATGTGGAACAGCCAGGCAATCGAATCGCTTGCTTACTTTTTCATGTAGATCTCTGAAGGCCAAGGATGAGGCAATCAAGGCAAATGCTAGGTACGTTCCAACAGCCAGCTCTGGAGCTTTATGCTCAATTATTTCATTAGATCGCCACGAGGCGCTTCCGTTGATCTCCCAGGCTTGGGTACACCTCTTGGAGGACCGAGCATGGTTTATGTGCCAACGGCTGCCGAGCTTCAACAATCTGCTGCATTACTTACATCCCTGCAGAGTGATGTGTCGCGGCTCAACAAGGAGAAATCAGCCCATGAACAGTCAGTAAACCGTAACTCTGTTCATACTCGGAAATACTGAAATAGCTTCAGAGAGATCAACAAGCTGAAATCTTCCTTGAAGTCCAAAGAGGACGACAACCAGGTCCTTGGAGAGTAAGTATTGGAAGCACCCATCCATATTCGTGGCTTACAAGCATTACAGTAAATTACTCCAAAGCGCAGAGTTGGCGTCTGAGCTTGGAAAGTGAGTCGTTCCTATGGTATTCTTAATTGTCATTAATATTAACTTGGGTTCGCAGACTTCATTTGGCTGCCAATTCTCGCGCTGAATCTGCAGAAGAAAAACTCTTGGATATCCAAAATGAAATGCAAGAGCTTAGAGAACTTATGGAAGCCCAAGCGCGGGAGGACAAGGCAACGCAAAACACGGCCAAGATTGCAAGGTATATATATTTACCCTTTCCTTGCCTTTGTTACTTACATGCCCTCGCAGTGGACTCACAAAATTGGCCGAGTAAGCTTGATCGCGCAATTTCTAACACATTATTCGAACTGACTGGCACATTCATAGATACCAATCTCGAATTGCCCAACTAGAGTCGCAACTCATCGAGGCTACACGTGCAAGAGATGAAGCACTTGCCCAAGCCGAAGTGTGGCAAGAGAACCGGAACAAGTGGAAGCGTTGGGGAGAAGTGATGGCCCTCCAAGCCAAACAGTGGGAGGACGAGGTCTCCAGAGCCAAAATGTAAGTTTAATAACCTGCGATTTCTTGTGATCTAATACTTTTCCCAAGCCCACCCGCAAAGAACGCTTCAGTTCTCAAGGTAACATGAACTCACAATTCGAATGTTCATTCTGCTAATTCACTTTCACTAGCCGGAAGAACCTCCCGCCTTGTCCCTTGAGGCTCCCGAGTCGGGCAAATCTCGTAAGCGGCCCCTCGACATGCCTGACACCGACGTAGACGTAGTTCACGCTCCAGCTCGACCACAAGCCGATAACAATGCCCCACTCACAGTCGACTCGGGCGGGGAAGGCGCCGAACGCAAGCGAGCTAGATTCGCATCTTGAGATTGATTCATTTGGGGTTTATTGCGCGATCAGTGGGATTTAGGTAGTTGGATTTGGGGTGTAGCTATACGCGTTTCTTTTTCGGATGGACAGATTGTTCTTTTTGATTGTAACACGCATATACCTGCTATTGCTGTCGCTCTCTTGAATATTATCGCACGTTTACTCGGTTCAAATCCCGGCACAACACGTGAATCAGACCATCAGCAGGGAGATCATATATATATACCATGTATACGACGAACAAATCCCGGTGTGTAACTGGTTGACACAAGACCACGAAGAAATGAGGGGTGTGAACAAGGTTGTGCAAAAAATATCGGCTTTCAGCTAATGTTTGATATATATGCCCCATACGCATGGGGGAGGGAGATGCGTTCAAAGTCATAAACCGGATTCAAAAGAAGAACAGAAAGAAAAAAAAAAAAAACTAGAGAATACAACCAAATGATAACATGCAAGTACAAGACGACCGAACGCACACACATTCACGAGTCGACCGCCATCGCGTCCTTTCCGAGCCTCAAAGACGGCCGCTTCTTGATCTGTGCCCTAGATCCCGACATATCCACTTTAACAAGTTCAGTCGGACTCGCGTGTCTCTTGGCGCCTACGCCCGAACCAGCGGATTCACCTTTACGTTTCTTGTTCTCGTCCACCATGGCGAGCACGCCCTCGACCACCGCGCGGTGGACAAAGACGTACTGGCGGAGGGACTGGCACAGC
This sequence comes from Rhizoctonia solani, assembly GCF_016906535.1. NCBI lineage: Eukaryota > Fungi > Basidiomycota > Agaricomycetes > Cantharellales > Ceratobasidiaceae > Rhizoctonia > Rhizoctonia solani. The sequence goes on from NC_057373.1 coordinate 2,416,692, forward strand.
GACATGCGCTGCTCGCGCATGTCCTCGACGACTTCCCGGATCGGCTCGTCCATTGACGTGAGCGGCGAGACCGACTTTTGCTGCGAGGCGAGGGCGAGCGAGCGCGGGGTGACATAGTCGAACGTGTCCCTCTCGCGATCGCGCATCTCGGTGTCGGGGCGCGGGGTGACGGCCGAAAGCGACATGGATGCGGGCACGGGTTGGGGTGCGACCAGCTCGGACCTCGAGGTGTTGTCCGCGACCTGGAACGACCATGCGTGCGTGGCTTGCATCGCGGCCGGACCGAGCCCGGGGGGGTGGTGGTGGTGGTGGTGGTTATTATTATTGTTATTGTCTGGGGGACTGCGTCCTTGCTTGGGGCTCCCGTTGCTCATAGTCGTCCCAGTACTAACCGGCAAAGAGGTCTCGGAAAAGTGAAAGGACGCTGAGGAATCAGAAGACGGGAACGAAGTTCCGCCGTTAGTTTCGTTAGTCGAACTAGGACCAGGAGCCGCACCGGCACCCAATTGGCTCCTCTTCCCCATCTCCGGGACATTGTGGGTACCTTTTTTGGCGCCCAACGTTTTCCGGAGCGAGGTTCTTCGCGGGCGGGCGGACGTCATCTGCAGGTTCGTCGGCCTGCGGTACGACGTCGGGTCCGGGGGCTCTGGGAAACTGCCGCGACGGAGTTTGGACGATCCGAGGCTTTCGGAGCTCGGTTCCCCGCTCGTGTCGAGGTCGCTGTCGCTTGGATCGTCGCTCGACGAGAGTTCGAGCGACGAAGACCGGGTTCCCTCGAGCTCCCTCCGCACCCCGTCCAAGATCGCATCAATGGCGACAAAGCTGCCGGTTCGACCGACTCCGGCACTGCAGTGCACCAACACGGGATTCGACTGGGTCGACCCGCTGTACCTGTCCGACTCCTCGGCAGCGTCTCGGACGTCCTTGACGAGACCCAAGAGCCCGCTCGGAGTCTCGGGAACGTTCATGTCCAACCACGACAAGAACTGGAACTGGACAATCTTCCGTGGCGCTTCGTCTGGGCATCCGGTGTGGGTGAGCAAAAACGTGCGACGAATCGTGGGCTGGGAATCGTCGTTCTTTTCGTCGTCCTTGAACCCGAAATCGAACCCGGTGACTTTTTCTACGTTTTCGTTCCCGCCCTCGGTGGCGATGAGTTGGAGCCGAAGCGGGCCAAACCGGGTGCCGGACCAGTAATCTCCACATTTGAGTTGATTACCTTCGACTTGGCGAGTGAGCATAACAATGACGTGCACATGCTGTTCCCAAACCATACTGCAGAAGGATGTTGCGCATATAGACACGAAAAAAAAAATGCAAAGACTTACGTCCAGAAATCGGTATAGGTAGCAGGCATGGGACCTTGAGTGGCGATATACCGCAAATTGGTTCCGCGCGGTCGAATGTAAGAGGCATTGACATAATCCGAGCCATCGTCTGCGGCCGTTTGAAGGCGTACACGTGCGTGTTCATAGGGCCAAATATTTTTGTATCTGTTCGGATCTGATAAATTGGGTTTGGAGAGTTAAGAAACGCATCTTGCGCACCTGTTCTTTGCGCCCTTTTCGACGCCGGCGGTAATACTATAGGGGAAGGAGAGATGTGCGTCGTTTGTAGAAATAGCATTTTGCTGTGATTTGTCGTGTTCAGAGACCCGTGACTCGTTTGAGTGATGGGACATGACGCCCTGGAGCCGGCGCTGCTCTCCGAGCTCGATACTTGAGACCGGAATGAGCGATGGGGAATATATTGGAAATGAGCGACGGGACATACCGGTAAAACTGCATGGCAAGAGCTTCGATTCCCTTTTCCCTGTCGCTGTTTTCGACGATTTCGCGAACCCAGGATACGGGAATCTCGTCCTTGCGGGATATGACGTCCTGGGACAGTGCAAGGGGGATGCGCTCGGTGATTCCCTGTGGAGGATGGTGAGCGAGAAAGGGGGCGCAAAAGTGACTGACATACATGTGAGAGTTCTCGATTCTGGCGAATGTTATCGTAGAAGGGATTCGAGGCCTGGAGTTTGTTGGGTCTGTGGCTGGGGCCGCCGGTAGTTGAGCCTTGAAAAAGGATAAGTAGGGGTTACGTCAGTTTTGAGATCACGTACTTTGCTGGAATGCGGACTGGGGGAGAGAATGGGCGTGGACAAAAGCGCCAATGGGAGTGGCCGATGTGGGCTCTGGGTCCGATGGTTGTGAAGCGCCAGCCTGGAGACAGTCGCGCGCGGATCGAGCGACGGCATTATGACCACCGATGAGCCAGGCGAGCTGTGCTTTGGATCCGGCAGCGGTGAATTTGCGAAGTAATCCGAGGACTCCACTACCATCGGCCAGGCGCGACAAGTCTGCATCGTATACGAGGATGCGGTGGGCACTCTGCCATTGGCTGAACGCGGCCTGTGCACTGGACGAGGCGATCATAGTGGCCATGCTGCCAAGTGGAAAATTGGGGCGCTTGAGCAGGGTGCTGGGCACGGAGAGAGAGATGGCGCCGCGGACATGGGAGAGGGCATGGGCACTGCTCGATCGCACGTCGATGACCAGGGGTGGCGGTTCCTGGGCGAGATAGAGCGAGAGGTCCTTGGGCGACACGGATGTGTATCTCGACTCGTCTGACTCGGTGCTGGCCGCAGGAGAGGGCCGGCGAGCAGGTGAGCGCAGACTCATGTTGGACAGTGTCGTCGCTGTCTGCGAGCTGTGGGTGCGGCCAGTGTCTGCCAGCGAGGGTGCGGATCCGGTGCCCACGCCCTCTGGCCTCGTGCTCGCTGCCAGCTGCAGTGCTGCGCTCTCAAGTGGCGACTCCTCCAGCACAAGTCTCGCCGTCAGCATCGGCGCAGAAGCACCGCTAAATCGCCGTCCAATCGCCTCTGCAAACGGGTCCGCCGTGTCCGTCGCCGTCGCCGACACCGCAGCTCGACTCGCATCAGCCGCAAAAAAATCCATAATTAGGTGAGAATATTCAGCTGGGTCAGGTCTCAACCCCGAAGTCGTCTCGCACAAATCAGATATAGCAGATGGTAGTGTCCCACAACGAGATGGAGCACGGACCCCCTGGGGTGTGGGGCTTCAATGTCCGTGGGTGGAGCATGTGTACTCGCAGTCTAGGCTATTATTTTGCCAATTATGATGTCACACTAGGATGAATACATAACGCTAATTCCATCTTGGGTTCCACCTATTTTCCGCTCTCCGGCCGATTTCCGCTGGGTAAAATCGTCGTCTGCTCGTCCGATGCTCGATTCTCCAGCACTTTGTCCACTATCCCAAACTCCAACGCCTCCTCCGCTGCGCACCCCACGCCTCGTCAGCCATCTCGGCTCCAAACTACCAAAAATCCGATCTCACCTGTCATAAAGTAATCCCGCTCCAATGCTTTCTCTGTACCCGACCATACACCCAGTCCAGCGCGCGTCATAACCCCCCCCGGCATACACACAAGATCGACAGCCGTCAGTTCACGATCACCCTGAAACATCCACCCATTCACGCACCGAATCGCTCATTTCCCTGGACAATACTCTCATCCTGCTTCTTACAATGACGCGTATAAATTTCAGTCAATCGCTCCCGCACACGCAGAATCTCTTTCGCATGAATCGCAATATCTGACGCTTGGCCCGATGCACCGCCCGACGGCTCTGATGGGACACCCAAGCCGGCGTGATCAATCATATGATACCCGGTCGAGGATCATCATCAAGCCGTATTACTTACGATGGATCATAACCGACGCATTGGGAAGACACTGCCGATGTCCACGTTCACCTGCAACACTTGAAATGTTAGAATTTCCACAGAGGGGCGTGAGTTGCGCTTACCCGCCGCTAAGAGCAACGAACCCATCGAGCACGCTTGGCCCATACAATACGTATGCACCGGCGATGAAATGTACTGCATCCTGGAACCCACAATATCCCTAATTCGTACATGCTTGGAATCTTATCCAAGGGGAACGTTCTTACGTGTCGTAGATGGACATTCCGGCCGTGACACTTCCGCCCGGTGAATTGATATACAGATGGATGGGCTTGCTCGTTGCTTCGGCTTCAAGAAATAGGAGCTGGGCCACGATGAGAGTTGCGTCTGCATCTCTAATCTATTTCATACGTGTGTAAAAAAAAAGTAAATTCGTGGCGCATAAAGCTGGGACCTTACCGGACCGTACAGCATGATCACTCGTTCTCGGAGTAGTCTGCTGAAGATATCATACGAGCGCTCCCCTCGGCCCTACATATCCGAAATGAATAAATTGCCCAGTTTATAAAGAGGACATAGGGGAGCAATTAGACTGTATCGCAGAGAGCCTGTCTGGTAATGCAAATAAATCAAAGACCATACCTACAGTCTGTTCAATCACAATCGGCACCAGCCCACTCGCACTAATTCCTTCATTATGCTTCCAGTCTGTAAACACTTGCCCGGACCCACTCCCGAATCCAAATGTCCGATCGAGCCGAGTGGGAAAAGTGCTCAATGCACGCAACCTAGTAGGCGCAGAAGCACTTTTAATACTCGGCGAGACAGTCCGAGCAAGACGACACAGAGATCTAGAGGAAAGGCTCATTTGTGCAGCACCAAATCTGAGTTGGAGTCCAAGGGACCAATGGTCACGTGTTATTGGGTTGTCCTTGCGCGTAAACGCGCTGATGCGAGAATAGTCAAGCCAACGTCGTTTTAATTTTTTGTCGCTTGGCAGTTGGCAGTATCTACAAACCACGGTCTTCGCATATGAGCCCGAGTCGACCACCATATGATCCAAGCATATAGTCTGACAAGTACTTTGGACAAGATTGAGTGACTTGTGGGCGATGCTAATGGCCTGTGATCTTCCTAAACACTCCTGTACTCTTCATGCGTTTCTCAAAAACGAGTGGTGTCAAGCTATGCCCGTGTTCACGACTATATCGTTCTACTCGCGCCATCCCCGTCAAGTTTTGTTTCCCTCTCCTCGTGCCTTATGTCACCTAGAGTGAATGCTGGTGGGTACTCAACGCGCATCGTGTGATATTGCTCCGTAATCTACGCATAATCCATCAAGGCAGCCCAAAATACTCGTCAATTCCTGCTCGCGACAATGACAGCAAGTTGCCTGGGATTGCTGTTGTTCTCCTTCTACTCTCACCCCCCACTGGGAGCGCTAGTGGTAATACAAACTTGCAAATCTTCCCCCTATACGATTCAAGGAATTGCGTAAAGTAAAAATAGTAGAGTTCGATATTTACGTACCTTGTCGTCGCACAATAGAATATCTACATGCAATGAGTCTGAATCTTCCCGCTCTTTGGGGCTTGGGAAGAATCCGCCATCAATATAATCGCTGTATGCTGACACCATATCCAATCAAAGTGGCAAAAGGCATGATCCATCAAACTGATTCGTTCTGTGGAGCGGCCGCGCGTCGAGCCTACGCCCCCGTTTCGACAAAATCTATGCTTTTTATATAAACATACACGTTTTCCCACTTTCCCTTGATATTCACTCAAGCACAACATGCCCCTTTTTTTCGGAAGTACCGCTATCCATCCGTGCACTTCGACTTCCAAACTGCATTGCTCTCTTGGTTCTCCTGCTAGCCAGCATGAGCCCCAGACGCTCCGCAGCGAGCCGAAGAAGTGTCTTATCACCTAGCCCCGCACCCAGCCCTTGCTCCTGAAGCGCGAGCCGTGGATCGACCTTGATCTGCACTGGAAGTTGGGCGAGATAAGAAACAAGAACCAGAGAAAGAAACGGGTAACGAGATTCGCGACCATTGGCCGAGATTACTCGATCGTCTCGTCCTAAATTTCGGGCCGGGAGTCTGTCCAAGTCTAGCTGAAGCTATAAAGATAGTAAGCATATAGTACCTTTGACAAGTACTATCCACTTGCCTCGGATATGAGTCTGTCCCATCCCCCCTGAGTATATGCTACCCTGTGACGCGAATACCCACCCAAGAGTTCGTCCGAGCCGAGCCCGCTAAGCAATACCTTTGCAGGGGTCACATAAACATCCTCCTCAGATCCATAAATTACCCCTTTCCCCCTAGAGGCAAAGTAAAGAGCGTTTGCTAAACTCTATGCCCACAGGATGGTGTCAGATTCATAAAAGCGGTGTAGGACTAACTAACCAGATCCATAACTGTATTAGAGGGATGCATAAGCGCCGTTACTCTGGGCTCCTCTTGTTTACATTCCTACTCTTCTTTAGTTGATCAAGTAACGGAAGAATTAATTATTTGCTCACATCATACGGGACATTGACGCAAACCTAGTACCATTATTAGTAAAATATCGTCCCTGCCATTGATATATTCTCACAAAGTTCCACCTACGATGAGGGCATAGCCTGCGTAGTTCATCAAGCTGCTCTAAGCCCGTAAGTCGATCCGGGACATCATACGTTCCCATTTTTGGAAGCCTATCAACGCTTAAAACAGGAGGCTTTGCTGGAATCTCTAGCGCATGAGTGCTCTTCTTTCGTTCCTTTTTGTCACGCTTTCCTTGGGCTCTGGCCTCTTGGACGGCTTGATTTTGCGAAGCGCTGAGAGTTCGTGGATTTTCAAAACCTACGTTGAGGAGATCGATAGGTTCATCACGGGGAATATGCCTATGTTTTATGGTTTCAGAAAAATAGAAGAAGAATCAGTATCATGTTACTAACCGGTCAGCCAGGTAAGCTACGATTGCCGAATCAATGCCTCCTGAGAATAACACACCGAGACGGGCAACCGGCCTGGGTAATGCATAAGCAGGGTCGTATGTAAATTCTTGCAGCAGGTTTTTACTTTTGGTCTTGAAGTAAATCCACATTGTTGCTTGGGATATTTTCGACGCGAGACCTAACGCTATTGTCTAGCTGAGAAATAAAGTCATCTATTTGCTCCAGAGAGAGAGGGCTCGAGGTCTCGGATGGCATCTCGCGATTGAGCGTCTTCCATCCGTCCTATCAACATATCTATCAGAGACCCCACCAGCATATTCTTGGAAATGAAGGTTAGCTCACAAACACCGAGTTGCTTCGTGGAGTGAACGTCAAACTTTGTACGCACTGAAGCGGAAAGTCAAGACAAACCTATTGATTGCCTTGCGGAACGACACACCTCGAAAATTTTCCCTTCAGAGATATTGAATATATGCCATCAGTAGATATCTCCTCGTAATTTATACCTCTATGGCTTGATGCAGAACATAAGAAGAAGATAGGCTCTGATGGAGTAGGGAGGTGAAGGAGCAGCGACCGCTGACCCAGCGGGTCACGAGCGAAGTGGAGCGTTCGGCTTGGTTTCTGTTAGGCCGAGGTTAGAAGCCACAAAAGAATATGAGCCGAGATACTTGCTTACGTGCAAATAAGTAAACGCATATCTTGAAAAATAGTTAGTCAGGATACTTATTCTAGGACGGTAGTTGTCATACGGGCCCTCTAATTCCGATAGGATATCCCTCAAAGAATCTATATCTCCTCGGCTTTTTTCAATCAAGCTAAAAAGCTTTAGCCCGTCGTTTTCGTCGTGTCTGACCTGCAGTATTACGTTGTAGCCCCTGCTTTACTGACAGGACTGAGTACGTACGGGTATACCATGGAATATCTATACGTCCTTATTTTTATAACTATGAAGCCGTGGCAATTAAATGCTCACCTCTCCATTCCAAGCAAAAATAGATCCATCATTGCTGATGTGGGGTTGACTAATGGTCAAGGTTTTTAGTTAGAGCTTATTCGATAAAGTCAATTAGTACATACCGAGTGAGTCCTCGACGTCCATCCACTCCTCTAAGATGCAACACCGAAGAAAAGAATACGGTGTCTAGTCCATCGTTCAAGACAGTTGTAGAATCAGACCAATCTGGGCCTGGTGCCAGTCTTTAGTATCATTTGAGCTTATCGACCTCTTATTGACTACTATGGTCCCTTACCTCGTTCTATGCATGCAGAGCACAAGTTTCTCCAAATATCAGTGTAATCACCGAGCGGCGACCCTTTATGGGCCTTGTCCGACTCAATTATAGCCAAAGCTATGCCGCACATGTACCGTCGATGCTTGATCGTAGACTCCGACAAAAGAAAACGGATCACGTGTATGCTCCGGCTCACTCTGGCTATAGCATTTAACCTAATTTATGGAAACCATATACAACCCACAATAACGGCTTCCGTGTGCAGCTGGCTTGGTATGCTTGCCTATCGTCTGCACCATATCACATATGTTCGTCGAATGCTCATCCAGGATGAAGGTATTTGACTGGAGAAGGCAATTACATACTGGCCGCCAACCGATTCAATAATGCTGAAGTATTTGAACTCACCCTCGCATTCTTCGACCTTAGACTACTTTGTCGTTATTTCAGGAATGAGAGTGTCCCTTGGCCCGTTATAACAGCCTACCTTGGGGAGACTAGCGTGGATTGACGACCCCACTATTACCTAACTGACAAAAATTAATTGCAAATATCCTGCATAAAGGTCAGATCACCCCTCGACATCAATATTAGTGCAATGAGAAACTTTGCTGCATACATAACTTGGCCTTCAAATAATATCACCAAAATCGTCAAAGATGCATTGCACGAGATAGGCGGCCCAGAAACGATATCCAACAAACCTCCAGAAGAGAACACTGACCCTGGCCTACTGCTTCAATGGTCGACTTACGATTCGCTAGTTCACTCGCTGACACTTGAATACCCTAACAACGTTCTTGCTTCATCTTACAATATAAGAAAAGCGCTAATACGAAAGCATTTCTTGTATCAAACTATCACCAATTATCTTGCTAAAACACCTGAATCTATTCTTCGCAAAGCCATACCTCAAACATGGCCGATCGATATATCTTTTGCTGATGAGCTTGAGGATGCTTGGGCGGATGAGCTATGGGATCTTTCCGTAGAATTAGAAAAGGGTGAAAAATACTTTATTTTGAAACCAGGGATGGGTATGTATCTCCTACCACTGATCTACATTATATACCATTAACTACAGACATATAGCCGATAGGGGACAGGGTATTCGAATATTCAATAGTCGCGAAAGTTTGCATAGTATATTTGAGTCATTTGAAGACGATAGTTCAGACGAAGAAAGCACCGCGTTGGATGAGGATACTCACGGCAACTCGAAAACCGCTGTCATAACATCTCAGCTTCGGCACTTTGTCATCCAAGTACGTCTTTCGCTCTTTCTTCATAGATAAGATGACTGAGAGAAATCTAGGAATATTTAGATAACCCCCTATTGATAGATCCAATGCAGGCAAAACTGGGTCCATTGGCTTCTTCACCATCCAAGGATTCACTTGAGGGCCGCAAGGCGAGTGCGTTTTTATGCTTTCGGGATCTGAATACTGACCCACCATACAACAGTTTCATTTGAGGGTTTATTGCGTAGCTTCGGGTGCCTTGAAAGTCTTTATGAGCTCAAATACCCTTGCGCTATTCGCTGGTAGCGCATATGCTTCACCTTCCTGTAAACCCGGAGACTCGCCGAATGACATGGATCTATCCGCGCACCTCACCAACACAGCACTCCAGGATAGCGTAGACGAATCAAGCGTTCGGTTACTCAAGGAACTAATCGGGTGTGATATTTTATCTGCGCAGGGAATAGGCACAACGTTCTCCTTGGAAGACGTTCAGGGTATTGAAGACCAAGTATCTGAGATCCTTGCTGAAACATTCAAAGCAGCCCTAGCTAGTGCAATTCACTTTCAGGTACTTTCTTGTCTTATTAATTATCATCTAGCCTCAAATATATTCACTCATAGGTGCTACCCAACGCATTCGAATTGTTTGGGGTGGATTTCTTGGTGACACATGCCACCAAACTTGATTCCGAATCTTCTAAATTTCAAGTCCATTTACTTGAGGTCAATGCCGAACCTGCTATCGAGCTTACTGGTGAACGCCTCAATTGGATTTTGGTAGATCTGTTCAAAGGAATCGCTCACGCGTGCGTGAAGCCGTTCTTTGCATCTGCTAAACCGGTTTCGGACCAGGACGAAGAGCCTAACCAGTGGCTGAGAAAGTGCCTAGACATTGAAACAAGAAAATACTAGCAGGGGGTAAAATAAACCACATACAAAAATGATGTGTAGACACCCTGAATGATCATATAATTGAATTTGTTATTCAAAGAAGATTTAAAATGCGATCAACCACTGAGACTCATTTTCAAGTTTCTCGGACGAGCTGGGGATTTGGAAGGTAGTGGACATTTCCAAGTAAGTCGCCGCTAAGATAAGGGTAAATTTAAGCAAAATAGATGTGTTGCAAGTAATTTACTCACGCAATGAGTGGAAAGAGCTGTGGGTCTTCACTTCCTATTAAACATCCGATTCCTCCACCTAACCTTGCGATTACCCGACCCGACTCGCTCCGCCTCGTATCCCATACTCTCACACAATGATCTGCACCACCTGAAACCAAGGTTTCCGACCCAAACCAAACAACCCCTTGAACACCAAATGAGTCTGCACTGGTAACAGGACTCTGGTCTATATCGTGCCGGAACACTCGCATACACCCTTTCTGACCGAGCCAACGTGTATCTAGCACATTCACAGAATTGTCCGCCCGCGAACAAGCAAGCTGTATACCATCTGGAGACCAAGCAGAGTCGATGATTTCACTATCCACCTCCGATTTTGATGATGGGATGCCAATTTCAGCTATCCTTTTCCAACCCATCCTCTGAGGGTCGTAAAGTCGAAGAACGAACCTTTTGGGGTTCCCGCCCCTTCCACTTCCTGTAAAGGCAGTTCTGGTACCTACAAGGCCATTTGTTTCATGTTTCATCGGAAACAGCGCATACACATACCTATAGGATCCACAGAAACGGTGCAACACGACTCCGAGTCTGTGGACACAAGGCACTGGCCAACTTGACCATCAATTAGTACGAGTTTTCCGTCAATTCCATCGTCGGCTTGTGCCCCACAAACAACGTTATCACGGGAACGGCCTGCCCCCCAAGAGGCATTGACAATGTTTTGGCCCTTTTTTTTCAAGTACCAATGATATTTTTTCTCCAACAATCCACCGGTGGCAAAAAGCTTGAGACTGAAAGAAAACTGTAAGTAATTCATGTAAGATTAGCCAAGGTGCAACTTTACCCCCTACGACAACCAACTGCTACAACGCCACCTCCTGGATGAAATTCCATACAACCTGGCTCCTTGACTGGCGCGGTTCCTATTTGGTTTATACGAATATTCAATTCACAAGGTTTGGTAGTCTGTATATCACTTACCAACATACTCAACTGTATCTTCATCTTCGTCAATATACCAGTGTTGAATAGTGCCATCATGCCCCGCAGACAGCAAGGACAAGTGGCTGTAGTAAGTGTGAGAATAGTTACAAATGAAAAAATGAGCGTGCCATACTTTGTAGGGTCAAACGATAATGTGACAATTGAATGCTGTCTCCTTCCTGGCTCTGGCATATCACAGTCACTACGTCTGGTACGAGACTCTGTTATGTGCGCCGGAAGGTCTCGTGCCCCTACCGAGGTCAATACTTAAACTAAAATTCTCGTTCAGACTCTTGGGACTCACTCTGATCCTTGACTTTCCACAAGACAAGCCCTCCTCCGTCATATGCAGCCGATTCCTCATATGTTCGACCAACAGCTACATAGCCTTTGGATTGTGCAATATAATTAACCGCTTGCGAAATATATCAATATATACTCGTAATACGTTCAAGTGTTAAATCTTACCGCCTCTTGGGGCGTTCATCCCAGGTATGCGGGTCATTGGTCGCGAATAGAGCACTGCAGTCTCCATGTATTTGACAGCCTCCCTGCCAAGGTGGCCCTGCTGAAATTTCATACGAGTTAGAAATGGCATCGTAGGAGCCAATCTAGGAAGGTACTACAGTAGCTTAGACTGGTTATTTGTTTCGTAAGCAAGAACAACACTTGCCAGTGAGTTCGCGATAACATTAGCGGGCCGAGATGAACGAGGCTGGTTAAAGTTGACTCGTGTTTCGATGAAAGCACCTGCACTCCTTGAACTGGTGCATTCTTCATGCATCCAACTCATAACAGGAGGTCTCCATACCATTTCGGGCTGTTCGTTTTGTATAATCTCGTGGTTGGGTGCAACAGCTGGAACAGTCGACCTCACGGGAGTTGTGGGGTCCCACAGCTCAAACCCTTCCGGAAGAGACTCTTCATCAGTGTCAACGCCAAGATCTTTTCAGCAACCGTTTTAATTATATCGATTTTACAAAGAAAAAAAACAGACACTACCTTGAGTTATAGAATGTGTGTCCAAGGGGATTATAGATGTGGCGGAGGTGCCATTCAAGATGGGTATACTTTTCCCGTTATCCAGTGCTCTGTTTTGTTTGCTCACTACTCCAACAAATTCAATATCGCTATCTGAGTCTCCATCCAGCATAATTACGTCTGGCTCGCTATCACTGTCTATTATGATCTCCTCGCGCTTAACATTGATAGCCGATGTCGAAGAAGTAGGCCTCTGGAGGTGAGAAGAGCCCATTCTAGAAGCCCCAACCCGGTTCATGATGGTGTATTTCAGTCAAATATCGAGGCGAAGGTGGCGAACCTGCACAGAAGCTGATTGGTCACGTGTGTCGCGGAGGCTGGGAATCAAAGACAAGGCTTGAAAGAATATTTACTCCGCACATCTATTTAATCCATAAAGCACCAATCAAGGATTACTGTTAGGGTATTCTCGAACGCTGATTGATACGCATAGCGTGGTATTATTTTGCCCGCAATCGCCTTACAAGTCCGATGGTCTTCCTAGGCTTAATTGAGTATAGCTCTCTTCCACAATTGTGCTCATCAATGTTCCCGATCCTCTTAGTATGGCATCAGCGTGTAAGCGATGTGAGTTGAGTATGGCACGCAAGACAAGTCAATCATCTCGCCAAGGTTTGGAATTATCCAATCACGTGGTTTCATGGGCTTCGAGCAGACACTTGGATTCCCCAGTTCCAGGTCCCCCACAAAAGCGAGACGATTCAAGCCGAGTCTTCTCATTCACAACCATCATGTACTCTCGGAAACTCTGCCTGTCTAGCTTTCGGTATGCCCTTGCAAGGCAGCGCTTTCAAGCTACCCGTTCTATGGCCATGGCCCCTCGGGGAGATTATGCCACCTTGACCGAGGATGACATCAAGCATTTCGCTGGAATATTGGCACCCACGTCTATCATATCTTCCCTTCCTCCGTTTAACAATCCTCAGAATGAACTGGACACCTACAATGTTGATTGGCTTGGGAAATATCATGGGCGTTCCAAGCTCGTCTTGAAGCCGAAAACGACGGCCGAGGTTAGCGCGGTCTTAAAACACTGTTACAGTAGGAAGCTTGCTGTTGTTCCTCAGGGCGGAAACACAGGCCTAGTGGGTGAGTGCCTCTTGGATTCTTATCGAACTTCTTCATTGAACCCTTGGAATAATAGGCTCCGGAGTACCTGCAAATGACGAAATTATCTTAAATCTAGCGAACATGGCGAATGTCAGATCTTTTGATCCTATGACAGGTATCATAGTAGCCGAAGCCGGGTGTATACTCGAAAGCCTGAGCAATTATCTGGCACCACACTCCCATATCATTCCCCTCGATTTGGGTGCCAAGGGCAGGTGAGCCCTATCAATATATGTACTTCGCATATGGTCACACTTGATATCTCTCCAGTTGCCAAATAGGGGGAAATATTTCTACAAACGCAGGTGGGCTACGCGTCTTGAGATACGGTTCTCTGCATGGCTCCGTGCTTGGCCTTGAAGTTGTGCTTCCCAACGGAGAAATCCTAGACCAGCTTTCGACCATGCGCAAGGATAACACAGGTTACGACCTCAAACAACTATTCATCGGGGCCGAAGGGACGCTTGGTATCGTTACCGCTGTATCCATTCATTGCCCCCCTGCACCTCGGGCACAGCAAAACTTGGTACTGGCTCTACCGTCATACAACCAACTGCCCGAAGTGTTTAAGCTTGCCAAGACACACTTGTCGGAGGTACTCTCAGCATTTGAACTGTTTGATCGAGAATCATATGAGCTTGTATGCCATCACACCGGTAGGCGTGGGTTAGACGAGAACGAAATCGGAGATAGCGAGTGCTTTGTGTTGATCGAGACCAGTGGTGGGCGAGCAGAACACGATGAGGAGGTATGTATGAGATTATTCAGGGTGCATACTCTAATGCGATATTTGGAAACAGAAACTTGCATCACTGCTAGAAATCCTCTATGACACATCGTCATCGTCTTCCCCTCTGATCAACTCCGGAGTTCTTTCGCAGTCCGCTGATCAATTCTTCTCCCTCTGGAGCCTGCGTGAGGGTGTTCCTGAAGCCGCTGGGAAAACAGGCAAAGTATACAAGTACGACATTAGCGTGCCTGTACGCGAATTTATGAATGTTACCAATATCGTGAGGAACCGGCTACAGGAAAAAGGTCTGTATAGGTCAGGCCCCAATTCCCGAGTGTCGCATGTCATGGGTTACGGGCATGTAGGAGATGGTACGTTAGTATTATTGAAAAACTGGGATCATCAAGCTCACGATGCTCCATGACAGGAAACCTTCATATCAACGTCGTTGCGAACGCATACACCCCTGAAATTGAAGCAGCACTCGAACCTTTTGTCTTTGAGCTAGTTCGTAAGTCCAAACAATCGCACTCAACGTGACCATCCTCACATACCCGACTCCCTAGAATCTCATAAAGGCTCTATTTCGGCTGAACATGGTCTCGGCCTCCAAAAAACTCAACATTTGCACTACTCCAAGGGTCAAGTTAGTCGGGATTGGATGAGAAAAGTTAAACTTCTATTCGATGATAAAGGAATCATGAACCCAGGAAAGGTCGTTGCAGTTTAGTATTTAGGAAAACATATATTCATAGATCTATTAAGGATAGGGAAAAGACATCATTTTTGTTCGTCGGCCGATCTCTGGCGCTTAAGTTAGCTTTAATTAATCCCGCTCCGGAAATCATCTACTGTTGCATTCTGACGAGCGTCCACCATTATCATCATGGCGACAAAGAAGGATACTAAGCCGTGGCAGTCTCTAGCAGCTGGTACATTCGCTGGAGCAGTCGAAGCATTCGTCACCTACCCAACCGAATTCGTCAAAACTCGTTCCCAGTTTGATGGAAATAAGGTATATACTCAACCGTTCATCTCGACTCCGAACCGGAGCTCATCTGACGTGAGCCCTCTGCCTAGCAAAGGAGGGCCCCATAACGATCGTTCGAAATACTTGGAATCAACATGGTATCCGAGGATTTTACTCTGGGTGTACGGCATTAGTGGTCGGGAACGCTGCCAAAGCTGGTGTACGGTTCGTTAGTTATGACAGATTCAAACGAGCACTTGCGGATAAAGATGTAGGTTTGTTGGAGCTTGAATATCTAGAAATACTGCTAATCCTAAGACAGGGAAAAGTCAGTGCTCCAAGGTCATTAGTTGGTGAGTTACCAATGACGCGCGACCAAATGGCCTCACTCATGGTTCGATGCTTCAAGCCGGGTTGGGTGCGGGGATGATGGAAGCCATTTTTGCAGTAACACCGTCTGAGACAATCAAGTTCGTGCCCTTGTCTATTATAATCTATCTATGCTGATATTATAATATCAGGACAAAACTCATCGATGATTCAAAACTCCCTCAGCCCAGGTTTCGTGGTCTGATCCATGGGACCGGTATAATTGTTCGTGAAGAGGGTATCCGAGGAATATATCGTGGACTGTTCCCTGTTGTAAGTGCCCAAAGTGCACACAATGGGGCCAATACTTACACTTTATCAATAGATGATGCGCCAAGGGGCCAACTCTGCCGTACGATTCACAACTTATTCGACTCTCAAGCAATTCGTCCAAAGCAATATGCGCTTACGCGAAGGTGTACCACTACCAAGTAGCGTAACTTTTGGAGTAGGTGCAATTGCAGGCCTTGTTACAGTGTATACGACAATGCCGCTCGAGTAAGTTCTTATCATCATTTCATTGCCACGCACATCTCATATGGAGCAGTGTCATCAAGACCCGCATGCAATCCCTCAAGGCTCGCTCACAGTACAAGAACTCATTCGACTGCGCTTACCAGACGTTTGTCAATGATGGGCTCTTGAGCTTCTGGAGAGGAGCTGCTCCTCGCTTAGCCCGATTAATGGCAAGTCGCCTCGAAATTGATGTCCTTCGCTCTACTAATTCATGTACTCACAGCTGAGCGGAGGGATCGTTTTTACAGTATACGAGAAAGTAATAGTGATGCTTGGGGGCAAAGAAGTTGCCTAAAATCACAGTCTATATGGAAGAGTGGGTAACTAGACAAATACACCATGCAGTGTCCCAATTTTTATGACATACTATTACAACAAGCCAAGCAAAATCTGTCTCTATCTATATGAGTGTGTCAGGGATCCCTTCTCGAGCCGTACGCGCTGCCAGACCAGGGAGCATAAATTTCCACGTTGCGCGGTCCGATATGGCGCGCTTGATACGCTCTTCAATCATCTGGTGAATTTTGGGCACATCGGCGAGTTTGGCTCGCGAGCCGAGGAGAGAGGTCGTGCGTAGCTCAAGGTGAAAGTGTGGGGATAAGGTAAGTGTGACCGAGGGAGCAATTGCGGTAGGGGAGGGTGGCTTTATCGTGGCCTAGAAACCCCGGTAGTCAAAAAATTGACCACACATACAAGAGAAAATAAATGCAACTCACGTTGCCGGAGAACAATGATAGAGATAGTGTCAAAGATACGGGAAGTCGCGCAAACATCGGCATCGGATAATTAAACAACACAGATGTCGAAAGTGAGACCGATACCGAATCAATGTAACTCAAATTACATTCTGCGACCTATTCAAAAACTAGATGTCAGTCAATTCGGTCACACGCAAAGAAAAGATAATCTCTCGAAACGTACAAATCCATTCGGGTCATTCAGATCCGGAACAAGTCTCGCCTCGCTAATCCTTGGCGCACTCGTTCCCAAATCAACAGAATGAATAATGATGTTGTCCTGTTCAAAAATCCATGTGTTAGTTTCTATGGTGTTGCGCAATGTATAAAAAGATGCGGACCATAATATCGGATTGCAACGTTGCGTTTGCCCATTTTTCGATTCTGGCCCGTGCAGCCTCGTCCCCGGCACCTCCCTGCAAGTTTCCCTTCAACTCTTCACGGTAGGTTTGTACGCACTTGGGCAAAGCTGTGAGCCGTCAGTCCGGACTGTCCCTCCAAAATAGGACGCTCACCAAGTTCAGCAGCAAATTGAACCATTCTGCAGTTTCCGCGTCTCCGGTCCTCCAGTCCCCCTCCTCGATCTTGGCCTTTTCCGATTCTTGGGGTGGTGGTCGAACTGGCAATGGAGCAGGGGTATGCACAGGCTGAGTCTTGCCCGAGTCCAAGAACAAATGTCGAATGATAACCCCCAGTAATAGCAGAATCGACAGTTGTCCGACGACAAGGCCTTGGGTAAACGTAGGTGTCAACGAAAACAACGACATGGTCAAGCACCAGAGCACACTTTCCCAGCCTGGACACTTGAGAGATTCACCCACGAGGCGGGGACGGGGCTATCGTAAATATAAGCGCCTGGCGTCATCCTAAAACTGATCATGACACATTTCACCATCACTGCCGGCCAAACAAATCCCGCCAGCAGGTGAATTTTACTCTGTATAGGATGAACCGTTTACTATGGCTTTGGATTGCAAAAAGAGCGACAGCGTACGAGGTAGTTACATGATAGATAAATTACACTGCACGCTATGATCTGGACCCCCATACGTATAAATTATAGGGACCCAACAACAAGACTCGAATGCAGAGGAAAGGATGAGTGAGTGTTCTGGTGGGTGACAAGAACTACATACAAGACGCGAATTAATTAGGTGGCTGGCTAGGCGCAAATAACTAAAGAGAGAGGACATAGAGAACGAACGAAAAACGCGAGGGGAGAAATAGTTCAAATGAGAGAGGGAGAGTGGGAGAGAGTGGGGAGATGCGATAGAATTACACGAAATCCGAGAAGGAACGAATGCTTCGAGTTTCAGGGCTAATCACAGAGATGCTTGGCTGGTCGACATATTTCATTCAACGGCCGCTCAGTCATAGGCTCGGCAGCTAGCTCCGGTAGGTGCGCGAGCTCGGCCGGTAACACCACCTTCAGGCTGACGTCCACACTTGTCGCATCGAGAAGCTTCGACCTCGGCCCTCAAGGCTTGAACCTGACTCTCCAGCTCATCGACCTGTTGTCGCGAGGCCCTGAGCTGTTCGCGCAACGACGCAATAGTACTCGCCGATTGAGACTCGGTAGACGACCGCGGTACACCTGGTGAGAATCCGAACGTGGACGGAGTGCGAGGATCAACCGACGAACTAAGGGCATCTGATCCAGAGGACGCAGTCGAAACATGGGTGCGACACGAGCGAGCCGACTGCGGGAAATAAGGAGTTGCCGGGGATAACACATTCGAGTCCTCGAATCCAGAGCTATCACCATTTCGGGATTCGCTCGATCCACGCGAGTTGGCAGCTACCTTGGGTGAACCGGTAAGGTAGTCTTCCGGCATGCCTTTGAACACAGACGACACTGGGCGAAGTCTTAGACTACCAAACGATGGGTCTTGGGAATCCGCGTCCACTTCCGGGGGCTGTGGCTCCGTGTTCGAGCGGTGCTGGTTGAACTTGCTCTGGCGATGGCCATGGTGGTCTCCAATAGAGGTATGAGAGTCATCACTAACATTCTGTGCCCATTCAAGCGAACGAGCACGACCAAGAGTGGGAGAGCAAACGACTACAGGCGGCAGTTCCTTACGAGCGCCCAACTCCAGAGGACTGGTAACCTTTGGTGCTTGGTATTGAGCAGGCACCTTAGGAACAGGTGGCATATCCATTCCATTGTGAGAAACATGGAAGGGGGCGCTTGGTGCACTGATATTGGGGTTACCAGAGCCAGAACCAGAACCATTCTTGAAGAACTTCAGGAATCCGCTGCGTTTGGCCTTGAGCTGCTTCGGAGGAGCGGTTTCCATTGGCGTGCCGGGCTGGGTCGACCTTGGCTCTGGAATGTTCTCAATCGCGGTGCCTGGAACAATATTGATGCTCGTGGTAGATTGGGACGCAATGGACGTGACGGTGTAGCCTCGAGTACGAGTACGTGAGGAATTGCCAGCACTGACCGTCCGGACACGGGCGTCTTCAGGAGCTGGTGAACCACCACTACTGATGGTCGACGAAAAGCCTCCACCGATCGGGCCTAACGTTGGCTTGGACTTCTTATGAATGACTTCCTTGGGACGAGGGGAAATCGGGAACTGAGAAGTATTACTGGTAATACTCCTACTTCGATCGCGCACCTTCATCTGCGCTTGCTCCAGAGAAATCAGGTTGCAAGCTGGAGAACCAGGGAACGCAAGCATGCCAGAAGGTACAACGACATCATCTCCAGCAGAAGCGGACATTGGGGGAGGGGAGGTTGGAACAAAGCTAATAGAAAGGGCAGAGGGGGACTTGGCCGAGCTTGTATAGGAGGCCCCTCGACCCAGGGGCAAGACAGCAATGTGAGGGGGACGATGCTTCTCTTTCTTCAAGTTGGATGATGATTCATGTTGTTCAGGTAAAGTGGCAGAGGACGACGTGGAGGAAGGAGTGACGTAAGAGGAAGCCGTGGATGCAGTGAGTGTTGCGCTTGAATTAGACCTTGACGGTGACACTGCTCCATCGTTACTAGCACCGGCTGATAATAAATCCAGATTGGCGTATGGGTGAACGAAATTTGGGGTGGTAGGAGACGAAGGAGAAACCGGTGATGGCCCCCGGGAATCCAAATGGTACGCGTTAATTTGAACACCCGCGTTGGAACCACCTCTGGGACGAATACCCGGGAAGATTGACTGAACAGCGCTCGTTCCCGATGACGCAGCTGAGGATGCACTAAAAGACGACAGACTGCGGCCACCAACACCTCGGATAGCGTCTGAAAATGAGCCGTTACGAGGAGAGGTGGGCGTTTGGATGTACGACGCGACCGAGGACTCCATGCTTCGTTTGGACGAATCGACAGACGGGCGGGTGTCAGACGAAGTTCTAGCCCAGCCTCCGCCTAAAAGTCGTCTCTCCAAGGTTTTGCTATGGCTCCGAGCTTTGCCTTTGAATTTGCCCGCAAAGAGGCTGAGTGCATCCGCAGGTGCTTCGGTGTCGGACAAGGCCTCTTCGTCTGCTCCGACATCTTCTTCCCAAGGCGCCTTGGAAATCATACGAGTCTTGGGGCCTAGAAAAGGCAACGGATCGACGACCACCCACGGTTAATGAAACAGAAGCCAGGGCTGGGTTGAATGAATACTAACCTAAAAACGAAAGTCTCGGGTCCGGAGTGGACTCCGCCTCGGCCGAGAGGGCGCTAGAGACCGAGGTATCGCTCTCAACAGGTCGGAGCATGCCGTTGTCAGACAAGGTATCGTTGGAAGCTGAAGCCTGCACATCCGACTCCGACTGAGCCTCGGTGCGCTCGTCATCGCTCGAGTCTCTCATTGGATCGACATAACTCGTATACTTGTCGTTTCTCTTTGGATGGAGCCTGGACGAGTAAGGAGAGATGTCGTCTGAAATGTCTGAAGACGACTCGTCGATGGACATCTGGTGGGAATAGCACGACGGAGACTCTGAGCGCTCGGTCAGGTGCGGCGACGTATGGGGCCCGTGCCGGGGGCTGGTAAGGGAAAATGCGTCAGCAGTAGGAGTTGGAGAGAGCGTGGCGGGCACGCCAGAACGGCCACAGCGCGAGTTGAGCAGACCACGAACGTGATCATCGTACCCCATCTTTATATCATCAAATACCTTCAACATCCGCAATGAAAACGATTGAAAAAAACGATAATTTACCTTGTCAAATCTGAAATTCCACACTATTGGTCTCGGGTCTCCCGTCTCGGATATGTCCCGTGTGCGAATTAACGAGTACGATTGGGCCTGTTGATATCGCCTCGTATTAAACGAATGTGGTGTGTCTTTGTGTGTAGGCCGAGCAGCCAGCTGGCGGTGGGAAGGAGCAGCCGACCAAGGTCCAAGCCACAAACACTTACAAGGGGCCGAGCACCGTCCGTCGAACCAAACACGGTTCTTTCCGCATTGGGATTAGCCCCTTGTGTGATGTTCATCTCTTCCGCTGCAGATCCCCAGCGACCCTATTATGGTAATCCATAGACAAATATGTTATTGTAGACCTGTGTTGTATTACAGGACGAGTCAACATAATCATATGCAGTATGTAAGTGTGTAAGCAAGTATGTAGGTGGAAAATGAGAGAAGAACAAAAGAGCGTCATAGAAGTCATACCAAGTCATGCACAAACAAATCGATAAAAAGATACAAATCGAGAGAACAGTGAGATGAGGATGAACGAGGGTACAATGAAACCAACCATCTGAATCTGAAAAGAAAACACGGGAGAAAAGGGGGGAAATAAAAGAAGGGGGAGAAAGGGGCACAAGAATGAAGACTAATAATCAATCAGAGATAACGCAGAGCAAGAAAAAAAAATGCACAGCGAATAGAACAAATAATCGAATTGGCATAGGGTTTATCAGTATTTTCGTGTTGCAAGAGCACGAATGTCGAAAAGATGAGTTCGCACAGGTGCTTCCTCAGCTTCCGTTGAACTTTTCACTGACCGGCTGCGCGAGCGCGATCGGATATACCATCCCTTCATTTCTTGCTTGTGTCGTTCCTCGGCCGCTCTACACGCCGCAACAAGCGCATCATCCACACCTGGGACCTCTTCATGTACGCTTTGTCCACCAAAGCTTTGGCGTCCGCCTCGTCTCGTCCCACGCGCACTCGGAGTATCACCCGCCTCGCTCTCGCTCTCAGACATCGACCGCGTATGTGATCGCGCGGGGCTCATCGTCATCTCGCGCATGCTGTCCATGGATCGCACCGACCCCTTCCAGTCCTTGCCGTCATCCGTGGCATTTGTGCCCCCAGTATTTGCGCGAATAGTGCCAGCCTTGTCTTCCCAATCACCTTCATCGTCAGCGAGTCCGGCAAACACGTCAGGCTCCTCTTCTTCGGGAGGCAGTCGACTAATCCAGCACATGCGAACCGGATCGAATAGCATGTTACCGACGATACGCGCACCGCTAGCAAGCATCGATCCCGTAGGGGACATGAGCCCCCCGATCGAGGAGCCCGTCAGATGAGTGATGAGTGCCGGCCGAGAAGGGGCGGCATGTGCATCGAATTCCTTGAGGACCTGCTCATTCCCCTCCCAACGAAGTGTCTTTGGATTCCACTTCATGTCGCCCACAGCTAAATACCGTCATTGTTAATATAAATCCACGACTGATGACCACATCCAGGCACTCACTCTTCGCAGTGCCGGCACCGCCCAAATTTCTGATCAACATTGGCTTCTTCCTAGGTCCTCCAACTGCCGTGACCGTGGGCTTCTTGCGCCGGGGAGTGGGCTCTGGGATAGCCACCTTGACCGGGAAATCCACCCGAGGCTTGTGCCGAAGGGACTGCTTTCCAGCACTCTTTGGCGGAT
Organism: Rhizoctonia solani; assembly: GCF_016906535.1. NCBI lineage: Eukaryota > Fungi > Basidiomycota > Agaricomycetes > Cantharellales > Ceratobasidiaceae > Rhizoctonia > Rhizoctonia solani. Next base: position 2,439,199 of record NC_057373.1, read on the forward strand.
CTTATCCATCAGTCCGAATCAGTACTGAATAGCTGAATCGTCATTTAGCAAAGAAAACTCACCAACGCTACCGTGGCTAGACGCACTCGATGGTGGTCTTCTCAACGTCCCGCCAGCTTTGCGTCCGAGGGTACCTCCAGAGGTGGTACTGGCGGAGCTCCCTTTCTCGCCGCGCGACGAGGACACGTTTCCGCGACCGGCCGGTTGGACCCGGAACTTGCGTTCCTTTTCTGTATCCTCAGGCAAATCGTCAAACGCGTCGAGCTCTGTTCCATCACTGAACGCTTGTATCCGTTTAGGCTTGCGCATCACTTTTGGAGCAGTGGCTGACGCCATACTCGATATGGAAGATGATGGTGTCCCTCCGTTGCTAGCTCCACTTCGGGTACGAATGCGTCGCGGACTTGTCGGGGTGCGCCGCGGGTTAGGCTGCGGAGATGTCGCTCGGTCGGCAGGAGCAGTGGATATAGGAGAAGGGAAGACGCTGCTAATCGATGGCCGGATTTTTTGTCTCGAGCTCGATGTGGGCATCGTTAACCGAAGCGACGCGGAATTGACTGAACCGGCCGATGGGGTTGTCGGCCTGCCGGAGGACTTCTTGTCGACCTCGTCACGCGGTTCAGGCTTCTGTCTAGCCTTGGAGGAAGCGGTAGGTGCGCCAAAGCCACTTGGGCGGGTCGACAAGGTAGAGGAAGGAGTGATCGATGAAGATGGATCTGCCAAAGAGGCCAAACTTGCTTTGCGACCGAGTTTCACACCAAGTGTAGTAGAGGTCGAACTGCTGGTTGACGAAAGCTGCAGCCGCCCCAGCGACTTTTGGTGTTTGAGCGGAGCGGTACGTGGTGCTATCCAGAAATTGATGATGGACTAGGGATCGATAGGAGGTTGGCTGTCGATGGCGACGCGTGGGATGAAGACGATGCACGAACCGAGGATGGACGGAGAGACGAGAAATTGGTTGGTGAAACAAGCGAGGACCGTGAATCCTTTTTTGACAAGGAACGCTGCGAAACTGAACTTGGCGAACGCGAGCGACTAATAGTTGGAACTTTAGACGCCGAAAGGACCTCCATAACGGATTCAGGACGTAAACGGGACGAAGACGAAGGGCGATAGCTACCGCTACCAGTACGAGGAAGCGGTACGCTTTTGCTTCGGTATTCTGCGGGGTTGGCCATGCGGCGCAGGCGAAGCCGGGTGATGCTGATATCCTCGTCCCCTATAACAAGACCTGACTCAAAGTCCTCAGTTTCATTTGCAGTCCTACGCGATTGAGACGTAAGTGACCCTTTGGCATCGTTCTCGGCTGCAATCTGGGCTGGGACAATTTGCTTCTTGGTCTCGAGGTGCTTCGCGAGGTTCTTGCCAGCAAGGCCCTCAGGAAGAATGAGGCCCTCAAACGCCTCATCCTCGTCCTCATAGATAGCAAAGTCCCCATCAGAGGGGTCCGTTTCGGTGCCAAGTTGAGAGGCCGAAGAAGTACTGGGGCTAGCATCGGGTGGATACAAGGACAATAGACTCGATGTGTCTGAGTAGGTAGAGGTGGATGTAGTCAATTCGCCCCATGGCCCATTGCCCTCGACCAAAGTGGAAGATTTTCGGAGCGAGAGCGATGACGTCTGGGGAGTCAAAATCCGGAGTGACAAATTTGACATTTCCGCGGGAAGAGCAAAGTCGGCCTCAAAGTCATCCTCTTCAACTGGCTTGGTAGACGACTTTTTTGCAACCAATGGGAAATTGTGCTTGGCAATCTTGATCGTCGAGACATCGCCCGCGTCCTCTGTGTCGGGGACGTTCGGCTGAGGTAGTGGTGCACGTGCGAGTGTAAAGTTGGTATGCGAGGGCTCGGGCAGCTCGAGGTCACCGTCGTCAGACCAGTCCTCCACATTCTCCTTGGTCTTGCGCGGCTCTATAGATCCGAGCCGTGTGATTTTACCGGTGAAGTGTGAAGTTGAGCTATTTGCAGACGAGGCGGTGGCACTTTTGATGGGAGCATCTTCAAACTCAGCATCCCAATCTTCGTCTTCCACGGGTGCTCCTCCCAACTTGGCAACGGCGCCAGCGCCAGATAACGAGGGTCGACTTCCCTTAATACGATTCCCAGGGTCGGCCTGCTCGTCGCCTTCGTTGTCAATAGCAAACGTTTCCTGGTCGTCGGGGAGGTCGAAATCGGCCTCGGGCCATTCTTCGGTGCGGGTAATGACGAAGGAGGGGGCTGGGGCTGGGACAGTTGCGGACATGGCAATGGGTAGATTATTCAAGCGTGTGCTCAAGGATTACGAGACGTGTGGATAATCTGATGTACAACTGTGAGCACAGGGCCAGAATCTCGTGTGAGTAGCACGCACAATAAAAACCTCGAGGTTTGTGCGAGGCGAGTGTAGGCCACAAGTGCAATGAGATGATAATGATAATGAACGTGTGTCGTGCCTTTCAAATGGCTAATGAACGAAATCCAGCGGGTAGAAGGTGGATGAGGGGGAGGGGGTGGTCGAGATGAGTCAAGGGTGAGGAGATGAGTGTTGGTCTGAGCGCTGAAACAAAGACGCAGCTAGCAAGCTAGTGTATGTTGTGTCGTGAGCACAGTCGACTTGGGGTATGAGAACCAAAAGACCCGGGTGCTCGTCCGAGTCCAGATGTGGTCTTGCTTCCCGTCTTGAGTGAGGCGATGGCCACAGCCGGTGGTAGTTGTGTGTGCTATTGGAGACGTTCTTCAGGGCAGGCTCACAGCCACTCATCCGCGGGTATCTCAAATTCGGCAGCATACTCCATTTATCAACAAACAAACATTGGCACAATCTGCAACCGCCCGCCCACGGACGCACACACAAGGCGTACTGAATCTTCCACTATAGGTAATTCCGGGCTCTGTTCAATCTGTAGGGCACGCTTAAGTTCCAAGGCTATTATTAAGTTAAGCACGCATGTATGCACCATCTGTATAATCGCCGCCCCAATACTTTCTAGCTGCCGACGCAGGCCCAATGTGTGGTTATCCGGCGTGTCTCCACTGAACACCCGCCGAAGTCCATCGCGCAGTGTTTGTGTCCATGGTGACGCTAAGATCATAGCCCCTATAGTAGGCCGGTCAAATGGGCACCGGCATTAGGCCAAAGCACGGCAAAATATTCTCACTCGTTTGCTTTCCCGTTGACCTGAGAATCGACAATAGTGACATACACAACGTTCCGCTCACCGCGACCGAGATAGCTTCTTGATCACCTAAAAACCTTTGCTGCAACGTTGAGAGTATTGTATCTTGTATGTGGCTCCACATTTCCAGCACCGTAACGGGGTCGTCAAGTATCCGGTCTTCTTCTGTTGATATGATATACCGGGCTAACGCGCCTGTTGTATGCACGCGCTAGTCGTCAAGGTCGCCACATGCACTCATGTTGGTTCTTGACTTACAGGTCTCTGACAATGTAAGTTTATCACTATCCAACACAGTGTTCACGAACACATCCAAATCAAATTCCGGGAGCCGTTTTGTCAGTACTGAGCAACAAATCTTAAACTGAGAATTCGTCAGCCCGAGTATCATCAAAACCGAGCTCCGGAGTGTATTCCAGTCTGTGGTGTCAGATATTGGACCTTTACCGGGCTGTCTTGAAACCCAAGGTATGAGTGTTGGTATAAACGTCGTGCTTGCTACAACAGCCGATGCGGCGCATGTTTTAGCGTGTAATAAGACCACCAGGGTGTCCAGGAGATGTTTCATCCGCAAGGTTTGTCGCTCATTCCAGCCGGCTTGTACATCGGGTTTATCTTCGGAGCCACCGGCGATCATCCTGCGTCCCAACAGGGTCAAAAATGAAAACAAAAAATGACAAAAATGACAGACCCCGCAATATCTTGAAGGGCTGGCTGGAGTTAAATTCACTCAGGGAGTTGACTGTCTAAATACTCACTTTGTTCGACAATCCCCCTGTTATTCCATCGGAATTCCGTCTTGGCTGCGTCACCATATGCGATCCTAAGTACATCAGGACCGACAGTGATTAGGAGTTCAACTATGACCTCCCTCACTACGGTACCATAAAATAAGCCATGAATCCGAATATTTGAATTTCATCCCCACAATTGGTAGTGCATTTATTATCGTCTTGAATCAAGACATAAGGGTGGATCTTCTTGCAAAATTCAGCCAGAACATTATCGTAGCGTAAGTCGCCGGGCGTGACCCTCTTAGCAAGCTGAATGTATGCGTCGCAGGCATGTTCGATTATTGATATTTCGTTCAGGGTGCTTCCAGAGGGAATATCCAGGACGTGCTAGGCTGTCGTTAACCTTGATTAGTTGGTCAGATATTGGTAAACGTACCAACAAGGCTTGAAATGAACAAGGCGCAGCTGCCCATAACACATCAAACTGAGTTCGGTGGTACTCGTCCTCACGGCGCCCGTAATGTTGGATCCACAGTCGAGTCTGCATGCAAGAACCAGAGTTTGTAGTTATTATTTTTCATCACGATTCAACCTACCAGCTGTAGTGCAGTTGAAGCAGCGGATGTTGATCCATCTCCCCAGCGTTCCCAGAACCAGCGCATAATCTCCAAGTCATTGAGTAGCATCAGTAGTGGTCCAGAAGACGAGTTGCTGGAAGTGAACTCATCCGGACAATGGTCCAAGATTAGATCAGTCAATTCAATGAGAATGTGCTCGTGGTGGCATGCAAAGGGTGCATCGAGTGGATCGTTGTGCCTCGAATTGCAATGCTATCGGTGGTACCATGCGGTGTAAAAAAGCAATCAAAGCACCATGAAAAATGCTCACAATATATAATGATATCGTCATTGCATGTTCCGCAAGCACTGAGAGGTATATTGCGGCTGGCGATGTATTCACCACGGTATGCTTAGCAATATGCCTGTATACGGCTGCTGCTAAAATATCTGCCTTGCTGATTGCCAAGTCAGTATTTGATTGAATCTAGGTAGAGTATTACTTACCCATCGTATGCCACAATAGGGGCCTGAAACTGTTCTCGCAGAGCGTAGGCACCATACAATACGATAAGAGCTATACGAGTAGTAGTGGGAGATGCCGTCTTCGATGACAGGATATTAGCAAGTTCGTTAAAATGAACTACAATAGCATTCAGTCATAAAACACTTGTCAAAAAAAGGTTTTAGACCTGGTAATTGAGTCGCAGATCTCCTGGCTTCGTTGCCTTGCATGGCTTTAATTGACTGAATTCCGGAAATCTTATGGATGTCTTGCATCCTGCCGTTGGTCGCCAGATGCAGAATACATGCGCATAGCTTGACGATGAGTTCATCAGCCCAACATATTACCGTGGAATTTGTCTCTTGTTGTGCTAGTTCATTGGTTGCGAGCCTTCGAAAGACGCTCCTCAAATTGAATAAACGAGCGAGAAAGGCAGGTCCCACTGAATGCGCATCACGGCCAGTTGAGCGATCTCAGGGGTAGTATTAACTCACAAAGCTCGATTATACTTGCGAAGGAGCAGTCCGGAACCTGTTCCCATGATAGCAGTGTGTCCATGAACCCTGTGATGTAGTCGACTGCCTCGACAATGTATGAATGAGCACGAGGGTCCTACGTCAAATTAGAGCCTAATGTTTCCGATAATATACCAGATAACTTACACACGCTTCTTCTTCTGATAAATTCTTCAAGAACTTGAGCGACGCGAGACACATTTCACTCGCATCACGTTCAATTGGCGGAGGTCTGAGAGAAGGACAATTGTGTAAATAATGTTCGTGAACTCCAGACGATTGTGTTTGTATATTATCTATGACTTCCGCTTCCGATTCCGATTCAGTCTGGGTTCCATCGAGAAGTGGGCTCGTAGAGTTGAACATGATCGCACGCGTGGAGTGATAAACAACATTTAACGCGGAGTAACACAGCCACGGTAATGAATTGACGTCACGTTACTGGGGCGAGCGCTCTATAACAAGGTGCCTGCTGTCATACCACCATCATCTAATCACAACGTTTAAACCAGTCTCATTGTGAGCATTTCTAGTGTACGTAGCATAACGTTATACTAATCGTTTCCGCCTAAGCACATATCATGTCTTCGGCATTCCCCAACTACTATGAACTCTTGCATCTTTCCCCTACCGCAACGACCGATGAGATTCGTACTGCGTATAAGAAGGAAAGTTTGAGGTAGTTATCGATGTTATCGATCTATCATGTCATGATTCACTACCTTAGTCTACCAGGACACATCCCGATCGGTTGGGAAACGCGACACAGGAAGAGAAACGTGCAGCCACGGAGAAGTTCCAGGTGGGTAATTGCTGTTGATGTCCCAGCGAACTACTGACGTAATCTTATCCAAGGCTGTCGCAGATGCATACTACGTTCTCTCTGATCCTGTTCGACGCAAAGAATATGATACCCTATTCGCCCAACGCACATCACACTTTACTACCGACCCAGGTGCCTCAGAGTCCTTCTTCGCCCAATTTGCTAATCTGTAAGCGCCACTACGCTATTCCGCCTCGCCTATCACCGACATTATATTCAAAGGTTCACTGGTGGTGGATCGAGCGAGCCTCCTCCACATCGTCCAGATCCTGAAGGCGTTTTTGGAGATGTGTTTGAAGACTTGTTACGTCCCGAGGTAGAGAAACATGCTAGCTGGTGGACATACCTCGGGGCCGCAAGCGGTGCTGGGCTGGGGTACATCATTGCAAATATTCCTGGCAGTAAGTGTTTCTCTGCAACTTTCTTGCAATCTGCTTCTGTGTGGTGGCTCCTGACTTTTTACGTCATGTAGTGATCATGGGCGGGTATGCTGGGAATCGATTGGGTGCTATTCGTGATGCGAAAGGCAAACCCGTTGCAGTGGTTTTCTCACAGCTCGGAGGAAGCCAGAAGGCAGAGGTGAGTGTTAGCTGTGGCGGCTTGAGACTGAACTTATCATTTCTAATAATGTAGATCTTGAAAATCCTTGCCATCAAAGTGTTGGGGTCAATCTAAAGTAGCACCTGCCCTACGTTTTTGATACTTTCAGTTCTCCTTCATTGAATTTTTGACAAACTCTATCTTTGTATTTTATTTAATCTCGCTCCCTACAGTTGGGTGTAATTCAGTGTGTGAAGTTGTTTCCGAATGACATTATATAAAGAGTAAAGCTAGATATATATTTACAGATATGCTGAATCTATCCAGCTGGTGCTTCCCGAAGCAGTCGAAATGGAAATGCTAGCGGAGAGCTTCGTAGCAAATGGGGCTCGCCCGGTCTTCCATGAGCCCTCACCAGAATTGTTGTATTCTCCAAATAGTATGTTATCGGTGTTTGGGGTCGAGGTAGACCATTGCTATTGATCGTCAACTAGTAATTCGGACGGGAACAAGATCCACTCACGGACCACCCTGCAGCAACGACATGGGAGCCAATGTTGGTATTTTGAACAATAACACGAGCGAAATTTCTGAGGTGTGCTTCGTGGTTAGAATGCTTTTACGAAGTTACTGGATGTCCTACCTCCAAGGCCGTCCTAAGTACTGATTTCCTTTCCCAGTAATCTTGCTATTGTTGATGACGTAGTAGGTGTTGTCGTTCGTCGAACGCCCCGATGCAGTGATATAGCCGTCACCTATGGTGTTTAACGTTGAATCGGTGACCCAGATTGATGCCCGCTGGCCGAATATAAAGTCGACGGCTCTGGGTTATAGCGTTTAACTCACCAGCCTAGCATATGCGCATATATACACGAAGCTTACCCCTCAATGAAGTTCTTTCCATAGAACTGGGCGCCCACGTTAGCTAAAAGTGTATCTTGATACCCAGCTATTTTGCAGCCATAGCAGCCAAATTGACCTGCTTGGACCGAGAGAGCAATGGCCTGTGATTGGGCAACAGGCTTGCCATATGTATTGGCGACATTCAAATTGTAAATGCTGTAAATTAAACTTATCAGAAGAACAAATATACGCTGAGAATTAAGGTGAATGTCTACCTGACGCCGGTGGCACTGGGTCGAATACGAATGGTGCCGCTTGCATCGTTACTACCTGCCGTTGAGGCTGGTACATTATTTGTAATAGTTGCTTGGTTTGAAGCGTAAGTTAAATCATCTTCGAAAGTTTGGCCGTAGACTAGTTGGTATTTAGACGGTTAAACACAAACATAGGATGGTCCTAATAGTACCGCAAAAACATACCCTTAATGTTAGGGCGGTCAATAATTACCTGCTCGGTATATGTACCCGCATAGACAAAGTAAATATTACTAGATATTTGAACCTGGTTTAGTCCTCATACTACTACACTCATTGTATAGCTCTTCCTGACCCCGAGGTATCTTCAAGGGCCTGCGATAAGCTGGCGTATTTACCGTTTTTGCCAACGGTGATCGCTTTAGGTGGCGGAGAGGCGAGTGCACCTACGGAAGAAATGACCGAAAGAAGAGAAACTGAAGAGATGAGTCGATTGCTGAATCGCATCTTAGTGGTTCTGTGAGTGAAAAATTTTTGAGTAGCTCGACCTTGTTGAGACAGTAATTTTATACGAGAATGAAAGGCTGAGTTTAGCTTCAGCCTTACCAACCATTGCATTGATCTCGTTCTTTGATACAAAGAAGGCATTTCCCTGACTCATGATACATGTACTAACGTTTCGGGGCGTTCTGTAAGTCTTATGAATTTTCATTTAGCCGTCAAGGAAATCGTGAATCAAAATAATTCAGCCCACGCTCGCGCTGCGACATAGGTAGAGGAGTCGGGGTCGACTTCTTGAAGGGAAAGTGTGGCAGGAGACGGTAGGTAGCGGGGACGGGCACGCCGCCTTGCAGTGTGCCCAAGAAACGGTGGTGGATTCAAGCAAAGCGCGGGTGGGTGGGCCAAGCGTGCTTCTACTGTACAGAGCGAGAAACGAATCAAGAGAAAAAAGAAAAAAGAGAGACCGAGACGAGGCTGGTATACAACAAAGGACAGAAAACGCGAGAGGCTGAGACAAAGTACAGAAAGATTATAATAACAACAGTAATACGATTGAGTAAGGCGGAGCAGCGTGAGAGAAACCGTGCGGGCGCGCAACGGGGGCGAGTAACGACTCGTCATCTCGACGCTGGGTATATGTGAGTGCTGAATCTAGGTGCAACCAAACAAACATGCACCTACCACTAGCCATATCCGAAGTCCCAGCTGACGGACTGCATCTGTGCAGATCACGCACACAGTTCGCGAGCATAGGAAGGCAAAGAGGATTCCCAAAAGGATAGGGAATTGCCTCCGTCGATTAGCGAATCTGACGGGAAGCGATTAGAATCAGCAGCGGCGCTCGCCAAGAAGAGGCCGCGGGCTATAGAATGGAACGATGGTGATCGCCAAAACATGAAAAAACTCCGGGCGCGGGTTAGTGGACCCGGACGCATGCAGTGGGGGAGGTGTTCAAGCACGCCGGTGCTTAAGAACGGTCCGAGTCTGGGTTCGCGCGTGCAGAACCCATGAGACTCCATTAAATACGGATTTATCGTCGATTAATGACTATGCCTATATAGATACCAGTAGGCTAAGTAGTGTTGTAAACAAGAGCTGCTTGACCGTATGCCCATAACAACAAATGGTTGATGTCAAGATAGAAATGTCCTGGAAGCTATAGGTTACTCTATCTTACAGCCCAATGACCAAGCCAGTATGACACCGGAGTATGACTAGCAAGATATGTACATATATCGGGCTGTCTCCGCGCATCCAGACGATACACATGCTGCTGTATATGAACAGATTTCCAATGTTTACAGTGTGATTCGAGTACTTCTTGTTCTAAACAATTGTATATAACTATTAATAATGGTGCCAAAGACTTTGCGCATTTTTTCCGAGATTTTGTTAGAACATGTTATCAACACGACTGTCCACTTACCGATCCTAGTGGCTAGGACAGGGTGGAAATCAAAACATTTGATGGCTGAGAATGGGAATAACCCACATTGTCAACTTCGTAATAATCCAGTCAGGTCAACCGGACTAGTAACAATCGTCGCGCGAAGGACAGACACCAATTTGGAAAGATACACCAAGTGTATTCTCACTATCTTGCTACATACTCATAACTATTCCCGGTTACAGGCGATTAGAGGTAGGCGGAATCAATCCAACTCGTGCTTCCTAGAGCAGTTGAGACCGAGACACCAGCCGACAGCTTGCTTGCGAAGGATGCACGACCTGTTCTCCAAGCACCTCCTCCCGAATTATTGTATTCGCCGAATAGGATATGATCGGTATTGGGTGATGAACTGGACCATTGCTAGAACCCGCGTCAAGAGTGATTGGAGCGATTGGTATGTTTGATCCAACTCACCGACCAGCCCGCAGCAACAACATGAGAGCCTATGCTTGTTCCCTGAACTACGACCCTCGCATAACTCCTAGATGGAGGATGAGTGACATTTTTGTAATAGGGTATATGAATTACCTCCACGGGCGTCCGAGGTATTGGGTTCCGGTTCCAGTGATGCTACTTTTATCAATGACATAGTAGTTTGAGTCACCAGTTTGACGGCCAGACGCGGTGATGTACCCGTTCCCAATAGTATTGATCGTCGAACCTGTTATCCAGATGGAAGCTTCCATGCCGAAAATGAAATCAACTGCACTAAATAATGCCAGTTAGATTCTTGAATATGGCGAGCTATACATAGCTTAAACTTACCCCTCGATGTAGCTCTTTCCATAGAACTGCGTCCCCTTGTTAGCCAGTAGGGTATCTTGATATCCAGTTAGTTTGCAGCCATAGCAGCCAAATTGGCCTGCTTGGACAGAAAGAGCAATGGCCTGAGACTGGTCAACCGGCTTGCCATATGTGTTGGCAATGTTTAGGTTATAGATACTGAGTTAGAACAACCACACGATCTTAAGCGGTTAAAGTAGCCATCCGGTATAACACTAACCTGACACCGGTAGCTAACACTCGTACTGTACCGCTTGCATCATTGCTGCCAGCCGAAGAAGCAGGAACGTTGTTTGTGATGGTCGCTTGATTGTTGGCATATGTCAAAGCATTGGACGTTTGTCCATAAACTAAAAGAAGTATCGTCAATGAAGGCTATTTTAGCAGACCAGGTGATTACAGCCTACTTTTAACATTGGCACGATTGATTACGACCTGTTCCTTGTAAGAACCGGCGTACACAAAGTACACGTTACTAAATAGCGTAACCACAACCGTCTAGGTTTGCTGCTAAAACAAACTTGGCTATGTTGACTTGCCTTGATGTATCCTTCAATGCAGCTGACAGTGTAGAGTATTTTCCACCACTACCCACTGTAATTGCTCCCGATGGCGGAGACGAAGCGCACGACACCGTCCAAGCAAGAGAAAAGAAGGTGACAGATGATGACAACAGTGCACTAAAACGCATGATTGGGCTGTGAGTGTGCACTCGCCCTGTTCACCAAGTACTTTATACAACCCCGTGCTTACCTGGGTTTCCCCGTCCGGACCGCTAAGGATCATAACCAATTTATTCCTGGCGACATCTTGGCATGGGTAGACACTTTCTTTGGTATTAATCATCGTATACATGGCCTGAAATTCGTCTAGAACTGGTTCTTCCGCTAGCCTAGGTATACTCGTGACCCCGACTTGGCGGACCGCTTGACCCCGCACTGAGTAATGCACGGTAGAATTCGTGAGTTCTCTGAGAAGCTGGAACACATGATTTGCAGTAGTGGTCCGAAACACGAGTGAACATTGTAACATGTCATAATAATAGCAAGCACCCTGATCAAAATCCTGTGGATCTCCAACCTTGGCAACCAACGTGTCCATATTTAACCAAATTTCAATGATACTCGGGATACGAATCCGAAAAACACCCCAGCTGTTCTAATCAGTGTGTCTTTTACCCAACTCGATACGAGTGCTTCGACCCGGCCCAAGCTTCGACGCATGAGTTTAATATCATTATAGTCTCGGGAGGCTCAATAGCTCTCGTTATGAGTTAAAATGAAAGTACAGCCTAAAAATAGAGCCGGTTACATAAGGTTTGAGAACGGGTATCAGAAGCTAGAGTAACATGCGCATATAGCTAGTGATTTACGAGTCACAGTAGCATATGAACGGAATGAGCATGGGAAGAGGACTAAAGTGTTAAAGAACAAGTGACATTTCCGGGATTCCTTACGACCAATCGAGTATTCATTCTTTAGAGCATTCGACTTAGATAGCCAGCTGTGGAATATTAACATTACTAATGCGACTGCCGGCATTCTATGTGCATTCAACCACTACCTAAAAGCGTAACTACAGTGCACAATGGTGATATGACTACAGATAAGCCGAATCAATCCAGCTAGTGCTTCCAAGAACGGTGGATATGGAGACCCCAGCGGACAGCTTGGTAGCAAATGACGCGCGTCCAGACTTCCAGGCTCCTCCACCAGAGTTGTTGTACTCGCCAAACAAAATATGCTCAGTGTTAGCGGCAGAGCTGGACCATTTCTAGGAGGCGATGTTAGAACATGAGTGGAAAATATTACACTTCAAATCCACTTACAGACCAGCCCTCAGCAGCAACGTGAGAACCAATGCTTGTGCCCTGTACAATAACCCTAGCATAGTTCCTAGAGGGTTCAAGCAACGTCATTGTCATGTTATAACATTATTTATGCACAGAATTAACTTACCTCCATGGACGCCCAAGGTATTGCTTGCCCGAACCGGTGATGGTGCTCTTGTCAATGACGTAGTAGTTCGAGTCTGCAGACGAGCGACCGGATGCAGTGATGTATCCATTTCCGATCGTATTCAGCGTCGAACCAGTGATCCAGATGGATGCCTGTTGCCCGAAGATGAAGTCAACAGCACTGCATGTTCACATGTCAAAACAAGGTCCGCAGTTACGAATGCAACTTTGAACTGACCCCTCGATGTAGCTCTTTCCATAGAACTGCGTCCCCTTATCGGCCAGTAGGGTATCTTGATATCCAGTTAGTTTGCAGCCATAGCAGCCAAATTGGCCTGCTTGGACGGAAAGTGCAATGGCCTGGGACTTCTCAACAGGCTTGCCATATGTGTTAGCAATATTCAGATTGTAAATTCTGGAGGATGGTTTAGTCCAAGCTGAATCGCGGGACAAAGATACATACCTGACGCCCGTAGCCAAAACACGGACCGTGCCGCTTGCATCGTTACTTCCTGCCGAGGAGGCGGGAACGTTGTTTGTGATGGTCGCTTCGTTGTTGGCATATGTCATGGCGTTGGACGTTTGCCCGTAGACTAAGGATGTGTACGTTGATAAGTACGAGCATTAATACTGGACACAACCGCTCACTCTTGATATTTGCACGATTGATAACAACTTGCTCCTTGTAAGAGCCAGCATATACAAAGTAAGTATTGCTGTAGGCCTATCAACATCGATGAATCTACATATGATAGGAGTTATAATTACCTAGATGTATCCTTCAAGGCAGCAGATAAAGTGGAGTATTTGCCTCCCTTGCCAACCGTGATCGAGCCCGAGGGAGGAGACGATGCACATGACACCGACCAAACGAGGGAAAGGACAAAAACAGACGATGTCAAGAGGTTAAACCGCATACTGAAGAGACTGGGGGATAAGGAGCGCTTTTCTGGCTGCCCTCTTTCGCTCTGGCATACTCTTTTATACCCGCGGCATGACAATCCCCGGGCCGCTGGGTGAATGTATAGCAAAATTTGAGGATCATCTTGTCAGGGAAGCTACCTCGACAATTCGCATCCCTTGAGTCAACCATTGTAGTGTGTCAGTGTGGAAAATGTCCTGGTTTCTGCTGGTTCTCGTAACACAGAATCCACGATTTGAAGGTCCGCAAACAGCTGTCTTGACTACCGCCCGCGGCAGAATTCACGATTTTGGTCGAGGCGTGACTATGAGATGCATATGGTGTGCCTCGGACTAATTAGAAGCTACAAATGTTGCTTCAAATACAATGGTAGTAACAGACCTCTAGCCAGCTGGCTCGATTGGCTGGACAACGAACTTGGCGTTGTTGAACAGTCTGGTAAACATTACAGCCTGCGTGCTGAAATAACGTTTAAAATCCCGTCGCTATCCTGAAATGACATGTTTGTTAAATTCTCTAAAATGTTGTAACAAAATACTTAGGCGATTCCCTACTGGAAAGGATCGACGGGACTTCATCGAGGAGACTCCTCTGTGATCACGGCATTCGATCGCGTCGACTATTCGATAGAATCAATCGAGCATGGACGGTAATGAATGAACTCTCTCCCCGCTGATTATCCAAATTCGAATGGGAATGTTATCACGCCAAGGGGTATAACCACATGCACATTTACTCACGATATTCCGCCAAGACATACACTATAATAAAAGATCACACTCAAAATTTCTCGCAAAGGCTATTTCATTGTCGGGTACAGTAACTTAACTATAGACTGGTCCAGACCCGTACAACATCCTGGCTGTCTTCTAATTCTTCCATCAATTCCTCCAATGACCTTTGGTCCGGCTCTGATAATTCCGATTCCGACGCCTCTGTAGGAATATAGGCGAGTTCAACACTGTGCAGTGTGTGCTTCGATAACTTGGATGCTAACGTTGTGAGCAAATTTGGGGGCGTTGTGATCTGAAAACCATTCGAACCGGAAACAAAAACAAACCGCATTATGCACGAACGTACCAGAACCTCGGCCGACCCGAACTCACTCTCGTCAGCCTCAATTTCTGTTATGTCCTCGGCACCGGCATCTACAGCCAAGTCCCAAAGTTCTTCGTACGAGGTCCCGTCGGCGGGCGTGAGCCTTATTTGCCCGCATCTGGAAAACAGGTACGCAACCGGAGCTAGGCGTGCGCTTTGCGGGCAAGTGAGTGCTGGTCTCTACACCGACAGTTTACACTACCTACTTGTTGTCCGACAAAATCTCCCGAACCTTCTTGGCAGTTCTTGTACTGTTATCGGTTAAACATTCACTAGCTTACCGGCGTTAGATAATCTCTACTGAACCTTGAATGAGACTGACTTACATGATCAACCCAACCTGCCCAGGACCAATCGCCTCGTACGTTGCACTCTGCTGCGCATCTTGAGAACTGGGGTTTGTAATCTCTCGAATTACATGAAGAGCATTAGACAAAATATTATATAATTGGACCGTAACTCACTCGGTTCATGGCTGCTTGAATATTGTCCTTCGGAACTCCTGCGGATCGTGCGCTTTTCAAGGCGGCCGCAAGAGCATGATTGGTCGTAGGATCATGGGACCCTCCAACTAGTAGATATGCATTCACAGAAATAAGGATTGAGTACACCATTGGTCCGCTTAAGGGCACTAACCTTTAGCGGCAATCGCTATATTCTAATACCACAATCAGACCGAGTACAAAATTCACTCGACCAACTTCCACTGCACCTGTATAGCCTTTGAATAGATAGCGCCCTTCTTCGCATCTGACGCCGTCTTTCGGCCCACCACTTTTGCCCACTAAGTTACGGTTAGACTACATTCAAGTTACTCCCCACGAAATATTCGCCCACTCTGCCATTTGTTATGGGTGTTTGGTGAAAACTTCGAACGTAAGGTGGTATTCTGGTACCTAATCGTCTTTGAATTACCCGGCCCCCATGAGCCGTGACGTGCCTGTGAGCTGGCTGAAGGAGCTTGGCGATATTCATTTTGGAGCGGGTTGTTTGCGAGGCTGACCAGCAGTTCTACACGTGACTCTGGAATAGACGCTGGGGATCCAGGACGAATCGCCAACTGCCATACACCAATTCCGGGCTAAATTGGGTTTACACGGGCTACTATCTATCGCAAACTCAACTTATTTCGCGGTCAGATTAATTGGAGTGTTATAGCATTTAAATCACAATCCTTTGGCTCTGCTTGTGTAAACCCTCTCTCACTGAAATGGAAACATGGCTGTACTATTTTGAGATTTTCCCTGGCCAGGTGGGTACCCACGCTTATTTTAAGCTGGGTATCGAATTTGTGTATACCCCAGTTATACGTGGCCGTCTCTCATATCAATGTATGCTGATATTTGAGGCGCTCGCCGGGCAAAATTTAACCGAGGCTGACGCCTTCATGCCGGGTCCCGATCATACATAATCGAGGTGACATTCAAAACGTTAATGTATGTGTGTTTTGGGTGGCTCGCTGAGACAACTTTTCGCGGCGCTACGCATACCGGGGCTCGGACAGTACATGCGCCCATGGTTCTACATCAGAATTATGCCAACCAAGCCGCTCAACCATTCGCCGGATGAGTTGTTCGGTTTAATCCGAGGATTCAGATGGGGCTAACCACGATCTTAATCGAGGCGTAAGCTCATAAACCATATACGTTCACCCGGGCCCTTGGTTTTTGATCACGACCGCTCGAAGTCTAAAAAAGTAGGGCACTGTGACGCACGATGCCTCGAACTCAGGACTTGAGATTTACGAAATGGGCTGAACCGTAAGCACCGTACGAGCCGCGGCTTGTGGAGTAGATGGGGCAAATAGCATAGAGCGAGTAGAACCAACTAGAATCCAGTAGTACGATTCATTTCGTGCCCAGATGGGACCTGATCCGACGCGAAATTCTATATTTATGGAGCTTATAGGGCATATGCCAGTCGATTACGTCGTCCACACACGTTGATGTACGCTCCATGTCGAAGCAACTCGATTGGGAGTTTGGCTAGGCTTGGTGAACCTGAGGCGAATAAACGTGCTAGGCGGCGGCAGTTGGCGATCTGTATGTGGTACGGAATGGGCTCGATCCGATGGTGTCCTTTGATGTTGTGAAGGCCTCGTGTCCGAGATACCGGAGGGACTGGTTCAAATGATTTTGGGGGTTTGGGTACAAAAAAAGGAATGGATAGAAATAAAAATTCCGTTGGAACAACGTAAGTGGAAGAATACGCCAAACGGACGCATATGCCAGACGGAAGTATATGCCATTACTATGGACTAGACAATTGAGCGATAGCGTAGAGGATAACACTGGTAGTTCATTAGAGCTTTGATATGCATGAGGTAGAATTTGACAGCGTGCCTCGGACCGTTTGTGTCAGGGGTCCGTGCCGGTGGCTGGGGGCCATGTACTGATTGGGCAGGGTGGGGCTTGAACTTCGGCGATCGCAGAGTGACACTCAATCTACATATTACGCTTACTGCCTGTGTCTCTTGTTCGGAGTTGACCACTCATCCATTATACACCCTCATACAACTCTTACATTTACATACTCTTGATCTACTCTTGTACGACATGACTTGTTCTATGTCCCCCTGTAGCCGCCGCCACGCAACTAGCTACGACTTGCACGCGTCTTCTGTCGAAAAGTGGGACGTTCTTGTGTGGAATAACCAGGTCAATTCGTCACATAACCAGGATCTTGCTACCGACTCGTCCGCTCACCGTCATGCTCAATCTTCATTGGTAAGCCCCTAATGAACTCATAGTTGCTGCTCAACTACAGCTCAAATATATATCGCAGCCCATGTCCGGCACACCGCGGGCGCACGTACCAAATGAAGAAATTGGCTCTTTCGCTGCTGGGACTCCCCAGCTCTCATCCCCTACTCGTACCAACGTCCCTTGTTTTGCTACCAGTCCATCGGCCTTTGGCTTCGGATCCGCGGCCTCTCGCCCCCGCTCAATCGCCCGTCGTAAATCGTCCCACGGCCCAGCCGTCGAACCACTGCATACCCGGCGTGAAGCGCTCTCCGCACTTCACCGGTCTGTCGAGCAGCATGATGCCGACTTTCTTGCTCGCATGCGAGAGCTCGAGCAACGATGTCATTTGCTCCCTGATTCCCTGACAGCATTACGTTCTGAAGACCTGTCGTGTACTACGCGCGGCCGCAAGCGCGATATTGCCTCGTGGGATGAAGATAACGATGTGGAAATGTCCTCTTGGAACGAACGCCGCAGAAAGCATCTTTCATGGGGTGGCTCCTCCGGTCTATTCGGCTCCAGTCTCCCTACTTGCGACTCGGACAAGACCTCTGTCCATAGCTTCGATGATGAATATGTTCCTCCCACGGCTGCAGTGGATGCAGATTCAGGTTCATCTTTAGGGGACGACGAAGATGACGAGCTGGACATTGTCATTGTCCCTGGAGGCAGCGACCATTCCCTGAGCTCCACCCCACCTTCGCTCTCTACCTCGCTTTCGTCCCTTCCCATACATTCAGGTCCCCAGTCACATCCCATTAACCCATATACCCCTTTGTCCTGCATACCAACCAACAAAAAAGGCGTGGAAGAACTTACCGCAGCCATGCATGGCGGCGCAGGCAGCATTGTCGAATGGTCTGTCTCCTCGGATGTTTCTGCTGATGAGGCGCGCTACATCAGTGCTGAAAATGCCCAGGCTGGAGCTCTCTGGGCCTAAGCTGGCGCTCCCATCCATTCCTTTGCTAGCCCCCTTCTCGGTGTTTATTATTCCCCTATCGATCTCCCTCAGCTGTATCTTTTTCGTCCCATCCCAGCCCGCTAAATTGTCCCAGCAAGCCCCGGTCTCGTTTCGTGCTATATATACCAAGACTGCTCAATGCACCTGAGTATTTCTTCTGCATCATAACTCCAAATCATGCAAACAACTAGTCCTTTCTACTTAACACTGTATCATTTTCCCTTCCCCATATTAGCCCCATTTTCTCATTTTGGGATTGTAGTAACTTTGTGTCTTTTTCGGACCCTTGTTATATATTATCCGCAGCTGCACGCTACAGGGTGTAGTCACGAACTTGTTACGAGGAATCACTTTACGCGTGTTGCTAGGCTATCTAATCCGGCGTTGTCACTGTCCGGGTAGCGCATATAATGACCGCTCAGGTGAGGACCGCTCCCGTATGTGGGAACAAAGCAAGCTACGGC
Source organism: Rhizoctonia solani (assembly GCF_016906535.1). Taxonomy (NCBI): domain Eukaryota; kingdom Fungi; phylum Basidiomycota; class Agaricomycetes; order Cantharellales; family Ceratobasidiaceae; genus Rhizoctonia; species Rhizoctonia solani. Next base: position 2,458,003 of record NC_057373.1, read on the forward strand.
ATCGTGAATCCATGAGGGAGCCTTTGCTCCGGCCGCTCTACTTTTGGAATCCCAAAGTGAGTATATGCGGCTTAAGGTTGCTGTATTCCCGACTTCCCCAACATCATGACCTCAATCCGAAGGCCCCGAAGCTACCCCTGTCCGCAATGGTGTACCATCTTTCCGACCAAAAGTTCATTCGTTCTTTACGCTGATTTGCCTACCCCGCTGTACCTCCGCGGTATATTATCGCATTATAGTGGTGTTACGCCGTGAAGCCTCCGACTATTTTGATCCAAGTTCCGAGTGATCGAAAGAATATGGGTCTTCGATTTGACTGGTAGCACATTCTCACATTCTCGTAAGTAATGCTGATTGTCCGGGATGGATGCAGTAGCCTCGGCCGCAGTCGACTGTAAGAGTACATCAAGTGAACGAACCTTCCGCTACGAAAAAGGAACACCATAACTGAACTGCCTCTCATAGTATGGAAGATCAAGTTCCAATCCTCATACCTACCACGCCGAGCACAACTAAGAAAGAATTTGATGTGGTTACATGTGGACTCTGTATACGATACACCATATCGAGGTCAATCACAGCACTACGAAGAGCCTCAGTCACATGGTAAGTTATAACTTGTAGATTTCATGCAAAATGAATCAGAAACATGAAACACGGTAATGCAGTATATGCATACATGTAGGCTTTGTGTGCGTCGAAGCATTCATAGATCCCGGCGTGGTGACATCAGCACATGCACGTGACTCGAGCTCATGATTCTCACGGTCCACCGCAAGTGAGCTCATGGACCGAACAGACTTGCTCTTCGAAGCGGGTCCAATTGCCACCAGCTTTGTTCGAACGTGCGGGTTTTGGATACAAAAGACGGCTTGAGCGGGGAGTCATCTAGTTAACAATCCTGCTTGTCACTTGTCGTCTGTCAAAATGGCCGAAGTCAAACGTCCCATGCCTCGCATCTTTTTGATTCGCCATGTGAGTTGATATTTCAGGCTTGATGAACTCCATCATTTATGAATGTATCACCTGACTAGGGTGAAACTGAATGGTCCTTGAACGGTAAGTTATACAAAATGGAAGGGTGACTTTATCATTGAGTTGTCTTCTTACAGGTCGCCATGTAAGAAATTGTGGGACGGGGATAATGTCGTACACTTACAATTAAACTTAGACCGGAAGAACCGACATTCCCTTGACTGAACGTGGTGTTGGTCTCATTAAGGATCGTGCGCAGCATGCTGTTGGCCCAGGGAGTCAGTTATTGGTTCTTTAACTGCATGCGCCCAACTCAGCTCATTGGCATAACTACAGAGCTTCTGGACCCAGACAACATGTGCCACGTCTTTATTTCTCCTCGTCAACGCGCACACAACACCTTCCATCTGTTATTCGACACGTATCCCAAGGCGCCACCACATACTGTGACCGAAGAGGTTCGCGAATGGGACTATGGCGACTACGAGGGTCTTACTTCCAAGGAGATTCACAAAACCAATCCGGGTTGGGATATCTTTAGGGATGGTGCGTACCCCGTTTGTTATGCACTGCGCCGTACGTGTAACCGTATTTGTAGGTTGCCCAGGAGGCGAGAGCGTTGAAGAGATGACAAGGCGCGTGGATGAGCTGATTGCCAAGGTCCGTGAGATCCATAGGTTGTATTTGGAAGAAGGTAAAGGTCGGCGTGATGTATTGATTTGCAGCCATGGTGCGTAAATTCATGTACCAAAAATCCTGCCTGTATTCATGATTTTATAGGACACTTCTCCCGCGTCCTTGTCTCTCGCTGGGTTGGGTTCGATTTGTGTTTGGGAACTCACTTTAACATTGAGCCAGCTGGTATTTCAATGTTGGGTTACAATCACAACAACTTGAAGGAGCCAAGTTTGACTGGCCTCAACTTGTATGCGCTATGAATTATTGTATCTATACTTGTACGTTAGTATGATTACTATTTGAAGCTTAATAAAAGCAACTTTATATATCAACAAGTATTTTAAACTGAAATTGCTTGTTCAAAGAGCTGGGGTTTTTTATATTCGGTCGACCAACCGCTTGGCGTCGAACACCTCGTGTAGGTAGATCTAATCATCTATCCAGACCTCAACCACGACCTACGCGTGTCGAACCACGTGCATACAAAACCGAGAACAAATATCTTCATTTGAATGAACAATTCATTGTACATGTCCCTTGCATGCTGTCATTAAAAATGACGACTTCCAACTGCTGTATCCCTGATCGACGCAGTTTACCACGAGGAAGAACTGATCTACACTGGTCACAATGTCTTCGATGTGCGCCCCGGATTTACTAATACACGTGTCCACTTATTTTATCAGTGGCCCTTTTGTTTTTTGACGACACTGAATAGCACCCCTTATTGGTTATGTGTCGATATCCATGGCCCGTATGAAAATTTTGGATTAACATGAACGGGAGGGTTATGGGAGATTTCGATTGCCTGTTCGGCGGGACCAGTAAGCAAACCCGGACATTACCCTATTTTTATAGCGTATTTCCAGAGAAGTGGTTCATCCATGGCAGCGATGGTGATTGACCGTAACGGGCCATGCCGTATACCATTTCCGGTACCGGATCTTACTGAAGACGGTTTGGTTCGCTATATGCGTATATGCTATGGTAGGAGTGTGTGTACAGATGTGAATCAGGGGTGTGAGCTGGGATCGTCTCTTGGAGCTAAACTGTTCGGCATGGCCGTGCCCCATAGTCAACATCGAAGTCTGTGATGATCTTCGAGGAATAGGCCGGTGTCGGCCCCAAGGCTATAGCTACCAGTTCGTGGGTGTAGCTTCCCACTTCGGAATGCCGTTTAGAGCCTGTAACCTGTTGGAAGTACCGATGCATAAGGCTAGTCTATCGCTGTTATTTATTATTGTTTTATCTGCCAGTCCTTTTTGTACAAATTAAATGTGGCTGCAGCTGCAGCACGTGTGATAAGCATTGGTTTTTGAGCCTATTGGGGGATGAGCACCAGATAGCAACTCCAGGCGCAATTCTATTCGGTTCTTTGTTTTTACGAAACTCGAGGCTACAAAGAACGCTCACACTCGTCTAATACCATATCGACGGTAGTCGAGTCGCATGCCTTGTCGCCCGAACAGGTTTCAATCTAGACATCGTGTCGATAGACTTGAGATTGTCGCGTATCAATCTATTATTCAACATCGTCTATTGCAAACTATATGCGTGTGCATAAAACCTCCGTATTTAATAAGTGTCTCTAATTTCACGTTCTAATACAACCAAGTTAAGAACTGGCCGTCTTTCGAGCAGCAAGTGCCGAATCGACTGCCGCACGTAAAGTAGTGATAACCTGAGATGGATCTTGGGCCATAAATATAGATGTTCCAGCGACAATCACATTCGAGCCTTGGAATGTTCATCAGCAAGAGTTTACAGCAATGGTTGAAAGCGGACAGGATGAGTGCAGGATAGATGCGTGGGAAATATGAAATTGATCGAGGTATACACTGCTACGCCTCTTGAGCCTTAAACTCACCTGCGTGCGCACACGTCTCGATGTTTGAAGTTGAGACGCCACCGTCGACTTGAATGTCTTTGTCCGGGAACCGGGCGCGGAGTTCAGAGACCTTTGGCATGCAGCGTTCCATGAATTTTTGACCACCTCGGCCTGTTATCCAATAGGTAAAGGGAATGCATATACAAAGGGGAGAAAGGACATACCAGGGTTGACGGTCATGACCAATATCATATCGACCGCGTTGGCAATTTCGTCTGTGATAACTGTGGACGGTGTGTCGGGTGAAATCGCGATGCCTGCACGCATGTTGTGCTCGTGGATCATTTCGATGATCTCCATGTGGTTATCTGGATGTGACGAGTCGCGTTAGTGCTAGTGCGATGTAAACAGAGGGCGGAAGGTGCACCTGTTGCTTCATAGTGGAATGTGTAGGATGATCCGCCGGCTGCTGCAATGTCATCTACCCACTAGATTGTCATGAATAGAAGTGGTTGTTGTCATGAATGTAATACGAACGCGTTCAGGCTGAGAGACCATCATGTGACAGTCCATAAAGATATCTGGAATGCCCTTTTTGACACACGACAGGACCGGTGCGCCTGTCATCCCATGCACCTGTTTGTAAGTTTCCTATCCATACATGCGCTTGGAAAACGCACCGATCGTGAGATTGGGTACAAAGTGGCTAGTAGGAGCATAAGCTTCTAAACAGATGAGTGGTGTATTCAATGGGTGACGTACCCGTCCATGACATCTATGCACCAGGGTCAGAATTGATTCGATGTAAGCGGCCGCAAGACTGAAGACATACCCATGTGGAGCCAATCAGCGCCGTTTTGAATCATACGCTTACATTCTGCGGTGAGATGACCAAAGTCGGAGGAGAGAGCGCTGGGGGCAATGATGGACTTCATGGTGGGTGAGCGGAAGGCGTACTGAGACGCAGAGGGCGGAGTCGGACCGTAAGCGCCGGCTAGGAGTGTGACATAATTTGTATAGTAGCAGACAGGTCACATGACTCTGGAGTCGGAGCGTTCGACGATGAACGACAAAGGCAAGCCAGAAGCGAGAATCGAGTATTTGGCGTGGCGCTAACGAATGAATTGACAGATGCACCACCTCCGTATGCCAACTCGAATGGTCACGGAGTCCTGGGGCCTTGGATTGCAAAGACAACGACGACGACCCGGGTGACGACGACCACTACTGAAACACACTTTTTCCCTCTTTTTCGGCGCAGACAGAACAACACTGCTCCGCAGATTGGGGTTGAGACCGGCAGAGACAAAGCGCTTCCTCCACCGCCTGACGAGGACGGTGAGCACGCACACATATGCTGGTATATAGAGAAATGAGCTAATATCTGTCATAACAGGAGGCATTGGACTCGGCACGCCGAGTGCACATGTAAACGGCCGTCGGGACATAACGCCCCGCGCACAGATACAGCGGGACAGAAACATAACTCCGACGCCTCCCCTCCCAACAATCACACCCCCCACACCGATTGCACAGCGCAAACCATCGAAAGATATCCGCAAGGTACGGAGCTCTGGCACTCTCAGAGACATATTCCCAGTTCAACCCCGGAGGAGCGAACACACAGACCGCGACCGCACAACGTCTTATCCCGAGATGCCCTCAATCTTGTCTCCCCCACGCGGACGCCAAACAGCCCTATCTTCCCCTTCCCTGAGCCAAACTGGTCGTACTCTAAGCCCCTCGGTCCCTCCTACACGTCAGACCATGATATATACTACTCGCTCCCAGCCCTGGCTCGACCGCGAGCAAGGTCACCTCGCATGGGAATCTAATGCCGAGTTCGGCGGCCTTGCGCAGCCCGGCCCAGCTACATCACATTCCCTAGGCTCGCGCGACCAAAACCAGCACCGCGAACGTACCCGAAGACCGAGTGCTCCTGCCTCGCCCAACCTCAAAGGCAAGGCCAGAGAAATCGAGCCCCTCCCTCAGGATACAGCCAGTAGACGATCTATACTCGGCCGCCGCCCCTCGTTTTGGTCACGCAAGCCCAAGTCTAAACCCGAACTGGCGACTGCTACACTTGCGCCCAATGTTTCCAGCCCTTCATCTAAGCGGAGTCTGGATGTTCCAAAAGCTGGAGCAGGGCCCAGTCGCTCATCGACCAGTTTCGAGGACCTGATGTCTCCGCGTTCGAGCACTTATTCTCCCCGCACGGGCGCGAGCTCTCGCTCGAGCGTGCACAGAATTAATTCTCGACCAAGTATCGACAAGCTCTCTGGGTTACACCACCAATCCACAAACAACTCCCGCTTGACTCTACCCAGCCCTCGAGCGAGTGTTGAGTCCCGGACAAGCGTTGATCTCACACTTCCGAACGTCAGGCCTACCAGCCCCTTGTTTACGGAATTTGGAACATATCGTGCGAGTGTAGATTTTGCGGCGGCTGGGGGGGCAAGCCTCGTGGCGCGGAGCAAACGAATTAAAGGAGACGCACAAGTGATAATGGAAGGGGTCCCTACAACTGTCAGCCGCCCAGAATCATCTTCATCTCATCACCCGGCAGAATCCGCTCCTATATCAATACCAGGGACACATACTCCACCCCGCCGTCGGATGACAAACAACAGCAGTATCGGGCGCGCTCAGTCATGGCGGCGCAGCCTGGTTGAGAGCGCGCGGAATCTAATAGGTGGCTCAAATGCAAGCCTTGATGGCGGGGAGGATATCCTTTCGGGATCACCAATACAGGGGCTGGTTGGATCACCTGCGCAAGGGTCACCTTTGGGGACTGCTTCGTCGTCGCCTGTCCCCTGGGTAAACATATCTACCAGCCCTCGCGCATCTGGGTCATCGCCTGTTCCACCTCTTGCTATCGTTGCGCCCCCATCAGCAGCACCGGTCGGCTCGTTACGCTCAAGGCATGGCTCACCCATTCCGACGGGCATGATGTCACCCACAACCGCCCAGCGTGTAACCTTTGGAGACAATCCTCAACCTTCTCGAACCCGAACAGGGTCGATAACCGCAGCAATATCTAATTGGAGAGGGAATTCGGGCGCTGATGATGAAGGCCGAGGGACCAGAACCGTTCGACGCGCCAAGTCCACATCTCGACTTACAGCTACACTTGGTCCTACACGGCGGAGGTCGTTTTCTCTGTTTGGGCCAAGACCTGGGAGCGCGGGCCAGGCCCAGACTCAAGCACAAGTAGCACGGGAGCAAGAAATGAAAGGGTCCGCACTCGGGCATTCACATCCTTCGGCTTTTGGACCCGCTACCGACCCGGCTCTGACGCTGACGCTGTCCCCACCGATGTTATCACCTGGCAGCGTGTTCGCATCACCACAACCTATGCCGCTAGATGCGTTGTCTCCCGGGATCCCGGGCACGCCTTTGACAGGGAGCCAACTCAGTCTGGGTGCCCCAGGGTGGGGTGGATCTAGCATCGGGCACAGTGGAGGCGGATCTCAGTTTGGATCTAATACGAACGTATCGGGTACAACTACCGCTGGGGCAAGTCGAGCGTCTTCCATTCTGCTTCGGTCTCCTCTTCGTCCTAGGTCGAGCACGAACCCGCCCCTGCTTCGACGACTCAGCGGTGTATTTGGAAGTGCGAACAGTGGGGGATTCACAAGAGACAGGTCGGGTGATATGCTTAGTCCAGGGGGCAGGCCAGCCGAAATAAACGGTGTTAAGCCAGGCGAGGGCTCGAATTCGGGATCCAGACCTGAGTCTTATAAGAAGCTCATGGTACGTGCGGAGGACGATACACCCGTGGTCTTCCTTCAAAGGTTACTGGAAACCGTGAGCAAGAGCGAGATTGCAAGTGCCATTGCGAGCAAGTTCGTCCCATCCTATTTTTGCTTTAATTTTTGCTAATTATTCGGAATAGAAACGATCCCTTCCACACCGCAGCACTCGCATTGTTCATGGAACGATTTAATTTTGTGTACGACCCGCTGGATATTGCCCTTCGTCGACTGTTAATGGACCTGTCTTTACCCAAAGAAACGCAGCAAATCGACCGAGTGATGGAAGCGTTTGCGAAGCGCTACACGGATTGCAACCCTGGACTGTTCGCCTCGGACGGTACGCTCCTGATCCGTCAATGAGGACCAAAAAACTGATCTAAAATGTTCATTAGATCAAGCTTATGTTCTCGCGTTTAGCTTGATGATGTTGCATACCGACGCCTTCAACAAGAACAACAAAAACAAAATGACCAAGGTCGATTATGTGAAGAATACTCGGATGCCGGGTCTTCCGTCCGAGGTTCTTGACGTATGTTTTCTGTCCTGCCACACTGTAATTGAACTGACGGGCTCGGTAGTACTTCTTTGATAACATTGTCTTTGCTCCATTCATTTTTATCGAGGATGCAACGGACGTAAATGGCCAGCGCGGATTCACAGATAGGGTGACCATGACTCCTGTGTTGGGTCCAACCAACTCTGGATCGTTGTTGCCTACCAAACCAAAGATTGACCCGTATTACATTATCACTCAGGTAAATTGCCTTGTATTCACACTTCGTTGGCCATTTTACTAATGTGCTATGTGAAGAATCTGCTTGATCCACTGAGGGTACCTATCGAATCATATGTTCCTCAGGCTTCGCCGCTGAGGTACAAGGGAACAGCCGACAGGCTAGACGCGGTGCAGCTCCGTCGGGTCTTTGCATCCAGTGTTCAGTTGGAAATCGCTGGAACTGGGGCAGAATCAGTTCGGATCGGGGTGAACAAGTTTGGGCTCCTATCGCGCAAAGGTAATATATTGAATTTCATTCTGATTTGGCACCGCCACTCATACTCCCAACGTGGATAGATGACCTCCTGGAAGGTGGACGCCGAGCTGCCAGTCGCAAGTGGCGTCGTTGGGCAGTGGTTCTCACTGGCTCACAGCTGCTTTTGTTCCGCGAGACGGCTTGGGCTTTGCTGGATCCTCGACAGCCATCGCCCGAAACAAGTTCATTAAGGCCTGAAGAAGTTGTTTCCCTCAAAGATGCGATTGCATTGTACGATGCGAGCTATGACAAGGTTAGTTTTCCTCTCTTTAGGCAATGGAAGAATACTTAGTGTTTGGTCAGTATACGCACGTGTTCAGGTTCATCCTACCCACAGGGCGACAGCAACTTATCCAGGCGGCCGATGAGCAAGATATGAACGAATGGATCTCTCGTATTAACTATGCCAGCGCTCTCAGATCCGCCGGAGTCCGTGTACGTGAAATGACCATGAACGCCGAAGAGACCCGTGCTACTGGTGTTGCTGCCGCGGTTTCCCATGTGCGGGACCAACGGAGGGGCAAGGTCTCACCTCCATCGTGGTCCAACGAGGAGCTCGACTCTACACAACAACCTGGGCCGAAGATCATGGAAAACCGATCAGGACTGTCGTCAGAGGTCGAATTGGATGTGATTGTCGAGTCGTCGGACGGAGGCATGAAGGATACCTTTGATGAGATTAAAGCCCAGTTGGCCATTTCACATCCCTTCCCCATGGGCGGATTAGCACCTCCTACGCCCGACAGACATCAGGGGCAAAGCAGAGCTCGCGCACGAATGACCACACGCGCTGAAGTCCTCCTTTCTAAAATCAAGGAGCTCGAACAGAACATCAACTCGGCGCAGACACTTCTCCAAAACGAGCTGCGCATCGCCCGTAATTTCGCGGTGTTGTCCCCGTTCCAACAAGCTACTCGGAATAGGATTCGACTCGCAGTCGAGGCGCTTGCAAGGCGTGTGCAGGCTGTTCGGATGGATATAGCCAAGATGGCTTGCCACCGTGACGTGCTCGCAGCAGATTTGGCAGCTGAGGAAGAAGAGCGTGAACAATTGCGTACGATTGCTCTCGCAGCAGCCAGAGAACAGCTCTTGCTCACCGTCCCGCGCATGAAGCTTTCGGTTTATGAGGATGTTGTAGAAGAGGAACCCGAACGTCGTCCCTCCCCTGCTGGGTCTGACGCATCCGCATCCGGCGCATCTCCAGCCTGGTCTTTCCGCTCCACTACCGATTATCCAGACCCAAATGAGGATCCGACGCTCATGGCCAAGCGTGATACATCGCTCACGACCCCCGAAATGGAGAATGAGCAACTAGCTCCTTCACCGAGAAAATCCGAGGCATCATTACAACCCCGTCCATCATTTGCTGCATCAGTGTCTTCCCGTAGCGGTATCTCGTCCAGTGGCGATATAAACTTTACCCTGGCCGAGTCTGGGACTGCGGTCGCCGAAGAAACTGAAGAACAGGCCGAAGTCTGGCATGCTACGCGAGCTGGACGACGTGTGAGCTTGGTTGAGCTCCCCCAACCATCAGACAAGCTCAAACTTGCTCAACTCATCCGCCAGCATACGCAGTCTGAACAAGCGATCAACGAGGGAGATGGGCCCTCTTCTTAAACTAGACGTTCCTTAACTTTGACTTTTCAGCTGGGCTCTGGAAAGCACCTACTATCTTATTTTTGCATTGCACAGTCGGTTGTTCGAGTACTTTTTTTATGCATGAACTTGGACTTGTCTCTCCTTCATTGTTTCTCACTCCTGTTTGCATATATACCTTACCCCTACCAACCTCAGTCTTTCCATGCTCTTTCCATGCTCCCCGTCTTAGGCGTACCACCAGAGTAATGTCACTTGCACACTCAACTAGTTATTTATCATTCTCATACTCATATGTTGGATTAGTTCGTCAATTCATAATTTCTACTCAAGGCATTTAGCTTTAATTTGGGTACATGTCTTGAAAACTTTGTCTTATCCGGGGCGATTTATTGCGACTCTCATCCAAAGTATCTAAATTATCCGCACAACAAACCTACTCGTGACATGCATTATAATAACAACAAAAACCACAGGATCTACAAGAATCTGGAATCGAAATAATTTTTGTAATTGTCTCATTACCCCCCACTCGTTCACATCCCCGCAGCACGTCCCAACGTTCGTTCGCCCATCAGCAGGGGCGTGCGTCCACTGTACGTCTATACGGGACCAGCCCTCGTCTCGTTGCATTACGTGTCCCCTCATCCATCCGTTCACCACTTGATGTACTCTCCATACACGTTTGACCTCTCGCCCCGAATAAACGCTTCAAACGTTCGCTTCATTACGGTCGCCCACGACAAGTCGGGTTGATCCTCGTCTTGGGACCAGCGCTCGAGATGAGGAGCATGCACGGCTTTGTGGTCACCATCTTTTTGCGCCAATGCTTCCCGGGCCTTGCGCAAGAGCTCTTCTTTTGCAAGTTTCTCGCCGGCCGCGAAACGGGATCCGAGGTCCGGGTAGTTGCGGGTTCTGTCAAATGGCACCCACCTAGAAGGGCGGTAGTAAAATACAATACAATTGAGCTTCCAAACAAAGTATAATTGAGGAATCAAAAGTACCCACCAGGAGTTGTGGTAGTGGTATGAATATGCTCCCCTAAAGAATCCCTCAAATCCTAGCATGTTGGGCCCTGCACTGTCTTGTTTCGGAGATTCAAAGAATTGGCCGAACCTGCAGTTTGGCCAATCAGCCATAGGAAAGGTATGAAGAACAGACCTCGACTCACTCGGTGAAGAAGGGGAAGGCAGGTCGGTCTCGTTGGTAGTCTTCAGTATTCAACCATGCGCTATCGAACAACGCGTCCGGGAGGCGGAACAGCAATCCATTCAGTCCCGCGTCTTTGACGTACTGCCAGATTGTCATGGGGTGGAAATCGAGGCCTTTGTGCAGTGCGGTTCGGAACAGGAATGTACCCAGCGCACTCCCGCGGTTCAAACGAAGGACGGCGGTGTTGTACTCCTCCAGTCGAGACCATCGGTAAGCGAATGCGCCCTTGTATCCCCACAACTCCTCCCAGTCACGAAGAAGGAGAGTGTCTGCATCGAGGTATATGCCTCCAAAGCGGTGGCATAAGACGAAGCGAGCCATGTCTGACACTATGGTGGACATCCGGTCATACTCCTGGGCAGAACCCGAGCCGACACGGTTCATGACATCGTTCCCATCCTTTTTAATCTTGGCGGCGGTGGTGGTACTGTTATTGCTATTGCTGTTCGCCGCAGGCTTCTTGGGCTTATAGACGACTCCGCCCGAGTTAAAGAGGGACTCCAGACCTCGCCATTCATCCTTGATCTCGGGAATGCCATCTAATTGCTCGGTCGTATTCCAAAGTTTGAACTTGATGACATCTTTGAACCGCGGGTGTAGAAATGGGCTAGCCCAGGGACTGTTCTTCAAACCCTCAAACATGTCTTTGAGCGCCGTCTTGCTCAGTGGTGCCGCAGCCGGTCCGGGGCTAATCCACAGCCAAAATTCGGGGCGACACAAGCCCGGGGGCGGAGCCTTGCCAAGTTCCTCGCTCAAACCAAGATTCTGAGTAAACAAGTAAGACATGAGGGCCATGTAAGGCTTGTCGGTGAATGCGCCGGTCCAGTACATGTGAAAGATACGCGGGTGGTCAGGGTTGCACGCGTCGTTGGAGGCTGTGGGGACCCGAGGGGGTGGAAGTTGGAGCGCATGTTCAGTGTGTTTGCTATTGAAGGAAAGGCCCTCGTCTGGATCGTCTGGATACTTGTTATGCACTCCCGCGGGGGGCACATTGGGCGCGTTTTTGGGAGGGGATGACGCGTTTTTGTCCTTGATCTCGTTGTAGATGAAGTTGTACCTTTCTAGGTTGTCTCGTCTGAACCGTTTGTCGGCGTCGATCCCAGTTCCGATACGCATAAACTCCAGGCAATCCCTCACGTACTAAACCAAACGATTAATCACTTTCACAATAGTACGATTTCGCAAATCACCTTGTTGGTAGCAAAGTTGCAGTGTTCCATAATGACATCCAGATCAACCATACCTCCAGGGGGCGGCCTGGGTGGGAAATGCATATTGGGTGGTTCGGATTTTGGGGATAGATAATGGCGACCAGGCCCTGAGCCTATCGGAGCGGACTTCATGCTCAACGACTTGGGTCTCCCAACGATGGGCTCGCCTGCGGATGGGAGTCCGGGGTTCGGGGGAGGTACGGTGATGCCAACCTTGGCAGGTACTGCAATGCTGCGTGATTAGCATACAGACCAATGGGTACCTATGCTACTTACTTTCTCCGGCGCTAGGATAATGACCGCTAGCGATCTCCCACTCCCATATCTTTTGTAAATCAGCCCGCCTGAAAACGAGGGTGGAGGGGGGACCTGGGAGCGGAGGTCTCCATGTCTCTCCAGGTCGCTTGAACCATGCGGTAAAGCCAAAGCCGACCCAAGTCAAGAACAGCAGAGCAATACAGAGGACTGCCTTTCTCCTGCTCATCTGGGACGATGTCACGGCGGATATGCTTTGGGGTATGGGCAGGACAATTTTCAGACGCTTGCCCGGTCGCAAAGGAAATGGGACGTAAAATGCTGTTGTCCATGCCGAGCCCCGTTGGGTCAAGTGTTGCTTCTCCTCGACCGCGTTTGTGTACGACGGTAGCGGTGAGAGCCGCGGTTTCCCATTGTGAAACGGCATTAGGGCAAGGTAACTATAGATCGTAGGCAAAGGTCAAAAGTAAGCAGAGATATAGGCTTTGGGACACTCTCGCAACGCGTCAAGCGCGCAACTAGTATACCAGTCAAATAGAAGAGGTTACTGTACAGAGATCGGAAAGGTTCAGTCGCATAAACTACCAGCCCACACTCGCGTTTTGTCGCTCAAATGTGCTGGCGATGCAAATCCGTTTTCTACTTCCACGTGCTTCCCATTGGCCCCAAATAGATCCAAATAGTAGCGCTCGCGCGGGGCACCTCAAACCTCCGGACTCACGACGGTACCGCCCAGCACACAGCCTAGATCCAATCTGTCACATGCCTTCGAATAGGGGTTCTCCCTCCACAGCATATTCCTGCCTCACTGCCTATAGTATACGCACAAGCGCTCGACAATATATATGAGCTGTGGGCACATACGCCATCGGTCAATTCCAGCTCCAATCTTGGCAGCTCGACGGCCCTCGCGACGGCTAAAAAGTCTCACTCCCTCGGAAGCTGACGGCCGCCGTCTTGCTCATGATCTACAGGCTTGGTCTACCTTAACCACGGACAAAAACCACAAATTTCAGATTATTGCGACATGCTCTCGGAGACTGCGGAGACCATCTAACATAGGTCAAAGCCGGTTTCACCGTAGATGGTAAACAAGGTCGATGGATTGGGTAAGCAAGCAAGTTTGAAAGTTCTAGGCCTAATGCGTCCCACGAGACAACCAGCGCTACGAACAAACTGGAATAAATGTCCAAGACAACACTTTCAATCTAACCCTCGAAGACCATCTTGTCCGTCAGTTGTTCCTGTTTGCTACGCTTATAACGGGGGACGGAATGAAATAGAAAAGTGGTCCAATTAGATGTACTGGTAATCTTATTCTTATTGGCTGGACTAATACAATTCAAACTGCCTTGTCTACATATTGTATTCTAGTATACTCTACTGGACAGGCACTCGAGCATATACAGCATTTCCAACGATAGCGTAGAGGCGAGAAGTGCCGAGAACATGCGCATGTCGTCGCACAACACGATGATCAGCTCGACCTGCAAAAATAAAACAGCTAACGGGAACCTGTCGCCGCCCCTACGCGATTTTTCGGGAATATCAACTGCGTCATGACAGGTCCATCAAGTTAAACTTGACTACCCCAGATATCGCTGCGAAGACACAACCAATTGAATTTATGACACAGCATATTTGCGAAGTTGCCAAGCTCAAGCCTTGCATGAAACAAGTCTCACCAAACTTGTCTGAGTAATTGCATTGTATTTTACTACTACAGTAAAGTTATTCCTAAATTTCTTGTCAACTTCAAGCACCTCCCAAGGGCACGCTCTCCAAGTCCGCAGGATCAGTCGGCACGCTCAAAACCCTGAGAGTATTGGTGTGACCCAGTCCACCCTTCCAGCCCTGGATGGCGATAACGGTCGTACCCGTCTTGATAATCTTGAGCTTAAGAGCGCTACGGAGACCAAAGCGGATACGGTTGTCTACGTCACGTTGCCATTGTGCACCCTCGATACCTCGGGGCTCGGGGTACCAGAAGGGATAGCAGCCTCGGTGCAAGTGGATTTGGCGGGCGGTTTGTTGGTTGCGAGTGACTGAAAGTACATACATTAGATATGCATCGTGGGTAAATAATATTGCTCACTAGTGATGATAGGAACGCTTGGGCGGTACTTGGAGACCAACCTGGCAGTGTTCCCGCTGGTCGACAAAACCAAGATGGCGCTCGCGCCTTGCTCCTGAGCAGCAGCAACAGCCGCCATAGCCACCGTCTCGGCGGTCTCAGTGGGGCGAGGAGTAACAGCACGCAACTCATCGTACAGGGGAGGGTAGCAGATTGCCGACTCGGCAAGGAAGCAGGTCTCAGCCATCATCAAGACTGTTCATTTGAGTACCGTTAGTACCTTGAGTAACCTAGAACGTAATGTTAGACTCACCAGACTGGATAGGGTACGACCCCTTCGCGGTCTCTCCAGACAACATTACGCAGTCCGCACCATCAAGCACAGCGTTGGCGACGTCACTAACTTCAGCACGAGTTGGGCGGGGGTTGTACTATATAAACCATTAGCATACAACCATATATTACAGTCAAAATACTCACGGTCATAGACTGCCGAAGGACCAATCAGAATACTGTATTTATCTGGAAGTAAACTCAATCTCACCTCCAACATTTGGGTCGCGCAGATAACTGGCTTGCCAGCGATGTTGCACTTGGCAATCATCATCTTTTGGGCGATAAAGACCTGGCTAGCCGGGATTTCGATACCCAAGTCACCACGGGCAACCATGACACCGTCTGCCTCGCGCAAGATCTCGTCAAAGTTCTCGACACCTTGCTCGTTTTCAATCTTGACAATAATTTTAATGGCGGCGCCGTCGGGGCCAAGCACTTCGCGGATATCGATCACATCCTGGGCGCGACGGATGAAAGAAGCAAAGACCATATCGACGCCATTCTTGACACCAAACTGAAGGTCCTTCTTATCCTTTTCGGAGAGCGCAGGCAGGTCGACGGGAGTTTTGGGTAGGTTTACTCCCTTGCGAGATGAAAGGGTGCCGTTGTTGACCGCACGGACATGGACGTCCTTGCCGTCGATGCTCAAAACAAGCAGGGATAGGATACCTTTGAAAATGAATTATATGCGTGTGCAATCATAAACAGGCTATTCTTACCATCATCAACGTAGATGAGTTTCCCAGGAGAAGTCACCGCCGGCAAGTTTGCATAATCCATATACAAACGCTTGTCATCGCAAGATTCGGCATACTGCGGGTCGACAGTTACGATGAATTCGTGTCCGGCACTGATTTTAACATCCTGGGAACGTCCCGATCTGTTGTTAATTCCCTGATCTGCGGCCGATCGGCAAAAGATTACTCACGTCGCATCCAGGACGCATAGCACCGGTACGGATTTCAGGTCCCTTGGTGTCGAGCGCGATTGCTAGCGGGCGTGCATCATCGGGCTCCTCTGAATGGAAGAAGGTCGGTCCATCAGAGTTGGTTCTCACGCCCAGAGTGGCAAGGCAAGAGAAGAGTAGGGGTACACACGTTTGACGAGTTGGCGTACGTTATCGATAACGCTTTGGTGGTACTCGTATGATCCGTGGGAAAAGTTCATTCGGACTGTCATGGAACGGCGTGAGCGTCGGAGAAATCGCTCTGGGTAACAGAAAGGAAAAAACTTACCGACATTCATGCCAGCCTTGCGGAGCTGGCCGAGCATCTCGACATTGTTCACCTTGGGGCCTGTTCGAACGCATTTAGTATGTCTAGAGACACGTTCTGTACAACGTACCGATCGTTGCAATAATCGAGGTCTGGCGTGTAGAATGAGTATCTAACAACGAGATCGTTGACCAATTCACCAACCTTGCGCAAGAATTTGGTATCTTCAGATGGCTCTGGGCCAGCGCTGAGGGTTGAGAGCCATTCGAGGCGAGAGCGAACTTGGTCAGTCTGGATGCTCATATTCGTAGTCTGAAACGTTGCATGCGGCGGTTGAGGAGTAAATATGTATTGGGTTGAGCGGTATGGGTCATGCACGTAATTTGGGGCGAATGCCATGATGTATGCACGGAGCAAGGCATGAAAGGTGATCAGTAACGTGCTCCATAGCAGCTGGAGCTCCAACGTACAAACTAGGAAATGGGGTCTGTGGTGGATGAAAGAGGTTGGGCAAGGGCTGTCGGTCTTTCTGGGGCGTTTTTGTAACCGCACGAAAAAAGATGTCCAAATTCGTTCGCGTCAAGTCTTTGTTTGCCCCAAGCCGCGTCACTATCAAACCCAAGCGCCGACCAATCCGACCCCCACTATCGTAGCACCTTCCTGCGGCCGATGAAAAATTAACGCGGGGAACACTTAATCTGTCGAGTACTTGGCTCGGACTATGCCTAATTCTAGCGCAGGCGGTGTTCCCCCGACTATTATTGTTGCTTTCCGCCCCTCTACCATCTCTGGGCTTGAACCTAACTTTGGCTTTGTACTCACGGTTCTTGGGAACTCTGAGCTTGGCTTTGGAAATCGTATTTCGATCGATTGACATCGCAGTGGGATAGGCGCTATCTCCAAGCCGACTCGCATACAACCTCAGTACGGTAATGTCATTTCATGTTTGAAAGTGAAAATAAATGGAAATGTAGCCTAACACACACAGATACGTATGCTATCAAATACAGCAGACGAGACGAGCCTGGATAACAATAAAGAAACAACAGATCCAAGAGATACGAAATGACAATCGGGACAATAAATACGATCTTGATTATACAATCCTCAATGTTAGGCACGGGTCAACTCCAGCCGTACCAGCCGTGGTACCCGCAACGGCCTGCGCGGCTTGGACCCATTCGCCACTGGCCCCAGACGAAAATACACTTTCACAGGCAACAGAACGGCCGGAGTGGTACCCTGCACCATCGCTTGCACGAATAAATAGCAATGGGAGTCCACGAGTCATATGAGCTGATGGGGGCACGCCGGGTTCGAGAGCTTCGGGAGGGACTACTGGTATTGTACCTGCCGCGCCTTCGGTCGCCGCAACAAGCGCCGACGCGATCGCTGCTGTCCGTTCCGCTGCCTCATCTGAACGTTCTCGTCCAGCGGCCGTGTCACTCGAGCTGTCATCTTTACGGCGCGATACTTGCGCTTGCTGGGCAACTTGGCTTAGCAAACCAGCGGCGAGCAAGTGCCCGGGGCTCATCACGTTCTCTTGCATCGTGCGCACAATATCTGGAATCGGGGGCATATCGACTACCACGATTGTTTGCGATGGTGACATGACAGACGATCGTCTAAACACGCCTGTTGAACTAGAGCCGGTCGCATTGGTCGCTGAACTACCAGGCTTGTCAACAAAGTCGAGTACGGCCTTCTCAGCTGCGGATATGACGGCTGCCTGGTCGCTTGTACTAGGAAGCGCACCAGCCGCCGCCTTGGCATAGGGAACATTGGGCGGAGCAGACGTTTGTACGCTCCCAGACCCAGGGTTCGATCGGTATATGCGCTGCCGAAGGGGGCCAATGTTCCCTAGCCATATCTCAAGAGTTTCGGATTGACCTGTCTCGGGGTCGTCACGAGTAAAGTTAGACACGACAAGCTCCAGCGTGTGTGTCGAAGGCCGGTAAGTAGGCTGTGTACATATTGTTGGGAAAGGAGTAATAGGCCGGGAAGGAGTAGTCCCAAACGTGCCAAGTGCATCAAAGAACGTATACTGGAATTTAGCTGCAGGGACGGTCGTAAGCGGTGAGTTCTTGGGTGACACTCGGCCACTCTACAACTCACAAATTCCCACAATTGTCCAACAGAGCCAATCATCAACTTCATCCACAACCGTTACGCCGTGCGCACTACGCTCTTCACGCATACGAGGGGCTTGGTAATGCAAAGACTGCGACCCTGATTGTCGATCCGCACTCTTGACATCCGTGAGGCCAAGCCCATTGGTACCCGCGTTCCCGCCGAAACCAGAACCGGTAATCGTTCCCGAGGCAGAGAGGTAATATCTCTGTCCATCTTCTCCTATTCGCTGGAGGGCGATCTTCTGCATTTGACTCACAGGTCCACCGTCATCATTAATAATCCGGCTCTTATCGACTTTGCGAATGATTAGAGGGTCAGATGCAACACCGGTTAGAGCATCGGTCAATATGATTTCGGACCCGTAGGTGACAGGCCGAGCGCCAACTGATGACGAGTATGAACGCACGCTGGCAGAAGTTGTGCGAGCCGAACTAGCAGAAGGAGACAATTGGGCAGGCACCTGATCTGGGGACTCCTCCGACTCCGTGGCAGATCGAACAACAGTTACATTGAAGGCGGACCAAACGGAGTTGCTCGCACTCAAACGACCTTGTTCAACAGCCATATATTTGGTGCGTACGGTCTGTGAGTTGATCCGATTGAAAAGCGAGACAGGGCCGCCAGCAAGGATGCAGGATGACATGTTACGAGTTTTAGCCGTCTTCTTCGATGGCTTGGAGATAATGGCTACTTGTGAGCTCTCGAAGCTTGCCCATGGTGTATTGCCGAGTGGTGAATCGGGATCAGACACATCAAGGACGAGCTGGAAATTCTTGGCTTTGAAGCCGGCGGGACCCGAAACATGAAGCGTCTTGAAGCTGGCATGCATAGTTTCGTCAAGTGTGGCGCGCTGTTCGTTGGTACGTTCGCCAGTCTCGGTGACAATTCGCATTGCGAGCTGCTGAGTACGGGGCTGACGGAGTGGACCTTCTACCCGAACAACAGGAGGGGGACATAGGAATCTCTTTTCGTTTCCGTAGGACTTTTGGGCAACGGCTGCATGAAGGCATACGACCGTTGTCATCGAAGGGGTGGGGAGAACTCGGGCATAGTCGAGCACCAAATGGTCGCGCACAGTCCGTCTAATCTTGGCGCGTGACTCTTCGGGCGAGGTAGCTTCATCTCGCTTCCGTTTCCCGGACTGCGGCCAGCACACACCCAAGTCAGCGAGCCAGTGTGGGCGAACCTGTTTGAAATTACTCACCGAATCCTCTACTGTGCTGCTACCGGCGACGGCAGCATTCCAAACAGTTTGAACATCATTTGGCGTTGGTTGGGCAGCAGCCGTGGCGGTACGGTCGTCGATGGCGTTGAGCAGCAGCTCGAGATTCGCGCGTGAGGGTGGCTCCATGGGCCTTCGTTCCATCGGAATCGAACACACGGGCAGCAAAGGGGCCAGGCCGGGGGTCTGTATAACAGTGCGCATCGCGTTTATCCAAAGCTCTTACACCCCGCTGTAAGACGTGGGAATAAACTCTCTTTGGTTTTATTTGTCCACGCCACATCCCGGCGCTTCCCCATGTCTGAAACTCCTGCAACTGCTCTCGCTCCGGATCAGGTCCAACGACTCGCTATATGCTCGTCATCCCCACACCTCCTGTCCGTGTGCCGCCGGGTATGTGGAATATCAGCTATCAGGCCCTGTCCTTGGATACGTTGCTCTCGTATACCCCTGGTTTATTCTGGACCCCCAAAGCACTTGCTGACTTTCCCATGGGCAAGGGCTCTCTCGGCCTGTTCCCAGCTTGCTGATGACGCACCCATCACATCCACCCGAGACACGGACGCTGCGCTTTATCTGCCTGGCCTATGACCGTCCTCGACTGTCTGGACTGGAAATACCTATTTGGCGGAGATTGACAGCATACATTGATTGCCGGATAGCTCACTATTTACCCATTGGGTAAGATTTGCAGCGAAACAATCCGAACTGTCAATTCTTCCTTTCTGAACTTTCAGTCACATCCTATCATGCACAGCTTAGTCCCGCGAGAAGTATACACGTGGAGTCTTCCTGGGATAAAGCGGTTGCTGTATTCATTGTTTTTACCCACGCTCCATAACGACCTACTCAGGAACCCCGAGAATTTGTATAATCGTCTCGGATCGACAGCTATACAGTTCAATTTCGAGTAATTTGCGAGAGATCGAGCTCGTATATTGGAAATCGAGGCAATAGCTCTAAGCATACAACCAAACATCTATTCGATACGACTGAGCGTTGGCAAAGCTATCCGCGCAATATACATGTATACAGTTACTGGACAGGAATGTGTCGGAGCTACAGAATCCCGTTAATTAAGCTTTACAGGGAAAGATGAGGGCGCACTCGTATAACGCAACTTCACCTCGCTACCAAACCTAGTCTTATTACACCCACTAGAATGATCATATTAGTTTTCAAAATAAGAATCACACTGATAGTAAATATAAACCGGCCATAATCGGGCGCATTTATCGATCTTGCTTCACACGCCACGCCAAAGCGTCACATGATCTTTGGGGGCTGAACAGCAAGCGCCAAGAAATTAAACATTCTAACCATGTCAAGTTCTTTACCTCAGCTAACGCTCGTGGTTGCTGCTACACTCTCAAACGGAATCGGAACAAAGGGAAATCTTCCATGGAGGCTGTCTCGCGAAATGGCTTATTTTGCCAAAGTTACCCGCGAGGGTGGCCCACGGTCGTCCAGCCCAAACACGGTGATCATGGGCCGCAAGACATGGGAGAGCATTAAGCCACAATATAGACCACTTAAAGGGCGCCTAAACGTCGTGATTAGCAGCTCGATAACAAGTGTGTGAGTGTTTCAAATTTACATACACAGTCTTGGACAACAAAACGTTACGTTCGAGATTAGAGACGACTTGGCACCTCTTTCGGCATCGGAACACCCGGCTCTTCTGGCATCTTCACTCGACAATTCATTGTCTAGCATGGAAGCTGGAAATGTTTTTGTCATTGGCGGAGCTTCGATTTACGCGCAGGCACTCGAACATCCTGCAACAACTCGGATCCTGCTTACCAGGATCCTAGAGCCCGCTTATGAAGAATGCGACGTATTCTTTCCCGAACTCAAAGCTGATGAGTGGACTCAGGCCGAGCATACAGATCTGGAGAAGTGGGTCGGATTCGAGGTCGCCAAAGGGGTGCAAGAAGAGAAAGGGATCAAGTATGAGTTTCAGATGTGGGTCAAGAAACAGGACTCGAGTCCGTAATATGCGGATCAATTCAATTCAATGTAGTGTAGTGTACTCCCAGACCAAAATAGCAAATCCGCCAATAATGAGTCCAGACCCAACAAAGCTCCAAAATGTAATTACCGAAAGGTCTCGCGATATTATCACTATGCGTATCCCTTAGAATTCCGTAATTAAATGGGGGAGGAGATTTACATACCATCAGCTAGCATAACCAAAACAATCGTCAACAGGTTTCCAACGCTCGCTACGATTGGACCCCACAAGGATAACAAAATCTGCATTTATGGAATTATTAAATTCAGACACATCAGAACTGATTTGATCACTCACCATGAATCCAGCATTAAACACCAACCCCGAAAGAGCAATCAGCCCTACACACGTTCCAGTCCACACATCACCCGGCAACTCATAGCCGCCCTTTCCAAACCAATTCGAAAAAGTCATCGGAATCCATAAGACTGCAAACGTGACCACTCCAGCGGTTGAAGTCACAAAGTTCGCAAACAGACCAAAGGGTAGAGGTTCACCACCGTCTCCTGACAAAGGCGCAGCTTCGTCCTCTTCTCCATCTTCATAAGACGGCGCAATTGACGTACTCGGTACGGCCCATTTCTTATACGCAACTTGGTACAGTGCATACGAAATTGCCGAGACCAGCGCTAACAGGTTTCCTACGAATGGATTTGAACCCGGAGAGGTATCGTCCGAGTTTCCGTAGACAGTTATGAACACACCAATACATGCAAGTAAGACTGCTAAGAGTTTGTAGGGTTGCCATCGCGGTCGGTCGGGTGGAGGAGGGAGGAATGCGGTGCTTAGTATGTAGGCCCAGAAGGCGTGAGTGTTGAATAGAGCTGTTATGTCGCTCAATCTATTTGGCTAGTTACTTCGTGAATAATCAAATGAAAACGGCACACTTACGATGCGAGTGAAACGCTGGCATACCACATTAGAGCAGGACAAGTTATCCCTATTGTTAGCAACGAAATAAATACGATATATCGTGTCCATGGGAACTTGGAGCCAGGTGTCGAATAAGGGGCAAGTATGCAGGTCTGCATGATACTCCATAGAGAGGATAAGTAGCTAGATGGGCTATTGCCTGTCGAGTACTTTAGATATAGGAGGTGCGCTGGGAGCACAACCGCAAACGACGAATGGGCGATATAGCTATAGTCCAATTATGGTTAAATTGCTCGATCATGAAACAGACGACTCACAAGAGGAGATACGGTTGTCTAAATTGGAGCGAGGATTGAACGTACTGAGGCACAGTTAGCTCGTTCACTCGGGATTGACTGGCCAACTCACTTGCGTCAATTCCGTCTGTAATACATAAGCAAAAAGTATAGTCACGAATACAGCATTGGCGGCCGATCCTCCTGAAAGAGTATAGTTGCCCATTATTGTGTCAAAGGCTTGTATTTAATAGGTCTCTATTATATGACTCTGAAATCTTTGTCATAAAAATTAATATAGAGTCAAGCAAGGCGCAGTCCAAGTTTGTCCCAGTACCTCCGGGGTCGCAGGAATCCTAATTCACCCGGATAATCACGTGACCGTCAACCTTCACTCGTCCCAAAATGCTTCGCTCGCTATTATCTCTGGCTCGACCATTACTCGGAGCCTCCTCAAGGACGCCATTCTTTCGGTCTAATGCTGCTATAGTGAACTATTGCGGTCATGCGCATTCGCATGTTCACACACCACATACGGGGGCCGACTTGATCGCTACCAGGGGAATGAAAGTCCGGTCCTCTATCAAGTTGTTCTGTGATGGGTGCTCGATCGTGAGGAGAAAAGGGTACTTGTATGTCATTTGCTCCAAGAATGGAAAGCACAAGCAGGTATGTATATATGGTCTACACACTACTCATTATTCACCGATGGAATGTTTTATCTGTTCAGAGACAGGGATAAGACTCGTGGGTACGAGACAATTCTGTTCCAGATCAACTCGAGACTGATTCTGGAGTGCTAGTCTGGATACTCATGCTCGTGTCGCCCACGCAGCATTCTGGCTACACGTTTGTTGCGTTATTCTAAGCGACGTTTATGTACAAACCACTCGATTGAAACACCCGACTCCAATAGAATAACACGTTTGAGCCACGAAGATATGAATAGCTATAATTCGGTTTCCTCTTGTCTCCTTTATTTCGGGAGAAACGTGAATGTCAGACGAGTCTAACCTTTGAGCCGAGTAGATCAAATGAATATGGTGCAATGGATCCGGGTCTTTTCTATTGAGGAGTGGGTCTGTTCTTCGACATGTAGAATTGACCAACTGCTCACAAGACCATGCTGGTGTTATGTAATCGAATCGTTTTCCTAAACCTCCAAATGACAGTTCACGGAGAATGAGATAATAAGTGTAAACTCGTCCAAAGTACCAAGTACATATTCTTTAATTAACTGTTGTAAAATTCAGAGTAATATCACTAAATACGAATTTGGCAGAGCAAACGGCTTGATATAGTGTCTGGTGCTGCCCAGCTCCATACGGAGTACCCCCGGAAGCAAACCAGTGGCTTGGCCAATCATCGCACGTGCTCCCTAGGTATCATCAAGACACTTCAAGACACCCTGCCGCTCCGCGTGCCGACACACTAAAATGGCTGAGCAGGTACGAACGCGTAGCGCATATATAAATTAATATTAGGGCAAAATTAACGCTGCGCGCAGATTGAAAAAGCCTTCCAACAGCAACACCTCTTCCAAAACGCCAAGTGGCGCGGTGGTAAGTTTAATCTTGGTGTGCGAGTAAGGGGGAGCTAAACTGATCAAACGGGTGGGGATGGGTGCTGCTGGTATGGCTTGGTCGGTCGGGTGGATTTGGATGGTGATGTGAATAGGCAAGAAGGTTGTCACCAAGACCAAGAGGTGGTACAAGGATGTCGGTCTTGGATTCAAGACCCCCGCCGAGGCCATCAACGGCACCTATATCGGTGCGTCGATTGCAAAGCTCGGTTTGCGATGAGACACTAACATAGCATACACTCAGACAAAAAGTGCCCATTCACTGGTGATGTCTCTATCCGAGGCCGTATCTTGACTGGGCGTGTTGTATCGACCAAGATGACGAGGACGATCATCATCCGACGGGACTACCTCCACTACATTCCCAAATACAGTGCGTTGATTGTATAGAATCAGGTGTGCCTGAACATTGATGAATGGGCGACAGACCGATACGAGAAGCGTCACAAGAACTTGGCGGCGCACGCTTCGCCTGCGTTCCGTATTGAACTTGGAGACACGGTGACTGTGGGTATGTGAAATTTAATGATTCTATTCTCGGATGCAATCTGAGTGTATTATGATGGTTGGTAGGGCAATGCCGACCGCTGTCCAAGACGGTTCGATTCAACGTGTTGCGAGTATCGAAGAACAAGGCTGCAGCCAAGAGCTTTGGCAAGTTCTGAGAGATGGAGCGAGTTATTGTTGTTGTATTTTACTATGCTTTTCGGTCATGCCAATCAATTGTGCATAGTGGCAATATGTTTTATGCAATCTTACGTCTGTGTGCTGTGATCTTAGTGTGGAGGATATATTGGAATTTTGGGTTGGTCGAGACTTTTTGTCGGGGGGAGGACGGAGGCGGACCCTGATATTTGGCGGTGTTTGATATGGCCTCGTTTACTCCACCTGAATTGGAAGCTGGATCAAGAGCATCTCACGCTCGAAGCCGACGTCGACTGTCTAGTTCTGCCGCCTTTGGTACATAGTGTGTGTTGAGTGGACTATTTACGACGCCAGACTGGGTGCACACGTGGAGCAAAGACGCCAAGCGTTGTTCGTCTTCCTGTTTACCCCTTGTGTTTCGCATTTCCATTTCCACTTCTCCTCTGCTACTGACGACGACTGGACCGGAGCGCGTAGATGGCACCCATATCTGACTTTTTCAAATCGCTGCGGTCGTCGAAAGACACCAATGGGAGTTCGAAGCGGTCGAAGAAGGGGACCGGGGAGGGCGCGTCACCCGCGCACGAGCCATCGCACCTGCCCACCGACGCCCCAGCCCCCACTCACCGCGCGGACCCCACAACACACTCGACGCACGGACCAGATGGCACCAATGGCGTGGCCGCCAAGTCGCCGTCCCAGTCATCGTTCTCGTCGCAGACATACCAGCCTGGCCCAGGCGAGTCGAGCACTCCCCCAACACCGATCCCTGGCCAGACATCCGGACCCATCGACATCCCCACCACGACCACCATTCTCTCCAATCCCAACCCCTCATCGCCACCGGGTCCCGCCTCGGCAGAAAAGGTCCGCACCATCGACATTGATGACATGATAAACCGCCTGCTCGACGTCGGCTACTCGGCAAAGGTCAACAAGTCCGTCTGTCTCAAAAACAACGAAATTACCGCCATCTGCCAGGCCGCGCGCGAAGTCTTCCTTTCCCAGCCCACCCTAATCGAACTCAGCCCCCCTGTCAAGATCGTCGGCGACGTCCATGGCCAGTATTCAGACCTCATCCGCCTGTTTGAGATGTGCGGTTTCCCCCCGCAGGCAAACTACCTCTTCCTCGGCGACTATGTCGACCGTGGCAAGCAGAGTCTCGAGACCATCCTTCTCCTCCTCTGCTACAAGGTCAAGTACCCAGAGAACTTCTTTTTGCTGAGAGGAAATCACGAGTGCGCAAACGTCACGCGAGGTAAGACCGCCCTCTCTCACTATACCTTGGGATGCTGACTCACACGAGCGACAAGTGTACGGCTTTTACGACGAGTGCAAACGTCGGTGTAACATCAAGATATGGAAGACTTTCATCGACGTATTCAACTGTCTGCCTATAGCCGCAGTCGTCGCCTCCAAGATATTCTGTGTCCATGGTGGTCTCTCCCCTTCCTTGCACTCGATGGATGACATCAAGCGCATCCAACGTCCAACCGACGTCCCTGACTATGGCCTTCTCAACGATCTATTGTGGTCAGATCCATCTGACAATGCCGTCGACTGGGAGGACAACGAACGTGGCGTCAGCTATTGTTTCGGCAAGAGCGTCATCAACGACTTCCTCGTCCGCTATGACATGGACCTCATTTGTCGAGCTCACATGGTTGTCGAAGATGGTTACGAGTTTTGGAATGACAGGACGCTTGTTACCGTTTTCAGTGCACCCAATTATTGCGGGGGTAAGTCACTTTTCTCTCCCCCATTGGTTCGTCCCCCAACTGAATTGCTCTTTCCAGAGTTTGACAATTACGGGGCGTGTATGAGGTACGCAGCGGCTTTTTTAACGTTCACTATGGATTCCAATCTAACCGCTGATCATTTGGCAGTGTTTCCGAGGATTTGCTCTGCGCGTTTGAGTTGCTCAAGGTTTGTCCGGATTCAGACAGAAGCCAGATGTAGCTAATCTCATTTTGCAGCCCTTGGACGGACCAGCGTTACGAAAGGAGATGACCAAGGTCAAGCGAAAGAGGTATGGCCCTTTGTAACCGTCTGGTCCCACACCAGCTCATTCGCATCTTCCACAGTGGACAACAACCTCCGGCGATCACCGCATCATAGTGTGGTACACTTCTCACTCTTGAACCCAACACCCGTCTCATCTCCTCGGTTTTCTCGCTAGCTAGTGTACTCGCGCGCAGCGGCGCTGTTATTCCACCCCTTCATTTTAAATAACCTTTTCCTCTCCTCGCCTTTCTCCCCCCCTTTTTTTTGTCTCTGGATTATTGACGCATCCTTGTTCGCATGGGTTCTCGTCTATCTCTATCTCTGTCACGTGTTCTTTTGTTCTTGTGTTCTCTATCTCTCTCCCACCCGTAAACGTTTATATCAACATGCCGTTATCCTCTCTTCTTCTCTTCCTTGCTGTCAATAGTCGTTTGTGCTGTGCCAAACAGTAGGGAGTATGCCAGATAACTTTGCCATCCCCACCCAGGTGGTTGTGAAATGACTAACCCATCGATGAGATGAACGCCTTCCCGATATAGGACCCGTGTTTGTTCCTAGGGGGCCAAACTACCGTGAATCGAGTTGCTTGGCTTGGTCTTGGGATGACCGCATCTATGCATGTACCTGAGCGTCGTTTTGTACCAAATGATATCATTGGCGTTTGTGGGGGATAGTCACTTGGATCCATGGAGACACCAACTCCATAGTGGGCCCGCATATATTCCTCAGGTCGTCTTCCAGAAGGCTTGCGGAGCCTTGGTAGATCTGATAGCCCAAGTCGCTCATTAAAAGCTCTGGTTTATGTTGATTTATTTTCCAGGGTCATGATGTTGTTTTGGTAGTCTACAAACTTGATCCTCCCCTTTGTGCCCCTTTGTGCATACGATAATTTCAGCAAAGTACATTTTACTACATTATTTAGTTACGAGTTTCAATACATATTATCAACTTGTTTCATCTTCAGCTAGTTCACGCGCGCACACGCCGGTCTCGATTCCTTTGACCAATCGCATCCACCGCATCCAACACATTCCCAAGCGCCAGCAGCCCAAAACTCTTCCTCCCAAATGCCTCGCAATTCGCCTTGGCCACCTGATACGCCGCCCAACTCCTCCCCGCCCAGTCTTCAAGCGAATCTCCTTCCGGCCCACGCAACACATCCCGCACATTCTGGACCAATATCGCCGACGCGTTCCGCATCTCCGATATCCGGTCTTGTCGCTTTCGCCGCTGCGACGTCCGTTCGAGGATCGTACCTGCCACCACTTCTTCTTCGGACAGGGTCGAGCGCGGCGCAAGCGCGTAGTCGTTGCAGATCCGAACCAATTCGTGGGTGTATTCGCTCAAGAGCCCGGCGGCTTCGACGAGGTCGTTTCGCGGGGTGCTGGTGGTCTCGCTAATGCGGGTGCGGGTTCGGATGTGTTGAGCGAGCAAATCTCGAATTCGGCGCGTCATGTAGTCGTATTGGCTCTGTTCGAGGGGCCGGGCAATCAACTCCACGTCAAGGAGTTCAGGGCCGAACGTTACGTCCGGATGCGTTCCTCCCGCTCGGAGCTCGTCCCCTAACTGAATATCACGGTACAAGTGTCCTAAAGCCCGGTCGCTCGTGTACACCGTGTCCTGGGCCCCTCGGCGACCTCGAATCTCCCCGGCATCCCAGTCGGGTTTTGCTCGACCTGGGAGAGGGAGCTCTCCAAACACGACGGGTGTTCCCGATTTCTGAAAATCGACCGCCTTGTTGTGAAGTTCGGCTAGCTTCAGACAGTCTGGGTCGTTTACGCCGAGAGGACGTTCGTCGGCCAGCCGTAAATGGCGGAGCGCGACCATACCGAGCATATCCGAGTTGATATAGTCGCATATAAAATCTGTGACGTCGTCGATGGTGGCTTCTCTGTTTTGGATCATGCGCTTGGTTGCGGGCGGGTACTCGGCTGGAGGGTGTATAACTCGCGGAGCGAGCTGGGGTACTTTTGTGAGGTTGATGAGATCGTAAAGGTCGCTGTATGCGGGGTTGATTGTAAGGAAATTGGACTATAAGGTAGTAGTAGCGGTACTGACCCATCGAGGTCACCTCCACCTAAGAAATTAGGTAGAGGGCGATCACCTTGACACGAAAATACAATGGTATTTTCGAGGGGCTCTATATCGAATGGTGATCCTGGAGGTGGCCTCCCTATCGCAGTGACTACTTGTACATCTCCGCTATCGGAGCCGCATTAGAACATATCTATGAGTTAATTTACATATGGCTACTTACGGGTGGATCACCGGTGAACGAGTAACCAGAAAAGGCCCTTCAAGATAGATAGGGCTCTGGTCCCTATCTCGTACACAGGCTGTGGACCGTTTTATTAAGTTCGTAGCTAATTATGATAAGAACGACAGTACCAACCGTATATCTCCTGGGGCTCGAGATAATCAAATTCATCCGCGATACCAACTAGTTTCCAAGAATGAGGGACAGGGATCCTAGCATGGTGCTTGAGATCTCGGAGAATGTCGGCTTCAGCGTCCTTGAGCACGGTATTTAGCCCAAGGGACTCGAGTTGCCCCAGATCTACTTCTAGTTTCTCCATTTTTAGTAAAAGAGACGGAATCTTATATGAATCCCCAAGGCCATAGATCTCGAGGGCCCTCGCAGCACTTGAAAAAGACCGCATAGCAGCCTTTGTATCTTCCTCCGCCTTGCGTTGTAATCCAAGAAAGGCTTCAATGGGCACTTGACTGCCAGTGTCGAGGAGCATAATAAGTGGCCTGTTGAGGAAGCACGGCCCTGGTTATGAACTAAGCTTGTGTACTTTGGCGAGAGAGAAATAGGCTTACCAGGTCGATCAAATGCTCGGGAGACTTCGACGTCGAGAGAGCGTGAAGAGAACTTATCCATCGATCTACGAACGCATACAACAGAGCCTTCCAAGCGGTAGTCGATCGCAAGCATCCCTTTGTACCCTCCGAGGCGAACTTGGTATGATGCTGGGACAAAATATGGTCATTTACCTCGGAGTCTTACCAATGCTCTCCACATTTGTTCAGCAAACTCGGGTGATATTGTCCCTACACCTACAGTAATATCTCTATCGTAAGAATTAGGTCAGATAGTTTTAATTCACTGATTACCATCTGTAAAACAATATCCGTTTCGCTCAATATCATTGATAGCAATGACTTTGTCAGCTGGCACGGTGACTGATAGGTCTGTCGATGAAAATGCCTGTCCGATTCGAGCACCCATACGAGCGGGGCACTGAATGTCCCGGGAAAAGTCACCGATAGCGGTGATGATAGTGCTTGCGTTCTGAAGCCCATGCTGGGGATCGTTAAAAGGGTGAACAAACCACACTGTATGTGCTGTTTCGGGACATGTTTGATTTTAATTCCCACAGAACAAGCAGGATGCGTGGAGGAACTTACACTTTAGAGATGAATTCGAGTATCCCAGATACTCAAAACGTCGCCCAGCAATTTTTAGACCTCTTTTCAAGTACTTCCCTACCCGCTCTCGGACGAATTGTGGGCCATTCACGTCGGGATCCCTATAGTGAATTCAGCTTCAGCCCATGCGTTGTAATCCAAGGGGTTGGCGCTCACCATTTCAGTTGTCCTTTTTCTTCATCTGTGAAGCGGACACGAATAAAATGGTCCCAGTTGCCCGGAAACATACGCAGTACGCGATTGAGCTAGACGCATGTGCGCGAGTTAAATAT
The DNA here is from genome assembly GCF_016906535.1 of Rhizoctonia solani. Lineage (NCBI taxonomy): Eukaryota > Fungi > Basidiomycota > Agaricomycetes > Cantharellales > Ceratobasidiaceae > Rhizoctonia > Rhizoctonia solani. The sequence continues at coordinate 2,488,620 of NC_057373.1, forward strand.
AGCACTCGATTGGTTTCCAGTTTCTGCGTACCTGTTCTGGGACCGGGCCTTCCAGTAGAACCCGAGTTGGGGTGACGATGGCGTGGAGGCAAGGAAAATCTCCATTGCTGTTGTTGTCCCTGGTTTGTCTCAGTCTTGGAACAGGTGCGATAGGGTGCCTAATAGTAACAGCTGCGCGCTCGAGGCATTCTGAAACAGAAGGTGGGTCTTCCCAGCTTTCGCCTCGGTCCAAAACTTCCAACCGGGCAATGAAGTCCAGCAGCACTGTATAAACTTGAGAGATTGGTAGGCTTTCAACAAGCCTATCGATCGTAGGCATTATCGAAGCGAACTCCTCTGGGTTGATTAGCACATCCATGAGAATGCGCGAGAGCTGGTACATGACAAGATTAGTTACTGGGGGAAGGGGGAGAGGCAATATAAATGGACACCTGAAAGGCCACTTTCCATTCTTTCCCTTCGATCCACCTTTGAAGGGACTCAATAGAGGTTCCGGAGAACATGTTTGATTGCGTAAAGTAGATGGGGCTGTTGTGGATCCGTCGATGTGTTGTAGCGGGCTTGTAGAGTCGTTTGAATGTTACGGCCCGGTCGTGGGTCAATCGAACCAGGAGGTTTCGCGAGACGAATTTTGCGATTTTACTATGTTCGCAGTCGAAAGTAAGTGACGAGAGTCTGTTTCGCCGGCTAGGCTGGCCAGGAGATAATATTTGCAGGATTCCTGTCATGGTTTCAGCAGACTCGTAGGAAACGGGAGAGTTCAATTGGAATAATATCATGCTACTGGAGCGCCCTGGGTCAGTGTCGAAGGTGATCTTATATAGATCGGAATACCGAAACTTGATATAGTAGTTTGTGCTGCTCTGTAGTGAACCCAGGAAAGGTAGACTTCCATTGGTAGGTCCGGCCTTGATAACAGTAATTTCTAATAAAATGATGCGATTGGAGTCATCGATGTATAGGTCGATAGTCTGAAACCTTATTCTGTTAGACCGTTCATTATATATGCCATATGGGAAGGAAATACCCGGACATCTGAGCTAGCGCTCATATCTACCGAGTACTCGGACAGAAAAGCCCCGCTTCTTTGGATGTAGCCTTGATTGAAGCCGGCGATCCTAATTCGCTGGGAGAGATTCACATCTTCTCCACGAGTGGCTAGTTTTTCTCGTTCATCTTGAGGGCTCCTATACGGTGTGCTGCGAAGCCTATCCACAATACTACGGTTCACATGGTGCCTGGACCTTGTTACCAATATATTATACCCCTTAACCGAAATTCTTCCATGTGCATATTCCCCATAATTTGCGAGAAATTCACTTCCGAGTTGCTCGTAAGGGAGGGTAAGCGTGCCTGTTTGATTCTTGGATGAATTACAAACATAGTATATGGTAAACTAGTTGCTATCCTACCTATCCTGTTGCGAGCTGGTTTAGATTGCACAATAAAGCGAAAGTCGAAATTTATTGGCTCTGAAGATAAACGCGAAAAACTTCCCCCATGAAGTACGCTTGCAATCGACGATTGCACATCTTCTTGGCGTGCGCTAGGTGGTATACCGCGTATAAAAACTGTAGCCGCTCATCAGGACACGATATGGAACCACGTTAACAAATAAAATGTATGACATACGCTCCATGTATGGGTGTCTGCAAGTGTCGAGGTCACAACGGTGGTGGGAAGCTGGCGTTGAGCCACGAGCAGCGATCTTTATAAGTGTAGCCACATCAAGATGTGCAAAGTCATGTGCCTTTCCTGGTATAGCTGCCTCGTGGCTACAATCACGTGAGTAGAAAACTTGCAGAGCCCCGGACACCGCTTTATGACTATCTCTGGTTCATAATAGTAATTGAAAACGGTATTAAACATATAACATACTTTCAAGTCTCACACAAAAATATCAATGGCAGTTTCTTTATCGATTTTTGCTCAAATACATAGTGAAAAGTTATTTGATTCCTATTGTTTCATCGTATCAAATCCCGTTGTGTCATCGATTCCATCGCCTCGAAAGCGTTCCCGAGTGCTAGGAGTCCAAAACTCTTCCTGCCGAATTCATCAGATAACATGGATACTTGATACGCCGCCCAACTTCTCAGCATCCAATCCTCGGGGTCTGATTCGCCCGTCTCCATACCTCGAAGTATATCCCGGACGTTTGCTACCAGAGCTGAAGAAGCCGTACGCATCTCGGATATCATATCCCGACGTCGACGCCTCTGGGAAGTAAGCTCAAGGATAGTACCTGCTACAACCTCTTCTTCCGATATGATCGAGCGTGGAGTAAGAGCATACGTATTGCATATACGAGTGAGCTCTCCGACGTATTCTTCCAGTAACTCGACTGATTCGATGAAGTAGTTTTCAGGGACGTCATCAACATGGATGTAACGCGCAAGAGAATTGCGCAAGTAATGCGAAATAGGGTCAAACCTATTGCGAGGAAGAGGATGCGCATGAATTCTCGGATTAAGGTCGGTACCAAAACGTGTAGTCGGATGAGTTCCTTGGTGAGAAAGCTTTTCCTCAGACAGCCGAATGGCGCGGTAGAGGTGACCCAATGCGCGCTGGCTCGGGTACACCTCGTCTCGTGTGCTTCGGAATCCTAACTCACCAGCATCCCAGTCAGGACGGGGCATTCTCCCAGAGCGTGGCATATCAGAAGAGGCCACAGGAGTGCCAGACTTGGGGAAGTCAACCGCCCTACTATGAAGCTCGGCAAGTTTAAGGCAATCAGGGTCATTGACCCCCGAAGCACGAAAATCCGCCAGTTTGAGATGCTGTGTTGATATAATGCCAACCATATCTGATGTGATAAAATCACATATAAAATCTTTCACGTCATCCATAGTACAGGATCGCCCTTCGATACGCTTTTTGGGAGCAGGTGGATATTCTGCAGGTTCAGCGAGTACTTGAGGGGTAAGGTCCGGCCAGGCCGTTAAGTTTATAAGATCATAAAGATCACTATATGCGTTGTTACCACGCGGTTTCGACGTCCTGTGTATTGTACTCACCCATCAAGATCCCCTCCTCCTAAGCAACTTGGAAGCGATCGTTGGCCTTTGCATGAGAAAACCACAGTATTTGGTAGAGGCTCTTTATCAAAAGGACTGCCTGTGGGTGGCCTTCCAATAGCACGAACCACTTGAACGTCACCCCTTGAGCGACATTAGCGTTGTATTCCTAGCGAGATTAACGTAACACTCACGGATGAATGGCTGGCGATCGTGTGATCAGATATGGCCCTTCCAGGTATATTGGTCCTTGGTTTTTATCACGCAAACACGCTGAAAATGGATTGTATAACATCAGAAATACACGAAGGGTCTTGTAAGAGACTCACCATAAACCTCTCCTTCTTCCAGGAAACCAAACTCATCTGCGATTCCAACCAATTTCCAGGATTCGGGGACGGGTATTCTGGCGCGGTGTTTCAGCTCTCGAAGAATATCTGTCTCGGCGTTTTTGAGGATAGTCTTTATCCCAAGGCTATTGCAATATTCGGCCTCTATTCCAATGTTCTGCAGCCTGGTGAATAGAGACGGAAGCTTGAACGATGCACCAAGCCCGTGCATCTCAAGAAGCTCGGCAACGGTGTCAAAGCAGCGCATTGATTGACGGGTATCCCTGACTGCTCGGTGCTGCAACGCCAGGAAGATATCGGTTTGGACCCTATTTGCAGTCTCAAGGATCATGATAAGAGGACGATTCAAAAAGCATCGACCTATAAATACCAGTAAGGAAAATATAATATCATGCGAGTACAAACTTACCAGGTCGATCAAATGCCCTAGCAACTTCAACATCCAACGAAGGCGAGTCAAATTTATCCATGGACTTTCGCACGCATATAACAGAGCCTTCGAGCCTATGGTCTATCGCCAGCATCCCTTTGTGACCTCCTAGACGCACTTGGTATGCCGCAGGTAAAAAATATGATCTTCGTTTTCGGAGTTTGTTAAGTGAACGCCATATCATCTTTGCTACTTCAGGCGAGATCATGCCAACCCCTGATACAAATATTTCAACATTCTGCACAGCATCGAAACATTACTCTCACCATCAGTAAATATTGAATCATTTCGTTCAATATCTGGGATTGGAAGAATCTCTTCAACGCTAACACTGATAGATAAATCCGTGGAGGAAAATGCTTGCGCGATTCTCGCACCCATACGAGCTGGATATTGGCCATCTCTAGAAAAGTCACCTAAGGCCGCAATAATGGTTCGTGCATCCTGGCGCCCGCGTTCCGGGTGATCGAATGGTCGGACAAACCACACGGTATGCCCTGTGAGATGGAATCGTAAATCGTAATCGCAAAGGAGGGCGGAACTTGATGGATTAACTCGCCTTTCAAAGCCGATGAAGAATACGCAAGATATTCAAAGTGCCTCCCAGCAATAGTGAGACCATTTTTGAGCACCCCACCAACACGACTCTTAACAAAACGCGGAATATCAACTTCTTGGTCTCTAAGTCGTACTTCAATATAATGAACTTCGTATGAATATCGTAAAGGACTGACGCTCGAAACGGGGACTGCTCTTCATCTGTGAAGCGCACTCGTAAAAAGTGGTTCCAGTGATCGGGATACATCCGCAGGACTCGATTCAACTAGAATTCTATAAGTAATGAAACATATACGATTTCTGAGTTGGTGTACCTGTTCAGGATTCGGACCTTCGAGGGTGACGCGGGTAGGTGTTACGACGACATGAAGGCACGGAAAGTCGCCATCAACCCCCTGTCTCCGAGATGTTCGTAATCTTGAAGTCAGAGTTGGGCGCCGGGACTTTTGGAGCGCGTTCTGAAGACATTCAAGTACGGTTGCTTCTTCCCTACTTTCCTCTTTCTCCTGTCTTCTGTTCAAAATTTCGAGTCGACTGACAAAATCCAACAAGACTTTGATAACGTGTTCTGTGCGTGACGTCCTCACCAATTCTTCGATCATCGGCCGAACAGACATGTATTCCTGGGGGTTTAGTAGGCCATTGGAGAGGATTTTTTGTAACTGCGACGGGAGGTTTTCTTAGCACATTTCAATCATTCAGCCTAGTTTGACCATACCTGAAAGGCCACTTCCCATTTGTGTCTTTGGATCCATCGCTTAAGCTCAGCAATAGTAGCAGGCCCAAAGATATTGGACAGACTAAGCTGTATGCGTTTCTTCCAAGGTTTAGAAATACGGGCAAGCTCAGCTAATTTCTCGAAATCCTTGGCTGCGGGCCTCGATAAATGTACCAATATGGTGTTGGATATATATTTGGCTAGTTTTTCATGTTCACCAAAGGGAAGGCAGGTAATCCGATAACGTGTATAACGTCTCTCTGTAGGATTGAATATATCCAAGTGGCGGAGCTCAGTGAGCATCGATTCCTTCGCCTCGTAAGAGACCGATGTGCGTAGTCGAAAGAGAAGTTTGCTAGTATCAGAATGATTATCAAAAATGATGTCTTCGATGTCTGAATATCGAAATCTGATGTAGAAGGCGTCCACTTCCAGGTTCACGTCCGAGTCCGAGTCCATGGCTAATGTAATAATGATATTTCGATTAGTGTCATCGAAGTGCAAGGATAACTCCTACAAAATAAATGTGAGCCGACTTATCCCGGGACCTAAATCAACGGACCTTGATACTGCTCCCTAGATTGATTGAGTATTCAGAAGAGAAAGCAGAATCGGAGTTACGTTTTATCCACCCTTGCTCGATTCTCGAGAGTAGAACCTTAGCCGAGAGCTGCTCAGCCCTCTCAGCCAATCTTCTCTCGGCCTCGCTTTGTGGGTCGCGATATTTTGTCCTAAGAAGCCGTGCAACAACATCCTGTCTTAGGTCTTTCTTCGACTTAGCAACGAAAATTTGGCGACTATTCACGATTAGTTGAGCTGGACCTGAGTAACGCCGGATGAATTCTTCAGCTATTTCTACTTGAGGAAGAGTAAGGGTGCCTGCCCTACCTGTAAGCTAACTTCATCGAGTCAAGGTAACTGTGTACGAACCAGTGCCTCCATGGGAGAATCCTCCTCCACGTTTGTTACGGTGCATTTGAAAGTCGAAATTGATAGGCTCCGATCCAAACTGCGCGAAATCACCACCATGAAGGGCATTAGATAGGGCGAGCTGTACATCTTCGATTCGTGCACTAAATGCGATGTTTCTCAAAAAACCTGACAGGGAAGCAGAATAAGATAGAGGTTTGATTGTGAAAGTTATTAGGCACCCACACTCCATTGCGACTTTATGTCTGGGGCCCCGTGTTATGACTTAAGCTGGAGGGGCGAGATACGAATCAGTCCCGAGTGGCTAGAATATATAGCTCCGAGCCACTACGAGGAACGGTGATGAGCGGAATAAGGAATGATGATTTGATCCCCGATGGACCATCCTCATTGGCTAGTTGAGTCGATTTTGGAGATCACATAGTATACCAGAGTACCTATCACGGATATCAGTTTATTTGTTTCGAGGTTGGTAGTATCCGGAAAGAGGTATAGAACAATCGATTGATAGGAAGCAACACCGGCTATTAAGTGGCTTTAAAGGAGGCGTCATCCATTGACCGCTAACTGACTGTGGAGCCACGCTTTTTGATGGCGCTTAGGTCGCTTTTATCAGTAAATCCCCATTTTCTCCTTTTCTCGGACAGATTTGACGATTCTGAGAACGGACATCTCTGCGCGTCGAGCCTTTACATCTGTATATACATTTTGTTTTATCCCATTCGGCTTTGTTTTGGCTGCGCACTCCTTTGATTGCGACCGCTTAGCTCAGCATACGAGAGAAACTCGGTGGCAGTCCATGCGCGCAAGCTTACTAACATAGTCCGGGGGCCTACTGACCGACTGAAATTATGTTCCAAGTTGAAAGAGCGATTGAAAATAAGAATTTAATTGTTTGTTGTATGTACATAGTTAGGAGCAATCTCGTCGTACGGAATATGTGCTGGGGTCTCTTGGTGATGTTTGAATATCGTTGTAGCCCACGCAGCAGCTTGGGACCCGTCCATACCATGGTCATATCCATTGGCAAAACGTTGAGAACGAGCAGCGAACCTAATGAAAAAGTGAACAACCAACTAAAGTAGAGTTATAAGGTGGCATACTTGCGCATCGATAAAATTGGGGGTGATTCTAATGCCTTTAGTGCGTTCTCCTTCAACTTTTTTGAGCTACTATTAGGGGGATTATCTCGATAGTCTCTTTTTGCGTATCCCCAGACTTGCTCTATCATACTCAGCTCACAGTGGTACTTTGGGAGAAATACCACTTCAGTTCCCAGCTCTCGAGCAGCCTCTTGTAAGCCTGATTCACAATTATTGAAATCTGGCTGGTTCATCATTACCCGACGACAGCAACAGTCAGTCTTCCCTGGTTCACATCCCTTCGTGCAAACTGCGTTCAAATCGGCAAGATGACCGAGACTGCGCTCTTGAAGAATCCACAACATTCCCTTGAAACGATTGGGTTCGTTTGGGTCATAGAACTCCTGGGGTGAGCCGTCTGGGAGAAAACCATTCTCCATTCTCACAAACACGCGTTTGTCGTCCTTGTCCTTGTAGTAAGGCCAGTCCAGAAGCGGACCCTTGGGCATTCCATAAGCGGAAAGTGAGGAAAGCGAGCGTTTCGTGTGCGAAGGAGCATTGTCGTACACAAATATGTGAGTGAACTGGGGGAAGTGTTCGTTGACAATTTTGACAGCATCCTCTAGTTGAAGAATGACACGGTCGTTTGTAAACCATCCATCTTTGTCGCCCCCGGGAAACATTGTTACTCTCGCAGATTCACTAGATTCATTGTGAGTTTCAAGCAATACACATTCCACTGCAACTTACCCATTCGGTCCACGCAACCACCCAAACTCTGCACACACAAAGTCGGCCACCATTAAACTACACCCCTCTCCTTTCTTGTGTGGTACTGGGCTTTCTCCAACAAAGACCCATCGAACTTTACGACGATTGTTTGCGTAAAAAATTGTCTCGTCGTGAAACCACAAAATAATGGGTTTCTTGCCAGGTAGTAATCGCAATGGACGTGTAGGATCTTCAACACCATCCCGATTATAAATTATTCGCCGCCGCTCGATTTTCTTCAGGAAAGGTATGTATACCTTTTGCCGGTATTCAACTACATCTTGTTGTTTGTGACCGTCAAAGTATTGGCCCACAGGTTCAGATTGCCAAGAAAAACCAGCCCAAGAGAGCCAGCGTTGTGCTGTTCGAAGACTAATCTTTTTCTTGATGTCCAGTGTTTTCCAAACCTCTGGATCAGACAGAAAGTCCACCACATCCTGTGCACCCGCCAACTTCCCAGCTTTCTGTAAGTGAAGCCTGATTGCAGATGACACATCCTCATCCTCCAGTGTGGATACGTTCCACCAACCTCGGATATTCCCAGGTAAGTCACCATAATTGATGAGTTGACGGGTCCATTTACGGATTGTTCGGGCATATGTATCTCTTCGATTATGCATACGTGCTGCATCCTTGGATGCCTGAATAAATTTCTTTCCTTTTGGCTCAGCCTCAAGGAATTGGTTCAGACAGGCTTGTATTGCAGTGTATTGCTCAGCAGTGATCCGGTCCAGGTCTTTGTACTTGTATCCACCTGATGGAAGTTGGGTCCGGCGTGCAGAATCAAGTGTGGCAAGTGCTGTCTGCGCTTGGGCAACAGTTGGTGGGCGGTAATAACTAAGTTCCCATGGGAGTTCTCCACTGCTAGAGCCAGAGTCGGAATCTCCTTCAGAATCAGAAGAGTCAGAGTCAAAAGAATTGGGGGAATTGGGATAAGCTGGAGGATGATCCAGTTCGGAGCCACAGGGGTCAGGGGCTGCTCCAGTAAGTCATTTAATTTGCATAATCTGCTTAAAGAGCCAACCTATATAGACTACATCCACTCCTAGTCTGCAGAGTGATGTCTCAGAGTCATTGTACAAGTCCAGTGGCTTGAATACACTTTTGTTGTTGTTGTCTTCATTGTCAAAATGAGCTGTTTTTATACGTTTTTGCTACCATGATATCAAAATAAAATTCATAAGATCTATTTGACACACTTACATTGGCCCTGGCCTTTTCAAGAGCCTGTAATTGCTGCCTTTTTTTATTGCTGATAGTCATTGGGAAGTATGGTTGCTCACTCAATCTAGTTAGCGGTCCCCCGGACTGTGTTAGTAAGCTTGCGCGCATGGACTGCCACCGAGTTTCTCTCGTATGCTGAGCTAAGCGGTCGCAATCAAAGGAGTGCGCAGCCAAAACAAAGCCGAATGGGATAAAACAAAATGTATATACAGATGTAAAGGCTCGACGCGCAGAGATGTCCGTTCTCAGAATCGTCAAATCTGTCCGAGAAAAGGAGAAAATGGGGATTTACTGATAAAAGCGACCTAAGCGCCATCAAAAAGCGTGGCTCCACAGTCAGTTAGCGGTCAATGGATGACGCCTCCTTTAGCACTAGTCTGGCGCTTGGAGGCGAGAGTTCGAATTCGAGGCGCGTTCCACATGCGAAGGGACCCCTGACACCCTTAGCACTCTCGACTTTGACCTCCACTTGCCCAAAATCAACACAAAATGAGGCACGTAAGCTACTTCGTAAAATGGCAGAAAACTAACGCTAGTATATTTTGGCACAGTCAATACGCCCACGTTCCTAAGTCTGAATTGTCCGAAGCGGAGATTCGTCAATTAGAGGAGCACGAAATTAGCCAAGGACCGTTGTCGGTGTTGCAGCAGTCGGTACGCAACCACACCCAGGTTTTGATTTCTCTTCGAAACAACAAGAAACTTCTTGCTCGAGTAAAAGCATTTGATAGGCACAGTAATATGGTGTGTTGCGGAGGTGTTACCCTGATACCACGCGTCTGACGAACATCTTGTAGGTTCTAGAAAATGTTAAAGAGGTTGGCTTGCGTCACGTTTGAGCTTGACGAAAGAATCTTCTAATTTTATTTTAAGATGTGGACTGAGACTCAAAAGGGTAAGAATGGAAAAACGGTCAACAAAGACCGGTTCATTAGCAAGATGTTCCTTCGGTAAGTGGATTGATCTCACCTGTGGTATCTTGTTACTAATATTGCTCCCGCCTTTAGTGGAGATTCGGTCATTCTTAGTGAGTGTGAATTCTTTCCGGCGTGCCTGTTATCACTGACATGGTTCCAGTTTTGAGGAACACTGCCTGATGTGCTCATAATATCCATCGCCTTTCTGTACGTTATCTAATGTCGATTACACGTTCATGTCACAATATCAACTGGTTGTACCCCACATTCCGGAACGCCCTACGGCAGACCAACGTACGATAGTAAAATACGACCCCGTACAAAGCTGGCCCTACTTAGGCCAAATAGGAGGTTTCGCGTGTATGGTAGCCTGGTGCACCTGCAAACACCTCCGAGTCTCTCCGAGTTCATTTCGACGCGTCGAGACCTGCGGAGCATCTCACCGGTAAACAGCGGTCTATTCGAATATGGGAACGGCGTGGACATTAATTCGAAGATAATCGTAACTTTTTATTGTTTAAGGAGCATGGGAGATGCATTCGGTGGCGCGTATCGGCATAGTCCGAGAACGCAAGCCCGCAGCCTCGTTTGTTCAAGCGTAACCCGCCCGCCCGAAACCAGCCAAAATTCATATAATACACAACACCACACACGAGCAAACTTCAGGATCATCCCCCACCTTTAAAATGCCCCAACGAAATCGACCGGCAAGCCCTCTCTTAGACTACCGTAGCTACGACCACGCATTTTGATTCGCTTGAACCACCCTTAATCCACTAGGAACCCATACTACGCCATGTCGTCTCATGTGCTCCGTTCTAAATCTGCGCCTACCACAAAACCACTTTCGGCGCATTTTATTCCCAAAAATGTCTCATTCTCTTCTCTCGAGGCGAACCAACCTTCCAGACATATTCAAGGTCCGAAAGTGGAGTCAAATATGTTCGACGAATCGGAGGAACTATATCGATCACCTATAGAGTCACCACTCACACAACGAGTCGAAGCATTCAACCTTTCAGGGGGATTCTTTCCGTCTCAAGCTCACGAGTACGAATGGGCCTCTTCCAGCAACATTTCACATGGAGAAGAGAACCCAGGAGCACTGAGCCATAGTCCTCACTCAGCTTACAGCTCCTTACCAGCAACTCCTGGAGCCAACTTGATTCACCGCCCATTACCGGACGAACTGGACCTTATGGCCACTGAAACTATTCGATCCGAAGACAAAATGGGAGTTCTTAAGCTTACCGGTGAGTATAAGCTGGATTGTTGATCTCGGCTGAGCTGAACATACACTCTAGCTCGTGGTTTATCTTCTTTACTATTGGGTACCAGTGACGACAAGCCATCACGGGAGTTTACCTCTCACACAGAACCCTTGAGCGAAGATTCATTATATTCTTCTATCCGTGCACGAAGACTGGAAGCAACCACCCCTCAAGAGGAACAAGCTCATTTCGGAGAGCTCTTTTTCGGTCCACAGCCAGGTCAGACAATTGATCGACCTCATGGCTGGTCAGAATACCTGGGACGTTTTATATAGCACCTCTTTCATCTAGTACATGTACATCATCTCATTTTCATGTTATTTAATACATATTTTTTGTTCCAATTTTATTTTGATCTTATCTTATCTAACAAGGTGCCGATCACCGGGACAGTGTGGACCCTTAGCGCAACTAAATTTCTGAACCGCCCCAGGTTCGCTGGGCAACACCGATATCAGCACCAACACATTATATCTACAACCATACAATTAACCAAATCTAGGCCTCAAAATGAAGCTTGATGCGACGGATCTAAGATACATCACCAATGAGGAGTTCCGAGTTTTAACAGCGGTGAGTGAGAAGTCTATGCATTCACCAGCACGGTCTGATGATTCCTGTGCAGGTAGAAATGGGATCCAAAAATCACGAAGTTGTTCCATCGTCTTTAGTAGCTCAGATCTCGGGGCTAAGAAATGGTGGTATAAATAAACTATTGGGACAGCTAGCGCAGAGGAATCTCATTGCGCGAGTCCAAAACACAAAGTGTACGTCTAAAGAGCCACTGGATCTCATCACCACTCACGTATATGCATTCAGACGATGGATATCGGCTAACTTATGGAGGGTACGATTATCTTGCCTTGCGGGCGTTCTCCAAAAGGGACACCATTCATGCGGTGGGCAATCAGATTGGAGTAGGCAAGGAAAGCGGTGAGCTTTTTATCTCATTGTCATGTTAGTTCGGGGCGGCTAGAGCACCCACTAAATCCCGCTTAGACATATACGTCGCTTCAGATACCGATGGAGAACAAATGGTACTAAAGATCCATAGGTATGCTAAAGTCTCTTGTACTCGAATTTATTTGACGCAATGGCCCAGATTGGGGCGTGTGTCATTTCGTGCAGTCAAGGAGAAACGTGACTACATGGGTAAGCGTAAATCCGCGAGCTGGATGTACCTCAGCCGGCTAGGTGCGAAGAAAGAATGGGAGTTTATGAAGGTAGGTTTGATGTGAGACTTGCGGAAGAGCCTAGTTTGATGTAATCATGGACAGGTGTTACACGAGAATGGCTTCCCTATCCCAAAGCCCATCGATTATGCAAGACATTGTATACTTATGGAACTGATAGATGCATATCCACTGTAAGCGCAGCCGATAGCCCCTCGGATGAACACACTAATTTGTGTATAGGCGACAGATTGCATCACATCCCAACCCGGGATCACTATACAGTTCCCTGATGGATGTGATCGTCAGGTTTGCAAAAGCTGGGCTTATTCACGGCGATTACAATGAGTTTAATATTCTAATCAGACGGTGCGACATCATTTGGAAGAGCGAATCCTCAATTCTGTGCTAATCTGTCGCTTCCTGCCAGTGAGACTGGGGAGCCAGTCGTTATTGATTTCCCACAGATGGTTTCGACGCGACACACTAATGCGGAGTGGTGAGATGCTCCCTATTTTATCTTGATTAAATAATTGATCTGTCTGTTAAGGTATTTTAACCGTGATGTGGAGTGCATCCGACGGTTCTTTAGGCGAAGATTTGCATATGAGAGTGCTGTCTACCCTCGTTTTTCAAAAACAGTCACCGAGAGCGAGAGTGAAGAGGGATTCCGCCTCGACGTTGTCGTTGCTGCAAGTGGTTTCAGCGGGAAAGAAATGAAGACACTAGACGAGGTGCGCTGTGTTCATCAGTGCCTTGAATTCGATGCCGAACTCACCCCCTCACCCCCTCATTAAAGTATATGGAGTCTAGGCTAGGCGAAGATGTCGAAAGTTCTGAGCAGGAAGGTTCTGAGCAGGAAGGTTTTGAGCAGGAAAACTCTGAACTAGAAAGCGATGAGGAATCTGAGCCGGATGACGATGGCAATGAGTCACCTAACTTTAGGCAGGTCCGGCCAGCCGCCCAGGACCATGTTACACGTCAAGAGCGACGGCGCATCTTGGATACACCACTGTCCGATACAGGAGAGGATCGAGATTTAACCACAAGGTTACCCGTCGAGTCCCTGACAATTAAAGACGATGCCGATGGCAATCGGATTCTCGGCGCGACCCAGTCTAAGACTTTGGGTGGCTCCAGGACCTTTGTGGGTGGCGATGGTTCGGAGGGTGATGTGCCACAGGTTGTGCCTAAAAAGCCTACATCCGTTGTACGAAGCCTTGTTTCGTCAACGCTCGAGAAGGAGCGCCGCCAAAATTCCAAGCACCATAACAAACGGGGTACTGCAAAAGTCGGGAGAGCCAAGGGACATAAAGGGAAACAGAATCTCCGAGTCAGGGCGGACAGTTTGGGTGTTTGGGATTAGCTGGTAGGCCTCAGTCATCGTGTAAATATTTACGACATGTTTGAGTATGCGAAGGAATTCCTGAATTTAATAATACAACATCGAACTTCCAGAGATTTCGTGCATCCTCTTCACCCCATGCGCACGCATGAGATAACCGAGGATACAAGAAATATACAAATCAAATATACAAAGAGTCACGTTTGTCGAGAAAAAATCAGAGAATTCATACTGAATGGCGAACCGGAGCCCCAACTGTACAGCATATACACGACTACTACTTGCGGCGATGAGTGCATACCGTGACGGGAGCTGCCGAAAGCGGGGAGTTATCATCACCCTCTTCTATAAAGTAGCCGCTGCTCACGCTACGCGAAGAATCATCGCATGATTGGCGGAGGGAATAAATCTATAAAAAGTAGGTAATGAATGAGATAGAAGCTTCCCCCACAAGCCAGCATTGTGTTACCTCTTTTTGAGTTTCGATTAATTTCGCCCTCAGGTTTTCGAGTTCGCGTTGCAAAGAAGAGATAAGGATCTACAATTAAATGCCCTTGAATCAAATATTTTGCTATTGAGAACAACCCATAATCGGCTCACCCGTGCTGCCTTGGAGTCTAGCTCTCCCTCTTTGGACGCCTGTCTAGACGCCTGCATCGGGTCTCCGCCTAAAATGTCCACCTGGTGCACAAGAGATGACGCAGCTCGCTCATAGAAATCTCTTTGAAGCCGGATTCGCTCGTATGCTGCCTTGTACTTGGCCGAGGCATCTTGGCCTTCTCTGGAACCATCACTGCATCCAATCATTCGATTCAAAAGGTTCCGGAGGCCGGATAATCAATCAAAGCTGCTGACCTTGTTGGGGTAAGTTTGTCCCGGCAACCTTTCGAAGAACCCATCCGGGCTCGGGAGCGCTCAGTTTGTTCAACTTGTTGACATTGTTGGGCGTGTAGCATGATTCCAACTCGACGGCGTACTGCATTGGTCGAGCCGATTCCGTGTCGCTGTGGGCTCGCGGGTTCTTGGATCGGCGGAGCTTGTGACGAATTGGGTGTATGCGCGGTAGGCGAGGCACTGTAGGGCGGAGAAATAGCGAACGAGCTGGCGCTTTGTTCGGCTCCTTGATTATAGATGTTGTCGTGAGTTTCGTGGACGGAGTAGCTATAGGGGTGTTCGGAACCAACAACACTACCTCGTCCATTGTCGTATGTAGCGTAAGATGAGGGCTGGCTGTTGTACAACGATTGTGCTTGGGGTGTGTTCGAGTGCTCAGAATGAGTTGGTTCCGGACCTCCGCTAGAGTGATAGCCACCATCAAAGGCCGTAGAATAGCTGTTATCCAACCCAGTTTGATCTTGCCTCGCCGGAGGATGGTGGTATTGTGTCGATATGAACGAAGCACTTGGGTAATTTGACTCTGAAGGTATCTTGACTGCGTGACCATACGAAGATGTTTGGGGATGAGGGCTAGAGAACGAGTTTGGGAGCGCAATCGAATCAGTGTATGATGAAGGGCAATAATTCCCAGTGTTAGCGTAAGGTGACACGTTTGTTGGAGAACTTCGCGATGGAGAGCGTGACGGCAGATGCTCTTGGGATGTTGGTGAGGAGGTAAGCAAAGGCTGAAATGGTGATTGTACAGGAGCGGTAGCAAACGTGCATCTGTCCGACGCGCATGTCGATGCAAAGTTAACATTGTGATGGGTCACAGAGGGGACGCATACCCAGGCCAACTACCGTTCGAGGGGTCCCTATACGCGAAGTTGGATGTCGTGCTATGCTGCACAAATGAGTCCGTCGTTTCCAGGGGTTGCGTGGTGTCCCCCCAATACTGACCCTAAAGTGGAGCGTTGCGACACCACAGCATTGGAACACATACATAGACCTACCTGTTCAGTTAAACGGTACGAGCGCGCTTGAGCAACATAAATCGACATTGCTCGGGGCTTGGAAATAGAATAAGGGCTGGGTGCGTGTGAGGAACATGGATAGGATCTCATAGTGGAGGCTTAAAATGGTGGTAGCAAGAGGATCCTTGGACAGACCGACGTCTTCGGAGGGGGATTATAAGGTAAATGATACATGTGAAAATTATTTACTGCAACTCCGTTTGTCTGGGCCAGGCCCCTAAATATAATATTGCATTCTATCATATTACGGGTATGCAAGC